>NC_053500.1:23609317-24211401 GCF_905171775.1 Rana temporaria | reverse complement strand
CTTAAAGGGCTTTTCTAATCCAGTTAATCCAGCTCTGAGCAATCCTAATTTTATTGTTCAGTGAAACAAAACAGACTTCCAGATAAAGACCAAAGTCCTTGCTTGAGTGACAGGTTATTTACATATTTCATGCACTAGCTTGCAGACATGCACAGCTTCTGTAAAGTGCACAATTCACGTCCCCTCTCCTCTCCTCTACCCTCCAGCTCTCGCAGGATTGGCTGTCTTTCCTGTGTTTTGATTAAATGTTTTCAAAACATGGGGTGATCCACAGTACAGTGTAAATAAACAGCCATCAGAATATACATAGACAAGAAGCTGTGCATGTCTGCAAGCTAGTGCACGAGATATGTAAATAACCTGTCACTCAAGCAAGGACTTTGGTCTTTATCTGGAAGTCTGTTTTATTTCACTGAACAATAAAAAGAGGATTGCTCAGAGCTGGATTAACTCTGTGTGGCAAGACTGGGCACAGATGATAGGAAATCTTATAAGTTTTTTTGGGGGGTTTACATCCACTTTAATACATTCTATGCATTAAGATAAAAAACCTTTTGTGTGTAGCAACCCCCCCCCCCCCCTTAATTACCTACCTGAGCCCCATCTCTCTCCAACGATGTCCACAATCCCCTCAGCCACCCAGGACACTCCTTCTAATTGGCTGAGAAAGCAGTGGCGCCAATGGCTCCCGCGGCTGTCAATCAAAGTCAGTCAGCCAATTGGGGGTGGGGGGGGGAGTGAGGGGGTCAGGGCTGTGTCTGAATATATACACAGAGTTCTGACTCGGCTTTGGTGCCCCCTGTAGCAAGTTTCTGGCTGAGGGCCACTTAAAGGAGGGAGGGGCCAGGAGCAGCAAAGAGGGACCCAAGAAGAGGAGGATCGGGGCTGCTCTGTGCAAAACCAACTGCACAGAGGAGGTTAGTATAAACATGTTTGTTATTTATTTTTTTAAATGAGCCTTAACAATCACTTTTAGTAAATCAAATCTTATATCTGTGTGCTGTTTGATCTGCAAGGATACATAGAAAACAATGACTCTCTATGTATGTACACTGTGTAATCATAGCAGGGATGCTGCATTTGTACGCAGTGCAGCGAGTCACAACGTGCTTTCTGGTACATAGTGCTCAACTAAATGTCATAGTTACAAAAAAAAAAAAAAAAGAGCGAAGAAGTAGTAAACATTGTGGTGTGTTATAACAAGGCATTGCACTGCCCTTACACAGTGCACGCCGGCGTGCACGCGTTTTAGTGTACAAGTGGGTGTAAGCGAGATCTTACTCTGCCTGCGATTCTGGTACACTGTTGGTAGACTCGGGTTTAGATTGCTGTGCAAACAATGGAAAACTAGGCTCTGATAACTAAAACATACATCCCTGACCTTAGTGTTAAAGGGAACCCGTGTTCTGCTGCACCTCGGGCGCGCTGGCATACGTTGTGTAGGGGCTGGTCGGGTGCGTCAATACAGACATTTTTATAGAAATGGTGCAGTGACATTCCGTGGCGTGCCTGGCACTACATGTACAGGGTACTTCAATTACAATTGTGCCCTTGCCTTGAGCCTGCGTTTATATACACAGCTCGATGGATATCTGCTGTCTTTTACCGCCCGCTCCTCTTCAATAAAGACCTCCACCCCTGGGCCTGTGTGAATCTGATCTTTGCAGGTTCTCCTCTTACCTATCTCTTCACACCATCTGAGTCACTTACAACTCTACTTCCTCTTCTCCTCTTCCTCGTTCAATATTTCCCATTTTTTCTATTCTCTATCTACAACTTCTCCCCGGATCACCCGATGGCCTCCCATGCCTTTCAACTACCATGTCTTTGTTGATGACACCACAACTCTGTCCACTTCCACTTCACAATTATGTGCCACTTTGTGCTGGTCTATCACATAAAATACACTTAAGTTTTTGGTTGTATCATGACAAAATGTGGAAAATGTCAAGGTGAATGAATACTTTTTCAAGGCACTGTAAATAAACTGTACTTTTTCTATCAGCTCATCCCTAACACGTATAACCTTTTGTCTCACTTGACCCTTTCTTTTAGATCAGGGGTCTTCACACTTTCTACCAGTTTACTGTCCTTCAGACTTTAGGAGTGCTGGACTGTGGCCAGTGGAATTAGATAATGTCCTGGCATCAGTGGGAGGAATAGTGACCCACCATTGGTGTCAGTGGGAGGAATAGTGACCCTCCATTGGTGTCAGTGGGAGGAATAGTGACCCTCCATTGGTGTCAGTGGGAGGAATAGTGACCCTCCATTGGTGTCAGTGGGAGGAATAGTGACCCTCCATTGGTGTCAGTGGGAGGAATAGTGACCCACCATTGGTGTCAGTGGGAGGAATAGTGACCCACCATTGGTGTCAGTGGGAGGAATAGTGACCCACCATTGGTGTCAGTGGGAGGAATAGTGACCCACCATTGGTGTCAGTGGGAGAAATAGTGACCCTCCATTGGTGTCAGTGGGAGGAATAGTGACCCACCATTGGTGTCAGTGGGAGGAATAGTGACCCACCATTGGTGTCAGTGGGAGGAATAGTGACCCACCATTGGTGTCAGTGGGAGGAATAGTGACCCACCATTGGTGTCAGTGGGAGGAATAGTGACCCTCCATTGGTGTCAGTGGGAGGAATAGTGACCCTCCATTGGTGTCAGTGGGAGGAATAGTGACCCTCCATTGGTGTCAGTGGGAGGAATAGTGACCCACCATTGGTGTCAGTGGGAGGAATAGTGACCCTCCATTGGTGTCAGTGGGAGGAATAGTGACCCTCCATTGGTGTCAGTGGGAGGAATAGTGACCCACCATTGGTGTCAGTGAGCAGATGAATTTGATCATTCAGCTGCTGAGTTTCACACTTCCCAGAGTGCAAACACAAGAAGAGAGGGGCGGGACATGAAGGAGCATATCGTCTTTCTCCTCTCCCATCAATGCGAGGGAGGAGGGAGGGGGAACTGTCAGTGCAGGCTCTGGGCTGTATGAGAGAGGCGCTCTCACCTCAGAGTCCTGCTGAGGAGGCACTGATGGGTGGCATTGATGAGCACTGATGGAGCGGCACTGATGATCAGAGCCCCGATTATAAGTGTAAACAATGTACTGACAGTCTCTTTTCCTCACACAGACACAGTGTGGGAGGAATGTACTGCCAATAATCGGCAAGTCTGTTTACATGTGATCAGCTGATCACACTGTAAAGGGCTGTTGTGATTGGCCCTTTACTGTGATTAGCTGTGTCCTAAGGACACAGCAGTCACAGAGCATTGTAGAAGCGCACCCAGGGGGGCACGCAGCAGGCAGGGTTCTGGGAGGAAGTCCACGGACACCCTCCTATAACCGGAAGCCAGTCAGATGGAAGGGGATGGGGTCAGGGGTGCCCTTCATTGTTTCCTGAAGGTTCTAGTCAGGCCTTTGCTGTCTCCCTTTATTTTTTGTGACACAAACCTATGGCTCTATATAAATCTTGTATAATAATAATAATAATAATAAAACTATAGTATGAACAAGCCCTTAAAAGGATAAGTTCCCCTTTGGCACCATGTTACATGTTCCACCTGTGTTTAGGGTGGAACATACATGTTTCCAATGCTGCAGCCGCTGCCCGATTACCCCGCCCACTGTGACAGCAGTACAGGGAGAAGTTCCCTGTACCAGCTGTCAGTTTTTGAAATCAGCATGGCTGTGTGGTGCTCCGCCCACATGGCTGCATCATTCATACACAAAGCTCTATGTATGAAAGAACTACAAATCCTGACAGCCTTTGCGGTTGTTGGCTTGTAGTTCTCATTGAACTACCCCGGCACTGTGGAGCACTGTGGTAGTTCATCGATTCTTCCTGTCAGTGTATCCGCTTGCCTGTACGGGATCTACAGGTACACGGATATGTCTGCAGGAGACCAGTGATCTGCGGATGGTGGGTGCAATGCTTTGCAGGCCCCAGCAAAAAAAAATGTGCATTTATTATGTCTTTTTGAAGTCCTATTTCCCAAGAGTTTAAAAAAAAAAAAAAAACAGTAGTGATTAGTTAATAATAGAACTTGAAACACAGGCTCTGGAGGAAGTAAGAGTCAAGTAAAAGGAGGAAGTGGAGGCGTACGGTGACGTACTACCCCCGCAATGTAGACTTACAGTCATCCAGATCATCTTGAAGGTCCACGAAGTAGAGAGGAATCCCTGAGAGGAAACACAGCAGGAAGTCAGCAAGACAGAACATTGACATGTAGAGGACGAGGAACACAAATAACATATAAAAGGAACAGTCCATTCTATCTTCATGTGTATACAATGTATAGAACTAACAAATACAGATTACAGGACGGAGATACAGTCCCCATAGTGAGAGGCATGGATAGAGCTCTTCAACAACATCATCTTCAAACTTTCGGCATCCCTTACTTGCCGTTATCAGTAAAAGACTTACCCTTAAAGTGATAATAAACTATTTTTTTACTATATAGGATGCTTGGTGCTATGGAGCCCCGCTAGACCCACCCTTTCATGGGGGCTCCTGGGAAGAGTACCATGAGAGAACGGAATGACGCAGCCTATGCCTACCCAGCAAAAGATATGCGTCAGGTAAATGTTTGAACACGGTTTGCATTGGTGCTATGAATTATGGGATATGTAGTACGGAGGGAAGGGGATCAGTTAGTGTTCAGCAGTGCGCACTCCCCGACCAGAAATTCAAGGACGGGATTTTGGGACATTGCCCCTCCAGGTACATTTATGGTGGCTGTGATGGCTGTCGCTTCATATATCAAGGTTAAGAAGGTAACAGGATTTTTTTTTAAAGCAGTACTCCAGGCAAAACCAACAAGATCCAAATGAACAACCCCATAAAAGATAAAATAACCTAACCAGCTTTTACTGCAATACTTGGCTTCAATCCAATGACTTCCCCTGCAGTGCTTTATTCTGCCCTTAGATGTCCACAGTCTGATGAGCTCCGTCTGATGAGCTCTGATTTTCCTGGACCCGCCCCCAGCCTGTGATTGAACAGCGATAGGAAAGGCAGCAGACTCATGAGCTCATCTCTGTGGCAGTCTGCTCTCTCTCCTCCTATCAGCATGCTTTTTGTCACTATTAGCTAGATTCAGAAAGACTGAGGCCTCGTACACACGACAGAGTTTCTCGGCAGAATTCGGCGAGAAACTCGGTCAGAGCCGGATTCTGCCGAGAAACTCTGTCGTCTGTACACTTTCGGCCCGATGGAGCCGCCGAGGAACTCGTCGAGAAAATAGAGAACATGTTCTCTATTTTCTCGTTGTTCTATGGGAGCTCTCGGCCCGCCGAGCTCCTCGGCGGCTTCAGGGCTGAACTGGCCGAGGAACTCGATGTGTTTGGCACGTCGAGTTCCTCGGCCGTGTGTACGAGGCCTCAGGCTGGCGTATCAGTAGATACGCCAGCCTAAGTCTGAATCTGCGCCGACGCTAATTTAAGCGTATTCTGGTAACCAGATACGCTTAAATTAGGCTCAGATACGAGGGGCGTAAGTGTCTTACACCGTCGTATCCTAAAGTGTAATTTTTAGGCTGACCGCTAGGTGGCGCTTCCATTGCGTTCGGCGTATGTAAATCACTAGATACGCTTATTCACGAACATACGCCCGGCCGACGCAGTACAGATACGCCGTTTACGTAACGCATTATCAGGCCTAAAGTGATTCCATCAAATAGCTGGAATAGTTTGTTAAGTATGGCCGCCAATCCTGCGTCGAAATTCGAAAATTTTACGTTGTTTGCGCAAGTCCTCCGTGAATAGGGATTTACGTCATTTACGTCCACGTCGAAACCAATAGGACCGTGCGGCGTACTTAGCCGCAATGCACACTGGGATATGTACACGGACGGCGCATGCGCCGTTCCAAAAAAACGTCAATCACGTCAGGTCAACCCAAATTAACATAAAACACGCCCCCTCAGCCTATTTTGAATTAGGCGCGCTTGCGCCCGCCGCATTTACGCTACGCCACCGTTACTTAGCAGGCAAGTACTTTGTGAATCGTGTACTTGCCTCGCTAACTTACGGCGACGTAGTGTAAATGCCATACGCTACGCCGCCGCAACTATGCGCTCGCCATCCTGAATCTAGCTATACAAGTCTCCTTGTACTTCTTCCCCTCACACTCCAGTGCTACTGTACAGTGACTACAAGAGGCAGACACAGGTCAAACTCAGGTACTTACATTTACAAAATACATAATAAAAAATGTATTCATGTCTACAGAGCCATGATCCGGCTCCCTTGTGTCAACCAGTGCAGCTGCAGGGGAGAGGAGGGAGCACTAACAAGGGATGAGCCATTAAAGCCTATGAGTGACATCACTGCAAAAAAGTGACATCACCCAACCATTGTGGGAGTGCTCCGTACTCTCCCCTGCAGCCACCACTGGCTGACACAGAAGATTATGTAACCAGACTGGACCGGCCTGAAGATAGGTAAATATATACACCTTTCTTACACAGGTTAGTAAGAATAGGTGTTAGGAGGGAGGGAGGGGACATTTTAAAGACTAGTTTGGGTAACCGCTTGCTGCCTGTCCACAGTACATTTACTGCGGAAGGGCGGCATCTGCAGGCTAAGCCAGGGCTCGACAAATCCCGGGCGCCAGGTCGCCATGGCGACTAGAAATAGGGTCCTGGCGACTTGGCTTGGAAGGGGGGCAAAAAAGCTGGCTCCATCTGGTGGTGAGCCGTTGGTATTACAAGTTATTACCACCAGATGTGTGAGCTGGCGCCATCTGGTGGTGGCCGTTGGTATTACAAGTTAAGCATTACAAGTTAAACAGCAATTCTAATGTAATGTTTCACTATCATCTTCTTCCCTCTAATTATAACCCCCAAACATTATATATATTTTTTATCCTAACACCCTAGAGAATAAAATGGCGATCGTTGCAATAATTTCTGTCACGCCGTATTTGCGCAGCGGTCTTACAAGCGCACTTTTTTGGGAAAAAATTACACTTTTTTTAATTAAAAAATAAAACAGTAAAGTTATCCCCATTTTTTTTTTATATTATGAAAGATAATGTTACGCCGAGTAAATTCATACCCAACATGTCACGCTTTAAAATTGCGTCCGCTCGTGGAATGCCGACAAACTTTTACCCTTTAAAATCTTCATAGGCGACGTTTAAAAAAATCTACAGGTTGCATGTTTTGAGTTACAGAGGAGGTCTAGGGCTAGAATTATTGCTCTCGCTCTACCAATCGCGGCGATATCTCACATGTGTGGTTTGAACACCGTTTACATATGCGGGCGCTGCTCACGTATGTGTTCGCTCCTGCGCGCAAGCTCGGTGGGACGGGATGCGTTTTCTGGCTCCTAACTTTTTTAGCTGGCTCCTAGATTCCAATCAAATTTGTCAAACCCTGGGCTAAGCAATGTAACTGTATGTCGCAGCCTGCTTCTGGGTTTTCGGGCGAGCGTGTGCGTGTGCTGACCCGTGCTATGATTGGACACAGCACAAGTTTGTTAGCAGGTTTCAGCCAATGATTTTGGTTTGGCTGTGGCCAATTACAGCACAGAGTTTGGTGTTTACAAATACACTGAACTCTGTACACAGAAAGGGATCTGGCTGTTTCTTCTCCCTGAAATCAACTCTGAGTTCAGGGAGAAAAAGCAGCCAGATCTGTAGGTTAGAGCACCACATATTACACTTGTTAGGGACACAGTTAACCCCTTCCCAGCCAGTGTCATTAGTACAATGTACAGTATTATCAGTGTCACTAGAGATGTTAGTGTCCCTCCCAGCCAGTGTCTGTTAGTGCCAGATTGTCCGCCACACTACAAGTCACTGATTTTTGCTATTACTAGTATAGCTGTATCTGTATGGATTAATATTTTGATCACGATCAGAACTACACCAATGTCCCCAATAATGCAATTTGTTTTTTAACCACTTACCGACCGACCGCCCACTGTATATATATATACGTCCTGTTTTTAAAGATGGATATCTCGGTAACGGCAGCAGCTGCTGCCACAACCGAGATATCCATCTCTTCAGTGAGCAGTCCTGTAAACGATAACGGCGGTCTCCGTGGCGGATTCTCCGCAAGATCGCCGTTATCGGTGGCGGGAGAGGGCCCCCCCCCTCCCGCGTCCTCCGCTGCTTACCGGAGCCGTCGGTAGCGGCGGAGGCGATCGGGTCCTGCTGCCTGCTGTGTGAGGATGCGAGTGAGGGCAAGATGGCCCCCACCCGTCCTCATAGCATTGCTGGGCGGAAGTGACGTCAAAACGTCAGTCCCGCCCAGCGTCTTAAAGAGACATTTTTTTGTTGTCATTTTTTTAAATGACAAAATTTTTTTTTTAATATGAGATGTGAGGTCTTTTTGACCCCAGATCTCATATTTAAGAGGACCTATCATGCTTTTTTCTATTACAAGGGGCGTAACATTATCTTTCACAATAATAAAAAAAAAAATTGGGCCAAATTTATTGTTGTCTTATTTTTTAATTAAAAAAAGTGAATTTCTTCCCCAAAAAGTGCGCTTGTAAGACCGCTGCGCAAATACGGTGTGACAAAAAGTATTGCAATGATCGCCATTTTATTCTCTAGGGTGTTCGAAAAAAATATATTTAATGTTTGGGGGTTTTAAGTAATTTTCTAGCAAAAAAAAATGTTTTAGTCTTGTAAACGCCGAATCTGAAAAACAGGCTCGGGGGTTAAGTGGTTAACTGAAGCCATGCAGCAGAATATGTTTTGACCTAAATTAGATTTTATTGAATAGGTTCTATAACAGAAAGTAGAAATAAATAAAAAAATCCCAGTGGTGACCAAATACCACTAAAAGAAATCTCTATTTCTGAGGGAAAAAATAAATCATATGAGTACAGTGTAGCATGACCGCACAATTACCAGTTAGTAAGGATGAGCTCCGGCGTGTTCGCAAAGCCCACGTGCAGAGCACGCCAGGAAGTCGGCGCTGCGCTAATCACAGGCAGTGAGACATTGTCCCGATGCGCGGCTGCAGAGATCGGAGAATGTCTCACTACCTGTGATTAGCGCAGCGCAGTACCGACGTCCTGGCGGGGTCTGCACGTCGGCTTTGTGAACACGCCGGAGCTCATCCTTACCATTTAGACCCCTTTCACACTGAGGCTCTCGAAAACTGCCCATACAATTTTGGGGGTTTTTGCAGCCCCCTTTCATACTGGGACGTTTTTCAGGCGTTTTTGGGCTAAACATAGCGCCTGTAAAACGCCTCCCCTGCAGCCCCAGTGTGAGAGCCCGAGTGCTTTCACACTGGGGCGGTGCGCGCTTGCAGGATGTTAGAAAAAGTCCTGCAAGCAGAATCTTTGGGGCGGTGCGGGAGCTTTAAAGGGGTTGTAAAGGAAAAAAATATTCCCTAAATAGCTTCCTTTACCCTAGTGCAGTCCTTCTTCACTTACCTCATCCTTCCATTTTGCTTTTAAATGTCCTTATTTCTTCTGAGAAATCCTCACTTCCTGTTCTTCTGTCTGTAACTCCACACAGTAAAGTGAGGCTTTCTCCCTGGTGTGGAGAAAGCCTCTTGAGGGTGCGAGTAGGAGTGTCAGGACGCCCACTTACACACAGCTCCTCTCTCTATATGCAAAGTAGAGAGTGTCCTGACTTGCCTGCTCGCCCCCTCAAGAGGCTTTCTCCACACCAGAGAGAAAGCCTTGCATTACGGTGTGGAGTTACAGACAGAAGAACAGGAAGTC
This sequence comes from Rana temporaria, assembly GCF_905171775.1. Classification (NCBI taxonomy): domain Eukaryota; kingdom Metazoa; phylum Chordata; class Amphibia; order Anura; family Ranidae; genus Rana; species Rana temporaria. The sequence goes on along the minus strand of NC_053500.1, from coordinate 24,201,708 downwards.
AGGATTTCTCAGAAGAAATAAGGACATTTAAAAGCAAAATGGAAGGATGAGGTAAGTGAAGGAGGACTGCACTAAGGTAAAGGAAGCTATCTAGGAAAAAAAAAAATTCCTTTACAACCCCTTTAAATACACCACTCCCTCCACCGCCCCTGCCATTGAAATCAATGGGCACTGCTGCCAAAGTGATTCGGCAGCGGTGCTTTTAACCCTTTATTTGGCCGCTAGCAGGGGTTAAAAGCGCCCCGCTAGCGGGCGAAAAAAAAAAGGCTACCACAACAGCGGTAAAGCACCGCTAAAATTAGCGACACTTTGGAACATGTGACATTCTAAATATGGGTGTAACACAGCTTGACAAATCCCAGGCGCCAAAAAAAAAAAAAAAAAAAAAAAATCGCATCCTGGCACCTGGGCTTTTGTCAGCCCATTCACTGCTGTAGGGATGCACAATTTGTATCGCAAGATGCCCGGGACATGCAGTTCCGAGCACCGGGCGGGTCGTTTGTTTTCTACATTTAGCCCTGCTGCAGGCAAGCAGCAGGGCTCACTTGTTACATATATACAGTGGGGATCGAAAGTTTGGGCACCCCAGGTAAAAATTTGTATTAATGTGCATAACGAAGCCAAGGAAAGATGGAAAAATCTCCAAAAAGGCATCAAATTACAGATTAGACATTCTTATAATATGTCAAAAAAAGTTAGATTTTATTTCCATCATTTACACTTTAAAAATTACAGAAAACAAAAAAATGGCATCTGCAAAAGTTTGGGCACCCTGCAGAGTTAATATCTTGCACTGCCCCCTTTGGCAAGTATCACAGCTTGTAAACGCTTTTTGTAGCCAGCCAAGAGTCTCAATTGTTGTTTGAGGTATCTTTGCCCATTCTTCCTTCCTTCCAGTCTTCCAGTTGTTTGAGATTTCTGGGCTGTCTGTCACGCACTGCTCTTTTAAGGTCTATCCATAGATTTTCAATTATGTTGAGGTCAGGAGATTGTGAAGGCCATGGCAAAACCTTCAGTTTACGCCTCTTGATGTAATCCCTCGTGGATATTGAGGTGTGTTTAGGATCATTATCCATTTGTAGAAGCCATCCTCTCTTTAACTTCAGATTTTTCACAGATGGCATCAAGTTACCATCCAAAATGTTATTGAATCCATTTTTCCTTCTACTGGTGAAATGTTCCCTGTGCCACTGGCTGCAATACAACCCCAAAGCATGATTGATCCACCCCCATGCTTCACAGTTGGACAGAGGTTATTTTCATTAAATTCTGTGCCCTCTCTTCTCCAAACGTACATTTGCTCATTTTGGCCAAAAAGTTCTATTTTAACCTCATCGGTCCACAGAACTTGTTTCCAAAATGCATCAGGCTTGTCTATGTGTTCATTTGCAAAGTTCAAACGCTGATTTTTGTGGGGAGGATGTAGAAGAGGTTTTCTTCTGATGACTCTTCCATGCAGACCATATTTGTACAAGTATCTCTTTATAGTGGAATAGTGTACCACAACTCCAGTGTCTGCCAGATCTTTCTGGAGGGATCGTGCAGTCAAACGTGGGTTTTGAATTGCTTTTCTCACAATGCTGCGAGCTGTTCTGTCTGATATTTTTCTTGGTCTTCCAGATCTTGCTTTAACTTCCACTGTTCCTGATGACTGCCATTTCTTAATTACATTCCGAACAGAGGATATTGACATCTGAAAACGCTTTGCTATCTTCTTATAGCCTTCTCCAGCTTTGTGAGCGTCAACTATTTTCAGTTTCCGTTTTCTAGACAACTGCTTAGAAGAACCCATGGTGCTGATTGTTGGGGCAAGGTCAGATGAGTCTGGGCATTTAAAACCTTTGAGATTGACATCACCTGGTCTTCCCAGACCTTCCCAGGACCTTCCCAGGTCTTCCAATCCATGACACTGGCAGGTCTCAGCTTTGCAAAGGGGGCAGTGCATGCTATACATTCTGCAGGGTGCCCAAACTTTTGCAGACGCCATTTTTTTGTTTTCTGTAATTTTGAAAGTGTAAGTAATGGAAATAAAATATAACTTTTTTTGACGTATAAGAATGTCTAATCTGTAATTTGATGCCTTTTGGAGATTTTTCCAACCTTCCTTGGCTTCGTTATGCACATTAATACAAATTTTTACCTGGGGTGCCCAAACTTTCGATCCCCACTGTAATTACATAGTAGGTGAGGTCGAAAAAAGACAGAAAAGTCCATCAAGTCCAACCTATGTCAGGTGGAGGCATTCGGGTGGCTCCTCTGCACACATGTAGGTAAAGTGTCCCCCCTCCTTCCGCTATGTATCCTGGTCTTCCGACTGCCCATCTGCAGGCCCAAGACTGGCATAGCGGGTGCCACAGGGCAAAGGGGAGGCTCTTCTCCCCATCTTGTTCCTGACCCAGAAGGGACGTCACTTCCCCGTTGATAGTTCCCCCGGCCAGCAGCAAAGAATGTAATGCAGTGTGATGTGCATTGTATTCTATTCAGTGGAGCACATAGGAGACATGAAGAGTCTTTTAGATCCTGGACGTGTCATTAAAGAGAACCTGTCACCAAAATATTATCACATAGTTAAAGTGATAAAGCAGACCTTCAGTCATTTTTGTTCAACTTTGCATCTAATAAAGCTCCTGCCCTTGTTTTACCTTTGGATAGTAAAAGTATATCTAAATAAAGCTACATCTCTAAAAAAAATTCTGCCAATAAATACCTTCTACAGCCCACTTCCTGTTTCTTGTCTGATAATGACCAGACAAGAAACAGGAAGTGGGCTGTAGAAGGTATTTACTGGCAGAATTTTTTTTTTTATGATTATGACACCATGCACAGCTCTCTCTCACTCTCCTGAGTTTGAAAGGAAGGGAGGAGAGATGAGTCATAAGAGGGCCAATGAGAGCTGCAGAGCTGGAGGTGTGTCTGTATAAATCCAGGAAGTGAACAGGCAGGAGCTTCAGCTGCCCACAGTTAAAATGGCCGCAGTCAGACTCAGTGGAGGGAGATTTCTGCAGCACATTTGGCAAGGACAGAATCCCAGTATATATAAAATAATATGCAAAGTGGTTGGAGAGAAGCTTCAGAGTGGCAAAGATGTTTTTATTACAAATTATGTGAGCAGACTGCAGTTCCTCTATTAGCACATCTAACACTTTCCTCCTCCCAGACTGACAATGCCGCTGTGTAACCGTACCCCCTGTGCTCCTTCATCCAGAATGGGGGCACTCTAATACAGGAGGTGTGCGTTACTGCCCAGATCACCAGGTGAAAACAGAAGGAAAGAAGCCTAAAAAAAACGAAAACAAATGCAGCCACCACATCTAATGACTTGTAAGCTGCAATATATTACATGTGTGGTTTTCACACCACTCCCTGCTCTTCCAGATTTGATGCCAAGGTGAGAATGGCATTGGTTGCGCTGGAATGCAGATGCACGAGTTTTATGGCCGCTGCTATGGCAACGTGTAAACCAAAAACTTCCCCATTAGAGCTCCAGAAACTTTTTTTTTTTTTTGCTTATACCAAATGCCACATTAATGCCAACGCCAGCACCGCCGATCCCCGCGCACCCAGTGATCTAGGGGTTACATGGTGCCACAGTAAGGACTACGAGAGCCCCCCCCAATCCCTGTGCATGCGCACCCAATGTGTAAGCCAAATGATTCCGGCTAGAGTGCAATGTGCACAGGAATCAGAAGCCTCTTGTTTATCCCTTACTGAGGTGACAAGTAAAGGGACAATGCCCCAGGTGTGCAATGTCCCCATGTGTCATAGAGTAGCAGGAAGTAAAGGGACAGATAATCCGACCAGAGAATATGAAAACAAGAGCCGGCATCTGCCAGGGAAGATCTCTTTTCACAACATTCTTATTTTATTTCCCCAACGCAGGTGAAGTTCCTTTGGAAGAAGCCGTCTCCCAGCTCCGGAGTTTGCACTGTTGGAGCTCGGGCAGGTGACAGGCCAGGAATCCCTCTGACCCCTGACCCTTAAACTAAAGCATCAGGATTGATGTAAAAGGGCAGAAACGTGATGTATACTGAAGAGTGCAGAGTAAACCAGACCAGGACTAGGGGGGGTCATGACACTGGCAGACATGGAACTAATCTGAGGGCATTATACTACCCATTGTCTGCATGGAATACATAAAACCCCTTTATTCACCCCGATCCATACATGGGCGTGTCTTCACTGGCAGCAAACAAGGCAGATTTGGGGTGCTTTATTTTTTTACACCCCAAGAGGTACTGTCCACACAGACAGGGCAATGCAAAAAAATTTTTCAAAACATGGAGGTGCAGCCAAAAGACGACTACATCACGGGCCTCCGGTTCTGGGAGGACGTCCACGAGGCACATACATTGTTTACACTAACAGGGCAGCCCCATGAATGCCACCTATCAGTGCCCAAGGCAGCCTCATCAGTGCAGCCTCATCAGCGCACATCACTGCAGCCTCATCAGCGCATATCAGAGCAGCCTCATCAGAGCAGCCTCATCAGCGCATATCAGAGCAGCCTCATCAGAGCATATCAGAGCAGCCTCATCAGCGCACATCACTGCAGCCTCATCAGCGCACATCACTGCAGCCTCATCAGAGCAGCCTCATCAGCGCACATCACTGCAGCCTCATCAGAGCAGCCTCATCAGCGCACATCACTGCAGCCTCATCAGAGCAGCCTCATCAGCGCACATCATAGCAGCCTCATCAGCGCACATCACTGCAGCCTCATCAGCGCACATCACTGCAGCCTCATCAGCGCACATCACTGCAGCCTCATCAGCGCACATCACTGCAGCCTCATCAAAGCAGCCTCATCAGCGCACATCGCTGCAGCCTCATCAGAGCAGCCTCATCAGCGCACATCAGAGCAGCCTCATCAGCGCACATCACTGCAGCCTCATCAGCGCACATCACTGCAGCCTCATCAAAGCAGCCTCATCAGCGCACATCAGAGCAGCCTCATCAGCGCACATCAGAGCAGCCTCATCAGCGCACATCAGAGCAGCCTCATCAGCGCAGCCTCATCAGCGCACATCAGAGCAGCCTCATCAGAGCAGCCTCATCAGCGCACATCAGCACAGCCTCATGAGAGCAGCCTCATCAGCGCACATCAGCACAGCCTCATCAGTGCACATCAGAGCAGCCTCATCAGCGCAGCCTCATCAGCGCACATCACTGCAGCCTCATCAGCGCAGCCTCATTACTGCAGCCTCGTCAGCGCACATCCCTGCACCCTCATCAACGCAGCCTCATCAGCACACATCACTGCAGCTTCATCAGCGCAGCCTCATCACCGCAGCCTCATCAGGGCACATCAATGCAGCCTCATCAGCGCAGCCTCATTACTGCAGCCTCATCAGCGCACATCAGAGCAGCCTCATCAGCGCACATCAGAGCAGCCTTATCAGAGCAGCCTCGTCAGCGCACATCGCTGCAGCCTCATCACTGCAGCCTCATCAGCGCACATCAGAGCAGCCTCGTCAGCGCAGCCTCATTACTGCAGCCTCATCAGAGCACATCAAAGCAGCCTCGTCAGCGCACATCAGAGCAGCTTCATTACTGCAGCCTCATCAGCGCACATGAATGTCACATCAGTGCCGCCTCATCCATACACATCAGTGCACATGAAAGCCTCTATGGACCAGGTGTCAAACACAAAGCCCACGGGCCGAATCCAGCCCTCCAGGCCATTTCATGTGGCCCTCACACCTCTCCTGCAGCTGCAGGAGAGCTCCAGCCCTCCTCTGGTCCTACTCCAGACCCCTACTTTCTGCTTTCAAGCAATGCACCCAGCAGCAGCATAAGGTAAGGGGGTGCACTGTAAGGGAGAGTGGGGGACTCAATTTCTAAAGGTGGGGTGTCTCTTGACATCTAATGTAAGGGAAGGGAATGCGCTGGACATCTAATCTTACAGATACAAGCGGCCCTTTTGAGGGCAATCATAATGCGGATGAGGCCCCACTATGACATTGACTTTGATTGGCATTTGCCCCATCTATGTTTTGGGTGCAAAATTTCTTGCCTCCTCCACCACCGTCGCCAGTACTGGGGCAGGTTTGTACACTGCTCAGGGCAAGGAATTGGCGCTGTGCCCCCCCCCATTAAACATAGAATGAGTGTACCACCCTGCACCCTCCACATGGAGCGGGCACTACACATGCGTGGCCAATCGCTCGCTTTCCATCAGATAGAAGGTACCATGCACGGTGTTTATATGTTCGTCGGGTAGGTTGGAAAGCGAACATGCTGTGTGACGGGAACCAGCCAATCATCTGGACTCAACTACTGCGTCCCCTTCTGCCCACCCCTTGTCTTCACCCAGCAACCGTCCCCCGATCACATGATCACTGTGGCAGCCAATCACGTGATCAGGAAGCCAATGTAACGCCATGTTGTACTCTTAAAGGGCCAGCAGGAAGGATTTTAAAAAAAACGTAAACGCACGTTTGTGAGCGCTCAATAGGCAATGCGCCGCCGTTCTTTATAATATACACCGCGCCAAAATCCTGATGTCACCGTAATCCCCCAATACAGGAACGTACAACGCCACCGCACATGACAGCGCTATGTATACAAATAACTGATTGCAATACATAGAGGAATAAATAATGACCCGGGGCTGTGCTACAACGCCACAGCACATGTCAGCACTATAATAACAGGTCACACAGTGTGTATACATATCTATATACATACAGTGTACAGGAGGGGAGTCTATGGGACACAACAATGGGCCCCTCCTCCTTCACCACACACACACCAACCACCCCACACCCCCCATTACCAGCACACAGGGCCCCATACACCTCACACACACCTCACTGTACACTTACCGGCCATCTTGAGGGCTGAGCCGGGAGGACGGAAGCGCGTACCCTGCGCCCAGGCGCGTCCCCGAAGCTCGCCCCGCAGCTTGCGCGCGCTCTCGGCTGAGGGGCTGGGGCTGCGGGGCCGAGGGGTACGAGCGCAGCGGCGTTGGAGGATTACCGTCACGTGACGCGCGCGCCCCCTAGCGGGGATTCCTAGCCTAGGCAAAGCGGGTGCAGGGGATTGGCTGTTTACATTTTCAAAGACTGTTGTTTGCTTCTTTTTCTTTTTTTCTGTTTTGTTTTCGGGAAATGTTACATTGTTCGTTGTTTATATTTTCTAACGATACCTGAGTTCTGTTCCATCTACAAGAAACCGATCACTGGTCATCACTTGACTGGTTCATGTTTAAACGTAAAAAGAAGAGAAATGCAACATTGTGGCCCAGATTCACATATAATTACGTTGCTCCTGGGCAGCGTAACGTATGTGATTTACGATAGACCGCCGCAGGTTTACAGCGTTAGTGCCTGATTCTCAGAACACTTACCTGTAAACTTGCGGCGGTGTATCATAAAAGCGCTCGGCGAAAGCCCGCCCAATTCAAATGGGGCGGGCACCATTTAAATTAGGCGCATTGCCGCGCCGAGCGTACTGCGCATGCTCCGTCGGGTAAATTACCCGACGTGCATTGCGCTAAATAACGTCGCAGCGCCATTCACGGACGTTTTACGCAAACGACGTTGATTTTTTAAATTTCGACGCGGGAACGACGGCCATACTTAACATTGGCTGCGCCTCATAGACCCCAGGGGCAACTTTACGCGTCGCAAAGGCTACGAAAACGTCGTAAATTCTCTGCGTCGAGCGCGCGTACGTTCGGGAATCGTCGTAATTTGCTAATTTACATAAGCAACGGGGAAAACAACGTCGGCGACACCTAGCGGCGGGAAAAAAAATTGCATTTAAGATCTGACAGCGTAAGAGACTTACGCCTGTCAGATCTAATGGGTATCTATGCGTAACTGATTCTAAGAATCAGTCGCATAGATACCCGGGGCCAGATTAGGACTTACGACGGCGCAAATGGTGTTGCGCCATCGTAACGCCTTTGAGAATCTGGGCCTGTATGTATAACAATATACAGTATATGTGCATTTATCTATATCTATCTATCTATATGTATTTATAGATATATATATACAGATTGTATGTATGCATGTGTGTATATATAGATATAGATGGGCCAGATTCAGGTACATCTGCGGCGACGTAACGTATCGCATTTACGTTACGCCGCCGCAAGTTTTACGGGGTAAGTGCTTGATTCACAAAGCACTTGCCTGTAAAGTTGCGGCGGCGTAGCGTAAATCCCTCCGGCGCAAGCCCGCCTAATTCAAATGATCCGGGTAGGGGGCGTGGATCATTTAAATTAGGCACGTTCCCGCGCCGAACGTACTGCGCATGCTCCGTTTTGAAATTTCCCGCAGTGCTTTGCGCAAAATGACGTCGCACCGACGTCATTTTTTGAACGTAGACGTGAGTTACGTCCTTTCCAATTCACAGACGACTTACGCAAAAAAAAAAAAAAATTCAAAATTCTACGCGGGAACGACGGCCATACTTTAACATGGCAGGTCTATCTATACGCCACGAAATAGCAGCTTTAACTATACGCTGGGAAAAGCCGACCAGCGACGACGTAAGAGAATGCGACGGCCGCGCGTACCTTCGTGGATCGCCGGAAAAAGCTAATTAGCATACCCGACGCGGAAAACGACGCAAACTCCACCCAGCGGGCGCCGAAGTATTACACCTACGATCCGAAGGCTTTTTCCGGCGTAAAGTTACCCCTGCTATATGAGGCGTAGCTAATGTTAAGTATGGACGTCGTTCCCGAGTCGAGTTTTGAAAATTTTACGTCTTTTGCGTAAGTCGTTCGCGAATAGGGCTGTACGTAAGTTCTGTTCACGTCTAAAGCATTGACGATTTACGGCGTAATTTCGAGCATGCGCACCAGGATTTTTTCACGAACGGCGCCTGCGCCGTTCGTAAAAAACGTAAGATACGCGGGGTCACAGTTACGTAACATAAAACACGCCCCCATTACATCCATTTGAATTCCGCGCCATTACGCCGCCAAAGATACACTATGCCGCCATAACTTACGACGCAAATTCTTTGAGGATTAGAAAAAAAAGAATAAAGTTACGGCGGCGTAGTGTATCTTAGATACGCTGCGCCCGGCGCAGAGGTACGTGGATCTGCCCCTATATGTGCATTTATCTCTATCTATCTATCTATATCTATTTATAGATATATATACAGATTGTATGTATGCATGTGTGTATATATAAATATAGATATATCTATATAGATATATACACACACACATATATACATACATACAATCTGTATATATATATCTATAAATAGATAGATAGATAGATAGATAGATAGATAGATAGATAGATAGATAGATAGATAGATAGATAGATAGATAGATAGATAGATAGATAGATAGATGCACATATAGGGGTAGATTCACAGAGCAAGTACGCCGGTGGATCTACTGATACGCCGGCGTACTTTCAAATTTCCCGCGTCGTATCGTTGTTTTGAATCCTCAAAACAAGATACGACGGCTTCTGGGTTAGATCCGACAGGTGTACGTCTTCGTACGCCTTCGGATCTAAGATGCAATACTTCGGCGTCCGCTGGGTGGCGTTCACGTCGTTTTCCGCGTCGGGTATGCAAATTAGCTATTTTCGACGATCCACGAACGTACGAGCGGCCGTCGCATTTTTTTACGGCGTCTCTAGTCGGCTTTTTCCGGCGTATAGTTAAAGCTGCTATGTTAAATATGGCCGTCGTTCCTGCGTTTAATTTGAATATTTTTTTTTGGTTTGCGTAAGTCGCCGTGAATCGGGATGGACGTAATTCACATCTATGTTAAAAAAAATGACGTCCTTGCGACATCATTTAGCGCAATGCACGGCGGGAAATTTAGGGACGGCGCATGCACAGTTCATTCGGCGCGGGGACGCGCTTCATTTAAATGAAACACGCCCCCTAATCGCCGATTTGAATTCCGCGCCCTTATGCCGCCAGAGATAGACTATGCCGCCGTAACTTACGGCGCAAAATCTCTAAGGATTCGAACTAAAGCCGGGTAAGTTACGGCGGCGTAGCGTATCTCTGATATGCTGCGCGGGTGCAGATCTCTGTGGATCTGCCCCATACTTGTTATACATACAATGTTGCATTTCTCTTCTTTTTACGTTTAAAAAGAAAAAAGTGAAACACACACTGTATATTAACAATCATAAATTATAACTTTTTATAATTATATAATATTTATTATTATTAATAATAATAATAATAAATATAATAATAATGCGCTGCATAAACTGTTGGTGCTAAATTGTGTATAATAATAATTATTATTTTATAATTATTATAAAACACATTAATATAAAGATATCGTGTTCCATTATCTGCCACTGATTAGAACAACAAAAAAGCTCAGTTTTAATCACTTATGATCACTATTTAAAAGAAATATACAACAAAAAAAATACAGTTTTCCTTTTAATAATAAAAATGCAACATTGTATATACAACAATATATATATATCTATATAGATAATATAGATAGATAGATAGATAGATAGATAGATAGATAGATAGATAGATAGATAGATAGATAGATAGATAGATAGATAGATAGATAGATAAATAGACTGATAGATAAAGATACAAATAAAACCTTGGCTTGCAAATATAATTTGTTCCAGAAACATGCATGGAATCCAAAGCGCTTGTATATCAAAGAGAATTTCCCCATAAGAAATAATGGAAACTCAGATGATTCGTTCCACAACCATTTATTCATTGGTCATTCAGTTTATAGTCCATATAAAAAGATCATAGCAATGTGATAGGTTGTGTAACAATAAAATGTCCATCCACAAATGGAAGCCTCCATATAGGGGATCAGAAGCCAAATCCAGCAGGAGCTACAGAGTATAGAAGAGAAGAGAGGCACCTCTAAGTGTAGCAATAAGTTGCTATATGTTGTACCTTCATTAAATGTAACCGTATTGCTACACTTAGAGGCGCTTCTCTTCTCTTTTATACTCAGTTGTGACATGACGCTACTCTTATATCAAGACATCACTTGTATATCAAAGCAAAATGTATTAAAACATTTTGTTCATCTTGCAAAACCTTCTCAAACCAAGGTTTTACTGTATAGCGCTGTGAATTTACGCAGCGCTTTACATATACATTGTACATTCACATCAGTTCCTGCCCTCAAGGAGCTTACAATCTAAGGTCCCCAACTCACATTCATATACTAGGGACAATTTTTTAGACAGAAGCCAATTAACCTATCAGCATGTCTTATGTTGCTAAATGTTGTACCTTCATTGAATGTAATCGTATTGCTACACTTAGAGGCACCTCTCTTCTCTTTTATACTCAGTTGTGATATGATGCTACTTGTATATCAAGACATTGCTTGTATATCAAGTCAAAATTATATTTAAAAAATTTAGCTTGTCTTGGAAAACGCTCTCAAACCAAGTTACTCTCAAACCAAGGTTTTACTGTATATCAGCTCCAAGAGTAGCCACAGCACTCTATGCATTGTCCAGTGCCAAGACAAGGTCATCTAGAGCCCGGGGCAAACATACCAAACTGCCCCCCCCCCCCCACAAGATGCATGAGCATTATGTGTCAGCAAAACTCCTCTCCACCCCCCCCCCCAAAAAGAAAACAAGCACTAATCTGCGATCTATTTACCCCCAAGCATAAATCCCCCCCCCCCCCCCTGCTGCTAAAATCCCCACTGCCAACACAAGTCTTTGTTTCCCCATCCCCTCTCCAAGCTCCAAACTTCTCTCTCACCAAATCCACCCCATACAAAAAATCACCTCTCCTAGCACAAATCCTCAACCATTTAAATTTCCCCTCCGAGCACAAATCATCCCCTGTCATCCCCAAATCATCCCCAGTCATCCCCAAATCATCCCCTGTCATCCCCTGTCATCCCCAAATCATCCCCAGTCATTCCCAAATCATCCCCTGTCATCCCCAAATCATCCCCTGTCATCCCCAAGTCATCCCCAGTCATCCCCAAATCATCCCCTGTCATCCCCAAGTCATCCCCAAATCATCCCCAAGTCATCCCCTGTCATCCCCAAATCATCCCCTGTCATCCCCAAGTCATCCCCTGTCATCCCCAAATCATCCCCAAGTCATCCCCTGTCATCCCCAAATCATCCCCTGTCATCCCCAAGTCATCCCCTGTCATCCCCAAATCATCCCCTGTCATCCTCAAATCATCCCCTGTCATCCCCAAGTCATCCCCTGTCATCCCCAAATCATCCCCTGTCATCCTCAAATCATCCCCTGTCATCCTCAAATCATCCCCGGTCATCCCCAACACAAATCCCACCCAAATCTCCATCGGTAGCATCCCTCCTAATTTCCCCTCCTAACCTCTTACACCATCCAACCTTTCCCTCCTAACACAAATCATTCCTCCCATCTCCTCGTGGAGCCCCCCCACACACACCTCCTATGATACCACATTTTAGTAAATATTTTCTTCTATCTTCTCATGTGACAACACTGAATAAATTACACTTTGCTACAATGTTGTGTAGTGAGTGTACAGCTTGTATAACAGTGTACATTTCCTGTCCCCTCAAAATAACTCAACACACAGCCATTAAAGGGTTAGTAAAGGAATTTATTTTTTTCCTTTAAAATAACAAACATGTGATACTTGCCTCCACTGTGGCCCCGATCCACGTCTTCTGGGGTCCCTCGGCGCCTCTCTCTGGTCCTCCCCATAAGTACTGACCACACTCATGTGAGAGAGCTCGCATGGTTGTCAGTAATTGCAGGCGCACTCCCGTGATACAGCGAGCGGCCCCGCCGCTCGGCGAGCCGCATCACTGGATGTGATTGACAGCAGTGCCAGCCAATGGCTGCGCTGCTCTCAATCCATCCGCTCTAGCCAATCAGTGGCCAGGCTGAGCGGCGAAGAGGATCTCGGGACTGCGCTGGACTTTCGAGGGGTCGCGTAAGTATAACGGGGGCTCGGGGGGGCCGGCAGCATCAGATGTTTTTTTACCTTAATGCTTAGATTGCATTAAGGTGATTTTTTTTTTACTTTACAGCTCCTTTAATGTCTAAACCGCTGGCAATTGATGGGGCACACAGCAGCGACCAATGCAATGCATGAATCTATCTATGGCGATAGACAGGTGAAGGAGAGAGGGGGAGGCGCTTCTGCTCCCTTTATGGACGCACCGCCACTGGGCTTAACTAAAAACCCGTCCCCCCATGCCAAGGTCCTAGATGTGTGTAATCCTAGACTCTGACCTATCCTTTGGGTCCCACATCCAATCACCGTATTGACTCGAGTATAAGCCTAGGGTGAGAATGCAGCAGCTACTGTAAGCGGAAAAGAGGGTCAACAATGCCCATTTGCAGCTTCACTGTGCCTATTTGCAACCTTACTGTGCCCATTCTCACTGTGCCCATTGTAGCCTTACTGTGCCCATTGCAGCCTTACTGTGCCCATTCTGACTGTGCCCATTGTAGCCTTACTGTGCCCATTGCAGCCTTACTGTGCCCATTCTCACTGTGCCCATTGCAGCCTTACTGTGCCCATTCTCACTGTGCCCATTGCAGCCTTACTGTGCCCATTCTCACTGTGCCCATTGTAGCCTTACTGTGCCCATTGCAGCCTTACTATGCCTATTCTCACTGTGCCCATTGCAGCCTTACTGTGCCCATTCTCACTGTGCCCATTGTAGCCTTACTGTGCCCATTGCAGCCTTACTGTGCCCATTCTGACTGTGCCCATTGTAGCCTTACTGTGCATATTGCAGCCTTACTGTGCCCATTCTCACTGTGCCCATTGCAGCCTTACTGTGCTCATTCTCACTGTGCCCATTGCAGCCTTACTGTGCCCATTGCAGCCTTATAGTGCCCATTTTCACTGTGCCCATTGCAGCCTTACTGTGCCTATTCTCACTGTGCCCACTGTAGGCTTACTGTGCCCATTCTCACTGTGCCCATTGTAGCCTCAGTGTACCTGTATTCTTGACAGGCTGCGGGCATCCATTTTTCAAAAGTCGTGGCTTCCTTCTGATTCCATTCGTTCTGTGATAGTGTACCTGTCGGGTCGCGGGCGTCCATTTTTCAAAAGTCGCGGCTTCCTCCTGGTCCGTGATAGGCGTTTGACACTGTGTTTTCGTCTACCGCCTATCGCGGAGGTCCTCTCATCCTCGGACTTTCCCAGCAGACACTGTGTTCAGTGTTCCACCAATCACGGACCTTCTTTCATCCTTGGACAAGAGGACGCCCATGATAGGTGGAACACTGAACACAGTGTTTGCTGGGAAAGTCTGAGGATGAGAGGACCTCCGTGATAGGCGGTAGCGGAACACAGTGTCAAAACGCCTATCACGGACTTTTGAAAAATGGACGCCCGCAACCCGACAGGTACACTGACTCGAGTATAAGCTGAGGGGGCTGAAAAACTCGGCTTATACTCGAGTATATACAGTATATACCGTATTTATCGGCGTATACCACGCACTTTTTTGCCCTGAATATCAGGGCAAAATCGTGGGTGCGCGATATACGCCGATCCCCGCTTTCCCGCGCCGAGTTTGAATGCTGCGCCGGCATATACCGAGCGCAGTACACTCGTGTATAGTCGGGCAGGCTCGGCTCCTCTCGCGCTTACGTCCTGGACGTACAGGACGTGAGCGCAAGAGTAGCCGAGCCTGCCCGACTATACACGAGTGTACTGCGCTCGGTATATGCCGGCGCAGTATTCAAACTCGGCGCGGGAAAGCGGGGATCGAGCGGGGAGGACGCCGCAGAAAGACGCCGGACCCGACGAAGAGGACACCTGAAGCCGCAGACGGACGCCGAACCCGACGAGGCCGCAGATGGACGCCGCGCAAGACACCAAAACTGTAAGTACTAAAATCTTTTTTTACAGGAATGTCGGGTCCACTTTAGGGGTGCACGCTATACGCCGGAGCGCGCAATACCCCGATAAATACAGTAATCAAATCCTTGAAGTCGGTGACAGATGTGAATGTAAAGTGCTGCCAAGGTTGTCTGCACTACATATAGTAAATAATAATAATTATTGAGTATATGATAATAAAGTGGAGCTTCAGTCCCCATAAAGCCGCCCTACCCCCTCACCAGCACCGCCATCTTTAAAAATCTGGCACATGTGCTGTGGTGCCAAAAGGCTTTGCCCGTCTTTCAGGACTTGGCAGAAATCTGCGGCACACGTGTGCAGGCGCCAAGTTTCATAAATATAAGAGAAATCTAAGGAGGCAAAAGTTTGACAATTGCACAAAAATTTGCAGCTGGACTTTTTTGGAAGGCAGTTGATGGCGGCAGTTGATGGCGGCAGTTGATGGCGGCAGTTGATGGCGGCAGTTGATGGGCGGCAGTTGATGGGCGGCAGTTGATGGGCGGCAGTTGATGGGCGGCAGTTGATGGGTTCCTTTTTATTGTCGATAACAAATATGTATTATCTGGTTTGCGATTCACCCTGAATAAACAGATGAGCAGGTTGTGAGTCATGGGATGATGTGCATTATTCCTGTGCACAGCGCACTTCCTGCTGGCACCCGTATTTGCCCGGACGCACAGGGCGGGGTCACATGATTCTGTATCACCTCTAATCACAGAGAAGGTTCGGGATTAGGTGCTGACAAAAGTGATTGCAACAGTAATGCTGAAATAAATATAACAGGTGCAGCAGATGTCATGAGATCCTTTTCTGTCCTAGTGACAACTTCTCCCTCATTACAGGTGTCAGAGAGACAGGAAGTGAGGGGAAATCTTCCCAATGGGGTCACACACAGAAATAAAAAGCTGTCGTACATTTTAAAGCTGAATTCAAGAAATTATGGGCCAGATTCAGGTAGAATCGCCCTACGCTGCGGCGGCGTAACGTATTACATTTACGTTACACCACCGCAAGTTTTCAGCGTAAGTGCTTGATTCACAAAGCACTTGCCTGTAAACTTGCGGCGGCGTAGCGTAAATCCGCCCGGCGCAAGCCCGCCAAATTCAAATGGAGCGGGGACCATTTAAATTAGGCGCGTTCCTGCACCGAACGTACTGCGCATGCTCTGTCCCTAAAATTTCCAGACGTGCATTGCGCTAAATGACGTCGCAAGGACGTCATTGGTTTCGACGTTAACGTCAATGGCGTCCAGCGCAAACGACGTGAATTTTCAAATTTCGATGCGGGAACGACGGCCATACTTAACATTTAGTTTTACGCCACGTATCTCTACGGAAACTACGTAAATTTACAGCGACGGGCAAAGCGTACGTTCGTGAATCGGCGTAACTAGTCATTTGCATATTCTACGCCGACCGCAATGGAATCGCCACCTAGCGGCCGGCCTAGAATTGCATCCTAAGATCCGACGGTGTAAGTCCATTACACATGTCGGATTTTAGGGATATCTATGCGTAACTGATTCTATGAATCAGCCGCATAGTTACGACGGGTGGATCACAGAGATACGACGGCGTATCAGGAAATACGCCGTCGTATCTCTTTTGTGAATCTGGCCCCATGTTTTGTTAAATTTCCATTGGTCCAGCTTGGCTGCATCTAATTCTTCATATCTCACATCCGAGGGGCTGCTGGGGATGCAGATCTTCACTCTAGTAGCCTGTGCTACTTAACCACTTTAATACCAGGCACTTTCACCCCCTTCCTGCCCAGGCCAATTTTCAGCTTTCAGCGCCGTCGTAATTTGAATGACAATTGCGCGGTCATGCTGCACTGCACTCAAACAAATCTTTTATCATTTTGTTCCCACAAATAGAGCTTTCTTTTGGTGGTATTTGATCACCTCTGCGATTTTTAATTTTTTGCACAACAAATAAAAAACGACAGAAAATTTTGAAAAAAAAAAAAAGTTTTTCTTTGTTTCTTTTAAAACTTTTTGGAAATAAGTAAGTTTTCTTCTTCAATGACGGGCACTGATATGGCTGCACTGACAGGCACTGATAAGGCGGCCCTGAGGGGGACCGATGAGGTGGCACTGATGAGGTGTCACTGATGGGCACTAATGATGGGCACTGATAGGCGACACTGATGGGCACTGATAGGTGGCACTGATGGGCACTCATAGGCAGCATTAATGGGCACTCATAGGTGGCACTGATAGGTGGCACAGATGGGCACTGATAGGTGGCACTGATGGGCACTCATAGGCGGCAATAATGGGCACTCATAGGCGGCACTGATATGTGGCACAGATGGGCACTCATAGGCGGAATTAATGGGCACTCATAGGCGGCACTGATAGGTGGCACAGATGGGCACTGATGGTCACTGATGGGCATGGATGGGCACTGATAGGTGGCACTGATGGACACTGATTGGTGGCAGCTTCCTTGGCTGAAAACGATAGGAGGGTTTACTTCCACATTAAACTCAAGACGTTCTCTGATTGGACGATGTGGAGATTGTGAAATCATCCTCCTGTCCAGCAATCCCAATGACAATTGTCATAGAGCCTGTTATGTTCTGGGAATGCTAGACATGTGCATGCCAGGAAATTTAGGGCCAGATTCACCAAAGAGATACGACGGCGTATCTCCTGATACGCCGTCGTATCTGTTGTTCTATCTATGCGACTGATTCATAGAATCAGTTACGCATAGATATCCATGAGATCCGACAGGTGTAATTGTTTTACACTGTCGGATCTTAGGATGAAATACCGCGGCCGCCGCTGGGGGGAGTTTGCGTCGTAAACCAGCGTCAGGTATGCAAATTAGGAGTTACGGCGATTCCCGACGGATTTTCGCGTTCACTACGTCGCTGCTAGTCTAGTTTCCCGTCGCAAAGTTAGTCGTCGTTTGACCTGCCCTAACTTTACTCAGCAATCGTATTGCTGTTTAAAGTATGGCCGTCGTTCCCGCGTCGAAATTTAAAACTTAACGTCGTTTGCGTAACACGTCCGGGAATATGGAAGTACGCTACGCGCGTCGCCGTTCGAAAAAATGACATCAGGGCGTGCAAAGCACAACGGGAATTGCCCCTTTGAATTGACCCGCCTTGCGCCGGAGGCCGCCGGCGTAGGTTTTCATTGCAAGTGCTCTGTGAATCAGGCACTTGCGATGAAAACTTGCGCCGGTGTAACGTATCTACGATACATTACGCCGCCGCTCACCTACGTGAATCTGGCCCTTAGTTTTGAATGCATTTGTTAGGTTGATATTAGTTTCTTTGCATTTGTTTTGTTGGTCTGGATAAAAAAAAAAAAAAAAATCGGGATTCCTTTCTTTTCTTTAGGATTTGTTTCATACAGTGCCTTGAAAAAGTATTGGGCCAGATTCACATAGAATTGCGGCGGCGTAACGTATCGCATTTACGTTACACCGCCGCAAGTTTTACGGGCAAGTGCTTGATTCACAAAGCACTTGCCTGTAAACTTGCGGCGGCGTAGCGTAAATCCGTCTGGCGCAAGCCCGCCTAATTCAAATGGGGCGTGTATCATTTAAATTAGGCGCGTTCCCGCGCCAAACGTACTGCGCATGCTCCGTTTTTAAATTTTCTGCCATGCTTCGCGCGAAATGACGTCGCACCGACGTAATTTTTTGAACGGCGATGTGCGTTACGTCCTTTCCTATTCACGGACGACTTACGCAAAAAAAAAAATTAAATTCAACGCGGGAACGACGGCCATACTTTAACATGGCAAGTCTAAATATAAACCAAGAAATAGCAGCTGTAACTTTACGCCGGGAAAAGCCGACTAGCGACGACGTAAGAGAATGCGTCGACCGCGCGTAACTTCGTGGTTCGCCGTAAACAGCTAATTAGCATACCCGACGCGTAAAACGACGCAAACTCCACCCAGCGGGCGCCAAAATATTACACCTGCAATCCGAAGGCGTACGAAGCCGTACGCCTGTCGGATCGAAGCCAAAAGCCGTCGTATCTTGGTTTGAGGATTCAAACTAAAGATACGACGCGGCAAATTTGAAAATACGCCGGATTATCAGTAGATACTCTGGCGTATTTTAGCTGTGAATCTGGCCCATTATTTTTATTTCTAATACACTATTTGTGTTGATCCAGGGTGCGCAGGCTGAAGGGCTCTTTCTATCCCCCTCTGTTTTCTACGTTGCTGGCTGGGGAATCTCTGTCCTCGGTACCTTGCTCTGTCTCAAAAGTGAGACATCAGGGGTCTGTTTAGACCCCTAAGGCCCCATTCACACGAGGCGGACTCCGTTCCTACGGAGTTCGCCTGCTCCCGTCGGCTCAGCGGGAAATCAGTCCGCAGATCTCCGCTGAGCCGACGGATGACAATCTCCTCTCTGCTCACTGAGCGGGGAGGGGCTTGTCGGGCACCACTATCTCCTATGGAGCGATCTTTTCATCAGATCTTACCCGATCCGATCCGCATGGACGGATGGGGACGTGCCCCCCATACGTCTGTTTTTAGCGGATCGGATCGGGTCGGATGTCATGTCTCCGCTGACATCCGACGCTCCATAGGATTGCATGGAGCGGACATTCAGGTCCGCCGTCAAAACTGACAGGCGGACCCGAACGGTCCGTCGTGTGAATGAGGCCTAATACTTCACCAAAGCCCCCCAACAGGGCTTCTAAAAATTTGAAATAATAATAATGCTAAATTATTGTAAAATAATAATAATACATTATTGTAAAAAAAAGTATTGTAAAAAATAAAATTGTAAAATAAATAAATAATAATAATAGATTGTAAAAAAAAAAAAATATATTGTAGAAAATAATAAAATTGTAAAATAATAATAATAATAATAATAATAATAATAATAATAATAATAATGTTAAATTATTGTAAAAAAAAGTATTATGAAATTGTAAGATAATAATAATAAATGATTGTAAAAAAAGTATTGTAAAAAAAAAAAAAAAAAAAAAAATAATAAATGATTGTAAAAAGTATTGTAGAAAATAATAAAATTGTATAATAATAATAATAATAATAATAATAATAATAATAATAATAATAATAAATGATTGTAAAAAAAAGTATTGTAAAAAATAATAAAATTGTAAAATAATAAAAATAATAATAAATTATTGTAAAAAACATATTGTAAAAAAGAATACAATTGTAAAAAATTGTAAAAAAAGTTATAATAATAAATTACAGACTTTCTCTGTCTCAAAAGTGAGACATCAGGGGTCTGTTTGGCCCCCTAATACTTCACCAAGGGCTCCTAAAAAATTGAAATAATACTAATAATAATAATAATAATGTTAAATTATTGTAAAAAAAAGTATTCGAATTTTTTTTATAAAAATTGTAAAATAATAATAATACATTATTACATTAATACATTATTGTAAAAAAAAGTATTGTAAAAATAAAATTGTAAAAAATAATAATAATAATAATAAATTATTGTAAAAAGTATTGTAGAAAATAATAAAAGTGTAAAATAATAATAATAAATTATTGTAAAAAAAAGTATTGTAGAAAATAATAAAATTGTATAAAAATAAATAATGATAATTATTTTTGTAAAAATTATTGTAAAAAATAATAAAATTGTAAAATAATAATAATAAACTATTGTGAAAAACATATTGTAAAAAATAATAAAATTGTAAAAAAAGAAATAAATAATAATGTTATATTATTGTAAAAAAAAAAAGTATTGTAAAAAATAATAAAATAATAATAAATGATTGTAAAAAAAGTATTGTAAAAAAATAATAAAATGGTATAATTATGATAATAATAATAATAATAATAATAATAATAATAATAATAATAATAATAATAATAATAATAAATGATTGTAAATAAAATTATTGTAAAAAACATATTACAAATATAAATTACAGACTTTCTCTGTCTCAAAGGTGTTTTAGACCTCTAACACTTCACCAAAGCCCCCCAATAGGGCTCCTACAAATTTGAAATAATCATAACAATGTTAAATTATTGTAAAAAAAAGTATTGTAGAAAATAATAAAATTGTAAAATAATAAAAAAAATTGTAAAAAAAGTATTGTAAAAAAATAATTAAAAATAATAATAATAAATTATTGTAAATAGTATTGCAGAAAAAATAAAATTGTAAAATTATAATAATAATGATAATAATAAATTATTGTAAAAAAAAAAGTATTGTAGAAAATAATAAAATTGTAAAAAAAATATATATTATTGTAAAAAAAGTATTATAATAATAAAAACATAATAATAATAATAAATGATTGTAAAAAAATGTATTGTAAAAAAATTATAGCAATAAATTATTGTAAAAAAAATGATTGTAGAAAATAAAATTGTAAAATAATAATAATAATAATAATAAATTATTGTAAAAAATAATAATGAATGATTGTAAAAAAGTAGTGTAAAAAATAATAAATATGTTAAAAAAATATTATAATAATAAAAAATGATTGTAAAAATATATATATATATTTTTTTTCTCACGAGGAAGTCAGTAGGTTTTGGGGGTAAAAAGGGGGAAAACTATTTTTTCTCCCCTTAAAATTAATAGAAATATAGAGAAGTCACAGGAGTTAAAGGGTAAGATATGGGGTGAATATACATGATGCACTTTAAATAATATAGTATGGGTGGGTAGGAGGGTTTCTTCCCCCCCCCCCTCTTTTTTTTTTTTTGAGAGAGAGGCAAATAGGCAATGGGGTAAGAGAAAATGGAGGTCACAGTCACTAAAGGATAAGAAATGGGAAATTGGGTACTCAGCACTTAAATAGGTGGTTGTGGGTAGGGGTTTTTTTTTTCCTTCTTAGGAGGGAGAGGGCTGAGGTAGAAGAGAGATGAAAAATCAGGCGGATGTAGGATAGACCCATATTGTTGTTATTTATGTTCATGTAATGTTAAATTCATTTTAAATGTGATTCCTTTTGTACGCTTATTGGAAATGAAATGTAAATTATATCTGTGTTTTAAAAAATTTAATAAAACAAATTTAAAATAAAAAAAAAATATTGTAAAAGAAATAAAAAATGATTGTAAAAAAAAATAATAATAAATTATTGTAAAAAACACATTGTAAAAAATAATAAACTTGTAAAAAAAAAAAAAAATTATTGAAAAAAATAATAAATATTTAAGAAAATAATAATAATAGATTATTGTAAAAAAAAGTATTGTAAAAAATAATAACATTGTTAAAAAATAATATTGTAAAAA
The DNA here is from genome assembly GCF_905171775.1 of Rana temporaria. Classification (NCBI taxonomy): domain Eukaryota; kingdom Metazoa; phylum Chordata; class Amphibia; order Anura; family Ranidae; genus Rana; species Rana temporaria. Next base: position 24,179,650 of record NC_053500.1, on the reverse strand, counting down.
AAGTATTGTAAAAAATAATAGACTTGTAAAATAATAATATTATTAATAATAATAATAAATTATTGTAACAAAAGTATTGTAAAAAGAAAACTAATAACATTGTATAATAATAATAATAATAATAATAATAATAATAATAATAAATTATTATAAAAAATAATAAATATTTAAAAAAAAAAAATAATAGATTATTGTAAAAAAAAAAGTATTGTAAAAAATAATAACATTGTTAAAAAAAATTATTGTAAAAAAAGTATTGTAAAAAATAATAAACTTGTAAAATAATACTATTATTAATAATAATAAATGATTGTAACAAAAGTATTGTAAAAAAAAAAAACTAATAACATTGTATAATAATAATAATAATAATAATCATAATAATAAATTATTGTAAAAAATAATAAATATTCAAAAAAAAATAATAATAGATTATTGTAAAAAAAAGTATTGTAAAAAATAATAACATTGTTAAAAAAAATTATTGTAAAAAAAGTATTGTAAAAAATAATAAACTTGTAAAATAATACTATTATTAATAATAATAAATTATTGTAACAAAAGTATTGTAAAAAAAAAAACTAATAACATTGTATAATAATAATAATAATAACAATAAATTATTGTAAAAAATAATAAATATTTAAAAAAATAATAATAGATTATTGTAACAAAAGTATTGTAAAAAAAAAAAAAACTAATAACATTGTATAATAGTAATAATAATAATAATAATAATAATAATAATAATAATAATAATAATAATAACAATAAATTATTGTAAAAAATAATGAATATTTAAAAAAAAAATAATAGATTATTGTAAAAAATAATAACATTGTTAAAAAAAATTATTGTAAAAAAAGTATTGTAAAAAATAATAAACTTGTAAAATAATAATAAATTATTGTAAAAAGTAATACAATTTTAAAATAGTAATAATAATAATTATTATTACTGCAAAAAAAGTATTGTAAAAAATAATAATTGTAAACAAAAGTTATAATAAATAAAAAAAATAAAAAAATAACCGAATGACACCAAGCACTGCTCTACTGTCATATATATATATATACACGCACGTGTGTGTTTGAGCTTGAGATGCACGCGCCTATGGGCCTAGAGCTTTGAGAGAACTATCCTGTCTGGATAGAGATCTATGGCCATGCTGGGACTTGTAGTCCTCCCCACATACAGAGACAGAGCAACAGCTGGGCTGAGGCTGCTGAGGACAATATGGGCGTGTTGGGAAGGGGGAGGGGCACAAGGAAGAATGTGGGGGGCGGGCCTTAGACAGTGGGTTGAGGGGGCGGGCACACAGTGGTAAAGACCGGTGAAAGTGAGAGTGAGGCGGGCCGGATGGAGACGCAGGCAATAGGGCGGAGTATGGAGGCGGGGTAAAGGGCGTGTCCTGCAAGGGAAGACGCCGCTGTGAGTGGTAAAAAGGCGTGTCTGGAGGGGGGAAATGGGGAGGTGCAGGATGGGGAGGCGTGTCCGGCTGCAGTGCAGGGCCCCCGGGAAGGCCGAGGTGCTGAAGGCCGGAGATCCGCCGCTGGTCCCGGGTTTGTGTGATCGGACATGGCCCTGAGAGAGCTGAAAGTCTGCCTGCTGGGGGTGAGTGAGCGGAGATCCGCATATCCTCCACTGAGCCCATAGGGGGCGCCTACATTGAGTTATGTAATGTCTGTGACATCATATAGCGCTCCTCTGTATGTGTACAATAACACTGACAGCACATCTCTGTGTGTAGATCTATGTATGCGCCCTATATCATATCCTGTATATAACTAGAGATCTATATCTATCTATATACAACCTATCTATGTATAGACTGTGTATGTCATAGTAATAATATAGGCTGGTCTCTAATATAGATCAGTGATTGGCTGATCTCTCTGTGATGTCACAATGGTACCCAGGAAAGTACTTTATTTACTATCACCGTCTTCTCTGGAGGAAAGTATCTCCATGGAGTCCTAGAATGCAGCCCCTCACTGATGGCAGACCTTGGCACCCCAGATGTTTTGGAACTACATTTCCCATGATGCTCATGCACTCTGCAGTGTAGTGGAGCATCATGGGAAATGTAGTTCCAAAACATCTGGGGTGCCAAGGTTCCCCATCAGTGTGGGGGTCCCCTGGCTGGGGACAGAGTGTACCTCCAGGGGGCCCCTGACCTCTTCCTGGGTCACATCTGATCAGTATAATCATAAATATAAAACTGGCTATACGCTATCAATGGGTGCGCAACCTGCGGCCCTCCAGCTGTTGCAGAACTACAACTCCCATCATGCCTCTTGCCTGTGGGAGTCATGCTTGTAACTGTCAGCAGCTTGCAATGCATCATGGGACTTGTAGTTCCGCAACAGATGGTGGGCCACAGGTTGAGCACCCATGCGAGACTATGCAATCTGATTGTACAATCCCCCTTTAGATCTCTGTTGCCCAATCCTAAACTGGCCACATACAATACAATCCTAAGCTGGCCACATACGCTACAATCCTAAACTAGCCCCATACGATACAATCCTAAACTGGCCACATACGATACAATCCTAAGCTGGCCACATACGCTACAATCCTAAACTGGCCACATACGCTACAATCCTAAACTAGCCCCATACGATACAATCCTAAACTGGCCACATACGATACAATCCTAAACTGGCCACATACGCTACAATCCTAAACTGGCCACATACGATACAATCCTAAACTGGCCACATACGATACAATCCTAAACTGGCCCCGTACGATACAATCCTAAACTGGCCACGTACGATACAATCCTAAACTGGCCACATACGATACAATCCTAAACTGGCCACATACGATACAATCCTAAACTGGCCACATACGATACAATCCTAAACTGGCCACATACGATACAATCCTAAGCTGGCCCCATACGCTACAATCCTAAACTGGCCCCATACGCTACAATCCTAAACTGGCCCCATACGATACAATCCTAAACTGGCCACATACTATACAATCAGATTGTACAATTTCCTTTAGACTTACCAACTATGAGGATAAACTGGAACAATCCATTTAATTTGTGTCTAGTCAGGTAGGTCCCTTGTACTACATTATACAAGAATCTACCTGATTGGATGCAAATGAAATGGATTGTTGAGTTGAGTGTACACACACGCACGCGTGCGCGCGCGCACGCGCGCACACACATATACACTCACCGGACACTTTATTAGGTACACCTCGCTAGTACCGGGTTGGACCCCCTTCTCCCCTCATTCTTGGTGGCATGGATTCTACAAGGTGTTGGGAACTTTCCTCAGAGATTTTGGTCCTCAGTGACGCAGTTGCTGCAGATTTGTCGGCTGCACATCCATGATACGAATCTCCTCTTCCACCACAACCCAAAGGTGCTCTATTGGATGAGATCTGGTGACTGTGGAGGCCATTGGAGTACGGGACTGTCCAAGATGTATACAAAGGGGAAGGGACTGTCCAGCATGTATACAAAGGGGAGGGGACTGTCCAACATGTATACAAAGGGGAGGGGACTGTCCAAGATGTATACAAAGGGGAGGGGACTGTCCAACATGTATACAAAGGGGAGGGGACTGTCCAAGATGTATACAAAGGGGAAGGGACTGTCCAGCATGTATACAAAGGGGAGGGGACTGTCCAACATGTATACAAAGGGGAGGGGACTGTCCAAGATGTATACAAAGGGGAGGGGACTGTCCAACATGTATACAAAGGGGAGGGGACTGTCCAAGATGTATACAAAGGGGAGGGGACTGTCCAACATGTATACAAAGGGGTGGGGACTGTCCAGCATGTATACAAGGGGGAGGGGACTGTCCAGCATGTATACAAAGGGGTGGGGACTGTCCAAGATGTATACAAAGGGGTGGGGACTGTCCAAGATGTATACAAAGGGGAGGAGACTGTCCAAGATGTATACAAAGGGGTGGGGACTGTCCAGCATGTATACAAAGGGGTGGGGACTGTCCAAGATGTATACAAAGGGGTGGGGACTGTCCAAGATGTATACAAAGGGGAGGAGACTGTCCAAGATGTATACAAAGGGGTGGGGACTGTCCAAGATGTATACAAAGGGGTGGGGACTGTCCAAGATGTATACAAAGGGGAGGGGACTGTTCAAGATGTATACAAAGGGGTGGGGACTGTCTAAGATGTATACAAAGAGGAGGGGACTGTGCAACATGTATACAAAGGGGTGGGGACTGTCCAAGATGTATACAAAGGGGGGGGGGGACTGTCCAAGATGTATACAAAGGGGTGGGGACTGTCCAAGATGTATACAAAGGGGTGGGGACTGTCCAAGATGTATACAAAGGGGAGGGGACTGTCCAACATGTATACAAAGGGGAGGGGACTGTCCAAGATGTATACAAAGGGGAAGGGACTGTCCAGCATGTATACAAAGGGGAGGGGACTGTCCAACATGTATACAAAGGGGAGGGGACTGTCCAAGATGTATACAAAGGGGAGGGGACTGTCCAACATGTATACAAAGGGGAGGGGACTGTCCAAGATGTATACAAAGGGGAGGGGACTGTCCAACATGTATACAAAGGGGTGGGGACTGTCCAGCATGTATACAAGGGGGAGGGGACTGTCCAGCATGTATACAAAGGGGAGGGGACTGTCCAAGATGTATACAAAGGGGTGGGGACTGTCCAAGATGTATACAAAGGGGAGGAGACTGTCCAAGATGTATACAAAGGGGTGGGGACTGTCCAAGATGTATACAAAGGGGTGGGGACTGTCCAAGATGTATACAAAGGGGAGGGGACTGTTCAAGATGTATACAAAGGGGTGGGGACTGTCTAAGATGTATACAAAGAGGAGGGGACTGTGCAACATGTATACAAAGGGGTGGGGACTGTCCAAGATGTATACAAAGGGGGGGGGGCCTGTCCAAGATGTATACAAAGGGGTGGGGACTGTCCAAGATGTATACAAAGGGGTGGGGACTGTCCAAGATGTATACAAAGGGGAGGGGACTGTTCAAGATGTATACAAAGGGGTGGGGACTGTCCAAGATGTATACAAATGGGAGGGGACTGTCCAAGATGTATACAAAGGGGTGGGGACTGTCCAAGATGTATACAAAGGGGTGGGGACTGTCCAAGATGTATACAAAGGGGAGGGGACTGTTCAAGATGTATACAAAGGGGTGGGGACTGTCTAAGATGTATACAAAGAGGAGGGGACTGTCTAAGATGTATACAAAGAGGAGGGGACTGTCCAAGATGTATACAAAGGGGTGGGGACTGTCCAAGATGTATACAAAGGGGTGGGGACTGTCCAAGATGTATACAAAGGGGAGGGGACTGTTCAAGATGTATACAAAGGGGTGGGGACTGTCCAAGATGTATACAAATGGGAGGGGACTGTCCAAGATGTATACAAAGGGGTGGGGACTGTCCAAGATGTATACAAAGGGGTGGGGACTGTCCAAGATGTATACAAAGGGGAGGGGACTGTTCAAGATGTATACAAAGGGGTGGGGACTGTCTAAGATGTATACAAAGAGGAGGGGACTGTCTAAGATGTATACAAAGAGGAGGGGACTGTGCAACATGTATACAAAGGGGTGGGGACTGTCCAAGATGTATACAAAGGGGGGTGGGGACTGTCCAAGATGTATACAAAGGGGTGGGGACTGTCCAAGATGTATACAAAGGGGGGTGGGGACTGTCCAAGATGTATACAAAGGGGTGGGGACTGTCCAAGATGTATACAAAGGGGTGGGGACTGTCCAAGATGTATACAAAGAGGAGGGGACTGTGCAAGATGTATACAAAGGGGAGGGGACTGTCCAACATGTATACAAAGGGGAGGGGACTGTCCAACATGTATACAAAGGGGAGGGGACTGTCCAACATGTATACAAAGGGGAGGGGACTGTCCAACATGTATACAAAGGGGCGGGCACTGTCCAACATGTATACAGCGGGTTCCCTACTACGCATGTGTGAAGCGCGCTTCGCTTTCTAATTGGCCCGGTGTCGGTGGAAGGAGGAGGGGGGCCACACTTCCTGGAGATCAGGCCGCGGCCTGTCTCCTGAGAGTGGGGAAGGGGGGCCTTTCAAAAACAGGTCCTCCGCCCCCCCAGAAAGGTGCGAAGTGTGGCACTGGAGGGGGGGGGGGGGTGTATAAGCAAGAGTTCCACTTTTGGGTGGAACCCCCGCTTGTAAACAGTCCTTTTTAATTGGTATCAAATCAGGCAGGCTCTAAAACCACATAGTTGATGGTAGATCCAAATGTGATTGTACAATCAGATTGTATAGTGTATAGTCAGCCTAATATGGAACACTTTGGGCGAGTTCTCTGATATAATTGGCTATTTACTGTACAATCCTTCTTTTTTTTTTTTTACAGAACTGTCCAATCTTCTGTCAGACAGAACCTTGTATTACATGAATGTTGACAATTGTATCCAATCAGACAGAAGCTTGCATTACATACATGTTGGTGGATCTAAGGCTGACCTATGCGGTTTGCTTTTGGTCGTTTTTGCCGTGCTGTTTGCTGTGCATGTAAATGCGATTTTACTGCGATTTGTCCTTTTTTATGCTTAATTTTTTTGGAGCCAAATTGTTGTCGGGCAAATTTAAAAGCGCAAATCATGTCAAAAACGCACTACATGCATTTCTGCAGCTTCTCCATTGTAGTCTATTGAGCCAAAAAAGCGGAAAAAAAATCACTGCTTTGCGTTTCAAAAAGTACCTGACCCTTTCCAAAAACGCAGCGGCTGAAAAAAGCACAGATGTGACGCTGCCCCATAGGAAACCATGTTAAATGGACTGAAGTGCGTTTCTGCAAAAATCGCCAAAAAACGCAGAGGTGTGAACCAGGCCGTAAAGGAGATTGTACAATTGGATTGTAACCTGAATTTCGATTCATGTATGTCCACCTAACGATCGACTTCTGTACAACCGCCCTGTCTGATTTTATCCGCTCGATCTGCACTGCGGTCTATGGACTACATTGGAGATCTGTGTATTCTGATGGTGGGGAAGCTCTCAGAATATAAAGACACAGCGGGGAGGATCCCCGTTCACATCCAGTGTGTGGATGGGGGAAATCAACCACCTGAACAAAATGGACTCCTCTGTGGGCAGCTTTACTGTGTATTTCTAGGTCACCGAGCAACCAGTGACACCATTCCTGAGTATTGTGTACAGAACTCCTTGTGTTACCTGGTAATGGGGAGACAATAGAGAGGAATGTAGAGGAGGCCATTGCTGACATTTCCTTCTGAAGATGTTTGTTGCCTGGCTTTCACGTGATACTCACAGTTCTCCAAACTGTGGCCCCCTTTTTGCTTTTTTCCGGCTCTTGGGGCACTATTTTCATCCACTAATACCAACAATGGGGCATAATTCCCCCCCACTAATCCCACTGATCCCAATGATAGTGCGCTATTCCTCCCACTGATCCCAATTAAGGGACACTATTCCTCCCACTGATCCCAATGATGGGACACTATTCCTCCCACTGATCCCAATGATGGGACACTATTCCTCCCACTGATCCCAATGATGATGGGACACTATTCCTCCCACTGATCCCAATGATGATGGGACACTATTCCTCCCACTGATCCCAATGATGATGGGACACTATTCCTCCCACTGATCCCAATGATGATGGGACACTATTCCTCCCACTGATCCCAATGATGATGGGACACTATTCCTCCCACTGATCCCAATGATGATGGGACACTATTCCTCCCACTGATCCCAATGATGATGGGACACTATTCCTCCCACTGATCCCAATGATGATGGGACACTATTCCTCCCACTGACACCAATGCTGGGGCACTATTCCTCCCACTGACACCAATGCTGGGGCACTATTCCTCCCATTGATCCCAATGATGGGACACTATTCCTCCCATTGATCCCAATGATGGGACACTATTCCTCCCACTGATCCCAATGAATGGACACTATTCCTCCCACTGATCCCAATGCTGGGGCACTATTCCTCCCACTGACACCAATGCTGGGGCACTATTCCTCCCACTGAATGAAGAATGAAGCTGCAAGCTGTCACAGCCGGATGCCCACAGTAGTATTGCCAGTGCTGTGGACAGGCGACAAACTACGGTACCTAAAAATCTCCATAGGCAACACTTTAAGAAAAAATAACCATTACCAGGTTAGAGTTCCAGAGGAGATCTAGTGCTAGAATTATTTCTCTCGCTCTGACGATCGTGGCGATACCTCACATGTGTGATTTTAACACCTTTTACATATGCGGGCGCAACTTGCTTATGCGTTTTCTTTGCTGCGCGGGGACGGGGGCGCTTTGATTTTTTATTTTTTTACATAAATGTTTAATCACTTTTATTGATGTCACAAGGAATGTAAACATCCCTTGTGACAGTAATAGGTGGTGACAGGTAGGTGGTGACAGGTACTCTTTATGGAGGGATCGGGGGTCTAAAAGACCCCAAATTCCTCCTTTACACTTCAAAGTATTCAGATGGCCAAAAACTGCGATTCTGAATACTGTTTTTTTTTTTTTTATTGGCGCCATTGGCAGCCGAGTAAACCGGTAGTGACGTTGTGACGTCGCCTCCGTGTTTACATACAGACTGGAACAAAGCCGACGCTTTGTTCCAGTCTGTCTCTAGCCGGCGGAAGTAGTGGCTCGCGGATCGGATCTCCCGGGGGGACGGGAGGCCCGGTAAGATCAGCGGGAGGGTGGGATGTCCCCTCCCCCCAGGATAACAACCGAGCGACTTTTAGCCGCATCAGTTGTTATCCCTGAAAAGCCGACTGCCTGCTCTAAAAAACGGTACTGGGATGATGCCTGCAGCTGCGGGCATCATCCCGGTATAACCCCCTAAAGCCAAGGATGCAATGTAATTTAGTAACTTTTGTGAAATGCCAGTAAAAACTTTTTCTGCGCCAGTAAATTTCAATCTGGTAGGTTGGCAACACTGCCCGCAGGCCGCAGTTTGGACACCACTGATCTAGATCAACCATTTTCAACCAGGGTCCTTCGTGATTCGGGTGTCCCCGATGTAGCATCGATGCATGCGACCAGGACAATCGATGCATGCGACCAGGCCCCTCGGTGCCAAGGGGTTAGTGGCTCTGGGCGCTCTCTCGGGAGGGGCGGGGCAACCTCCCGGAAATCGATTGTCCTGGTCGCATGCATCGATGCTACATCGGGGACACCCGAATCACGAAGGACCCTGGTTGAAAATGGTTGATCTAGATCAGTGGTGTCCAAACTGCGGCCTGCGGGCAGTGTTGCCAACCTACCAGATTGAAATTTACTGGCGCAGAAAAAGTTTTTACTGGCATTTCACAAAAGTTACTAAATTACATTTTTAGGTGCAAATTTTTGTATTTAGGCTACAAACAAGTACGCTGGGCAAATAGCAATGTGATTGAAGGTAGATATTAAGGTAAAAAAAAAAAAATAGTGTTATTTTCGATATAAAAAGGGGCAAATTATTTAGTCACATCACCCTCTGCCTCAACCCCCCCTCTGCCACTAACACCCCCTGCCTTCACCCCCCTCTGCGGTGCCACAATCTCCCCCTGCCTCCAATCATCCCTCTGTCTCCAATCTCCCCCAGGCCTCCTGCCTCCAATCACCCCCTGCCTCCAATCACCCCCTGCGGTGCCACCAACAACTAGGGTGACCACGTGTCCCGGATTGCCCGGGACAGTCCCGCATTTTGCAGGTCTGTCCCGGGCACCTTCATTCCAGGACAATACAGTGTCCCGGAATGAAACTGACACAGCCACCCCCTGGGCCAATCTGATGCCCCAAAAAAGGCCACCACATCACCGCTTTACTCACTGACAGCACTTGTCCTGGTCAGGAATGCCTGGAGGAGCACAATCCCCGCCCCCTGCTTGTGATTGGAGAAATCATAAATCCCGCCTCTTGTGTCCAATCACTGTGCTGTGATTCATTACAGCACAAGCTGATTTTTGGGAAGGGGGGTGTCCCTGAATTGTAGTTTGGAAATGTGGTCACCCTACCAACAACCTCTGTCTCCATCCCTCTCTGTGGTGCCACCAACAACCCCTGTCTCCATCCCCAGCCTCTGCGATGCCACCATCCCCCTCTGCGGTGCCTCCAATCACCCCCTGCCACTAACACCCCCTGCCTCCACCCCCCTCTGCAGTGCCACCGCAGCCATAATCACCCCCTGCCTCCAATCACCCCCTGCCTCCAATCTCCATGCGCAGTTCCAAACCGAACCGATCTCGGCTATTTTTACTGGCACATTCCCGCAACCACGGACATTTACAAACAGGGGGAAAAAGTGCCCGTTTTTTACGAACTGTCCGTAAAAATACGGACGGTTGGCAACACTGCCTGTGGGCCAGATGTAGACCTTTGCTTGCCTTTATCGGGTCCTTGGGGGAATTTTTTATTTTCAATCTTATTTTATTGGAAGATATGAAAATGACATGGATTAATAGCGTTGGAGTATTACAGTGATGTCAGTTGTATACAGTACAGGTAGGTTAAAGTGTGCAAAGTTTGTTGTCCAGGGGACCTACGGCCGGGGAGCACCGATTTTTCAAATTCGGGCACCTCCTTCCATAGACTCCCATGTTAAATGGTAATTTCTCCAGTAACTTTGAGGACCCGGTACCGGCTGTAGGTCCCCTGGATCCGAAACTTGGCACACATGTAGCCCCAGTTCTTCTCTACAAGTGTGCAAAGTTTGCTGTCTGGGGCACCTACGGCCGGGGAGCACCGATTTTTTTTTTTTTTTTTTTTTTTTGCACCCCTTCTATATTCTCCTATGTTAAACGTACTGTAAGTCTAGGCATGGGCACAGTGAGGCATGGGCAAAGTGAGGCATGCACATGGACACCCTAGGCTTATACTAGAGTCAATCATTTTTCCGACTTTTTTGTGGTAAAATTAGGTGCCTCTGCTTATATTCTGGTTGGCTTCTACACGAGTATATACGGTACTTTGTGCCTAGGCAGCACTTGTTAAAATGAAGTATTATGCCTTCTAAATATATCTGTGGGTGTTCCTGTGAATCAGATGGCGGTAGCCACGTGTATGTATTGCCTTGTGACCTCTTCTATGTAACATTACGAAAGCTAATGTGTGTTGCCAGGAGCCCCATACAAACAGATGTACGTTTTATTAAGTGCGGAGCAAATATTCTCTGCAACCACATTCCGAGAGAGAACGTTCGGGAGGAAATATGTAGAACTGAGATATTTCTTATCTACAGCAGCTTGGAGCGTTAATGCGGAACTCCGGTCTTTAGGTTTTTCGTAGGGTTGGTGGAACCTCTAGCGGGTATTAATGGCCTTCTGGGTTCCCGTTTGGAAGATTGTCTTCCTGGATCAGTGAATACGGTTCCTGGGATGGGGATCGAGGAGGGAGTCTTCCTAACAAGGATGCAGACAGCAATAAAACCCTGTCCTAAATCAAGAAAACCTGTTTGGTTTGCGTTCTGCTTCAAATTAAAGGGAACCCGTTCTTACATTAACTTTCTGTTTACTCTGCTGCGCCATTTGTCTGCCGGTGTAGTGTCAGTCTGCTGCCTATCGTAGAATGCTGCGGAAGTCACGTGGCGGCCAACTGCGCATGCGCAATGCGTTCCAAACGCAAGTGCGATGCGTTCCAATAGATTTACGACCGTACACACCAGCGAACCCGGCATCCAGGGCGACGTGGATTTAGAGGAAAGTGGCCAGTAAGTACCTCCCGCAAGTACTGACCACAGTCATGCGAGAGCTCGCATGGTGGTCAGTAATTGCGGGCGCGCTCCCGTGATAAAGCGAGCGGCCATATCCGCTCACTGTATCACTCGCCCACCCTCGGCGTGACGCGTCACAGGATGTGATTGACAGCAGCGCCAGCCAATGGCTGCGCTGCTCTCAATCCATCCGCTCTAGCCAATCAGCGGCCAGGCTGAGCGGCAAAGAGGATCTCGGGACTGCGCGGGAATTTCGAAGGGGTCAGGTTAGTATAACGGGGGCTCGGGGGGGGGCGGCATTATAAGATGTTGTTTCACCTTAATGCATATATTGCATTAAGGTGAATTTTTTACTTACAAGTAAGTTCTCCTTCTCACTCTCCTGAAGTCTTTTGGGACACATGATGGGTCTCAAGGAGACTGTGGAACCATTCACCGTGTACGGTGCCGCTCGTGCATGTGCAGTGGCCACCTGGCTCTGAAGTCGCAGTAACAGCTGTCACAGCCGGGTGCCCATAGTGAAGATGACGGCGAGAGAGGACGCAGGGAGAAAATGGCTGGGGTGAGCCCCCCGCCACATCGTGGGACAGGTGAGTGGTTGCTTATTAAAAGTCAGCAGCTACAGTTTTCAAAACTGACCAGCTTTAGTGTAATAAGAGGATCAGCAAAGCGCAGTCATTGTGCCGTATTACTAGGCAGGAAGCCTGCAAATGGCAATTGGGGGAAAATATGAATCATCCCAGCTCGTTAATTCATTGAAATTGGGTTTTGTTTTTGTGCAGCTGTAATGTTCCCATCCCTTGTGTGTAAAATGCAATGGCTAGAGCTCTTACACTAAACTGCCTGTCGCCATTCTGACTCTGGTTTGTTTTTCTGCAGGACACTGGTGTCGGAAAATCCAGTATCGTCTGGCGGTTTGTAGAAGACAGCTTTGATCCGAATATCAATCCCACAATTGGGTGAGTTTCTTTTGTTCGGATATCCTTGTTCCCGCTAACATTTTTAAATAGAGGGGTGTACAGTTAAAGGGGTTGTTTTTTCCCCCCTAAATAGCTTCCTTTACCTTGGTGCAGTCCTCCTTCACTTACCTCATCCTTCCATTTTTGCTTTTAAATGTCCTTATTTCTTCTGAGAAATCCTCACTTCCTGTTCTTTGGTCTGTAACTCCACACCGTAATGCGAGGCTTTCTCCCTGGTGTGGAGAAAGCCTCTTGAGGGGGCGAGCAGGAGTGTCAGGACACTCTCTACTTTGCAGATAGAGAAAGGAGCTGTGTGTTAGTGGGCGTCCTGACACTCCTGCTCGCCCCTTCAAGAGGCTTTCTCCACACCAGGGAGAAAGCCTTGCATTACTGTGTGGAGTTACAGACAGAAGAACAGGAAGTGAGGATTTCTCAGAAGAAATAAGGACATTTAAAAGCAAAATGGAAGGATGAGGTAAGTGAAGGAGGACTGCACTAAGGTAAAGGAAGCTATTTAGGGAAAAAAATGTTTTCCTTTAAAACCCCCCCTTTTTTTTTTTTTTTTTTCCTTTCTGTATTCTGTTGGAGAGATTTCCCTTCACTTCCTGTCTTATGCCGCGTACAGACAATCTGATATTCTGACATCAAAACCGTGGATTTTTTTCAGACGGACTGTTCGCTCAAACTTGTATTGCATACACACGGTCTCACAAATGTTGTCGGAAATTCCGAACGTCGAGAACGCAATGACGTACGACGAGCCGAGAAATATGAAGTTCAATGATTCCGAACATGCATATGATTTTTGTGCGTTGGAATTGGCTACAGGCGATCGGAATTTCCGACAAGAACTTTTGTTGTCGAAAAAAATTGAGAACCAGCTCTCAAACATTTGTTGTCGCAAACTCCGACAGCAAATGTCCGATGGAGCCTACGCACGGTCGGATTTTCCGATAACAAGCTCACATCGAACATTTGTTGTCGGAAATTCCGACAGTGTGTACGCGGCATTAGAGACACAGTGGAAAGCGACAGAAAATCTCTTTAAGCCGTGGTTCACATTGATGCGGGATTGAAAGCGGGTGAGTTCAGCTGAACGATTTCAATCCCGCGTGTCAGTCCTTACTTCGGGGGCGATTTCTGAGACACCTGTGTGGGTTTCTGCACAGATGTCAGTGCAAATCGCGCCCTCAAATCGCCAAAAGGAGTACAGAAACGACTTTTGGGAATCGGTGCGACGCCGCAACGATTCGGAGGCTGCCAATTCGGCATGAGATATGACTGGGTAGATTCAGGTAGGGGCGCCTAAAAATGGGTCGGCGTAGCCTAGCGTATTTACACTACGCCGCCTTAAGTAAGAGAGGAAAGTACATGATTCAGAAAGCACTTACCTCCTTTCTTAGGGCGGCGTAGTGTAAACACGGCGGGCGTAAGGGCGCCTAATTCAAATGGGTTGGGGGGGGGGGGCGTGTTTAATGCTAATGAGGCTTGACCTCACGTTTTTTTACGTTTTTTCTTACTGCGCATGCACCGGGCGCCTAAATTTCCCAGGGCGCATTGCGGCTAAGTACGCCGTACGGGCCTATTGATTTAGACGCGGACGTAAACGACGTAACTCCCGATTCGCGGACGACTTGCGCAAACGACGTAAAAAATTCGAACCTCGCGGCGGGAACGGCCGCCATACTTTAACATTGTTATTCCACCTCATAGGTGGAATAACTTTAGGCCGCCTAAGGCCTTACGGAAACGACGTTAATCGACTGCGGCGGGCTCGCGTACGTTCGGGAATCGGCGTAAACGCTCATTTACATAATCTACGCCGGCCGCAATGGAAGCGCCACCTAGCGGCCATCCAAAAAATTGCAAGCTAAGATAGAACGGCGCAAGCCGTCCTATCTTAGCTTTGTTTAAGCGTATCTCTGTTTGAGCATACGCTTAAACAAACGCCGGCGTAGATTCAGAGTTAGGCCGGCTTATCTACTGATTGGAAGGAAATCTGCCCCATTATTGGTGTCATTGGAAGGAAAATCTGCCCCATCATTGGTGTCATTGGGAGGAATTGTGCCTTTTCAGTGGGGAGGGATTATGCCCCATTGTTAGTTTCAGTGTATAAAATAATGCCCCAAGGGCCACATAAAAGCAAGCAGAGGGCCGCATCTGGCCCTCGGGCCACAGTTAAGAGTCCACTGATCTAGTCAAATGCAAAGTTAAAATTGTCCCCCTGCTGCCTGTGAGCGGCCTCATCTCCTGCACCCTACACTTGGAAATTGACAGCTGATGAGGTCAGGTCAGGGACAGGCTAAAAGATGTCAGGTGACCTCTGACCTTCTGACGGCCTCAGCAATGGCAGCCCTCATAATTCCATCCTGACCGACTCCTATGTTTTGTTTCAGGGCTTCTTTTATGACCAAGACTGTACAGTATCAGAACGAACTCCATAAGTTTCTTATATGGGATACGGCTGGACAAGAGCGGGTAAGCTCAGATTAAGACTCTAACTTTTGCCCGGGCGTAACATATCCGATTTACGTTCCGCCTCCGCAACTTAGACGGGCAAGTGCTGTATTCTCAAAGCACTTGCTCCGTAAGTTGCGGCGGCGTAGCGTAAATCGGCCGGCGAAAGCCCGCCTAATTCAAATTTGGATCAGGGGGGGCGTGTTTTATGTAAAACTACTGTGACCCGACGTGATTGACGTTTTTGCGGAACGGCGCATGCGCCGTCCGTGGAATTTCCCAGTGTGCATTGCTCCAAAGTACGCCGCAAGGACGTCATTGGTTTTCGCAGTGAACGTAAATGACGTCCATCCCCATTCATGGACGACTTACGCAAACAACCTAACTTTTTCATTTTTTTTCAAAGATTTCGACGCGGGAACGACGGCCATACTTAACATTAGTACGCCACACTTATGCCTCATATAGCAGGGACAACTATACGCCGGGAAAAGCCTAACGTAAACGTCGTAACTTTACTGCGTCGGCTGCACGTAAGTTCGGGAATTTGCGTATCTAGCTAATTTGCATACTCGACGCAGAATTTGGCGGAAGCGCCACCTAGCGGTCAAAAAAAAATGCAGTTAAGATCCGACGGCGTAAGAGACTAACGCCTGATGGATCTAATGGATATCTATGCGTAACTGATTATAAGAATCAGGCGCATAGATACGACGGGTCGGTTTAGGACTTACGACGGCGTACATGGCGCTGCGCCGTCGTAAGTCCTTTAAGAATCTGGGCCTTGAACTCCAGGAAAGGTAAGTGAACTTTTTTACTAATGGTGTTTATAGCGGCCTGTCTTATTTCCCTCTAGTTCCGTGCATTGGCTCCAATGTATTACAGAGGATCGACGGCGGCCATCATAGCATATGACATTACAAAGGAGGTGAGAAAAACTTGGTCCTGGCAGGGGTTGGGCTTCAAGCTCTTCAAGAGAACCTGTCACTTTCATTCTTGCCTTTTCTCATCTGTGACCCTAAATCTGTGCTGTAGATCAGTGTTTCTCAACTCCAGTCCTCAAGGCGCCCCAACAGGTCATGTTTTCAGGATTTCCCTCAGATGACACGGCTGTGGTAATTACTAAGGCCGTGAAACTGATCAAACCACTTGTGCAAACTGATGGAAAGCCTGAAAACATGACCTGTTGGGGTGCCTTGAGGACTGGAGTTGAGAACCACTGCTGTAGATGACCAGTTTCTTGTAGAAATACAATCATCCACAGGAGTTGGGTTATGGGAGCCCATTAGCCTTGGCTAAGGAAGGTATAGATGGCCATGGATGTTTGATGGTGGCCAGATAGGCAAAAACCTCATGTCTTTGGGCACCAGGGTAGGGTGACCACATTTCCAAACTGCCATTCAGGGACACCCCGTCCCCCTCACCTTCCCCACAAAAAGATGAGGGGGGGGCGGGGGAAATGTAGTCTCGGGGTTGATGGGGAATTTGTCAGTGGGTTATTTGTCAGGTGAATGTGCCACTTGCCATCAGATGCAGTGCCGCTTGCCACCCATAGCCTGCCACCAGATGCAGTGCTGCTGTCACTCCCTTTGCATGAGCCACGTGCATTACAGGAAAGGAGTGGAGTCGCTATCTGGAGAGTGAAGATCACACCAGTCCCTGCTGCTTGCCGCTAGGTGCCGGAGAAGGAGGAGATGCCGAGGTGGGTGGGGATAGTAGCGCTGCACTAGGCGCAGGCCTCGCTACTGGCTTCACTGTCTGAGAGTAAATTGTCACTGGTTGCAAGATGCCAGGCAGCTTCAGCCCTAGCAACCAGTTCCGGAAATGTAGTTATTAGTTAATAGGGGGTGACTGTGTCCTCTATTTCATTCCAGGACACTGTATTATCCCGGAATTAAGGTGCCCGGGACCAGGGACAGACATGTCAATTGCGGGACAGTCCCGGGCAATCCGCCGGGACAGGTGGGCACCCTACACCAGGGGCCATCATGTATGGCTGTTATTAGACGTAATAGGGATCAGATATGTTTAAAAATCTTGTCTGAATGCAATTTTTTTCTCCTGTAGTAATCCGGCGGTAGAGGGGCCTGGATGCACCCATTCCTTCCTGCTCCTCCGCTAGGGAGATCCAGGCATGCATGTTTATATGGAAAACTGTAAAAAGGGAAGATCTTAAAGTGAACTTTCCTTTCACTTCCCCATTATACTATTCAGCTAGGGGAAAAAGAGGAAGCCAATGATTCTTGGATCTTACACAGGGCTAAGGACTCTCCCCACTCTCATGTGACAGCGCTCCCAGGCAGTCAACAAGCTCCTTCACTGTCACATGGAGAGAAGGGGGGTGAGTCACATGCCCCAATACGTGGAAATGTTTTGGTTTAGCTCCCAGTGAATTAATATAGCAGCTAACGAGCTGAAAAGGTGAGCAAAGGAAGAAAGTGGGCAATAAGTGAACCTGTTGCTTTGCCCTGCCTAGGCAAAGCAAAGGTTCACTTGCAGACCATTGGTTTCAGTTCTGCATGACTTTGTATTAACGTGCCTGACTTCATATAGATAAGCTTCTAATATTCTGCCGATCACCCCCTCTTCTACAGGAAACGTTTTCAACGTTGAAGAACTGGGTGAAGGAGCTTCGTCAGCATGGGCCCCCCAACATCGTGGTGGCAATAGCTGGAAACAAATGTGACCTGAATGACGTCAGGTACGTCTGGTTACCTTCGTACAAATATTGTCTGTCATTCTTTCTATAGCCCTGTATGCAAGCCGTGTCTTATCCATGGTGGGTTGTCTATCGGCTCTGCATGTAGAAAACACTGGGAAGGTGATATGTTGGTAAATGGTGTAGCCTGGAAGTGTACAACCAATCAGATTCTTCTTTCCATATCTAACCTGCACTCATAGGGCCAGATTCGCGTAGAGCGGCGTATCTTTTGGCCGGCGTAGCGCATCCCATTTGCGCTACGCCGACGTAACATAGTGAGGCAAGGCCAGTATTCACAAAGCACTTGCTCCGTAAGTTACGTCGGCGTATCGAAAATGGGCCGGCGTAAGCCCGCCTAATTCAAAATAGGCAGGTAGTGGGCGTGCTACATTTAAATTAACCGTGACCCCATGTAAATGAAGGGCCGCTGGTACAGCGCATGCGCGCGCATGCTCAGAATCACATCGCAAATACTCCCTAAGATACGTCGGCTCAATGCTTTCGACGTGAACGTAATCTACGCCCAGCCCCATTCACGTACGGCTTACGCAAACGACGTAAAATACGACGTCTGTTTCGTCGTCCATACCTTGCATGGGCTGCGCCACCTATAGAGGTGTTTTATCTTTACGCCGGCGTATGTCTTACGTAAACGGCGTAGCTTACTGCGACAGGCGTATGTACGTTCGTGAATTGGCGTATCTTGCTCATTTACATATTCGACGCGTAAATCAACGTAAACGCCCCTAGCGGCCAATGGTCCCAAATATGTGTCAAAAGTGTCCGATATGTCCGCCATAATATCGCAGTCCCAAAAAAAAAACGCAGATCGCTGCCATTACAAGTTAAAAAAATATTAATAATAAAAAATGCCATAAATCTATCCCCTATTTTTGTAGATGCTATAACTTTTGCGCAAACCAATCAATATACGCTTTTTTGCAAATTTGTATACATATATAATCCATATCGGCCTGAAAAAAATCTTAAAATTTAAATAAAGAACTTTGAAGCAAAATAAGGGTCAGTGCCCATCAATGCAGCCTAATCAATGCCCATCTGCAACCTTAAAATTGCCCATCAATGCAGCCTGATCAATGCCCATCTGCTGCTTCACAATTTCCCATCAATGCAGCTCAGTGCCGATCCTGACCTCCCTGGGGCCCTAAGCAAAATAACATGTCACATTAAAGTTGAGAGGGGGGTGCTGCCGACAGTGACAGGGGGGAGGGGGTGTTCTGCTGTCGGAAATGACATCTTACATTAAAGTGAGAAGCAGGGGGTGCTGACTTCTTACATCTTATCCCATGCAGCCAGCTAGTTGAGAAGCGGGGTAAGGGGGCGAAAATTACTTCTCACCAGGCGGGGCCTCTAGTATTTTGGGGGGCCCTCCGCAGCTTTGCGGGGGCCCTAAGCGGCTTGCATAGTGAGCCTATAGGGCGGATCGGCCCTGATGCAGATTGATCAATGCCAATCTGTAGCCTCACAATTGCCCATCAATGCAGCTTGATTAATGCCCATCTGCAGCCTCCCCATTGCTATGAATGCAGCCTAATCAATGCCCATCTCAGGGAGGGGGGCGGGATGAGCGCCGTCAGATTAGAAACGGCGAGAATCTCCTGTTTACTCGGCGGCCTCTTAAATTCAAAGTTCCGTCTCCTGGGCCGCCTTCTATGAAAGACAGAACACTGGTCCAATGCCGGCCCAGGAGACGGGACTTCCTATTACAGAGGCTGCTGAGTAAACAGGAGATTCTCGGTGTATGTAATCTGGCGGCGCTCGTCCCGCCCCCCTCCCCATTTTCTCAGAGGCAGCCCAAATTGCAGTATCCGCGTATAACACGCACTATTTGTAACCGATTTTCAGTTATACGCAAATAAATACAGTAATTAAGCCTAAAGCGTCTCCTGCCTCCCCCCCTCAACTCCTATACCAGTGATGGCAAAACTTGGCACCCCAGATGTTTTGGAACTACATTTCCCATGATGCTAATGCACTCTGCAGTGTAGTTGAGCATCATGGGAAAGGTAGTTCCAAAACATCTGGGGTGCCAAGGTTCACCATCGCTGTCCTATACTAACTACCCTATAGAAGGAAGATGCATATACTTACTTATTCTCAAGGTGCTTCAGACTAAACGCTGACGACGGCTGCAATTCCTCCAGTGACATCACACATAGGCATAGGGTGTGCCCAATCTTACCCGGCACACCCTAATTCGCCCTGTGCAGCGCAGATTCCCCCTGCTGATAATTCACCAAAACCCCCATTAACGAGGCGCCTAAAAAAAAAATTGTAAAGAATAATAAATAAAATAATAAAAAGAAAAATCTATTAACACCGTCCGCTGCCATACTGACACCCAACTTCTGCCCGATAGACAAGTCCATTGCTCTACGGACACCATCCACTGCCCTACTAACACCGTCCATGTTTTAATACATTTGGGGTGCACACTCTAATGCAATAGGCTGCACATACCTATGCCCATAGGCTTACTATGGGGCACCCGTTGTTGGCTGTCCTTTCTCTCCCCTGAAGCTGGCGCTGGAGCTTGGAATTCCATATGAAAGAGGAGTTACAAAAAAAGTGGAAAGTCAGCAGCTACAAATGCTGTAGCTGCTGACCTTTACTATAAGGGCATTTACCTATTCAGGCATCCAGCGGTGTTCTCACCCGAGCCGATTCTTGGATCAGTTCTCAGGTGCTAGTGTCGCCATCTTGGCTAAGGGAGGGGGGCCACTGAATTGTGCTGCGCTCTGTGAATAGGCTGGCTGCGGGGGGGGCCCGAACATCCGGCTAACTTCCCCATGGTAAACTGAGCCAGAAGTGGGAGCAGGCACCTGTCAAAACCAGGTACCCGCTGTCCCCCGAAAGGTGCCAAATGTGGCAGCGGAGGGGGGAGGCAAACAAGTGGAGCTTCCCCTTTTGGATGGAGCTCCGCTTTAAGTGAAGCAAGGCAAACAAGTGGAGCTGCCCCTTTTGGATGGAGCTCCGCTTTAAGTGAAGCAGTGTAAATACCTTATTTTGGTGTAGCATCTTTAATCCTTTTGGGATGTCTCGTCACACATTCTGCAGTGTTTCACTTGGGGATGAGTATTGCGGGACCCGGAAGACCTGCAATATCTTGCGCATGCGCATAAACACTACAGGTCTGCCAGGTCCCAAATACATGGAAGACCTGCAAGATCCCTCACGCAAGCGCAGGCGTACCACAGGTCTCTCCCAGCCCCATATATCTGTCGGATGTGCAAACAGGAACTTTAAGATGGCAGCATTCTAGGAGAGGGGTGCATGGAGAACTTCCGCAGAAAGCAAGACGACACTGGAATCCATGGACTAGTGAGTATGTTTTTTTTTTTTTTTTTTTTTTATCCTTCGAAGAGGACAGCTGTTATCGGGCTAAAAATTTATTTTAGCAAGGTAGAGTGAATTTAATACATATACCTAGTGCTGTGTAGAGTTCTTTAACCACTTCCCGACCGCCGCATGTATATATACGTCCACAGAATGGCACGTACAGGCAAATGGGCGTACAGGTACGTCCTTGCCTTTCCGCGGGTCGGGGGTCCGATCGGGACCCCCCCCCTGCTACATGCGGCGGTCGGATTCCCGCGGGGAGCGATCCGGGGCGACGGCGCGGCTATTCGTTTATAGCCGCTCCGTCGCGATCGCTCCCCGGAGCTGAAGAACGGGGAGAGCCGTATGTAAACGCGGCTTCCCCGTGCTTCACGGTGGCGGCTGCATCGATCGAGTGATCCCTTTTATAGGGAGACTCGATCGATGACGTCAGTCCTACAGCCACACCCCCCTACAGTTGTAAACACACACTAGGTGAACACTAACTCCTACAGCGCCCCCTGTGGTTAACTCCCAAACTGCAACTGTCATTTTCGTAATAAACAATGCAATTTAAATGCATTTTTTGCTGTGAAAATGACAATGGTCCCAAAAATGTGTCAAAATTGTCCGAAGTGTCCGCCATAATGCCGTAGTCACGAAAAAAATCGCTAAATAAAACTATCCCCTAATTTGTAAACGCTATAAATTTTGCGCAAACCAATCGATAAACGCTTATTGCGATTTTTTTTTTTTTTTTTTTACCAAAAATAGGTAGAAGAATACGTATCGGCCTAAACTGAGGAAAAAAAAATGTTATATGTTTTTGGGGGATATGTATTACAGCAAAAAGTAAAAAATATTGCATTTTTTTTCAAAATTGTCGCTCTATTTTTGTTTATAGCGCAAAAAATAAAAACCGCAGAGGTGATCAAATACCACCAAAAGAAAGCTCTATTTGTGGGGAAAAAAGGACGTCAATTTTGTTTGGGAGCCACGTCGCACGACCGCGCAATTGTCTGTTAAAGCGACGCAGTGCCGAATTGTAAAAACGCCTTTGGGCATTTAGCAGCATATTGGTCCCCCCCTATAATAAATCTGATATTGTAAGAAACCTTCACCTTCGTCAACAGAATTGATTCAATTTTTCCTTTTAGGGAAGTGCTGGAAAAAGATGCTAAAGATTATGCTGATTCCATCAATGCTGTGTTTGTGGAGACAAGTGCCAAGAACGCCATCAACATTAATGAGCTATTCTTAGAAATTAGTAAGTATACAGGCCGTATCTTTACCAACCAAGTCAGCTCCATATCTTTGTCATCATAGATTGTCTGTCTGTAAAGAGACCACATGGGCAAAGTGAAAGGGCCTCCTTAAAACCCACCCAACCCATTTTGACTTTGCTTTTCAGCACAGGACCTCTTTAAAGCCCACCCACGCCCATTTATAATTCCTCTTGTGAGCAATCCCGCCACTGCATCTAAGTTGCACGTACAGAGTTGGTACCGTACTTCTGCTCATGTGAACATGTGTTGAGGTCGGACAATTGGCCACTAGGGCCCAGATTCTTGTATATCGGCGTATCTATGCGGCGGCGTAACGTATATGATTTACGTTACGCCGCCGCAACTTACACAGGCAAGTGCTGTATTCTCAAAGCACTTGCTCCGTAAGTTGCGGCGGCGTATCGTAAATCACCCGGCGGAATTCAAATTCGGCGGGTAGGGGGCATGTATCATTTAAATCAAGCGTGTCCCGAACTAACTGCGCATGCACCGTCCTTAAAAATATCCCAGTGTGCATTGCTCCAAATGACGTCGTAAGGACCTCATTGGTTTCGACGTGAACATAAATGACGTCCAGCCCCATTCACGGACGACTTACGCAAACGACGTAACTTTTTAAAATTTCGACGCGGGAACGACGACCATACTTGACATTGTTGCGCCGCACTTATGCCACTATATAGCAGGGGCAACATTACAAAAGCCTAACGTAAACGTTGTAACTTTACTGCGTCTGCCACGCGTACGTTCGGGAATTCGCGTATCTAGCTAATTTGCATACTCAACGCGGAATTCGACGGAAGCGCCACCTAGCGGGCAAAAAAATAATTGCAAGAGACTTACGCCTGTCAGATCTAATGGATATCTATGCGTAACTGATTCTAAGGCCCCATACACACGATAGAATCCATCCGCTGAAAAATCCCAGCGAATGGGTTTCAGCGGATAGATCCTATGGTGTGTACACTCCAGCGGATCTGTTTCCCCGGATTTTTCTCCCCTGGGATGGATTTCCAGCGGATAAATATATGATGACATGCTATCAAATCTATCCGCTGGAATCCATCCCAACGGATGGATCCGCTGGTCTGTACAGACTCACCGGATCCATCCGTCCGAAGGGATCCCCCGCATGCGTCGTAATGATACGACGCATGCGTGGAATTCCTTATATGACAGCGTCGCGCACGTCGCCGCGTCATAATTGCGGCGACGGCGCGACACGTCATCGCCAGAGGATTGCGGCGCGGATTTCGATTCGATGGTGAGTACACTCCATCGCATGGAAATCCGCGCAAATCCTCGAGAGGATTTATCCGCAGATACGGTCCGCTGGACCGTATCCGCGGATAAATCCTCTCGTGAGTATGGGGCCTAAGAATCAGTCGCATAGATACGACGGGTCAGATTAATGCCGCGTACACACCATCACTTTATGTGATGAAAAAAAATGACGTTTTTAAAAACGTCACTTTAATTGACTGTGTGTGGGGGAAAACGTCGTTTTATGTCTTGTAAAAAACGACCAAAAAAAATTGAAGCATGCTTCAATTTTATGTGTCGTTTTTCAAAAGTGCACTTTTTACTTCACAGAAATTGACCGTGTGTAGCAAAAAACGTCGTTTTCTAAGACGTTTTTTCATCCACGCATGCCCAGAAGCTACTTATGAAGCAAGCTTCAATGGTAAAACGTGGTGGAACGTAACCTCGCTTTGCTAGAACATTGTGAGAAAAACGATGGTGTGTAGGCAACTTCGTCTTTGAAAATTGAAGTTTCAAAAACGTCATTTTTTACTTCACAGAAAGTGTCGTTTTTTTTCATCACATAAAGTGATGGTGTGTATGCGGCATTAGACTTACGACGGCTTACATGGCGCTGCGCCGTCGTAAGTCCTTTGAGAATCTGGTCCTCAGTCTGCACATTGCATCATGGGAGGAGGTCATATGCTCCTCCATACCTGGAGGTATTGGAATTTCTCAGCAACTCTAGCATTGGAGAACTTGGCTATAATCAGGTTGGAGGTGGGCACATTGGTGGTTCTGTCTCTTTGACCTAATAGGTGAGATGGTAGTCTCTTTAACACCTTCCCACTTGGCCTATAGCAGAATGACGGCCAGGTGGTGGCTTTAAGATCCTGACTGCACATCATATGACGTCCTTCACGCGTGCCGCTTGATCGGTGGTGAGCTGTGTCCAAGAGAAAGAGCCAATGACGTTGGCTCTTTACCATGTGATCAGCTGTATCCAATCGCATGTAAACAAATTCAGTTTTTTTTTAGCACTGTCAATGTCTGAGGAAAGGAAAGCCAATCATTTCCAGATACAGGGGACATTTACACTTATAATCAGGGCACTGATCATCAGTGGCGCCTCATCAGTATCCATCAGTGGCGCCTCATCAGTGTCCATCAGTGGCGCCTCATCAGTGCCCATTATTGCAGCCTATCCGTGCCCATCAGTACAGCATATCAGTGCAGCAGAAAAATTACTAATTTACAAAATTTTATAACAGAAAACATTTTTACACAGTGGTGATTAAAGCGGAGCTCCGCCGTAAAATAAAAATTGTAAAAGCCAGCAGCTACAAATACTGCTGACTTTTAATAAATGGACACTTACCTGTCCTGGAGTCCAGCGACGTAGGCAGCAGAAGACAAGCAATTGCTTGTCTCTCTGCTGCCCCCACCACCATAATCGGTGAGGGAACCAGGAAGTGAAGCGTTGCGGCTTCACTGCCCGGTACCCTACTGCACATGCGCGAGTCGCGTTGCCCTGTCCTCACTGTTCCCCGCTGTGTTCTGGGAGCCGTGTGTTTCCCAGAACACAATGGGGGGGGGAGACGGGAACTGACGCACTACCGCAGGCTCTATGCCGGAAGTGGGTGCAAATACCTGTCTTAGACGGGTATCTGCACCCCCCCTCCCCGCTGAAAGGTGCCAATTGTGGCACTGGAGGGGGGGAGGAATCCGATGACCACTTTAGGGTGGAGCTCCGCTTTAAATACCACCAAAAGAAAAAGCTCTGTGTCAAAAAATGTCATATTGGTACATTGTTGCATGACCGCTCAATTGTCATTCAAAGTGCGACAGCACTGAAAGCTGAACATTTTGCCTGGATAGGAAGAGGGTGAAAGTGCCCGGTATTGAAGCAGTTAAATAGCTCTTTTCTTTTTTCTTTAGGTAAAAGAATCCCATCAACCAATGCCAGCGCCACATACGGAAAGGGATTTAAGCTTCGAAGGCAATCTTCAGAGGTGGAGCGCCGATGCTGCTGACCAGATGGATGTGTAGACTGTTTGAGAATGGTGCCTCCACCAGTCTAGTTACCACTATGCACACAGTGTGTACGCTTCCTCCGCTGTAAGCTTTCCACAGAAAGGGAAAATGTATAGACCCCGTCCGTCTATATAGTGTTGTTTTTATTTTTTTTGTTTTTTATATATACTATAGCTTAGAATTCTTCGGTACTCATGTTGGAAGGATCTCTGTTCTCCCTGCTTAACCCAGAGCTCCATCGTTCATCTTTCCATGCTTGTCCTCTAGGAGGACATGGAGGCCATTCAGATGGAAGACTGGGGCCATTCCAATACTCGGACAGGTTCAATCGTCCACATTAGATAAGATATTATTTAAGAGCAAGTGGGTCAATGACTCCTTTCTGTGTTTTTTATTTTTTATTTTATTTTTATTTTTTTAAAGCTCAACATCTTCTCGAAACAGATCTGTTCAGAGAAAAGATTGACCGGTTGTCGTAAGACTTAAAGTGGAGTTCCACCCATAAATATAACATTACATCAGTAGTTTTAAAAAAAATGTCATTAGTCCTTTCCGAATTTTTTTTTTTTTTTTTTTAGATGCCTTCAAAGTGTTGTTGCTAGGCAGAATAGTTAATCTTCCCACTTCCTGCACCTAGGTGCTTAATGCTTCCTAACCTACACCGCACAGACTCCTGGGAATGTAGTGGGTGTAACTTTCCAGGAGTCTGTGCACTCCCCAGTCTCAAAGAATCATGTGACTTGGACAGCACAGGTGCTGAAACCTGATCTGACACTGCTTGTGCAGCACTGAGCATGTGCGAGATCTGCAAGGCTGAAATCCAGGAAGTCATACAGTCTGGCTTCATGATGCCCACGCTTAAGATGGCCCCAGTCAATTTCTATTTTATAAAGTGTCTAAATGCTGTAACAGCCTAACAAAACGGACCTTAGTTTACAGACTAACTTTACTAGAATACATTAAGCTTGTGTATTACAGGGGTATTTATATTTAAAAAGTGAAATTGTGGCCGGAACTCCGCTTTAAACTCCCAGCACAATAAGATGGTTTTAGTTTTTGTATGATGATGATAATACTAAAGACTTTGAAGCTTAAAGCGGTAGTTCACCCTCCTTCACCTCATTATTCCATTACTTTAAGCATCCTAGCGCGAGCTATGGTATGCCGGTCTTACATTTTTTATCCCCGTACTCACTGTGCTATTGTTGATTGAAGAATCCGACTCCCGCGGGGAATGGGCGTGCCTATGGAGAGGGAGGATGATTGACGGCCGGCTCTGGCACGTCACGCTCCCCGAAGACAGCCGGAGTAGGTCTCGGCTATTCACAGCGCCTGCGCACAGGCTATGCGCAGGCGCCGTGAATAGCCAAGCCTATTTCGGCTATTTCCGGAGAAGCGTGACGTGCCAGGGCCGGCCGTCAATCACCTTCTCTCACCATAGGAACGCCCATTTCCCGGATTCTTCAATCAACGATAGCACAGTGAGTACGGGGATTAAAAATTTAGGACCGGCATACCGTAGCTCGCGCTACGATGCCGAAAGTAATGGAATAATAAAAAAAAACATTTTTTTTTTTTTTTAACAGGGTGAACCCCCGCTTTAAAGAGCATTAACAGGTTTACTCAATTAGGACAGACAGTTAAAGATTTTACCCAAACACTACATGTATATAAAATGCAGCATAACATCATTTTACCAGACCCACTTCCTTTCCGTAAAAAGATGTATTTTTTGCTGTAGGTTGTTTGAATTTTCAAGCCTTCCTTAGCCGTCCTATACTACTTTGTGCATTTGATACGTTGTTGTAAATGATAATGGCGTCACAGTACAGCACCCTCAGCATTCCTTTAGTGGTGCATTGAGCATTTAAGTAACATATGGCTTTTGGGAGCACTGTGGATTTCATATTAAAGGGGTTGTAAAGGTACAATTTTTTTTTTTTTTTCCTAAATAGCTTCCTTTACCTTAGTGCAGTCCTCCTTCACTTACCTCATCCTTCCATTTTGCTTTTAAATGTCCTTATTTCTTCTGAGAAATCCTCACTTCCTGTTCTTCTGTCTGTAACTCCACACAGTAATGCGAGGCTTTCTTCCTGGTGTGGAGTGTCGTGCTCGCCCCCTCCCTTGGACTACAGGAGTGTCAAGACGCTCTCTACTTTGCAGATAGAGAAAGGAGCTGTGTGTTAGTGGGCGCCCTGACACTTCTGCCTGCCCCCTCCCTTGGACTACAGGAGAGCCAGGACGCTCACTAACACACGGCTCCTTTCTCTATCTGCAACGTAGAGAGCGTCCTGACTCTCCTGTTGTCCAAGGGAGGGGGCGAGCACGACACTCCACACCAGGGAGAAAGCCTCGCATTACTGTGTGGTGTTACAAACAGAAGAACAGGAAGTGAGGATTTCTCAGAAGAAATGAGGACATTTAACCACTTGAGGACCGCTGCACGACGATGTACGTCGGCAGAATGGCACAGCTGGGCACATCAACGTATATGTACGTTGCCCTTTAAGCCCAGCCGTGGGCGTGCGCCCGCGACCCGGTCCGAAGCTCCGTGACCGCGGGACCCGCGGACCCGATCGCCGCTGGAGTCCCGCGATCGGTCCCCGGAGCTGAAGAACGGGGAGAGCTGTATGTAAACACAGCTTCCCCGTTCTTCACTGTGGCGCCGTCATCGATCATGTGATCCTTTTTATAGGGGGACACAATCGATGACGTCACACCTACAGCCACACCCCCCTACAGTTGTAAACACACTTGAGGTCACACATAACCCCATCAGCGCCCCCTGTGGTTAACTTCCAAACTGCAACTGTCATTTTCACAGTAAACCATGCATTTTTTGCTGTGAAAATGACAATGGTCCCAAAAATGTGTTAAAATTGTCCGAAGTGTCCGCCATAATGTCGCAGTCACGAAAAAAATCGCTGATCGCCGCCATTAGTAGTACAAAAAAAAAAATTACCAAAAATAGGTAGAAGAATACGTATCGGCCTAAACTGAGGAAAACATTTTTTTTTGTATATATTTTTGGGGGATATTTATTATAGCAAAAAGTAAAAAACATTGCATTTTTTTCAAAATTGTCGCACTATTTTTGTTTATAGCGCAAAAAATAAAAACCGCAGAGGCGATCAAATACCACCAAATGAAAGCTCTATTTGTGGGGAAAAAAAGGAAGGTGAAGGAAGCTATTTAGGAAAAAAATTGTTACCTTTACAACCCCTTAAATTCCCCAGACTTCCCTTCTCCCTGTTCTTCTTCAAGCCATCAGCTGGCTTATTAGCAGCTCTCCTAGAGCCAGAATCATGAAACGTGGGTATAGTAGTGGGCTCATCGGTGGTCATTCAGAATGGAAAAAATCTTAAGAATTTTCCTTCTCTCTGCAGTCTCATTTTTAACACTAGAATTTTCGTACAAAACAGGAAACTACAAGAGACACCAGACATTTCACTAAAAGCCTGCCCACTAGTGGTAAGAATCGAATCTTCTTCTTGATGCCGGACTTCTATAAAACAAATTTGCTAATCATTTTATTGTGTCATTGTGGCATGTTTTAATGCTGGCATCTAGAAACCCTTTTTTTTTTTTTTTTAAACGCTCTTTCCCATCCTTTATTTTTTTTTATTTTTATTTTTTTTATCTTGCCGAAAAGAAAGAAACCCATGTGGACCTCCAAAAGCCATATCCATGACTTAAAGCGCATCACATACTAGCTCATTATGAAATACTTACCTTAGAACGAGGCATCGGTAACTCTCCTGGTCCACGCCAAGGTAGCTGACATGTTGCTTGGCGTGTCTCCTGGGTATCGCGGCTCCAGCACTGTGAGTGGCTGGAGCAGTGATGTCATCACTCCCGCGCATACACGCAGGATACTTCTTTCCGGAAAGGTCCGGCATCTGCTGTCACAGTTTGAATAAGAATGCGGCCGCACGGGGCTCCGCCCAAACGGGGTGCGCCATTTATTTACAGAGATCTGTGAATGAATGAACTACAAGTACCAACGTTCTTTGCGGCTGATGGCTTTTAGTTCTTGATGAACTACCAGGGTGTGTTTGCGCACTCTAAGTACCGTATTTTTCGCCATATAAGACGCTCCGGCATATAAGACGCACCCAATTTTAAAGGAGGAAAATCTAGAAAAAAAGATTCTGAGCCAAATACTGTAGTAAAATATTTGCCCCCCACTCGTCATGACCATCACCCCACCCCCACATTAGTAATAGCCAGTAACATTGCCCCCACATTAGTAATAGCCAGTAACATTGCCCCCACATTAGTAATAGCCAGTAACCTTGCCCCCACATTAGTAATAGCAGCCAGTAACATTGCCCCCACATAGTAATAATAGCCAGTAACAGTGCCCCCACATAGTAATAATAGCCAGTAACATTGCCCCCACATTAGTAATAGCAGCCAGTAACATTGCTCAACATAGTAATAACAGCCAGTAACATTGCCCCCACATTAGTAATAGCAGCCAGTAACATTGCCCCCACATAGTAATAGCAGCCAGTAACATTGCCCCCACATAGTAATTATAGCTAGTAACATTGCCGCCACAACTCACTGTTGTTGCAGATGCATGGCAAGATCGCGGCGCGCGCTCTGCTAGGAATAAACAGATCCACGAGCAGAGCAGTGATGACGTCAGCGCGCCGGGTGTACTAAGATGGCCGACCGCTCCGGAGCTAGGCCAAAGCCGCGGTCTTTCCTAAGGCCGCGGCGGCGGTGCGTTCCACGGAACACGGATCGGTCAGGCGAAACCGTGTATTCGCCAAATAAGACGCACCAACTTTTCTCCTCCAGTTTTGGGGAAGAAAAAGTGCGTCTTATACGGCGAAAAATACGGTAGTTCATTGAGTGTTCCTGTCATTGTGTAACTGCCTGCCCGTATGAGGTATGAGCAGACAGATACACTGAAAATGTGTAGGAGCCTGAGATTGCACCCGTGATCTGACGATCGTGGGTACAATGCTTTATAGGCTCCTAAATAAAAATGATAATAATAAATGCACATTTTTTTTTTTCCTGCAAATAAATTTGCATTTATTTTATTTTTTTAGAAAGGTGAACTTATCCATTAAGCCAACTGGTCCAAAATGCATTGTTGGAACGGGCTTAACTGACTTATATTGCTGCGATATTTGTAATGGAGGCGTTGACATGTACAGAACTACAATTTCCAGCATGTTCTGGCAGAGTGGAATAGGTGACAGGTGCACTTTATCTGGAATCATTGCAATTACCACTTTTTATTTTGTCTATGTGTGCCACCCAATGTGTTACCTCCTAAAGGGAAGTACCACTCTTCCTTCTAGGAAAAGTGTATTCTTGTTCCTCAAAAGCGATGTCATGTTTTTTTATTGCACATATTTATGTTATATCCGTGCGTTTCGTTGGCTTGATTTATTGATGTCAAAGTTTCTGCGTAAAGGCACCGACGCATGCTACGGTCCACACTTTAAGATCCGCATGTCTGCCTAGTATTGGAATTGATTTGGGGAATCTAACCCACCTGAAGATTCCTTTTTTATTTTTTATTTTTTTATTTTTTTGAGTGCTGACAAATCTTTTTTTTTTTTTTTTTTTTTTAATCAAACAAGAAATAAAGGGAAGTTCAGAAAGGTGGAATAGCCAGTGGGCATGTATTTTTATGAACCCTTGTGATCACTGAGCTAATGTTATCTAAAACCCACCTAACACATTACAGAGAACGGCCATATTAAGCGAGGCTAAGTTTGCACATTTCCTATTTAAAAATTTATGCAATTTGCAGATTTTATTCATGTGCCCTTTTTAGGCATTATTTTTTTTAGTAAACTATATGCATTTTTCGTGTTGCCAATCCACTTGCAATTGCACACAGGTTGATTTTTATTTTAAAAAATAAATAAAAAAATTACTAATCTTTTTCCATTGACCTCTGTGAAATGCTTTAGCATCGTATAATAAAGGGCCAATTGCGGCACTTGCTCGATTGTGCGCTTTTATCACGTACATTCGGAGTATTACAATGTGGTTACGTGGATTGGTACAGATTGTTGATTGATGGAGCGTCTAGTTAGTAAGTCACTCATGAAGAATAGCTGGTCTGTTCTTCCTTTGGTGGCTGGTAGTACTTTTAATCCCATGTACTTGTGATAAAAATAAATGTTTTGATACTATACATTTCTAGTTTGTTCACACAAGTTGCAAGTTTGTCTTGTTTCTGAGCAAGTTATCTCTAGAAACAGCTCCCCCTTGATCAACTTGAGAGAATTCCTTACTGATATGAGATTGGCTACCTTAGATGTTGGAATATTAGCAGGCTAGAGGAACATTTAAGTGTTAAAGAGGATGTCCGCTGGAAAAAAAAATATTAAAAATCAGCAGCTACAAATACTGCAGCTGCTGACTTTTAATATCGGCACACTTACCTGTCCTGGAGTCCGGCGCCGTCCGCAGCAGAGGACAAGCGATCGCTCGTCACTCTGCTGCCCCCACCGCCATCCTCGGTGAGGGAACCAGGAAGTGAAGCGCTTCGGCTTCACTGCCCGGTTCCCTACGGCGCAGTTGCGCTGCGCCTGCTGATTGGCTCCTGCTGTGCTCTGGGAACCGAGTGTTCCCAGCACACAACGGGGGGGGGGGGGTGGAAGTAGACGTTCTGCTCGGCCAGAAGTGGGTGCAAATACCTGCCTTTAGACAGGTATCTGCACCCCCCTGAAAGGTGTCAAATGTGACACCGGAGTGGGGGGGAGGGTTCCAATCAGCGGGAGTTCCACTTTAGGGTGGAGCTCCACTTTAAGTTCACCCAAAAGATGTGGTTTTGGATCTGTGGCGGTGGGTGGAAAAAACTTTGGCTCCTGGTATTTGTCAAACTCTAATGATGTGTTTTAAAGCTCCCACTTTGATCGGACACAAAGGGGTTGATTTACTAAAGGCAAATAGACTGTGCACTTTGCAGTTGCTCCAGAGCTTAGTAAATGAGGTAATGCTTTACTTTGCAAAGAATACCCAATGACGTGCAAGGAAAACTTAAAAATGATTGGATGATGGAAGTCAGCAGAGCTTCAGCTCATTTACTAAGCTCTGGAGCAGTGGTGGCCCGTCAGGGGGGCCGCCCCCCTAAACCATGCGCCCGGCCCCTAAGCTACATGCAAGGTGCCAGATGCATGGATTCCAATGTTTTTTGTTTTTAAGAAGCACATGATTAGTGCCAGAGGCTCTAACTGGCTTCAAAAAAGAGTTGGCTCAGCACTGCGCCCTGAGCCCTCCCAGATGCAGTGCCGATCCTGACCTCCCTGGGGCCCTAAGCAAAATGACATGTCACATTAAAGATGAGAAGCGGATGGGGGGGGGGGGGCACTGCTGACAGTGACATATCACATTAAAGTTGAGAAGTGGGAGGAGGGGGTGTTCTGCTGTCGGAAATGACATCTTGTGAGAAGTGGGGGGGTGCTGACTTCTTACCTCTTCTCCCATGCAGCCAGAGAGTTGAGAAGCGGGGTGAGGGGCTGAAAATTACTTCTCACCAGACGGGGCCTCTAGTAATTTGGGGGGCTCTCCGCGGCTTGCATAGTGAGCCTATAGGGTGGATCGGCCCTGCCCAGATGTGTGACAGTAGTGAATTAATATTCGCTATCGGCTTCTTGATTCTCCTCGCGGCCAGTCAGGAAGCGGGTCATGAGACCCGATTGGCCAGGGGGTCTTAGCAGCCCTGCCCAGGGCCGTCTTAATGGCATCATGGGCCCCTAGGCAAAGTAATGCTCTGGGGCCCCTACAATGCATACAGTGCAGGTAAACAGAAATCTAGGAGGTAGGGGATATCTAGGGTGTAGAGGGGTCAAAGTGCTGGGGAGATATCTGGGATATAAAGGGGCAGCCCAGGCTCAAGGACCAGCTGCTTTGGGGAAAGGGCGCACTGCCCAGGGGCCCCAGCTGCATGGGGGGCCCCTGGGCAGGTGTGCCCTCTCATTAAGACAGCCCTGGCCCTACCATCTGCTGCCTCCTAAAGTAAGGAGGTCTCTGATCTCCCATGGGGTGAGGGTCGCCATCTTTCTGTCCGTCTCCCACGGGGGGCTTTGGCGTTGGTTTGACACCCCCCCAATATATTGATTGAGCACCAGCCGCTATAGTGCAACTGCACTTTGCAAAGTGCACAGTCTATTTGTCTTTAGTACATCAACCTCAAAGCATCACACCTTTTTTGTTACATGTTCTGAACAATAATAAAAAATACAATAGGGATAATTGGATGCTTGTAGAAGACAAAACATGTGGGCGGAGCTGGGAACTCAGGTGTCCTTTGCATCCTTGGGAGATATTAAACAGCTGGTGGGCGACTCATGTGTCACGTGATCTACCCAGCACAGAAATAAACGTTTTTAGAGGACTGACCCTTTATTACTCGATATTATCAAGTCTATGGTTAATGTTTAAGAGCTGAACAGTGCATAAAAAAAAAAACTGCTTACTGGGGAAATCAATATTTTTTTTCGTATAACTTTATTAATGTTTAATGTGCTTTTATTTACATAAGAGCTAGCAAAGTTGCCATAGCAGCTGCAGAACAAATAGCCACTGGAGTCACTTCCCCGCCTTTTGTCTCCGGCGCTAAAAGCTGCAACTGAAAACCAGGCCGGACACGTTTACCCTCACATAAAGTTAGCTGACTCATTTGTGCCACTTGTGTACTGAAAATCCAACATTTTTAGCTTGTGGATCGAGAGAAATCATTAGAGTCAATTACTGAAAATAAGAAACCGACGCTCGAGAGAATTATGGATGAGCTGGCAAACCTGGCATCTACCCAATTCTGTTTTTTGTGGACTGGCGTTTTACTAGTCAGAAAAAAAAAACTTTTGAGATTATTTAGAGAAACGAGGTCTAAAAGGTACAGGTAAAAAATAAATAGATTTTTTAAGGTGTCCAAAAACATTAGAGGCTGGCCGTTTTAATTACATTTTTGTATATAAACATTTATTCATGGATCACCAGATCATGTATGGTTATACTGATGGATTTGAGAGGGGAAAGTCCAAACAACTTCATCACCTGGTAATCCTAGAGCAGGGGTGCCCAACTTTTTGAAGAGCGAGGGCCACTTAAGCAACTTGGTAACCAGTCGAGGGCCACAATGAGCAGAGCGGGCGGATGACAGGTCACGGCTACACTATAGGCCCTACGATCCGCCCAAATGGAAGGGGACGAATTCCCTTCTGTTGAGGTAGGCGGGCGTAAATGGACATCTGTCACTCTATAGAGGTGAATTGAGGGTCCCATTTGGTCGGGCTGATCGTGTGAAAAGGACCTAAGACTGCTTTCACACTGATGTGCTTCGGTTTACCCACACCGCGGGCGCAGCGTAGTGCACCTGCGTCTATCCTGCGGGTTAGCTGAACTTTGCCATAGACTCCACCTGTGGCAAAAGCCGGCGCTGTAGAGGAAGCATTGGCTTATGGCTTTTTCTTCCTCTACCACCAGCTTCATTCACAACACTGATGCTGTGGTATGGCGGGTCGGCAACCTGCGATCTGGGCTTGCCAACCCACTATTCCAGAGCAGGAGGTTGCGGGCCACATCAGAGGGTTCCGCGGGCCACATGTGGCCCCCGGGCCACTGGTTGGCCACCCCTGTCCTAGAGGGAAACTTTATAATTTGATTGCAGCTTTCTGGAGTGGTAGCCTTGGCTCGTTCGTGAAGGGGAATTCTCTCTCTCTCTCTCTCTCTCTGGATCTATTGGACGGGGATACCGGCGGTACTTGCATATCGCAGCTTGCCAGGGAAAAGGACTTCTCCAACGGCTGAGACCCTCTCCCTAGCTGGGTAGCCGTTACATTGTCTTCCGCCAGGCTTTTTAAATTCTGCTTCCAGACACCACTGGACTGGACATGCGAGATTCAGAGACACTGGCCTTGCTTCATTGCTTGGTGTGTTTCTGAAGACTGAACGAGTAGGCAGGTCGGCCGTGCATTGAGAGCAACATGAGTTACTCCGGTCAATGAGGCCTTTATACTCTACTCTTATGCTGCGTACAAACGAACGGACATTCCGACAACAAAACCGTGGATTTTTTTTCCAACGGATTTTGGCTCAAACTTGTCTTGCATACACACGGGCGCACAAATGTTGTCGGAAATTCCAAACGGCAAGAAATGGGTCACGTACAACACGTACGATGGCACTATTAAAGGGAAGTTCAGTACTAGTCGTGTTAGTAGAAGTATTGGTGAGAGACGATTTGCACCTTTCAGTCTGTTACAGCATGACAAATGTGCTATCTCCATTAAGAACGCTAGTTTTACCAGACCGAACGCTTCCGTCTCGTACTTGATTCAGAGCAAGTGAAGCAGTGATGCTCTGGTGGCTCAGTGGATTTGGCCATCTATGCCATCCCTCCCTTATAATCCTTCTCATCTGCCTTGCAGGATCAAAATGGAAGGCATTCCATTGGTCCCCATAGCTTTTTACTGGCCCAAGTGGATGTGGTATGCTGACCCGGTAAGACTCCTGGCAAACATCCCATGGGCTCTACCAGATTGTCAGAACCTTCTGTCCCAAGGAATTAATTTCTATCCTGCTTCATGGTTGATGGCTTTAATAGCATGGTTGTTGAAGCCCACCTTCTGAGGGACAGGGGCACTGAGTCTGCGGTTGCTATGATCCTAAAAGCTGGGAAGTCTACTTCTTATAGGATCTATTATCGGACAATAAAGTCTTTTGGAATAGTTCCTGGCTCTCCGTATTATCAAGGATCAGGCTTCTGCCCTTTCTATTCTGTTTCAAAGATCATTAGCCTCTCACTCTGATTTAAGAACTTTTCATAAAATATCTGCTGTCCATTTCCCAGTGACTTCATGGAATCTAAATCTGTCTCTCTCTGCTCTTCAGAAACCACTGTTTTAACACATTAGAGACCTACCTTTCTACTACTCCCACCAATAAGGTGGTGTTTCTTTGTAGCCATCACCTCTGCAAAGCAAGTGTCTGAACTGGTGGCCTTATCCAATAAGCAACCCTTTTTGGATCCGCATAGTAACCAGGGCCGTCTTCATAGCATCATGGGCCCCTGGGCAAAGTGATGCTCTGGGGCCCCCTACAATGGAGACAGTGCAGGTAAACAGAAATAAAATAGGTAGGAGGTAGAGGATATCTAGGATGTAGAGGGGTCAGAGTGCTGGGGTGTAGAGGGGTCAGAGTGCTGGGGGGGGGGTATCTGGGGTGTAGAGGGGTCAGAGTGCTGAGGGGATATCTGGGGTGTAGAGAGGTCAGAGTTCTGGGGGGATATCTGGGATGTGGAAGTGCAGCCAGGCTCAAGGATCAGCTGCTTTGGGTAAAGGGCAGGAGGACAGGGGCCCCCCATGCAGCTGGGGCTCCTGGGCAGTGCCCAGGTGTGCCCTCTCATTAAGACAGCCCTGATAGTAACAAGGTAGTGTTGAGGCCCTGGAATTCCTTCTTGCCTACGATCGTTTCTGCCCTTTCACCCCCACCAAGGCATTGTTCTCCTGTCCCTCTGTCCAGCATCAGTTGACCAAAAGGAAATTGTCCTCCATTGCCTGGATGTGCTTTAAGCTGTTAGTCTCTTATAATTTTTTTTGTATTCCGCAACCAAACTAAATTGAAAAAGAAAACCAATAGACAACAATACAATACAGAGCCCGACAAGACCATATTCCAGATAAACTCAAAGATAAGGGAGTACAAAGAGTAAGATAATACAGTGCGTTGCATGGCTACATGTCCAAGCCATATGTACATAAAGCATTACCAAAACAATAGCATTGAGTATACAGGAAACAAACCCATATTTGACACCCTTCGCACAGCATTATCCCTTAAAAGCCTATCCATGGTCAGGTACATGGACGTTGGCCTAGGAATATCCAACCAATTTGCCCATATCTTTTCAAATTTACCCGTGCACTCTCTATGTAGATATACGTTTCTCCAACCTTGAGGTGTCACCAGTGCGTTTTAACCATTCCCTTGTGATAGGCGGGTCCTCAGATTTCCAGTTAACCGGTATCAACTTGTGTGGCTGAAAAAGGGCTCCTATAATCGCCTTTTTAGTAAATGCCCCCATATCGAGTTCCCTTTTTGTAATTACTGATTGACACTGTAAGGATGTACCGGCTTCTTTTTCAGCCATCTCTAGTTGGCTTGGGCAAACATCATCCAAGTCAATAGTCTCAAGGATCTGGATCCAAGCCTTGATATGAAAGCACACTTGACTGGATTATTGAGGGCTTCTTGGCATCAAGGAACTGTTTCCCAGATGTGTAGGTCTGTGGCTGCCACCCAGTCTTCTGTTCTCTAAATTCTACCAGGTGGACGTTGCGTCATCATCTAAAACGAGTATAAGGCGCAAGGCTCTTCAGGTGGCTCCTTGACCTGCAGGCAGTCCTCAGTTCTGTTTTCTTGGGCCCGTTAGCCTTTGTTTGCTGTGTTGCCTACCCCCTTAAGGACGATACGAAAATTGGATAGAAAATTTTGTCCGACGAACGATCTGACGATTTTCGGATTGTTAGTATGGTGCTTTCGACAGCCGATTCCGATTGTTCGTAAGACAAAAGCTGGATGTGCAGACTATAAAATTTTGTTCATCCAGCGATGAGTAAGCACGTCTGTGTAAAACGCTTCCACTGAGCACCTTTTTTTTGGACGATGTTTGTCATGGTCGCTTGATTTTATGGACTTCCAATAAATTCTTTTGATTTTTACTTCCGGATGTGCCGCCATTCTTCTTTTTGTTTCCTATAAAAATTTTAATGGAACGTGAACACAACGTCTGATTTTTGTTTAATTGTACGGTTTTCATCCAAAAAAATCTACGCATGCGCAGAAACTAAAGACTGCATCCAAAACTAGTCAACACGTTACATCACTTCTGAAGTTGAATTCTGTCGTACGAGAATTTTCATATGGTGAGTAACCTCTTCACTTTCTATAGGAGACTAGCGTGCAACAAAAAAAACGGATAAACGTTCGTCCGAAAATCTGATCGTGTGTACAAGGCTTTAATTGGGCTGTTTTTGGACATCCTGAAATCTAAATATTTTCTTTTATTGGCCGCAAAAGAAAATCCAATCTTTGTACTCCCTGTGCTTGAGGTGATTGGAGCCGTATTAATACACTTATACCAAAATCAACTGAGTAATGTGCGTGATACTTTTTTTTTTTTTTCTTTCCATTTGCATGAACATCGAACTTTTCAGGTCATGTACACCCTGAAAATTAGGATGTTGGTGCAAATAAAAAAATATCATGGGCAGTACTCAATTGTTTTTGTACTCGCTATAAAATCCTTTTCTTAGAGAGTCTATTGAGGGAAACGTGTTTATGTCCAAGCCTAATTTAATTTTATTAAAATATTTTTGGAAAAGTGTACCTTCCTTTTCAAGAGCATTGTCACTTATGGTTTGAGTTGTGTGCTTAACCCCCAAATTCTAAATGTGTAATCATTGGGCCCAGATTCTCAAAGGGCTTACGACGGCGCAACGCAATGTGCGCCGTAGTAAAGTCCTAATCTGGGCCGTCGTATCTATGCGACTGATTCTTAGAATCAGTTACGCAAAGATAACCATTAGATCCGACAGGCGTAAGGCTCTTACGCTGTCGGATCTTAAATGCAATTATTTTTTTCGCCGCTAGGTGTCGCCTCCGTCGTTTTCCCGGTCGAGTATGCAAAATACGCGAATTCCCGAACGTACGCGCGGTCGACGCAGTGAAGTTATGACGTTTACGTTAGATTTGCGACAAGTAAAGTTGCCCATGCTATATGAGGGGCAACCAATGTTAAGTATGGCCGTCGTTCCCGTGTCGAAATTTAAAAATTTACGTTGTTTGCGTAAGTCGTCCATGAATGGGGCTGGACGCCATTTACGTTCACGTCGAAACCAATGACGTCCTTGCGACGTCATTTAGTGCAATGCACATTGGGAAATTTTAGGGACGGCGCATGCGCAGTACGTTCGGCGCGGGAATGCGCCTAATTTAAATGATCCACGCCCCCTACCCGGATCATTTGAATTAGGCGGGCTTGCGCCGGGGGATTTACGCTACGCCGCCGCAACTTTACAGGCAAGTTCTTTGTGAATAAAGCACTTGCCTGTAAAACGTGCGGCGGCGTAACGTAAATGACATACGTTACGCCGCCGCAGTTTTACGCCCAGATACGAGAATCTGGGCCATTGTTTTTAATATAAAGCCAGCTATCAACACTACAGCTGTTGAAGGTTCTTATTTAGGAGCTAAGGCATATTTTTATTTGTATTAATAGCCTTGGTAAAGTATTGATAATATGAAGTATCTGCATTGATAACTAATAATTCTATTTAATTGATATGTTCTATTTGCCAATCTTCTGCTTGACCAACAACTTATATTTTTTTGTTCATATTTTTAAACCACAGAGCTAGAGAAGAAAATGTAATTTTTGTACTGCAGACTTGGGCTGGCCCCAAGGAAAATGTAATCCATTGTTAATGTGTTATTTGTGTCTCTCTGTTTTGTGTGTATTAGCATTTACGTGGGAAGAAAAGATTAAGCTTTTTGACTGCGAACTATTTTCATTTTCTCTGTTCCTTGCTAAAAAAGTAAAATAATTTCTAATAAATGCATTTTGTGTGTTTGAACTTTTTATTGTGTGTACTAAAGAATTCAGGTAGAGTTCAGGCCAATGTATAAATGCTGGGCACGGAGCTGCGGTGGCTCAACGCGATTGGCACTGCGCTGACAAGCCATTCACCTCTGCAGCTAGGGGTTTGGATCCCGGTCTCAGCTACATGTGAATTGAGTTTGGTGGTCTCAGCCTGGGTCCCGGTGGGTGTGCTATGCGAGGTAAGCCTGCGCTTAGTACGCCCACCCCCCTCCCACAAAAACCACCACACTTACACGCACTCGAAATTGGCTTAACATGCACGCACTTTGACCACGCAGTCTCTAAAAAGAGAGGCAAAGGACTAACAGGGCTGGTTGAGCGGGCTAGATCCTCTCACTCCCTTATAGGGAGTCCCTCTCCCCCGTTGGGCTTCAAAGCGGAGCAGGTAGGGCGGGCTGTGTGGGAGGACCCCCTCACACACCCGCCATTGCCACCCGGGGCATGGAGAAAGGTGGCAGATTGCCTCTGGGGGAGGCCTGCCTACTCCCAACTCCTGCAGTCCGGCTCCTCTCTCAAGTACACGCACAAAATACACTTAAAAAAAAAATATATAGTATTTAGCTGGTTTTAAAGCGGTTCTAAGGCTGGATTCACACCTATAAATTTTTAGTGATTTTTGCATTTTGCAGATTTGCACTACAGAACTTGTTCCATAGGAAAATGGACTGTAGTGCAAATCTTCAAAATGCAAAAAGCGCTAAAAATGCATAGGTGTGAATCCAGCCTAAAGGCATAAGGTGTTTTTTTTTTTTACCTTTATCAGCTCCCCCACCACCACCTTAACCTCTTCAGGACCACCCACTGCACCTATACTGTGTCAGGGTGGCCCTGCAGCACTATATCACGTGCTGTCATTCGCTGCAGCACATGCCAATCAGCAAGTCTAGTGATTTATGGCCGGAACCCGCTGAACGAATGAAAGAAAAGAGCCTTGTGTAGGTAAACAACACAGAGCTCTGTACTGGCAGCAGTGATGTGTGTGTGTGTGTGTGTGTGTGTGTGTTTAAACGGTACATTGCTTAGTAAAAACAACACACAGTAAACATTGATAGGCACACAATTTACCCCTTGATTGTCCCTAAATGAGATTTGGTAAAGCAAAGGGTATGCTGTATCTGCTTACTACTCCCGAGATAGGAGGACAGTAAGGCTACAACCATTGTGAACACTACCAAACAGGAAGATCCGAATGTATATGTCGTGAGCAAACATGTCTGCCCCATGTATGCACAGCTCCAATATTTATATAGAAGGTTTTCAAACCTAACACTGATCAATAAGGTATATTACATTAAAGTGTTATTAAAACAGTAATATCAGTCTGTATATGCAGTAAAGCATACTTGTTATACTCACTGTAGAGCCTAAGGGGTTAATCCTCTGCATTGTGTAAAAAAAAAAGGCTGTTTGATCCTGTCTTCTGATCCTCGCCTTTTACTGTCCCCCTATCCATCTGCCGATACAACAGAGCCTGGGGGCTCTAAATTCAGGTCCACTAATCTTTCCGCGTAGCTGAGCTCCTCCATGCCTCTTATCAGTTTGGTTGCCCTTCTCTGCACTTTCTCCAGTTCCCCGATATCCTTTTTTGAGAACTGGTGCCTAAAACTGAACTGCATATTCCAGATGAGGTCTTACTAATGATTTGTACAGCGACAAAAAGATCCTGACGGGCCAAAGGCTTTCTTACCCGATGGCAGTAGGTGGAGTGGATCCAGCTTCCTCCATGGAGGTCATGGTGCGCAAGCGTCCCTGGTAAGCAAAGGACAATTTGAAAGGGAAACCCCAGTGGTAGCGGATGTGATGGCGGGAGAGAGCTGTTGTGGAGGGTTTCATCAGGCAAGGTCTCTTTGGTGCAGAAATATGTGAATTTAATCATGATGTCGCTCAAACACAAGGTGATCAATCGGGAACGCAGGGACCAGCTCCTTGAACATATTCGTCCAATTACGTCCAAAAAAGTTTTATTGCAGAAAATTCACATCACAAAAGTGCCATGCTTTGCACTTTTGTGATTTTTCTGCGATAAAACTTTTTTGGACGTAATTGGACGATCCGAGGTATGCTGGCGAATATGTTCGATTGTTTGATGTCTCCAGGACCCAACTGGTAATCGTTTCAGCACCCACCATTTTTATGAGCCACTTTACCAGGAACATGTGCGATTGGAATATTGATTAGACAGCTCCTGGAACAAGACGGTTGCAGTGGACAGAGAAGGAAGGAGTCACCGCTCCAGGTGGGTAAGCTGAGCAATCGGTGGCTTCTTAGGAAATCAAGGGTGCCGGCACTGCACGAGGCAATAGACGAAGGCTAAGAAAAATGGGCAGCCGCACTCCAACAGACCTTTCGGTTGTCTTTATTGTAAAATCAGAACAGAAAATGCACTACAAAAGTAGGGATAGCAGCCAACGCGTTTCACACTTCGGGTCAGTGCTTAGTCATTAGCTACGGTTGCAGTGGAGGTGAGGTCCTCTACGGATTCTGGGAGACCCCAGAGGCGCAGGTTCTACAATTCCTTTTTAATTGCCTATCAGGTTCCACAGAACTTCCCACAAATGTAATTTGTACATCTTAAAGGAAGGGGGTTGTAAAGGTACAAATTTTTTTTCCTAAATAGCTTCCTTTCCCTTAGTGCAGTCCTCCTTCACTTACCTCATCCTTCCATTTTGCTTTTAAATGTACTTATTTCTTCTTAGAAATCCTCACTTCCTGTTCTTCTGTCTGTAACTCCACACAGTAATGTGAGGCTTTCTACCTGGTGTGGAGTGACGTGCTCCCCCCTCCCTTGGACTAAAGGAGAGTCAGGATGCCCACTGACACACAGCTCCTTTCTCTATCTGCAACGTAGAGAGCGTCCTGACTCTCCTGTAGTGTAATGGCACATCTTCTCCAAATCAGTGTCCTATTTTATGTAGGTTTTGTCACTTTGAAATACTGTATAGACCAGTTCTTTAAAAAGAACCCATAAGTGCATAGTTGCCAACATGTAAAAAATATTTTCATGTGCTATATTTAGAGTAGCTGAGATCCGCTATGTTCCTCTATACATCACAGTAGTAATCACAAAATTAAAAAGGTACAAATAATGGGGCAGAACAAATATGAGGACTGAGATTTCCTTTAGTTGAGCTAACAAAAGTGTGCCCATTCTAGAGCTGGTAACATTGAGGGTATTCAGTAAAATAACTGTTTTTGTGGGTAAGCGACATAGGGGAGGAGTATGGACGGTATATAAGTGGGAAGTATGTGCAGGTGAGGGAGAGGAACTTTGGGCACTATGTACAGGAGAGGAGTGTGGAGGGTATGACAGTGAGCAGTACGTACAGGAGAGGAGTGCGAAGGGTACGGCAAAAGGCACTATGTACAGGAGAGGAGTGTGAAGGGTATGACAGTGGGCAGTATGTACAGGAGAGGAGTGTGGAGGGTATGACGGTGGGCACTATGTATACAAGAGAAGTTTGGAGGGGATGACAGTGAGTAGTATGTACAGGAGAGAAGTGTGGAGGGTACCACAGTGGGCAGTATGTACAGGAGAGAAGTGTAGGACAGCAGGCACCATGTACAGGAAAGGAGTGTGACAGTGGGCAGTATGTACAGGAGAGGAGTGTGGGGGTATGACAGAGGGTAGTATGTACCAGAGAGAAGTGTGGAGGGTATGATGGGGCAGTATGTACAGGAGAGGAGTGTGGAGGGTATGACAGTGAACAGTATGTACAGGAGAGGAGCGTGGAGGGTATGACGGTGGTCACTATGTATAGGAGAGAAGTGTGGAGGGTATGACAGTGAGCACTGTGTATAGGAGAGGAGTGTGGAGGGTATGACCGTGAGCAGTATGTACAGGAGAGGAGTGTGGAGGGTGCAACCGTGGGCACTATGTACAGGAGAGAAGTGTAAGAAAGCAGGCACTATGTACAGGAGAGGAGTGTGAAGGGTATGACAGTGGGCAGTATGTACAGGAAAGGAGTGTGGGGGTATGGCAGAGGGTAGTATGTACCAGAGAGAAGTGTGGAGGGTATGATGGGGCAGTATGTACAGGAGAGGAGTGTGGAGGGTATGACAGTGGGCAGTATGTACAGGAGAGGAGTGTGGAGGGTATGACAGTGGGCAGTATGTACAGGAGAGGATTTTGGAGGGTATGATAGTGGGCACTATGTATAGGAGAGGAGTGTGGAGGGTATAACAGTGAACAGTATGTACAGGAGAGGAGTGTGGCGGGTATGACGGTGGGCACTATGTACAGGAGAGAAATGTATGACAGCAGGCACTATGTACAGGAGAGGAGTGTGAAGGGTATGACAGTGGGCGCTATGTATAGGAGAGGAGTGTGGAGGGTATGACAGTGGGCACTATGTACAGGAGAGAAGTGTGTAGGGTATGACAGTGGGTACTATGTATAGGAGAGAAGTGTGGAGAGTATGACAGTGGGCACTATGTACAGGAGAGGAATGTGGAGAGTAGGACAGTGAGCACTGCGTACAGGAGAGGAGGATGAAGGAATCTGGGAAGGAAAAATTTAAAAAGGTTTGTGGAAGG
Organism: Rana temporaria; assembly: GCF_905171775.1. NCBI lineage: Eukaryota > Metazoa > Chordata > Amphibia > Anura > Ranidae > Rana > Rana temporaria. The sequence continues at coordinate 24,134,742 of NC_053500.1, read as the reverse complement.
ATATTTAGGGACTGCGTAGTGGTTAAGCGGTACATACATGGATTGAAATTACACCAATTATGCAGAGACCAGCCATAGTCGATCTATGTATGGGCTAGCTGGCTTTACACAAGTCAATCTATTATCTGACTTGAGTACAACCAGCCTGTTAGGTTTTTCCCAAAACAATCAGTGCTGCCAGCTATAGTTAGCAACACTAATCATTGTACTCACTGGCAGAACAAAATAACACTGCAGAAGTGATTCCCCCATCCACAGGTCAGCAGGTGAGAGGGTGTGTGGGGACAGACTGGGGAGAGATACTAGTCAGTGGCTGGGTAGGCACTGGCTTGTATCAGAGCCAAATACACACAGGTTACATACGCCACGATCGTTAGAGCGAGAACAATAATTCTAGCACTAGACCTAAACTCTAAACATGTAACCTAAAAATGTTTTAAAGCATCGCTTAGGATACCAAAAAAAAAAATAGTGCTAAATTTAGTGTTTTTTTTAATGAATGAAACAGTTTATTTCCAAAAAAAAAACATGTTTGAAAAATTGCTGCGCAAAAAACCGTGCTAGAGCTGCACAATTAATCGTTAAAAAATCATGATCTCGATTCAACCCCCCTGACGATCTCCAATGCAGAGTTCGCCGATTCTTTCATATAAGTGGAGAGACTTTCAGCTGTCAAAAGAAAATATCTGGGGAGTCTGCCAAGTTTTTAACAGGAAACATTGTTAGGCTGGGTTCACACTACGGTTTTCCCGTCCGTCAGCCGCATACGATTTATATGGAAAACCGTATGCGGCTGAAACGGACGGGAACGTATGGAACCGCACATATGTGCGTTTTCCATTGACATTAATGTTAAAGGAAAACGTATGCGGTTGCCATACTGTTTTAAAAACGACCGCAAAACCGTGGTTGAACACGGTTTTGCGTACGTTTAAAAAACGTTTTGCCAGCAAATCGTACGCACCCGGATGCATCTGAGTGCATACGATTTGCAATGCATTGTCTATCTATACGTTTTCCCGTCCGTGCCTGTACGTTTTCAATACTGAAATCGTATGCGGCTGACGGACGGGAAAACCGCAGTGTGAACCCAGCCTAACTAACACTTTCTTCTTAGATCAAAGGGATACACTTCTGTGTGTAAAGAAAAAATCTGGGCAGTCTGCCAAGTTTGTAACAACATTAAACATTGTAACCAACTTCCTTTTTAGATCAAACTTCTGTGTGTAAATGCAGGAAATGTAACCACTTAAAGTCCAACATTTGTTTCTTAAGTTAAAATCAATATTTTTTGCTAGAAAATTACTTGAAACCCCCAAACATTATGGGGCAGATCCACAAAGGAAGTACGCCGGCGTATCTACTGATACGCCGGCGTACTTTCAAATTTCCCGCGTCGTATCTTTGTTTTGAATCCTCAAAACAAGATACGACGGCATCTGGGTTAGATCCGACAGGCGTACGTCTTTGTGCGCCTTTGGATCTAAGATGCAATTATTCGGCGCCCGCTGGGTGGCGTTTCCGTCGTATTTTGCGTATGCAAATTAGCTATTTCCGATGATCCACGAACGTACGAGCGGCCTGTCGCATTCTTTTACGTTGTCTCTAGTCGGCTTTTTTCGGCGTATAGTTAAAGCTGCTATTTGGTGGCGTACGCAATGTTAAGTATGGCCGTCGTTCCCGCGTATAATTTGAATTTTTTTCGTTTGCGTAAGTCGTCCGTGAATCGGGATGGACGTAATTTACATCCATGTCAAAACAATGACGTCCTTGCGACGTCATTTAGCGCAATGCACGGCGGGAAATTTAGGGACGGCGTATGCGCAGTTCGTTCAGCGCGGGGATGCGCTTCATTTAAATGAAACACGCCCCCTACCCGCCCAATTTGAATTCTGCGGCCTTACGCCGCGAGAGATACACTACGCCGCCGTAACTTACGATGCAAATTCTTTCAGGATTCAAACCAACAAAAGTAAGTTACGGCGGCGTAGCGTATCTCAGATACGCTGCGCCGGGGCAGATCTTTGTGGATCTGCCCCTATATATATTTTAGCAGAGACCCTAGGGAATAAAATGGCAATTGCTGCAATATGTTATGTCACACTGCATTTGCCCAGCGGTCTTTGATATTCAATGAATAATAAAAACCAAAAAAACAAAACAGTAAAGTTAGCCCATTTTTTTTTTTTTGTTTTAATGTGAAAGATGATGTTACGCCACAAGAATCGTGATCTATCTTCTAAGCAAAAAAAAATTAAATTCTCATTTTAGCCATAATCGTGCAGCTCTATACCGTCCAACATAAAAAGTTGCAAAGACCACCATAGAGTAATTTTCTAGCAAAAAAGAAATTATGATTTTTACATGTAGTAGAGAAGTGTCAGAATTGGCCTGGGTGGTAAGGGGTTAATTACCATAAGTAATATACAAATAATTATTATAAGCACTGTTATCCTCTCAGTCTGCTGCAGTGTGTCAGCTTGTATTTATACTGGCCACTCTGTATGTAGCTTCTGAAAGGCTGTGCAAGCAGGCCCATATCTCCAGAACCATAAATGATAGCCGTCCCATATTTTGACCAGTTGTGTGGTAGGTCTTCCCCTGCCTACCCTCCAAATGTGGGGTTTCTGTGACCTCTGATCGTCGAGCTACAACCCCCGAAGTCTATCTTTTTTTTTCACATTTTTTTTTTGGGGGGGGCAAATAGGCCTATCTTGAGAAAGGGGCCTGGAGCTGCAGCTCCAATAGCCCCTATGTTAATCCGGCCCCCCTGCGCATAGGTGTAAAGTCAACCTAAAACCTGACGTTTTCTAGCATTCTGTGAAACAGGAGTTCTTTTTATTATATATTAAATATATTTTTTTTATATCTGTAAAATGTATTATATCATCTCAGTTTTGATTAAAAGAAGAGTTCCGGGTATAAACATTTTTACTTAGTTACAATGGACCAGGAAACCTGTGGGATCCCCCTGGAAATTACTGTAGTGCACACCACTACTTCAGTCATCTCCACTTGCTTCCATGTCTTGCGATGAGAAGCTGCCCCTCTGGGCACAGGCGCCAATTTTGTACAATCAGAGATGCTTTGCATTTATTGAGAAAATTTAAGAGATCGCTGAATGGCACCAATGCTAAGAGGCTGACCTCCCGCGTTCACAGTGCAGCAGGGCAGTGGCTGGACCTTCAACCTAAAAGCTACTGGAGATCATTGGAGTAGTGGCCTCTATTTCCAGCTTCTACTGGTCTCCAAAATGTGGGCTGCATGCTTTTATCCGACCCTTTGGGCATTTTTTCATCCACTGACAAGAACCATGGGGCACAATTCCTCCCAATAACAGTCAGGTTGAAAGAAGACACACGTCCATCCAGTTCAACCAATAATAAAAAAAAAAATCTTACAATTCCACATACACAATCCTATACCCACAGTTGACCCAGATAAATGCAAAAAGAATGATCCAATTTACTCCCGCAGGGGAAAAAAATCCTTTCTGATCCCCTGAGAGGCAATCGGATATTCCCTGGATCAACTTTACCTATAAATGTCAGTACCCAGTTACTGTATATTATATACGTTTAGGAAAGAATCCAGTCCTTCTTAAAAAGCGATCCAAAAATACCAAAGATAGGGCACAATTTCTACCAATAACACTAACAATGAGGCACAGTGCCTCCCAATGACACCAATGATGGGGCACAATTACTCCCAAAAATGGGGCACGGTTCCTCCCCCTGACACCAAAGATCGGTTATTGTTTTCTCCAACTGATAACGGGACATTTTCTACTCCCAATGGCCACAAAACCCGGAGTGTCCAGGTGAATCCCGGACAGGTGACAACCCTAAGTGAAGGTGACACTAATAGCACATGTTCCCTTTTGCCCTGTACAGTCTCCGGGTCTCTTCAAACTATTGGGTCATGTTAGTTTCCACATGCGCTGGGTCCAGGGCCGGCCTTAGGTGTTCAGGTGCCCTGTGCGAGCTAATCCTGTGGCGCCCCCCCCCCCCCATCTTTATCCCTTGCCCCCAGGACACCTAAACATACACAAAGAGGTAAAACGATATTTGTAACAAATTTGTTTTAATAACAGTTCATTTAAGTGCATGTACAAACAATTATCCTCCTCCCCTTCTGTGTGTAGGCTGGCTCTAAAAAGTAAATACTTTTTATTTTTTATTTTTATCTGATAAAGTAGATGCATGCAGGGCCAGGGGCTCAGTGTGACTTACCTTTCGGTGGACGGTGCGGCTTTGCATTTAAAAATGGCGCCGCCCGGAGCTTAGACGCCACTGCGCATGCGCCGTCTGCCCGAGAATAGCCGAGCATTTTTGGGCTTTCCTGAGCAGCGGCGGTTCATGCGCAGTGTGCCTGTCAGGGCTGGCAGCAGCCATTTTTTTTCAGGTGCCGCAGCCGACGCGTTGCTCCTCACCCAGTCCCAGGGCAGCGCCTACTGCTGTGACTCGTAGGAGTCAGACTCCTGTCATAATCATGTGAGAAACTGACTGCGACTCACATTCTGCGAGCTCTGATGGCCGCACGGCGCCCCTGTTGCACATGGCGCCCTGTGCGGCCGCACAGCTCGCACACCCCAAAGGCCGGCCCTGGCTGGGTCTTGTTCTACTGAAACTATTGAGCCATGTTTGTTTTCACACACAGCGGGTTCTTGTTCTATTGAAACTATTAGGACATGTTAGTTTTCACACACGCTGGTTCTTGCTCTATTAAAACTATTAGGCCTTGTTCGTTTTCACACACGGCGGGTTCTTGGTCTATTGAAAGTATTGGGACATGTTCGTTTTCACACACGGCGGGTTCTTGTTCTATCGAAACTATTAGGCCATGTTCGTTTTCACACACGGCGGGTTCTTGCTCTATTGAAACTATTAGGCCTTGTTCGTTTTCACACACGGCGGTTTCTTGGTCTATTGAAAGTATTGGGACATGTTCGTTTTCACATGCGTCGGGTCTTGGTCTATTGGGACATGTTAGTTTTCACACACGCTGGTTCTTGTTCTATCGAAACTATTAGGCCATGTTCGTTTTCACACACGGTGGGTTCTCGGTCTATTGAAACTATTGGGCCTTGTTCGTTTTCACACACGGCAGGTTCTTGGTCTATTGAAACTATTGGGACATGTTAGTTTTCACACACGCCGGGTCTTGGTCTATTGAAACTATTAAGACATGTTCGTTTTCACACACGGCGGGTTCTTGGTCTATTGAAACTATTAGGCCTTGTTCGTTTTCACACACGGCGGGTTCTTGGTCTATTGAAAGTATTGGGACATGTTCGTTTTCACATGCGTCGGGTCTTGGTCTATTGGGACATGTTAGTTTTCACACACGCTGGTTCTTGTTCTATCGAAACTATTAGGCCATGTTCGTTTTCACACACGGTGGGTTCTCGGTCTATTGAAACTATTGGGCCTTGTTCGTTTTCACACACGGCAGGTTCTTGGTCTATTGAAACTATTGGGCCTTGTTCGTTTTCACACACGGCGGGTTCTTGGTCTATTGAAACTATTGAGCCATGTTCGTTTTCACACACGGCGGGTTCTCGGTCTATTGAAACTATTGGCCATGTTAGTTTTCACACACTCTGGGTCTCGGTCTATTGAAACTATTGGGACATGTTCGTTTTCACACACGGCAACTCTTGGCCTACTGAAATGAATATTGCACCACTGAAAAGAAACATGGCCTATTGGTTTCAATGAAGCAGGAAGCTGTGTGAGAGGTCCTGGAAGGCACTAGTGAGGTAACCCTCTCAGAGTGAGGACCTGTCTATGCCCCCAGACCAGGAAGTGGGCAAATATAAACAACATCCATTGTCTTTATTTTATCATGGTCTGTGTGATGATTTTATGTCAGCATGCAGCAATACATAAATGAGTTATTTTATGAGGTAAAGGTCCTCTTTTATTAATACTGAGGTGATGTCAGGGCCCAGGCAGGACACAATAATGGAGGAAGCAGCCCTCAGACCCCAGTGTGCCTGTCACAGAGGCCCACACAGGTATACAGGGAACCATGTCAGCCAGGGACACTTCCCAGGCCACGTCCAGCCCCTGTCAGCCATGCACAGAGCACGCCCTGCCTGTCCCCTGCAGTCACCCTCCCCCTCCTTCTCCTCCTCCCGTAGACTGCGCATGCGCGCCCGGGCGCAGCCTCCTCCGGGCCTTGCAGTACGTGACGTCAGCAGCCTCCGCCCTCCGCCGCTTTGCTGCATCACCAGCTGAGTGCCCAGGCCCCGAGCACCCCCAGCACTGCATGCACTGCCCGCACCGGAGGAGACATGGCCAAATCCGAGCAGGTCCTCGTCCTGGAGCCCCAGCATGAGCTCAAATTCAAAGGTAAGGACCCCCGGGGGTGGGGGGAGGATTACACAATATCCACAGATCGGACTGTGTGTGCCGGATGTGATCGGACCCTGCTGTCCGGATGGGGCTGTGTGTGATCAAAGCACTGTGCACACAGAATGACACCATCACACTACACAACTAGGGGAGGGCCATACAATCCTCTACAGTCCTAGTGTGTGTCCCCCATAACACATTGTACTCAAATCAGAGGTGTGTGTGTGTCCCCCATAACACATTGTACTCAAATCAGAGGTGTGTGTCCCATAACACATTGTACACAAATCAGAGGTGTGTGTGTGTGTGTGTCCCCCATAACACATTGTACACAAATCAGAGGTGTGTGTCCCATAACACATTGTACACAAATCAGAGGTGTCTGTGTGTGTGTCCCATAACACATTGTACACAAATCAGAGGTGTGTGTGTGTGTGTGTGTGTGTGTCCGTCCCATAACACATTGTACACAAATCAGAGGTGTGTGTGTCCCCCATAACACATTGTACACAAATCAGAGGTGTGTGTGTGTGTCCATAACACATTGTACACAAATCAGAGGTGTGTGTGTGTGTCCCCATAACACATTGTACACAAATCAGACGTGTGTGTGTGTGTCCCCCATAACACATTGTACACAAATCAGACGTGTGTGTGTGTGTGTCCGTCCCCATAACACATTGTACACAGATTAGAGGTGTGTGTGTGTGTCCCCATCACACATTGTACACAAATCAGAGGTGTGTGTGTCCCCATCACACATTGTACACAAATCAGAGGTGTGTGTGTGTGTGTCCCCCATAACACATTGTACACAAATCAGAGGTGTGTGTGTCCCCCATAACACATTGTACACAAAGCAGAGGTGTGTGTGTGTGTGTGTGTCCCCATAACACATTATACACAAAGCAGAGGTGTGTGTGTGTGTGTCCCCATAACACATTATACACAAAGCAGAGGTGTGTGTGTGTGTCCCCATAACACATTATACACAAATCAGAGGTGTGTGTGTGTGTGTCCCCATAACACATTGTACACAAATCAGAGGTGTGTGTGTGTGTGTGTGTGTGTCCCCATAACACATTGTACACAAATCAGACGTGTGTGTGTGTCCCCCATAACACATTGTACACAAATCAGACGTGTGTGTGTGTGTGTGTGTGTCCGTCCCCATAACACATTGTACACAGATTAGAGGTGTGTGTGTGTGTCCCCATCACACATTGTACACAAATCAGGTGTGTGTGTGTGTGTGTCCCCCATCACACATTGTACACAGATCAGAGGTGTGTGTGTGTGTGTCCCCCATCACACATTGTACACAGATCAGAGGTGTGTGTGTGTGTCCCCCATCACACATTGTACACAGATCAGAGGTGTGTGTGTGTGTGTGTCCCCCATCACACATTGTACACAGATCAGAGGTGTGTGTGTGTGTGTGTGTGTCCCCCATCACACATTGTACACAGATCAGAGGTGTGTGTGTGTGTGTGTGTGTCTCCATCACACATTGTACACAGATCAGAGGTGTGTGTGTCCCATAACACATTGTACACAAATCAGAGGTGTGTGTGTGTCCCCCATCACACATTGTACACAGATCAGAGGTGTGTGTGTGTGTGTGTCTCCATCACACATTGTACACAGATCAGAGGTGTGTGTGTGTGTGTGTCTCCATCACACATTGTACACAGATCAGAGGTGTGTGTGTGTGTGTCTCCATCACACATTGTACACAGATCAGAGGTGTGTGTGTGTGTGTGTGTGTCTCCATCACACATTGTACACAGATCAGAGGTGTGTGTGTGTGTGTGTCTCCATCACACATTGTACACAAATTAGAGGTCTGTGTTTGTGTGTCTCCATCACACATTGTACACACATTAGAGGTGTCTGTGTTTGTGTGTCTCCATCACACATTGTACACACATTAGAGGTGTGTGTGTGTGTCTGTCCCCATCACACATTGTACACAGATCAGAGGTGTGTGTGTGTGTGTCCCATCACACATTGTACACATAACACTGTGTTCACATGACACCATATATACAGTATAATATAGGAGCATTCACATGACATATATAAATACACACACACACAACATTGTACTCACATGATCTCTTCTTATAATTTGATCTTTTATATAATGTGACTACATCTCTAGGATATGACAGACATCGGATCTCATGTACAGTTGTGTTCTCCTCTTTGTGTATATCTAATGCTGTCATTTTTTAGAAGAGTATTTGGCTGTGGTATGGGATTCTCTATTGGAAACCTGAAATAACCCCGAAATCAGAGCGTATTCACCCAGAACTGAAAGGTGCGAGGCTGGCAGGTCCCCGTATTGGTACCAGGAGCCATGCACCCAGGTGGGCCCCTTCCAGCTTCCCTGCGTGACTGGCTGGTGACTGTACTGGTACCAGGAGCCATGCACCCAGGTGGGCCCCTTCCAGCTTTCCTGGCTTACTGGCTGGCCACTGTACTGGTACCAGGAGCCATGCACCAAGCTGGGCCTCTTCCAGCTTCCCTGGTTACTGGCTGGTCACTGTACCAGTACCAGGAGCCATGCACCAAGCTGGGCCTCTTCCAGCTTCCCTGGCTACTGGCTGGTCACTGTACTGGTACCAGGAGCCATGCACCAAGCCAGGAACGTTCCAATATCCCTGGCTAACCACCATACCAGTACCATGAGCCATGCAGCAAGCCAGGCCCCTTCCAGCTTCCCTGGCTGACTGTCTGGCCACTGTACCAGGAGCCATGCACCAAGCTGGGCCCTTTTCAGCCTCCATGGCCTACCACAGTACCTGTTCCAGGAGCCATGCAGCAAGCCAGGCCTATTCTGCTTCCCTGGCTCGCAACGTTACTGGTACCAGGAGCCATGCATCAAGCCGGTCCTTTGCAGCCTCCCTGGCCAACCATAGTCCCCCTACCAGGAGCCATGCAGCAAGCCAGGCCTATCCCGCTTCCCTGGCTCGCCACTGTACCAGGAGCCATGCACCAAGCTGGGCCTATCCTACTTCCCTGGCTCGCCACTGTACTGGTACCAGGAGCCATGCACCAAGCCGGGCCTATGCTGATTTCCTGGCTCACCACTGTACTGGTACCAGGGGCCATGCATCAAGCCGGGCCTATCCTGCTTCCTGGCTCGCCACTGTACCGGTACCAGGGGCCATGCAGCAAGCCGGGCCTATCCTGCTTCCTGGCTCGCCACTGTACCGGTACCAGGAGCCATGCAGCAAGCCGGGCCTATCCTGCTTCCTGGCTCGCCACTGTACCGGTACCAGGAGCCATGCAGCAAGCCGGGCCTATCCTGCTTCCTGGCTCGCCACTGTACCGGTACCAGGAGCCATGCAGCAAGCCGGGCCTATCCTGCTTCCTGGCTCGCCACTGTACCGGTACCAGGAGCAATGCAGCAAGCCGGGCCTATCCTGCTTTCTGGCTCACCACTGTACCGGTACCAGGAGCCATGCAGCAAGCCGGGCCTATCCTGCTTCCTGGCTGACTGTCTGGCTACTGTACAGGTACCAGGAGCCATGCACCAAGCTGGGCCCTTTTCAGCCTCCCTGGCCAACCACATTACCTGTTCCAGGAGCCATGCAGCAAGCCGGGCCTATTCTGCTTCCCTGGCTCGCAACGTTACTGGTACCAGGAGCCATGCATCAAGCCGGTCCTTTGCAGCCTCCCTGGCCAACCATAGTCCCCCTACCAGGAGCCATGCAGCAAGCCGGGCCTATCCTGCTTCCTGGCTCGCCACTGTACCGGTACCAGGAGCCATGCAGCAAGCCGGGCCTATCCTGCTTCCTGGCTCGCCACTGTACTGGTACCAGGGGCCATGCAGCAAGCCGGGCCTATCCTGCTTCCCTGGCTCGCCACTGTACCGGTACCAGGAGCCATGCAGCAAGCCGGGCCTATCCTGCTTCCCTGGCTCGCCACTGTACCGGTACCAGGAGCCATGCAGCAAGCCGGGCCTATCCTGCTTCCCTGGCTCGCCACTGTACCAGGAGCCATGCACCAGGCCAGGCCCCTTCCAGCTTCCCCGTCACCCTTTCATCACCCTGCCCCCCCCCCTGAATTGAGGGTATTTTGGGAGCAGGACGTTACCCCAAAGGCTCTGAAAGGGCTAATAAAAGCTGTGATTCATGGCGCTAATATCGGAACATCCAGGCACTATATTTAGTTGAATTCTTTGGCCTCTCTTGTCCTCAGAGATTATTGTGTCTTCGAGGTGAATGAAAATCACGATTGTGCAGATAGGGTTGCGATTGCTGCGTGCGGCGAGACGCATTGATAGGCTCCCGTCCAGGAATATCTCCGGCTTCGGAATACAATTGGGGAATGGTATTCCCTGGTAGGAGCTCCAGATGTACGGAGGAGCCAGGAAATATTTCCCTAAAGTAGGCCCGGAATGGCGATAAGGCGCAGGATTGGGAGATCAACCCACGCCTCTCATGAATAATTACTGACATAATCTGATGTGGGGGAGTTAACCCCGTGTGACCCCAGAATAAGGAAACATAAAAAGTAGAACTAAAGAGAACCTGTCATAAGAAGATAGGAGCCCCAATCATAGGCCTGGAATAAACATGCAGCTAAAGTAGAAACTCCCGATCTCTGGGCTTGTTCTGCGCCGGCTCAATCACAGCGGCTAAAAATCAAGTCTTTTGCTGTACCATGTGGCAGAGTTGTGTAAATCTCAGGACTGGATAGACAGAGATACATAACCTTTGGCAAGTAAAATGGCTGCCACATGTGCATTCCATTGGGGTGTTTAGCTGTTCGGAATTGAGCTTTGGCCACCAGTACCTAGGGAATGGGGGGGGGGGGCAACCTCCTCGGCCGGCTTCCGCCGCTATCCCATCGGGACTAAGTGGCCTGAAAATGATGATCATTAAATATTTATAACACTCCATCGCTGTACATAGTACAGGCATCCGGTGATGGAGGAAAGGTCACCGGGTGGGGGGGTCTGATGTATAGAGTGGGGTACAGTAAGTGTGTCGGGGGAGGTGAGTTATCACACTCCATAGATCAGATCGATGTGTCATCACAATGATATCAATAAAAACGGGGATATCAGACCGCTGGCAATGCTTTTATCACCTATCTGCAATCTGATTGGATGGGTCGCTCTTTGTGCTCCATTACTGAATGTATCTATGATGTACCCACCGCGCTTTGCTGAACTGGGCGATCGAAAGCGTTGCCAGTGGGGTCACTTTATCATTCTGTAGCTGGAATTATGTTCTAACTAATGGAAATCCAAAACGGTGAATACAATTGTGTACAGATCAGTAACCCCTAGCAACCAACATATTGCCCTTAGTAACACGAGCAGTAATACCTAGCAACCAAGATATTACCCTTAGGAAATCTTACAGTAGCAACCAAGATATTTTCCTTGGTAGCTAAAGCAGTAACTCTTAGCTACCAATATGTCAGCCTTAGCAACCAAAGCAGTAACGCCCCTAGAAACCAAGATATCACCCTTGGCAACCCAAGCAAAAAAAACATTGAAACCAAGATATCACTCTTGGCAACCCAAGCAAAAACCCTCTTGAAACCAAGATATCACTCTTGGCAACCCAAGCAAAAACCCCCTTGAAACCAAGATATCACCCTTGGCAACCCAAGCAAAAACCCCCTAGATACCAAGATATTGCCCTTAGCAACCCAGGAAATAACCTCTTAAATACCAAGATATTGCTTTTAGCAAACCAAGCAATAACCCCCTAGAAACCAAGATATCACCCATAGCAACCCAATAAGTAACCCCTTTAGATACCAAGATATTGCTTTTAGCAAACCAAGCAAGGAAAACACCCTTGAAACCAAGACATCGCTCTTAGCAACCCAAGCAAAAACCCCCTAAAAACCTAGATATTATCCATAGCAACCCAAGCAGTAACCCCCTAGATACCAAGATATTGCCCTTAGCAACTCAAGCAGTATCCACCTAGAAACCGAGATATTACCCTTTGCAACCCAATCAGTAAGCCCTAGCAAGGAAGTATTTCCCTTTGTAAACAAAACAGTAATACTAACCCCTGGCAACCATATATTTTCCTTGGTAACCAATGCATTAACGTCTAACAACCAAGATTTTACCCTTAAAACCAAAACTGAAGCGCCTAGCAACCAAGATATTTCCCTTGGTAAACACAACTGTAACAGTAACCTCTAGCAATTAATATATTGCCTTTTAAAGAACTAAAGCAGTTACTTGTAGCAACAAATATATTTCCCAATGCAGTAACCCCTAGCAACCAATAGATTGCACTTAGGAACCTGTACAGTAACTCCTAGCAACCAAGATATTACCCTCAAAACCAAAAGTGAAGCGCCTAGAAACCAAGATATTTCTATTGGTTAACAAAGATGTAACAGTAACCCAAAGCAACAAGATATTTCCATTATTAACGAACACAGTAATCCCTGGCAACCAAGATATTACTATTGAAACCACTGGGGTGCCTAGCAACAATATATTTCTCTTGGTAAACAAAGTTGTAACGGTGACCCCTAGCAACAAGATACCTCCCTTAGTAACCAATGCAGTAACCCTAAGCAGACCAAGCAATAACCCCTAACAACCAAGATTTTTCCTTGGCAACCAAAACGGTAACCCCTAGCAACCCTGGGTTGAGCCTGTGCCAACATGGTGCCATAAAGGTGAATTGGGAGTGACAGGGAGATATTGCTCCTACCGATGGAGAGTCAGCAGGGCCTGAGCCAGCGTCGGACATCTTGCTGTGTCGGGCTACAGAGGGAGCGTTTCAATGGGCTCTTTAGCAGTCCTATTATATCAATTTTTATTGATGCCACCATTGAGACTTACCCTCACGTAATGTGACAAGATGAGAAGTGAGGGATGAAAGACCTAACCCTTCTCGTTTTTACTAAAATAATGTTTTTTTTGGGGGAGTCTGTCCCTGCTGGAGAGATTTTTCCCCACACTTCCTGTCTAGACAGGAAGTGAGGGGGAAGTCTACTCTACTGGGATGCAGGCCACAAATCAAGGCTTAATACAGGCCCAAACCTTCCTCTGCTCTGTCCTGGTTACTTTCTTTTTTTTTTTTTTTTTTTTACGAAAGCTTTATTGGAAGATTAAATCATGACAGAAGTGCATTACATACAGAATATATTATACAATGTGTCATGGCAATGTACATGAATTACATACCGAAGATCCAATGATTATATGTAGATATTACAAGGAGTATAGTAGCGCGAAGTCTACAGATAGGAAAAATTATAGGTGTGGGAGGGACTAGTGATTATATTATAATCCCAGTGGAGGTTGAGCGTCCTGGTTACTTTCTGAAGCCCCCTTGATGTGCTATTATGCAGATTCTGACCTCCACTAGGAAGTCAGTGGGGTCACTTTATCATTCTTTAACTGGAATTATTATGTTCTAAGTAATGGAAATCCAAAGCTGAAAAAAATTGTGTACAGATCAGTAACTCCTAGTAACAAAGATATTACTCTTAGTAAGACAAGCAGTAATACCTAGCAACCAAGATATTACCCTTAGGAAATCTTACAGTAGCAACCAAGATATTTTCCTTCGTAGCTAAAGCGGTAACTCTTGGCTACCAAGATAACACTTTTAGCAGCCCAAGCACTAACCCCTAGAAACCAAAATATCACCCTTAGCAACCAAAGCACTCACCCCTAGAAACCAATAAATTACCCATAACCTTTATGTCCATCTGATCACCCCCCACATCTACTGCCCTCTGTTCCACTTGACCCTCCCTTCTAGATTGTAAGCTCTAACGAGAAGGGCACTCTGATCCTTCCTGTATTGAATTGTATTGTAACTATAATGTCTTCCCTGATGTTGTAAAGCGCTGCGTAAACTGTTGGCGCTATATAAATCCTGTATAATATAATAACAGCCCAAACGCTAACCCCCGGGAACCAAGATATTGCCTATAGCAGCCCAAGCACTAACCCCTAGAAACCAAGATATCAACCTTAGCCACCCAAGCACCAACCCCTAGAGACCAGGATATTACCCTTGGCAGCCCAAACACTAATCCCCTAGAAACCAAGATATCACCCTAATCCACCCAAGCACTAACCCCTAGAGACCAAGATATTACCCTTGGCAGCCCACGCACTAATCCCCTAGAAACCAAGATATTGCCCATAGCAGCCCAAGCACTAACCCCTAGAAACCAAGATATTACCCATAGCAGCCCAAGCACTAACCCCTAGAAACCAAGATATTACCCATAGCAGCCCAAGCACTAACCCCTAGAAACCAAGATATTGCCCATAGCAGCCCAAACACTAATCCCCTAGAAACCAAGATATCAACCTTAGCCACCCAAGCACTAACCCCTAGAAACCAAAATATTGCCCATAGCAGCCCAAGCACTAACCCCTAGAAACCAAGGTATTGCCCATAGCAGCCCAAACACTAATCCCCTAGAAACCAAGATATTACCCATAGCAGCCCAAGCACTAACCCCTAGAGACCAAGATATTACCCATAGCAGCCCAAGCACTAACCCCTAGAAACCAAAATATTGCCCATAGCAGCCCAAGCACTAACCCCTAGAAACCAAGGTATTGCCCATAGCAGCCCAAACACTAATCCCCTAGAAACCAAGATATTACCCATAGCAGCCCAAGCACTAACCCCTAGAGACCAAGATATTACCCATAGCAGCCCAAGCACTAACCCCTAGAGACCAAGATATTACCCATAGCAGCCCAAGCACTAACCCCTAGAGACCAAGATATTACCCTTGGCAGCCCAAGCACTAATGCCCTAGAAACCAAAATATCACCCTTGGCGCACATTTAGGGTAACTTCATTAAAGATGACTTCTTTATTAGCGGATTGATTGGCCACTACAGGCTAAAGCCTCGTACACACGCTCGGTTTTCTCGGCAAGAACCGAGCGTGTGTACAAGGCTTTCAGGTTTCTCGTCTGGAAATCTGGCCAGAATCTCGACGAGAAAAATGGAGATCCTGCTCTCTATTTTCTCGTCTGGATTCTTTTCGGCCGGTTTCCCGACGAGAAACCCGAGAGTGTGTGTATACTTGCTTGTCCCCGTGGAAACCTGCGCATGCTTGAAATTACTTTGACGCATGCGCGGTAGCTTCCACGGCATAGGTAGGGTGAAGCAAGATGGCGGCGACGGCATCGAATGTGATGAGCGAGTGCTCGTCGTACGCGATGACGTCACCGCGTTCTCGCCTTTCAAAAGAACCGCAGGCCAGATTCTCAGTCAGTGGTGTATCTTTGCCCGGGCGTAACGTATCCGATTTACGTTACGCCTCCACAACTTAGACGGGCAAGTGCTGTATTCTCAAAGCACTTGCTCCGTAAGTTGCGGAAACGTAGCGTAAATCGGCCGGCGTAAGCCCGCCTAATTCAAATTTGGATCAGGGGGGCGTGTTTTATGTAAAACTACTGTGACCCGACATGATTGACGTTTTTGCGGAACGGCGCATGCGCCGTCTGTGGAATTTCCCAGTGTGCATTGCTCCAAAGTACGCCACAAGGACGTCATTGGTTTCAACGTGAACGTAAATGACGTCCAGCCCCATTCACGGACCATTTGCGCAAACGACGTAACTTTTTCAAATTTCGACGCGGGAACGACAGCCACGTTGGTACGCCGCACTTATGCCTCATATAGCAGGGGCAACTATACGCCGGGAAAAGCCTAACGTAAACGTTGTAACTTTACTGCGTCGGCCGCGCGTACGTTCGGAAATTCGCGTATCTAGCTAATTTGCATACTCAACGCGGAATTCGACGGAAGCGCCACCTAGCGGTCAAAAAAAATGCAGTTAAGATCCGACGGCGTAAGAGACTTACGCCTGTCGGATCTAATGGATATCTATGCGTAACTGATTCTAAGAATCGGGCGCATAGATACGCCCGTGTGTACAAGGCCTGACGCATTTTTCACTGTACATCATCCAGAGTGATCCTTTTCTGTTTTCCTATAGAATAAGCCCCGTTACGTAGATATTTGCAGTCCATTGCTCTACAGCAGGGGTAGGCAACCTGGGGCCCTCTAGCAGTTGTGGAACTACATTTCCCATGAGACATTGCAACGCTGGCAGTTACAATTACTCCCAGAGGCATGATGGGACTTGTAGTTCTGCAAAACACAAAAAATTAAGGTGGGAAAAAGAGGAAAGAAAAGAGGGGGGGGGGGGTTTTAGAAAAAGGAAGACGGTGAAATAGAAATAAGAAAGATGGAAAATCAGCCAGTTGGCTTAAAGGGATTACTTTTAGCAACACTGTAGTGATCAATGGGAGGAAACAATGATACGTTTAATTTAATTTATTAGTATCAAAATTATTTAAAAAGGCATTAAATGTTACAGCCTATATGAAAAAAATATATATTGGTGGTGGCCAAAAAAGTTCTGCAACAGCTGGAGGGCCCCAGGTTGCCTATCCCTGCTCTACAGAGATCTCTGTCCTACCTGTGCAGGTATTGGTGTACTTCTCATTGTTATAGTACAGTATTCTGATGCAACTTCAGCCTTTGTACCGAGCAAAGGCCTGGCCATGTGTTCTGCAGAGCAGGCCTGTTATCAGAGAAGTGTCCTATGGCCCCGGTGTTATTGGAGATGGTATCTGAGTCAAAGTGCTTCAATGATTGTGCCGCTGACGTCTGGATCGTTCATTGGACGGTATGGCATCTGATGGGCAAGATGAGAATGCGGCAGCTTTGGAATCTGGTTCCATAGACCCGCTTTTTGTATTACACACGAGTATGGCGAGGTGGCACAAACCCAGGAGCCAATGCTGCCTTAAAGGGTAACTCCACTTTCATTGGAAAAAGATGGCAAATAAATATTATAAGCAGGAACACGGATCTCTGCCTTTCCCTGGTACAAGCACCTATTACAGTTTAGTAAAGCTCAAGCTAGGAACACATTTAAAGTCAAATCTTCTGTGCAGGGGGTGCTGACTGCTTACCTCTTCTCCCATGCAGCCAGCGAGTTGAGAAGCAGGGTGAGGGGCCGAAAATTACTTCTCACCAGGCGGGCCTCTAGTAATTTGGGGGGCCCTCCACAGCTTTGCAGGGCCCTATGCGGCTTGCATAGTGAGCCTATAGGGCGGATCGGCCCTGAGTGGATGTAAAGCCACTCTCACCCTTTCCCCCTAGTGTTAACCCCTTCAATGCCAGTCACATTTATACAGCAATTGGTGCATATTTATAGCACTGATCGCTGTATAAATGTGAATGGCGTCAAAAGTGTCCGATGTGTCCGCCATAATGTCGCAGTCCCAATAAAAAATCGCAGATCGCCGCCATCACTAGTAAAAAAAAAATAATAATAATAATTCTGTCCCATATTTTGTAAGCGCTTATTGCGATATTTTTGGTAAAAAAAAAAAAAATTCTCAGTTTAGGTCGATACGTATTCTTCTACATATTTTTGGTAAAAAAAAAAAAAAATGTAGAATACGTATCGACCTAAACTGAGAATTTTTTTATTTTTTATTTTAATTGGGCTATTTATTATAGCAACAAGTAAAAAATATTGAATTTTTTTTCAAAATTGTTGCTTTTTTTGTTTATAGCGCAAAAAATAAAAACCGCAGAGGTGATCAAATACCACCAAAAGAAAGCTCTATTTTTGGGGGGAAAAAGGGCGTAAATTTTGCACGACCGCGCAATTGTCAGTTAAAGCGACAGTGCCGGAAGCTGAAATTTCACCTGGGCAGGAGGGGGGTATATGTGCCCAGTAAGAAAGTGGTTAAGACTGTGGCAGTTAATAAGGCCATATTAGCGGTATACTTGTATGATTGGGAGATTTCTCTTTAGGACCCCACTGGACATTACAGACTGTGTGATCTGTGCCAACAGTATGCCCACCCAATACTCAACAGCACTAATCCGTATAGCAGCTGGGAAAGTGGTACGCGTCAGGCACTTCTCTGGATCACATTTCAAATGATGAACAGAATATCAAACAGTCACAACTTCATACACGTTTTATTTTGCGTTTTCCTCGGATCTATACTCTAATGTGAAGCGATGTCTGTAGTCACGCTGCAATAGAACTTTTTTAGAAGAAAATGCCGCTTCTCGTTTCCTACAGTGCTTCTTATGGGAGAAAATCCTCGGCATTAGGTCACGTGATATCAGGTGGATCAATATTCTGATTGGCTAACCCTTCTTATCAGCACAGGTCACATGACCAGATCTTTTTATGATGTGAGCAGCATTGTAGGGAGCCGAGAGCAGCCTTTTCTCCATTAAAAGTGATCATGCTAGACGTGTTATTGCCGTTTAGTATCCATCACATTTGCACAGGCCCACTTTACATGCACATGGTATGAACCCTAGTATCGGTATCGGGACAGATACTGAGCATTTGCGGGAGTACTTGTCGCCGCAATGCCGCTGCATACCGCAACGCCCCTGCCGCCTATTTAATCAGCGCGCGGGGAACATTACAGCTTTCATTTGGATATCTTTGTGTTCCCCGCCGCACCGCGTATAGACACTCCCCCTTGCTCGGGATTGGACGGGTGATCTGTCTATCAAAGTGCAGATCACCCGTCCAATCCCGAACAAAGGGGAGTGTCTATGCGCGGCGGGGAACACACAGCTATTCAAATGAAAGCTTTAATGTTCCCCGCACGCTGATTAACTAGGTCGGCGGCATCTAGGTATGGCGAGACATGGCTGCATATGTGGGGGGGGACATGGCTGCATATGTGGGGGGGACATGGCTGCATATGTGGGGGGGACATGGCTGCATATGGGGACACATTTAAAAAAAAAAGTATTGGTATTCGGTATCCTAGAAAAGTGGTATCGTGACAACCCTAATACAAAGGTTTTACTATACCAAGTCAGTGTTGGAGGTCCTGTAGTGCTACTGGCCTTCGCTTGTTGGGCCCATAAAGCTTCATAAATGGTTTTGGATGTAGGTTGGATGTCACACTTGCAGTCCTGCCTCTTGGCAAGTTCTCTTGCTTGCATATGTCGCTCCTTCACCAGCTTGATGATTGAGTCATTGCTGTCTGTCTGGCGACTTACACTCTGCAGCGTTATTGGCTGTAAATGAGAAATGCCTTGCTGATCCAGCTGGTGAGGGATGCCATATACAAGCAGGCAAATATTTCTCCCTCGACATTTTAGCGGTTTTCCGACCAAAAAACATAAAGATTAAAAGCTACACATACTGCAGCTGCTGGCTTTTAATAATAGGACACTTGACTGTTCTGGAGTCCCTCGATGTCGGCACCCGCAGCTAAAGTTTCCATCGGCTGTCGGGTGCTGTCGCCGCCATTGCGGGTAAGGGAACCCGGCAGTGTAGCCTTTCGGCTTCACGCCGGGAACCCTACTGCGCATGTGCGAGGCTCCTGGTGGCCCGGAGAGGAGGAGGGAGCCCCACTGTGACGTCACGTGCTGCGGCCCAGACTCCCGGAAGTGGGAAAGAATACCTGGTATCCTGTCCCCCCCCTCCCGCCCGAAAGGTGCCAATTGTGGCACCGGAGGAGGGGAGGAATTGGATGAGCGGAAGTTCCACTCCGCTTTAACCTGTCATTTTTGAGTTTACACCTTTTTAAATTATAGTCTTTCTCTTACCTGGCTGATTCAATAGCAGAGATTCCTAGGAGAACGTTTTCTGTACAGCGGTCCAGTGTCAGGAAGCACATACAGTAAAACCTTGGATTGCAAGCTTAAAGGGGGGGGGGGGTTGAAAAAGGTTTGTGTTTATTTTCTAAATGGGTTCCATTAAGCTAGTGCATTGTTGGTTCACTTACCTTTTCCTTCCATTTCCCTTCTAAATGTTTTTTTTCTTTGTCTGAATTTCTCACTTCCTGTTCCTCCTCAGTAAGCTGTTCTGGCTGACTAACCCCCAGCCAGATGATGGGGCAAGCTTAATGTCAAGAGACTAACAGCCGGTTTAAACAAAACCAGCCAACATTCTGCCCGTGTGTACGTTGGTCTGTCCAACCGAAGCCGGCCCTACATGTTGGAAAACTCAGCCAATGGTGGAGAGCGCTGATCGGAGTGTTCTTGGGGGGGCAGCGGCACAACATCCCCCTGTCAGAACACAACAGCTCCTCCTCCTCTTCTTTTGGGGGACTACCATAGCCAGCTGCTGGCTATGGGGAGAGGTAGTCCCGTGCTCCATAGACTTACACAGCAGGACTTAGGCCCGCCCCCAATTCCTCCTCTCTGCATCTGATTGACAGCAGCAAGAGCCAATGGGGAGAATAGATGCAGCCGTGCACAGTGCTGGTCTCTTCTCCCCTCTCTTCCCCTTCACACAGGAAGGGGGGCACAGGAACTGAAAATGTTTTTTTTCCTTGATGCAAACAATGCATTAAGTGCCGGTTCCCACTGGGGCAACAGGACTTCCAGCGCGACTTACAAGGCAACTTGGAGAGCGACTTGAGGGTGACTTCAAGTCGCCTCCAGGACAGGCAACTTTGCCAGTGGCCAATCACATAAAGCTGCTCTGTGGGAGGGAGGGGTTTGCCTTAGAAAACTATTTTCACTTCCTGGAAAGTTGCTTCAGTTAAGACAGGGGATCCGACTTGGTTGGAAGCGACTTCCATTGAAATCAGTGGGTACAAGTCGCCTTGAAGTAGTACAGGAACCTTTTCTGAAGTCGGAGTGACTTCAGTAGTGTACATTAAGACGGCTCTCATTGACTAACATGTAATTAAACTAAGATTGTAAGCTCGTCTATTAGGGGATTTAATACTTCCATACTCCAAGGACGGGGCTGTGCGTGTGTCGCCATTTTGTTTCACAGGCTAAAAACTAAAAGGAGGGGTCTGATTGGCTGCTACTGTCACACAGGGCCTACTGAGGAAACTTGGGGCCTACTGAGGAAACTTGGGGCCTACTGAGGAAACTTGGGGCCTACTGAGGAAACTTGGGGCCTTGGCAGTGATCTGCTGCTGTTTTTTGTGTCAGCCATTTGTCCCACCATCCCTTCATACAGCACAGGAAACATAACATAGTATTCTGGTTGCTATGGACAATGCTGAATGTGCTTCATTTACAGACTTGAGGCCTAGTGAGATTGGGTTCCCTTAGACATTGATAAATGAGCTCCTCTCTGCTCCCATGGCCAGATAAGAGACGCACACGGCCGCCTTATCCGCATTCATCTGCATTCAGTCAAATGGTATATGTCTGTCCTGTTCTGCTGGATGTGTGGCTTCACCTGCGGCTCCGGGCTGAGGTTACACGATTGTGTTTCTCCCAGATAAACCAGTCAGGAAGGGCTGGAGTGTAAAAGAGCCTTCCATAATATAAATAAACTTGACTCGCCTTGCCAGCTCTTGTAATTGAAGCCAAGCCTTGTCAATGCTAATTACATTACTTCACTGGCTTTATTACCATACTGCAGCTTGTGTGAGATCAACTGCTGATTATTTATGAAGTGTGAGGGACACAGCAAGACAAGCCAATGCCCAAATCTGCCTGAGAAGCCAAACCCATTGTAGAGTTCATTCAAGATAGCCAGGCCAAGGATCTCCCCCGTCCTTGGGTATAAACATGCACGCTCTCCCACACACAATCACCGCTGACTGTCCCTGTATCCTCCTTCAGCCCCCCTCCGTTCTGCTACTGTCCCCCCTCCATTCTCCTCCGTGTCCCCCTCCACGCCGCTGTCTCCCTCCGTGTCCCCCTCCACGCCGCTGTCTCCCTCCGTGTCCCCCTCCACGCCGCTGTCTCCCTCCGTGTCCCCCTCCACGCCGCTGTCTCCCCCTCCACGCCGCTGTCTCCCTCCGTGTCCCCCCTCCACGCCGCCGTCTCCCTCCGTGTCCCCCCTCCACGCCGCCGTCTCCCTCCGTGTCCCCCCTCCACGCCGCCGTCTCCCTCCGTGTCCCCCCTCCACGCCGCCGTCTCCCTCCGTGTCCCCCCTCCACGCCGCCGTCTCCCTCCGTGTGTCCCCCCTCCACGCCGCCGTCTCCCTCCGTGTGTCCCCCCTCCACGCCGCCGTCTCCCTCCGTGTGTCCCCCCTCCACGCCGCCGTCTCCCTCCGTGTGTCCCCCCTCCACGCCGCCGTCTCCCTCCGTGTGTCCCCCCTCCACGCCGCCGTCTCCCTCCGTGTCCCCCCTCCACGCCGCCGTCTCCCTCCGTGTCCCCCCTCCACGCCGCCGTCTCCCTCCGTACTGGTGTCCTCCTCCTTTCTCCTCCTCCACCCCCTCGATCGGTCAGGATGGAGAGCGTAGGTAGGAGCTGGTAAATCGGGCTCCTTACTTTTCTAAATGTACAGAGTCAGTGATCACTGAAACATCGTAAACTGTGTTTACAATGTTTCAGTTTATGAATGGAGAGGAGCCGCTGTATTTACTCCATTCATTTTCAGTGCAGCGGAGGCTGTTGAGAAAGGGACAGGGGCATCTGGCTCCACTGCCTGTTTCCCTTACTGAGGATGGCGGCGCCAGGACCTGCCATGATCGGCCTCGGGGGGGGGGGGGGGCGACATCACGGGCGCCTAGGACAGGTAAGTGTCCTTATTAAAATTCAGCAGCTACAGTGTTTGTAGCTGCTGACTTTTGAAAAAAATAAAAATCGTGGATGGAACACTGTTTTAAGACTGGAAAGAGTATTTCAAGGGTTCCTCCATGTTGAAATTTAGACTGTGCGGTGTGGTGCCCTGTCCCTTTAACTCTTCTCATTCCTTTTTTATGTTATCTCTCTTTTTATAAGTAACAAAAAAAAAATAACGCACCTCTTTTCCAACACCAGAGAGTATTGTGATCCCTATAGATATATAAGTGGAACCTCACTTTCTCAATCAACATTATTTTTTTTTAATCCTCATGCTGCTAGCATTATTAAAAAGATAGAAAAGTATATCAAATTTACATTTTATTTACATTTCTTTAGTCATTTGCTGGCTTCTTGCCTGGGCGAATGATGTCATACATCCCAGAAGTCTTCAGGAGAGGAGGAGGGTCTTTTGCAGCTAAGCACACTCTCCTGCATGCATGCTTGAGCTAAGGGCAGATGGATTCCAGGAAGTAACTTCTACATGAATCCGTTACCCTTACTCAAAATGGCCACGGTCAGAAATGCTAGGGGGCGGCTTTTCTAAGTGATTTCAAAGCATGGAGACATGGATAGATGGGGGAGTTGGCTTTGAATATTAAACATGAATTAAGCAGTGTTTTGGTTTGTAGTGCTCAGATGTAGCTGATACACTTTAAAGTGGATGTAATCCCACTCCCATCCTTTCTAAAACACTGCCATAGTGCTGATCTATAAGGATATAGATGCCTCCTGCATGTATCCTTACCTGTCAAATGTCTCCCCTCTGTCTGTTAAAAGAACTGAAAAACTGCGGATTCTATGGATGGGTCTGTTGTCTGGAGCTCGGTGGGTGGAGTCGTGATGTCAGTAGACTCCCCACCCTCCTCTACACTCCCCTTGTCAACATGCATCTTGATCCCGTGACCAAGTCCTGTCGTGACGAAACGTAGGGAGGCGGCGTGCTGACGTCACCGCGCATTTTCTCTTCCCGGATACGGGCTGTGTGTTTCCAAGCTTGCCGGCTTTTATATGCTCTGCATATTTGAACAATTTGTAAGTGTTATTTCACTTATTTTTATGGAATAAATTAAGGTTTTACACTATGTGAGCTCCTTTTATTCCTACATACCCTCGGATGGCACATCAGGAGTCACTTACCTATAACAAGGATAAGGGTTACCAGGCTATCATCATCTGGGTTCCATATTGAATGCCATCGAACCATGTCTCTTACCAGGCTGTTTTTGATCTCTTATAATTTGGGGATCATCTCCATTCGGTAAGAGGCTTTATTTGACTGTGGTGGAGGTTTTTTCCTTTCAAGCACTTTCTCGTGTGGATTCGCTGTATACACTTGGGAGATTGTCTATGCAGTATTTGTTTTTCTGACGGACTCATCTTCTATGAACACCATTTGAACATTTATGTGTTTTTATCACTCAATCATTTATGGTTTATATTTACTTAGCGCAATCTCCTCTCTTCTTGCAACGTGCATTTTCTCCTGTGTATTCCTTACACTAATTTCTGCTATGATCACTAACGTCCAGTCAAAATCCAGAAAAGTAACCACATGACTTCAGAAAAGGAGTGGGGGTGCGAATTTAAAAAATAATGCCCGTCTCAAGCTAGTGCATGAGATATGTAAATAAACTGTCACTCACAGCAAGGGGGAAGAAGGGACACAAGTTTTCTCCTGTTTATCTCACTGAAAAAAGAAAGGATTGCTCAGAGCTGGATTAACTCTTTGTGGCAAGACTGGGCACAGATGGGAAATCCTATATTCTACATTGTGACAGCAAAAAAATAAATAACACATTTCAGGTTTACATCCACTTTAAGTATGTATGTGTTCCCTCTATTGTCTCCTTGTTTTCAAATCATCACAGTGGTCAAATCCGCTCCCCAGAATTGGTCCTTGCATGTGACTCATAGGAATATTAGAGTGTAAGCTCCTGGGTAACAGGGCTCTGCAACAGTGCTGTGTAAGTAATTGAAATGGCGTTAAAAACAAAGGGCGAATTAATTTGGGGCCCGGCGGGCAGTCAGCCCAGTCTTGGGGCCCACAGGAAATCGGAGCAGCAGTGAAACGTACTTTACTGACAGCAGGAAAACGGGTTTATAAATGTAGGCTCCAGCTTTTTTTCTCTCTCTCTAGTGCTTTGGCTACCTGATCTTGGAATAAGTCCAGTTCTATTTATAAACCGTTTTGATCCAGGAACCCATGGCACTAGGTCTGTAGGTCATGAAGATAGATCAGCGTGTTTGCATGCATGTGTTTTTAAATAAAAAATAAAATAAAAAAAAATATATATATATATATATATATATATATATATATATATATCTATCTCTCTCATTTTGATATTTGGTTTTATTTTCTGACATGAGAAAATGTTGACGCCGGGCCGGACTTGGTTGCTTCTAATTTAGTCTGCGCTTTTTCCATCTGGAGGATCTTCCCAGATTATAAATAGGCCATACATTGCTGAGGTGTGCAGGAACATCGATAATACCACTCGTCTCTGGTTACTTGTGTGATGGGACTTGGGGTGCTGGTTGCATCAAGAGGAAATTTAGGGGGTCAGCCAACTCTTTCTTAATAAAATATATATTTTTTTTAATTATTATTTTTTTGTTTTCCACCTTTTTATAGCTCTAGGTAGATGCAGTGACTACATGCAGATATATGGGAAGACATTGTCACCTGGGGGAAGAAAGTGATGGGGAATCTGAACAGGAATAGAGGAGAACTCTTGTTCTGGGGAAGTTTCCTCTCCCTTCCTGTTGTACCTCTGGGTCATGATGCAGGTAGAAAGCTCCACCATGGAACACAGACAGCCGTTAAAATGGTACATGGATCCTAACTATTCCAGAACTAAAATTTAGTTCTACATATACCTTGCTCAACCATGTGCTTTTACCGCCCCATTCCCCCAACCTCTCCTTCCCAACCTATCCCTGGACAGTAGCAGTGCACCGAAATGAAAATTCAGGATGCACTTGGCCAAAAACTTAAAGCGGAGTTCCACCCAAAAGTGGAACTTTCGCTTTAAGCACTCCTCGCCCCCTTACATGCCACATTTGGCATGTATTTTTTGGAGGGGGGGGGGGCTTTCGGTAGGAGAGGGACTTTCTATCCTACTTCCACCCAGGGACCGCCTAGACAACGACTCCTCTTGCCCTAGGCGGCTCCTCCCTTTAGGTGATCTACTGGGACATGTGACCGGGTCCCAGGAGATCGCCTGTCCACTCAGAGAGCAGCGCGACTCGCGCAGGGAGTGCCCAGCCGTGAACCCGAAAGCTGTCACGGCCGGGTGCCCACACTATGAATGGTGGCGCCGGCAGAGTGGGGGGGGGGGGGGGAGGAGCGGAGCTCCGGGCGGCCGCGTCGCTGGACCGTGGAGAAGGTAAGTGTCTTGTTTATCAAAAAGTGTAGCTGCTGACTTTTAATAAACAGTAAAAGGCTGGAACTCCGCTGGCGTTTTTATATTTTTGCGTTTTAGTCAGTGTGGCGGGATTTTGCCTTTTTGGTCAGCGGAGCGGGATTTTGCCTTTTTGGTCAGCGGAGCGGGATTTTTGCCTTTTAGGTCAGTGGGGCGGGGTTTTGCCTTTTAGGTCAGTGGGGCGGGGTTTTGCCTTTTAGGTCAGTGGGGCGGGGTTTTGCCTTTTAGGTCAGTGGGGCGGGGTTTTGCCTTTTAGGTCAGTGGGGCGGGGTTTTGCCTTTAGGTCAGTGGGGCGGGGTTTTGCCTTTAGGTCAGTGGGGCGGGGTTTTGCCTTTAGGTCAGTGGGGCGGGGTTTTGCCTTTAGGTCAGTGGGGCGAGGTTTTGCCTTTTAGGTCAGTGGGGCGGGGTTTTGCCTTTAGGTCAGTGGGGCGGGGTTTTGCCTTTAGGTCAGTGGGGCGGGGTTTTGCCTTTAGGTCAGTGGGGCGGGGTTTTGCCTTTAGGTCAGTGGGGCGGGGTTTTGCCTTTTAGGTCAGTGGGGCGGGGTTTTGCCTTTTAGGTCAGTGGGGCGGGGTTTTGCCTTTTAGGTCAGTGGGGCGGGGTTTTGCCTTTTAGGTCAGTGGGGCGGGGTTTTGCCTTTAGGTCAGTGGGGCGGGGTTTTGCCTTTAGGTCAGTGGGGCGGGGTTTTGCCTTTAGGTCAGTGGGGCGGGGTTTTGCCTTTAGGTCAGTGGGGCGGGGTTTTGCCTTTAGGTCAGTGGGGCGAGGTTTTGCCTTTTAGGTCAGTGGGGCGGGGTTTTGCCTTTAGGTCAGTGGGGCGGGGTTTTGCCTTTAGGTCAGTGGGGCGGGGTTTTGCCTTTTAGGTCAGTGGGGCGGGGTTTTGCCTTTTAGGTCAGTGGGGCGGGGTTTTGCCTTTTAGGTCAGTGGGGCAGGGTTTTGCCTTTAGGTCAGTGGGGCGGGGTTTTGCCTTTTAGGTCAGTGGGGCGGGGTTTTGCCTTTAGGTCAGTGGGGCGGGGTTTTGCCTTTAGGTCAGTGGGGCGGGGTTTTGCCTTTAGGTCAGTGGGACACAGCATGCCATTTTATAAGCGCCTTTTTTATTTATTCTTGTGGAAAAATGCTGATAACCCTATTTTCGGCAGCTGATATATATTGGTACATCCCTGTTGGACAGCACAGCAATGTCCTCCCAATCAGGAAATTGTATCCAGTTGGAACTGAATGCAGCGTGCTGTACGGTCAGGAAAGTGTGGAATTTGTATCTGGTGAAACGGGTGATGAGGCTGAAGATCTAGTCTGACAGGTTTGGCATTCTTAAGGCTTCGGAAGGCATATTCCACACACTGGAGGTCGCTGGTATCTATGTAAACTATACCAGGCTTTGTTTAGAATGCCGCTCCTCTTCTACAAGAAAAGGCTTCATACGTAGATCGGGATCACAGCGTTGTAGAGGACGCTGACACAATGTAGACATCACATTCATGGGATGTGGGCTGTGAAAAGGTGGAAGAGATCTGTTTAAGCTGATTAGAGCACATGGTGTGGATGTAAATTCTACATTCTCTTCCCATTGGCAGGCAGTGGGATTGTAGATCTCAGTATGTGTGCGCTAATCTTTCAATCCTTTGTTGGCAATTAGCAATGGTTTGTATTATTTTTTTCTTTTTGGCTGACTCTGCATGAACATTGTTTCAAATAAATCGTCTCCAAAAAAAATATGGAAAAAAAATTGCAACGTGGGTACGGCCAGCCTATTCTTTGTATTACTGGTTCCTGAAGTGAGATTGCATTCCAGGGGAACAAGTTTTGATTGGGCTTCCCTGATGTTTTCTGAGAATAAAAACAAACCGGCTAGTTCTTCCATTGTCTAACCTGCAAATGGCAGTTGGAAGCTGATTGGTTGCTGTGGGCAACAAAAACATCAAAACTAGAAACTGGCTTTTGCTGGAATTCTTTAAACTTGACCTATACACTAACAGATGGGATGGATCAGGAAAGGGAAATAAAAGCAGAGTTCCACCCAAAAACTAAACTTCCGCTTTTCGAAATACAGGTATTTTGCTCCCACTTCCAGGCATAGATACCCGACCCACCCGTGGGTATCTGCGCCACTTCCGGCACCTTCTACACCCCCCCCCCCCGCTGCCTTCTGGGAGACACACAGGTCCCAGAAGACAGCAGGGACAAGTTGGATCGTGCAGCACGAGTCACGCATGTGCAGTAGGGAACCAGGAAGTGAAGCCACAAGGAGGTCCGCCGAAAAAAAATATTAAAAGCCATTTAAGCTTTTAATATATGGACACTTACCTGTCCAGGGCGCCCGCGATGTCGGCAGCCAAAGCCGATTGATCTGTCTCTTGGCTGCTGCCGCCGCCCGCCATCCTCTTTAAGGGAATCAGGAGCGTCCTCACAGTTCCCTGCTGTCTTTTGGGACCTGTGTGTCTCCTAGAAGACAGCGGGGGAGGACAGTGTAGGCGCAGGAAGTGGTGTAGGTCACCTCGATCACCGCGGTGATCTATGCCCAGAAGTGGGAGCAAATGCCTGTATTGCACGGGTATCTGCTCCCCCCTCCCCCCCTGAAAGGTGCCAAATGTGACACCGTGGGGAGGGGGGGAGGAATTTAAAAAGTGGAAGTTCCATTTTTGGGTGGAACTCCACTTTTAAAGTGCTACTAAAGCCACAACAGTAAAATCAGTCTGTATATGATTATGCAGTAAAGCATGCCTGTTATACTCACTGTGGACCTAAGGGGTTGAGTGATCAGATGAATTGCAATTAAGCGCAATGTCCCTCTTTGCCATGAAAATGAACTTAATCCCAAAAAAAACATTTCCACTGCATTTGTGAAGAAGGCTTCAGAGCGCCCAAGAAAGTCCAGCAAGCGCCAAGACTGTTTCCTACAGTTGATTCTGCTGCGGGATTGGGGATGCCACCTGGGCAGAGCTTGCTCAGGAATGGCAGCAGGCAGGTGTGGGTGTATCTGGGTAGAAGACATTTGGAGGACGGCCTGGTGTCAAGAAGGGCAGCAAAGAAGCAACTTCTCTCCAGGAAAAACATCAGGGACAGACGGATATTCTGAAAAAGGCACAGGGATTGGACGGCTAAAGACTGGGATAAAGTCATTTTCTCTGATGAATCCCCTTTCCAATTGTTTGGGGCATCCAGAAAAAATCTTGTCCGGAGAAGAAAAGGTGAGATCTACCATCATCACCAGACCGATCATGTATATTGTCTAAGGACAGGGCCGCCATCCGGAATTATGGGCCCCTTACACAGCTTCAGGCATGGGCCCCCTGCCGTCTGAAATTGAGAATTGGGGGGGTGGGGGGGCCTTTACAAAAAAAATAAGAAATAAAGAAAAATATATATTAAAAAAAAAAAAGGGTGAGGGGTAGCCATTCGGGGCCCTGGGGACCTCTGGGCCCTTAAATAAATAAATAAATAAAAAAAAAAAAATATATATATATATATATATATATATATATATATATATATATATATATATATATATATATATATATATATATATATATTATTATTATTATTATTATTATTATTATTATTATTATTATTATTATTATTATTATTATTATTTTTTTTTTTTTTTTTAAAAGGGGGAGTTGCCATCTGGGGACCTCTGGGCCCTTTAATAATTGTTTTTAATGAAAAGAAATTGCAAAAAAAGGGGGGTTGCCATATGGGACCTCTGTGCCCTTTAATAAAAAAAAATATATAAAAAAAAGGGGGGTTGCCATCCAGGACCATGGGGACCTCTGGGCCCTTAAATAAATAAATAAATAAAAAAAAAATATATATATATATATTTATTTTTAAAAGGGGGGGTTGCCATCTGGGGACCTCTGGGCCCTTTAATAATTGTTTTTAATGAAAAGAAATTGCAAAAAAAGGGGGGTTGCCATATGGGACCTCTGTGCCCTTTAATAAAAAAAAAAGGGGGGTTGCCATCCAGGGCTCTGGGCCCTTTGATAAAACAAATATATAAAAAAAAAAAGGGGGCGGTTTGCCACATGGTGACCTCTGAGCCCTTTAATAAAATATATATATATATATATATATATATATATATATATATATATATATATATATATATATATATATATATATATATATATATATATATATATATATATATATATATATATATATATATATAATATATATATATATATATAATTTTTTTTTTTTTTTTTTTTTTTTTTTTTTAAAAAGGGGGGTTGCCATTCGGGCCCTGGTGACCTCTGGACCCTTTAATAATTATATATATATATATGTGTATGTGTGTGTATATATATATATATAATTTTTTTTTTTTTTTTTTTTTTATGAAAAAAAGGGGGGTTGTCATCCGGGCCCCTGGGGACCTCCGGACCACCTAAAAAAAAAAAAATTGGCCCTGTAATAAATAAAATAAAAATATATTTAAAAAAAAATATTTTTTTTTAAAGGGGGTTGCCATCCGGGCCCCTTACAGGTGTCCTGCCTGTACCCCCCTGATGGCGGTCTTGTCTAAGCGATTAAAAAGAAATGGTATAAAAACATCCTCTGAGAGGAACTTCCTCACCAAACCGTTCTTGGATGGTTGGGAGAACAATGCCTCTTCCAGCATGATGGAGCAAACGTGATAACTAAGTGGCTTGGGGGACCAAAACATCAACATTTTGGGTCCATGGCCAGGAAAACGCCCCAGACCTTAATCACATTGAGAACTTGTGGTCAATCGCCAAGAGGCAGGTGAACAAAAAAATACAAATTCTGACAAATTCAAAGCATTGATTATGTAAGAATGAGCTGCCATCAGTCAGGATGTGGCCGAGAAGTTGATTGACAGAATGCCAGGAGGAATTGCCAGAGGTCTTGAAAAAGAAGGATCAACACTGAAAATATTGACTTTGCATAAACTTCATGTCATTGTCCGTAAAAAGCCTTTGACACTTATGAAATGCTGGTATTTATACTTCAGTATACCATAGTGACAAAAAGATCTAAAAACACTGAAGCAGCAGACTTTGTGAAAATTAATATTTTCATGTTCTGTGTACTGTGGGGGGCCACATATTGTGAATGCAGGGTCCTTGGTTCAGTAACACTTTAAGGGTTCATGCACACAGGACGTTTTTACAACTGCTGTTAGGATGGTCTGACATTTTTTTTTTTTTTTTTTTTTAACTGCCTGTAAACACCCCTCCATGTTAGCCTATGTGTCCATACACACATTAAACTTTCAGAGGCATTTAGGGGCAGTAGAAAATAAACGACAGTATGTGCGTCCAGGGGCTGTAAAAATGCCAAAAAACACTGTAACAAGCGTTTGGCAGGTTTAGGTGTTTTTTCTGAAAAAGCTTCAAAAATGAACATATCTCCTATGACTGGTTATCTGATAAATAGCGGCAACATTTTTCAAGAATCATCAGATGGAGAGGGCATGTAACTATGTAATGTATGAAGCAGGGAGATCCTTGCATTTCATATCCTCAGGTACATCCTCCTCTCCAGCAAGGAGAACAGTAAGCTGCATAGCAGTGACATTTACTAATCTGGTGGGACTAGCAGTCAAAGGCAGCAGTGCCTTATCTCACACAGCAGATAAACAGATGATTATCTAGGCACGGGAAATGCCCTTCTTTTTTTAAGGTGGGGTTAAACCGAACAATTTTAGGGTACGGTTTAGGCACCACAATCATTTCTACATGTTCCTATAGCTTAGAAAATCTTCACTTTTCGAATTCAGGCCTGCTCCAACTTTTATGTGTTCCTGCTGAGCCTCACAAATTACATTAGCTGCTGCGTATGACCAGATTATTTTTTGAAGGACTGGAGAAGAGAAGTCGCTTATGTCACAAGATCCAGCCAGGGCCTCTTCCATCTTTAACTTAGTTAGTTCTGCTTTTGGGAACTTTCTAAAAACGGCGCTAGTCCTGGAAGCCTCTTTATTGCCTTAAACGGCTCTTTTCTGCCCTTGTGTTCCTCTATGTATGATGGCAAATGTCTAAGCAGATAGAGGGGAATATTCAACCTGGACACACACAATATATGATTTTTCTATGCAGTTTTTGTGTTTAACTCATCCCTTCCCAGCACTCCATAGTTAGATTTATTTCTCTCTTACACCGCTCTGTTCAGCTGCTGGAAGTGAAAGGAAAGCCCTTTTGTAGCTTGCATTGGCCTGTGGAGTCCACTGATTCACCCACTGCTGTCACATATTCCTCCACACCTGCTAACAGTGATACGAGTGGCTAACTAACGGCTGGATCACTTTTAAAAGCAGTGAGAGGGGTCGCAGCCCCCCCCCCCTTCAGTTTTTGGTGGTCACCTGGGAACCAATCTTGCGGTGGCTGACCGTAGAAATTAGCAGAGAAAAGATGGCCTCCACGCATCTCTATGGCCTAGGAGGCTGGGAGCAAAGTCGCTTCCGATTCACGGCTGATTAAGGCTGCTGGTCTGGAATGGTGCAGAAAGGTGAGTATATGTTTGGGGTCGGGTTATTGAACCACTTGCTGACCGCCTAACTGGGAAAATGTCATTAATTTACAGTAAAATACCAGGGCTATAGCTGCAGCAACCCCGGTGATAACATTTTCCTCTGCCGCTGCTCTTTCTGCTAAAAGTAATACGAGTGGCTAACTAACTACTGGATTAGCAGTGAGTGGGTTTGCAGCCCCCTTTTTTTTGCCACTTTCCCGTTGATCTCTGGCTTTCCTGGCTCATCAGGACGCCCCGGAACCAATCTGGCGGTGACTGGCCATAGAGATTAGCATAGGAAAGATGGCCTCCACGCATCTCTATGGCCCAGGAGGCTGGGACGAGGTCGCTTCCAGTTCACGGCTGATATAAACAAGCCCCCTTTTTTTTATTTTTTATTATGCTTTCTATTGTGAAGAAGAGATTTGGGGTCTCTGGGGTCAGATCTCTCCATATCGGTGACCTGTCATGCTTTATTGTCAGGAGATGTTTGCATTTCTTGTGACGGCAATAAAAGTGATACATTTTTAGGGGACAGTGTAATTTTTTTTTTTAATATTTAAAAAATGTTTTAAAGCGTCCCGTGCAGTGGAAAACACATACTTGGGTCACTCCCACAAATGTAACCGGTGTTTGCACCACACGTGAGGTATCGCCGCAAACGTTCTAGCGAGAGCAATATTTCCTTTGTAACTAAACTGGTACCCTGTAAACATTTTAAGCGACATTCTATAAGCGGCATATTGGGTATCTATTTACTTGGCCTAACATCGTCTTTCATATTTTACAAAAAAAAAAAAGGGTTATATACTGTGGTGTGTTATATTTTTTTTATTCATTAAAAAAAAAAAAAATATATATATATATATATATATATATATATATATATATATATATATATATATATATTGCGTTTGAAAAACAGCTGCGCAAATACCATATTGACATAAAAAGTTGCAGCGACTGCCATTTTATTCTCTAGGGCCTCTGCTAAAAAAATATATATATTTAATGTTTGGGGGTTCTAAGTAATTTTCTAGCAAAAAAAAAAAATACAGATTTTTATTGGTCCTTGGAAGTGCATCTAAATCTTGCACTATGGTCTCATAAACAAGGCCTAGTATGTTTGTGGGAGATGCAAGAAGCCCCTGGGGGAACACTCAGAGGGGGAGGACTTTCTCCACGTTGACGGAGACCTAGCTTGGGCTCCCATTCAGAAGCTGAGCGCTACTTGTCAGTAAGGCCAATCTTCATGCCACCACGTAATCCTTGTGCCGTCTTGACAAGCGTCTTTTCTCATTTCAGGTCCTTTCACAGATGTCGTTACAACAAACCTGAAACTCATGAACCCCACAGAGAAAAACATCTGCTTCAAAGTGAAGACCACGGCCCCTCGTAGGTACTGTGTGAGGCCCAACAGCGGGGTCATTGAAGGCGGCTCCTCCGTCAATGTGTCTGGTAAGTGCTGTGCCAGGAGCTCCCGTTTTCTACCTTGCCCATCGCTTGGTTTTTATTTGTTATGCAGGCTTAGTTACAGACTGTTATTTTCCTACTTTCCATGATCAAAGAAAAAAAAAATTTTTTTTTTTTTTTTCTCCCATCGCTTGAGGCAGGTAGACTGTTATGAGTATTCCAGAAAAGCTGGAAATTCTGTGTCCTCATTTCAGACATCTCCCTGTTTTCAGCATGAAGAGAACACCCTTCGCGGGTCCAGGGTTTTCCATTCCAAGAACATGTAATTACAAGACTTGCTTGCCACCTAATGGTGAAATCTGGCATTGCGTGACCTTATAGTAGACCTCGCAACAAATATACACTAAGTTAAAGCGGGAGTTCACCCATTTTAAAAAAAAAAAAAAATCTCCCCTTAGCTTCCTGCTCGTTCGGTCTAGGGGAATCGGCTATTTATATTAAAATATGTGCAGTACTTACCCGTTTTCGAGCTGCATCTTCTTCCGTCGCTTCCGGGTATGGGTCTTCGGGAGCCGGCGTTCCTTCTTGAGTGACAGCCTTCCGAGAGGCTTCCGACGGTCGCATCCATCGCGTCACTCGTAGCCGAAAGAAGCCGAACGTCGGCGCGGCTCTATACTGCGCCTGCGCACCGACGTTCGGCTTCTTTCGGAAAATCGTGACGCGATGGATGCGACCGTCGGAAGCCTCTCGGAAACCTGTCAATCAAGAAGGAACGCCCATTCCCGAAGCCCATACCCGGAAGCGACGGAGAGGATGCGTCTCGTAAACGGGTAAGTACTGCACATATTTTAAAATAAATAGCCGATTCCCCTAGTAATAACGAGCAGGAATCTAAGGGGGAAAAGTGCCCTCTAAGGGTGAACCCCCGCTTTAATGCAGAAATAAGCTGACCACCGAGTCTTTGATTCTAGGCTTCCATCTTGGTAGAGGATAGGGTTTTGCTTCCTCCCCTCAATGGCTGTTGATCAGATAATTATTGGGGAAATCTTCCTCCATTTTTGTTGGACAGGATTTGGTGACATTATTAGATGGAGCAGTGAGCTGGTTGTGGAAAAGGATAATGCGTACAAAATGGATGCACTACATGCGTCTTGTGATCTGACTTTACACAGGCTGAGGAGATCTGCTGAGCTCGGCATTTACTCCTGAGCAGCGGCACTCGAGGACAACACCTCATCGTGTGTTTCCTCTCCACCGCGCAAAGCATTGGCTTCTTGTATCTCTCATACACACTGCTAGGATGGAACTCCCTGTGTACTGAGCTGGTGAAAGGTAGGCAGAGTCCAAGCTAAATAAAGGGTTACAGAAAGAACACCTTCAAACTGAATCAATCACAGACAGATGAAAATGGAATTAAAGCGTAATTGCTACACCTACCCAAATCCACCACATCGGCATTTTCCAGGAACCGTTTGGCCAGTGGGCAAAACTGCTGTCAGCAGGAATAGAGATGGTTATGTACAGTGCTGGTCGGATACCCGCTCACCCTTCCAGCATAAATGGATCTTTTCTCTTGATCCCATATCTCTCACATCCGTGTCTCCCCCCTCTCTCCTCCCCCTTTTTTTTTTTTTTTTTTTTTTTTCTCATTCTTTCTTTTATTTTTTTTCCTCAGTCTATCTCTCTCACTATTTCTCTCCCTCCTTGTTTCTGTTTTTCTCTCTCTCTCTCGCGCTTTCTTTCTTTCTTTCTTTCTTTCTTTCTTTCTCTTTTTCTCTCTTATTTTTTTCCTCCAGTGTATCTCTCTCACTATTTCTCTCCCTCCTTGTTTCTATTTTTCTTTTCTCCCTTTCTTTTCTCCCTTTTCTCTCTTTTCTTTTCTCCCTTTCTTTCTCCTTTTCTTTCTCTTCTTTTCTCTCTTTCTTTTCTTTTCTTGTCTTTTCTTTCTTTTCTTCTTTTCTCTCTTTCTCTTTCTTTTCTTGTCTTTTCTTTCTTTCTTATTTTCTCTCTTTCTCTTTCTTTTCTTTCTCTTTCTTTCTTCTTTTCTTTCTCTTTCTCTTCTTTTCTTTTCTTTCTCTTTCTTTCTTCTTTTCTTTCTCTTTCTCTTCTTTTCTTTTCTTTTCTTTCTTTCTTTCTTTCTTTCTTTTCGTTTCTTTTCCTTTCTTTCTTTCTTTTCGTTTCTTTTCCTTTCTTTCTTTCTTTTCGTTTCTTTTCTTTTCTTTCTTTCTTTCTTTTCTTTTTCTTTTCTTTTCTCTCTTTCTCTTTCTTTTCTCTCTTTCTCTTTCTTTTCTATCTTTCTCTTTCTTTTCTATCTTTCTCTTTCTTTTCTCTCTTTCTCTTTCTTTTCTCTCTTTCTCTTTCTTTTCTCTTTCTCTTTCTTTTCTCTTTCTCTTTCTTTTCGTTTCTTTCTCTTTCTTTTCTCTGTCTTGTCTTGTCTTGTCTTTTTTTTCTTTTCTTGTCTTTTTTCTTTTCTTCTCTCTTTTTTTTTTTTCTTTTTCTTTTCTTTTCTTTTCTTTTCTTTTCTTTTCTTTCTTTCTTTCTTTCTTTCTTTCTTTCTTTCTTTCTTTCTTTCTTTCTTTCTTTCTTTCTTTCTTTCTTTCTTTCTTCTTTTCTCTCTTTCTCTTTCTTTTCTTTTCTTTTCCTTTCCTTCTTTCTCTTTCTTTTCATTTCTTTCTTTCTCTCGTTCTCTCTTTCTCTCCTTTAAAGCCTACTGAATCTGAAATTCCAGGTAGCACACGAGGATGCTCCTGGCAGAGAAGCAGTCTAATTGGGAAAGTAAAAGTGTGATCAAAACATGGATGGTCTGGTGTCACTGGTGGAGGTTGTGGGACTAGGGGAGTGAAGCAGACTTAGTGGCTCTTTAGGGGATGAGGTTTATTTGGAAGGTTAGGGGCGCCATAGAGGGCAGGAGGCTCTGAAGCAGGCAGGGTGCCACTGTGAAAGGTTGGGGCACTATAGAGGGCACAAGGCTCTGAAGCAAGCAGGGTGTCACTGTGGGAGGCTGGGGGCACTATAGAGGGCAGAATGCTCTGAAGCAGGGCTCTCAGGGGGCCCATAGGCTACTATGGTAGCTTGGGGGGAACTTTGGGAGGTTAAGTGATCTATAGCTAGCTGTAGGCCTGTGAGAGTGGAAGGTCTTGACTCAGCAATTGAGAATCACTGCTCTAATAGAAAAAATACTTCTTTAGTAGAATATGAATGGTAGGTGTCAGTGGGGTACATATGCATAAAGTACAGCATTACATTCTGTTTCCCAGGTAAAGCCATTGTATTTTGTAATTTCCTCAGCACCTCATTTGAAAACAATATCTTGATCTTTAATCAGAGCAGAATTCTTTAAAGAGATTGTGTTGAAGATTTGCCGATGGTAGCCACTGACAGGCTGTATGTCAGGCTGCATCCGCTGGTTCAGTAGAAATCGGCCAACGTTCGGCCTGTGTGCACGGCAGGCGGTCCAACAGAAGCCGACCGAATGTCCAGCTTCTGTTGAAGGAGCATGACCGGAAAAAGGTCTGCTGACCAATGGCTGAAGGCGCTGACCGTTGTGTTCTGGCGGGGGGAGGGTGGGTCCCCTGTCAGAACACAATAGCTCAGCGGGGGAGATCGCTGTACTAACACTGCATAGTTAGTACAGATCTCCTCCCGAGCTCTTCAGTTTTTTTTTCATTCAGCCCGCTAGTTTAAACGGGGGAAAAAAATGATAGTGTGTACTAGGCTTAAGCTTAACAAAGGTTTATTTATGGTAGAAACGATAGTGAACTCTTGCCTAATTTGTGAACAAGTCGGCAGCTTCCTGCAACCCTGAGACATGCTTGGTAATTATACTGTTAGAGGAAGTAACTGTGTGTAAAATGTCACTGACTGCTTCACTTTAGATGACCTCTGGTCTTCATAACTCACTGGCAATGGGATGTGTTGGATGTGTGTTGAGCATGAATCGGAGGTTTCCCATCTGTAGCGACTGATATGGGTACACACTAATGGAGGATTGGTTGTTTAGACAAATGATTTGTCTTCATAGGTTTCATGCAGGTGTGAAGCACAGACAGTTCTTGTTTCAATGCCTGTATTCAGGGCCGGCCCTACTATGGGTCCCAGTGGGTCCATTGGACCCAGGCAGCACTTTGAGAGGAGCAGCAAATTAAACCATGGCCACCTCTCCTTTTTATATTTACCCAGCAATTTGACGACCACATTTTTTTTTACCAGCAGTCATGATGACAAACGCCCCCCCCCCCCCCCCCCTTCGCCGGCCACTATACTACCCTAGCCTGCCCCAATACTATACTACCCTAGCCCAGGGCTCGACAAATCCTGGGCGCCAGGTCGCCATGGCGACTAGAAATGGCATCCTGGCGACTTGGCTTGGAGCTGGCGCCATCTGGTGGTGGCCGTTGGTATTACAAGTTATTACCATCAGATGTGTGAGCTGGCGCCATCTGGTGGTGTTACAAGTTAAGCATTACAAGTTAAACAGCAATTCTAATGTCATTTTTCACTATTTTCACTGCCATCTTCTTCCCTCTAATTAGAACCCCCAAACATTATATATATTTTTTATCCTAACACCCTAGAGAATAAAATGGCGATCATTGCAATACTTTCTGTCACGCCGTATTTGCACAGCAGTCTTACAAGCGCACTTTTTTGGGAAACAATTACACTTTTTTTTAATAAAAAAATAAGACAACAGTAAAGTTATCCCCATTTTTTTTAATATTATGAAAGCTAATGTTACGCCGAGTAAATTCATACTCTACATGCCACGCTTCAAAATTGCGTCCGCTTGTGGAATGGCGACAAACTTTTACCCTTTAAAATCTTCATAGGCGACGTTTAAAAAAATCTACAGGTTGCAGGTTTTGAGTTACAGAGGAGGACTAGGGCTAGAATTATTTCTCTCGCTCTACCAATCGCGGCGATGCATCACATGTGTGGTTTGAACACCGTTTACATATGCGGGCGCTGCTCACGTATGTGTTCGCTTCTGCGCGCAAGCTCGTCGGGACGGGGTGCGTTTTCTGGCTCCTAACTTTTTTAGCTGGCTCCTAGATTCCAAGCAAATTTGTCAAACCCTGCCCTAGCCTGTCCCTATACTATACTACCCTAGCCTTGCTTTATACTACCCTAGCCTGCCCCAATACTGCCTTTACATATAGACAAAGTGCTGTTGCATGTAAATCTGACTTCCTGATCAAGGAGGAGTCCAGCCTGAGCTTTTTAGCTCCTGTCTGTTCTTTCTGTCTGTTTTTATCCATTCTTCTCTAAACAGTGATGCATTTTTCTTTTCTTTTATTTCAGTTATGCTCCAACCTTTTGACTACGACCCCAATGAGAAGAGCAAGCATAAGTTTATGGTGCAGTCCATCTTTGCTCCATCAGACATTACCGATATGGAAGCTGTAGTAAGTATGCATGCATAGTGCAGAACAGTAGCACCTGAGGGTGTGGAGGCCCTGAATGGTATCACACAACTTTATTATATTGAAAATATAGTTTTGTTGCTTCTAAATCGTAATTTTTAATGTTTTTAGTGGAAAGACGCAAAGCCGGACGACCTCATGGACTCCAAACTCCGGTGTCTCTTCGAGCTACCCTCTGAGAATGAAAAACCGGTGAGTACTTAATTTCTCTTGCTGTTTTTTTTTTGTGTCCCAGGCTAATAGTTTGTGTGTTTACTGATGCAGCTCTTCATGGATTGTACAGCTGTTGCTAAAAGTAGTTTCTATTAAGGTGGAGCTTGTGATCTCTGCAAGGTACCCACTTTTAAAGTGGTTCTAAAGGCAGAAGGTTTTGTACCTTTTAATGTATACTCTGCATTAACCACTTCAGGCCCGGACGGATTTACCCTCTTAACCAGGCCATTTTTTGCGATACGGCGCTGAGTCGCTTTAACTGACATCTGCTTGGTCGTGCAACGTTGTACCCACATAAAATGGTTATAGCATCTACAAAATGGGGGATAGATTTATGGAATTATTTTTTACTAGTAATGACGGTGATCAGCGATTTTTAACGGGACTGCGACATTGCGGCGGACAGATCGGACACTTTTGAAACCTTTTTGGGACCAGTGACATTTATACAGCAATCGGTGCTATAAAAATGCACTGATTACTGTATAAATGGCAGTGAAGGTGTTAACGCGGGGCGATCAAGGGGTTAGGTGTGTTTCCTGGGAGGTGTTTATAACTGTGGGGGGGAGTTTACTGATTGGAGGAGGAGAGTGATCGCTGTTCCTGATCACTAGGAACAGACGTTCACACTGTACTCCCCTGACAGAACAAGGATCTTCTTTGTTTACATTGTCAGATTCCCGTTCTGTCTCTCTGTGAAGCGATCTTGGGTGGCCGGCAGACATCAAGGCCGTGCACATCGGATGCGCCCTGCTGTATCTATAACACAAAACGCTGTACCTGTACGGTGATTCATGCAATGGAGCCGCCCTACCGCAGTATAACTGTGGTGGCTGGTCGGCAAGTGGTTAAGGGGGGGGGGGGCCTTTCATGCAGCTCCTCCCCCCCTCTAGTAGTGGGAGCCATTGGTTTCTGCTGCTGTTAATCACAGACAGAGAGGGGGGGTAGTAGGGCTGAGCCACACTCTGTGTCAATAGACACACAGTGCGGGGCTCAGGAACGAGCACACAAGTGCCCCTAGAGCAAGCAGCTTGCTATGGGGCCAGTCAGCCGGGGGAACCGAGAAGAGGAGGATCGGGGCTGCTCTGTGCAATACCATTGCACAGTGCAGGCAAGTATAACATGTTTGTTGTTTTAATAATAAAAAAAAAAAAAGCATTTACAATCACTTTAAGTGGTCATGGAGAAGACAAAAAGTGAGTGGAAATTCCCTCTTGGACCATTGTGAGTGGAACAATTGTCGGCATTCTATTCCAAACTAGAAAAAAAAGTTATACTTCGAGATCCACTTAATTTTCAGTCCATGCAGCCTGTTCATTTTGTCTTTGTTTTGTTTTTCAGCATGAAGGGGAAGTAAACAAGTCTGTATCTAGCAATGTAACAAAGACAGAATCCACTACCATGTTCAAATCCTTTAGCGCCACTTTGGACGACTCCGAGTACAAGAAGGTGTTAGACGAAAACAAAAGACTGCAGACTGAAATCCAGAGGCTACGGGAGGAGACCAAACCGTTTAAGGTAAGATGTTCCCCATCGCTCAGCGTGAGGTTTGGGTGGCTAAGGGGGTGCTATAGAAATATCCCCTCTAATTTATACAGAGGACAGAATATGAGCATGTCATGCTGGGGTTGATTTACTAAAACTGGAGCACTCGGAATCTGGTGCAGCTGGGCATGGTAGCCAATCAGCTTTGACAATGAAACCTGGAAGCTGATTGGTTTCTATGCAGAACTGCACCAGATTTTTCAGTCCAGTTTTGGTAAAAAAAAACTCCTGTCTGCCATCAATGACTCGTAGAAAAAGCGCAGTTGACAAAAAACATTCAGAACCAAAAACAGAGGCTTTTCACTTTTCAATCTGTCAATTTAGCCTTTAACCACTTAAGGACCGGGAAATTTTTTAGACTCGGTGTTTACAAGTTTAAACTCCTTTTTTTATTTTTTTGTGAGAGATAATGTTATGCCAAGTTAATTGATACCCAACATGTT
Organism: Rana temporaria; assembly: GCF_905171775.1. Classification (NCBI taxonomy): domain Eukaryota; kingdom Metazoa; phylum Chordata; class Amphibia; order Anura; family Ranidae; genus Rana; species Rana temporaria. The sequence goes on along the minus strand of NC_053500.1, from coordinate 24,092,922 downwards.
ACGCTTCAAAATTGCGCCCGCTCATTGAATGGTGACAAACTTTTACCCTTAAAAGTCTTCATAGGTGACGTTTAAAATTTCTAAATTTTTTTAGAGTTACAGAGAAGGTCTAGGGCTAGAATTATTGCTCTCACTCTAACGATTGCGGCGATATCTCATGTGTGGTTTGAACACCGTTTTCATATGAGTTTGCTTGTGCGCACAAGATGGGACACTCATATATTTTTTTTTTTTTTTTTTTACACTGTCCTTTTGAAAATAAAATTGTGTCGCATTTATTTCTATTACAAGGGATATAAACATCTTCGGACAATTTTGACACATTTTTGGGACCATTGTCATTTTCACAGCAAAAAATGCATTTAAAATGCATTGTTTATTGTGAAAATGATAATTGCAGTTTGGGAGTTAACCACAGGGGGCGCTGATGGGGTTATGTGTGACCTCAAGTGTGTTTACAACTGTAGGGGGGTGTGGCTGTAGGTGTGACGTCATCGATTGTGTAAAAGGGAACACACGATCGATGCGCCGCCACAGTGAAGAACGGGAAAGCTGTGTTTATACACGGCTCTCCCCGTTCTCAAGCTCCGGGGACCGATAGCGGGACTCCAGCGGCGATCGGGTCCGCGAGTCCCGCAGCTTCGGACCGGGTCGCAGGAGCGCCCGCCTGCGACCCCCACGGTTGGGCTTAAAGGACAACGTACCTATACGTTGATGTGCCCAGCCGTACCATTCTGCCGACGTATATCGGCGTGAAGGGGTCGTTGAGTGGTCAAGGGGGTAAATCCTTCCAGTTCATAAGTGGCTAAAGTAACTCAGTGCCGCATCGCCAAAAAATGGCCTGGTCCTGAAGAAGGGTACATATTTCGGAGGTCAAGTGGTCAAAAAACAGTTACATTCCCAACACGTGCCAGAAATGTAACTGTCCCATTGGTTGTGCTCCCAACCGAATTGTCAAACCATCCAATGGCTGGTGTCATAACTGATCACATGTGCAGCATCATGGCAGTTGAAGATCAAACAGAGGCCAAGATGACAGCTTCCTTGCCTGAAAACACAAGGAGAGTTAACTTCCACTTTAAAAAAATAGGTTTTCCCTGTTCGTCTTTCAGGACAGGTACTGTAGAGAGACACAGGCTCCTCCCCTCACAGGAAACACCGCCTTCCAATTAAGAATTTAAGCCTCATCCTCCCTCAGCTCCTCAGTTTATGGTGTTTCCTCCGGAGGGGAGACACCGCTGGGGGCCAAGGGCCAGACAGCTGGGGAAGCTGAGGCCAGTTTTCCTGAGAGGGGGGACCTGTTCTCCCTGGGCTCAGGGCTATTTTTTAAACGCATGGCGTCCTGGTTGACTGGGGAAGTCACTTACCCAGGACATCGCCGTGTAGCGTCCCGCGGACATTCCTGGGGTGGATTCAGCCGCGGAGGCCTATTCACTCAATGCACAGGGGTGGCGCTGCAGGCGGGGTGCACGCTCCCTGTGAGATTTCACAGTCGGCCAGGAGCTGGGCCGGACCGGATGACGAGTGACGTCAGTTCCGGGGGGGGCGGGCACTTCCGCCGGATACGCGTCACTGGTCCCGGACGCTGCAGTGTGAAAAGGCCTGACGCTGGGCTGGTGCGGCCTCTCTCTTCTCAGCCGTAGGGTCGGCGTTTTGGCAGGCAGTCGCGACCACATTCCTCAGCGAGATGTCGGAAGCAGAGGCTTCCCGTGCACCTCCGGATGACGACAGCACCAGCCACTCTAAGGTAAGGAGAACCCTGGGGTGGTGTTCCCTTATCATGTTGTACAGCTTCACTGGTGATTTTTTTGTTTTCTTCTCCTGGTGGTCGGGGAGTTTGTTAGTGTAGTGTGTCTGGAACCCTGGTGGTGGTTGGTCCTAGAACACTCCTGGTGGTTACCTGTGTTATGCGCTGGTCTCTCTTTTAATCTACCACTTTCTTCTGTGTTTTTCAGAAATCCACAGAAAAATCAGCCCACAGCAGGAAGAAATGCCCTTCCTGCAGATCTTCACTTAGTGAGAGTTGGAACAAAGCACTTTGCAGGAGATGTATTGAGGGGCTGGTTAAAGAAAGGGAGGCAGAGCAGGCATCTGAATTAGCAGCTTCTATGAAAGAGCTTTCTGGCACCTTTCAATCGTTTAAAGATATTTTTGCTAATTTTCAATTGCCCCAAAGCAGCCCTTCTGTAGCGCAACAGGTAATTCCACCGAATCCTGAGGTTCTTCCCTCTGGGAGTAGAGAGAAACCTGCGGATATCAGAGAGGATGCTGAGGAGGAGCAAGACAGTGCCGCTTCTAGCTCCCAAGAGGAGTCAGATAGTGAGAAGACAGAGGCAGGGTCCTCAAAGGTCTCTCGCTACAAGCTTTCCCTTGAAGAGGTGGAAGAGTTATTGGAAACTATCCACGCTACTTTAGGGATAGTTGAGGAGAAAAAGACACTGTCACTCCATGACCAGATGTACAGTGGTTTGGGAGAACAAAAGAAAAGGGTTTTTCCAGTCCATGAAGTACTGGTCAATGCCATCAAAAAAGAATGGCAGGACCCAGAGAGGAAACCTTTCTTCTCAAACTCTTTGAAGAGGAGGTTTCCTTTTTCTGAAGAGGAGGCTTCAGTGTGGAACAAATCCCCCAAACTAGATGCCGCCTTTTCGCAGGTATCCCGACATACGGACTTGGCGTTTGAGGACATGGGGGTCCTTTCAGACCCCATGGACAGGCGGATGGATTCGCTATTAAAAAAGTCCTGGGATGCTTCCCAGGGGAACCTTAAGCCAGCTATGGCAGCAACAGTGGTGGCCCGTAATTTAGAGCATTGGCTCTTACAAATTAAGGCACATATTGAGGCCGGAACGCCAAAAGAGACTATACTTTCCTCTTTTCCAACTTTACTGAGTGGCGTACGGTATGTAGCGGACGCCTCAGCAGAGTCAATCCGCATGTCTGCCAGATCTGCAGCTCTATCTAATTCTGCAAGAAGAGCTCTCTGGCTCAAGACATGGCAGGGGGATAGCGCCTCAAAGGTTAAATTGTGCGGGATCCCCCTTACAGGAGACTTATTATTTGGGCCAGGCTTGGAGGCTGTCTTAGATCGTACAGCCGACAAGAAGAAGGCTTTCCCCTTAAAGAAAAAATTTGGGGGACAGACAAAGAAAAAATTCTGGACCCAAAAGAAGGTGGAAGTCCCCAAACCTGAGGGAAAGAAAAAGTTTTGGGGACCAAAAGGGAAAGGCCGTGCCGGGGCACTTTTTCGTGCTCCTGAACAGCCCCAAAAACCTCAATGACGGAGTCAAGGTGGGAGGAAGGTTGGGGGCCTTTCTCCCACAATGGGAGACGATCACCAGCAACCAATTTGTGCTGGGGATCATAAGGAGAGGGTACAGACTAGAGTTCTCAAGTCCCCCCCCATCCAGACTCTTAGTCACCAATTTGCCCCAATGCAAAGAGAAATCTGTGGCTCTGATCTCCTCTCTTCAGGAGTTGGAGGATCAGGAGGTGGTAGTTCGGGTTCCATCGGAGGAGATAGGAAAGGGCTTCTACTCCCACATATTTGTGGTCCGCAAGCCTTCAGGGAAATTCAGGCTTATACTGAATTTAAAACCTCTAAACACCTCGGTCACGTACAAACGGTTTCGGATGGATTCCATCTATTCCGTGAGGACACTCCTCCTTCCGAACTGCTTCATGGCATCCATAGATTTAAAGGATGCCTACCTACACATCCCAATAGCGGAATGCCATCAGAGATTTCTCAGACTGGCCGTGAGGTCCAGAGAGGGGATGTTTCACCTGCAATTCAAAGCACTCCCCTTCGGGCTCTCCTCTTCCCCCCGCATATTCACCAAAGTGATGGTGGAGGTACTAGCCTTTCTACGTCTCAAGGGCATCCTGGTGATAGCTTACCTGGACGATCTGCTATTCTTTGCAGACTCTCCGACACGGTTGTCCCAGGACCTCCAGGTTGCAAAGGGGATTCTGGAGAACCTAGGTTGGTTACTCAATCTGGAAAAATCCAGCCTGACACCCTCCCAAAGAGTCACTTTTCTGGGATATGTATTGGACTCAACCAGACAGATGACTTTTCTCCCAATAGAAAAAGTTCAGAAGGTGGACAACGTAATATCACTTCTTCAGAGCAGTTGCCAGCTTCCGATAAGGAAAGTCATGTCAGCTCTGGGGTTATTAACATCTTGTCTTCCTGCAGTGCAGTGGGCGGGTCTGCATTTCCGACCTCTACAACTGTTCATACTGAACATTTGGGACCACAAACCGGAATCCTTGGATTCCCTGATATCCATACCGGTTCACATCAAGAGGTCCCTTTGGTGGTGGAGGAAGGGGGCGAACCTTTTACAGGGCCTGGATTGGATCTCCCCGATTTCCAGAACAGTGACAACAGATGCCAGTGGCTCCGGTTGGGGAGCACACCTGGACTCCCTTCTGACACAGGGTCGCTGGGCAAAAGAGGACTCGCAAAAATCTTCGAATTGGAGAGAACTAAAAGCGATAGAGTTAGCCCTCAAAGCCTTTCAGAAGGAGCTGCAGGGACAGCATGTTCGAATCAGGACAGACAACTCCTCGGCAGTAGCTTATGTCAACAAGCAGGGGGGCACCAGGAGCAAGTCCTTATGGGATCTGACAAAATCTATTCTCATATGGGCGGAGGCCAATGTCTTGTCCCTCTCAGCCATACATCTGAAGGGAGAATTAAATCAGGTCGCAGACTTCCTCAGCAGGAAGAAACTGAGGGAGGGCGATTGGGTTCTGAATCAGGAAGTTTTCAGAGCGATCACTCAAAGATGGGGTCTTCCGGAGGTGGATTTATTCGCCTCAAGAGAAAATGCCAAAACTCGGCTCTTTTTTTCCCTAAACAGATGGGATGGAGCTCTGGCGGTGGACGCTCTGGCCCAAACCTGGAAGTTCTCCAGGTGTTATGCTTTCCCCCCTCCGGTTCTAATACCAGCAGTCCTGAGGAAACTGCAGGGGGAGAACACAACACTCATTCTCATCGCACCTCATTGGCCCAGGAGACCATGGTTCTCTATCCTAAAAAATCTATCGATAGAATCTCCTTGGATTCTACCAATTCGGGAGGATCTCCTTTTGCAGGGTCCAATCTGCTGCCCGCAGGTAGAGAGATGGAACCTGGCAGCCTGGCTTCTGAGGAAGAGCTGCTGAGGGGCAAAGGGTTTTCAGAACGCTTGGTTGAAACACTCCTAAGCTGTAGAAAGAAGGAGACGCAAGCCATTTACCAAAAAGTGTGGAAACGGTTTAACATCTGGTGTGCAGAAAGCTCATTCAGTGTCAACAGCTCTGTGGCTGTTTTAGAATTTCTTCAAGCTGGAGCTGATAAAGGGTTGGCAACTAGCACGCTGAAGGGTCAGGTGTCAGCGCTAAGTGTATTTTTTGAAAAACAACTAGCATTTGACCCTTGGGTCTCTAGATTTTTTAAGGCTTTGAGTAGACGGAGACCTGTTAAAACCTCCAACTTCCCAGTTTGGGATCTCTCATTGGTTCTTCAAGCCTTTACAGTAGAACCATTTGAGCCTTTAGACAAATGTAGTTTAAAAGTGATCACTCTCAAAACAGTGTTTTTAGTAGCGATCACTACTGCCAGGAGAGTGAGCGAACTCGAGGCCCTATCTATTAGGGTCCCCTTTTTTCAAGTTTTTCCGGATCGCATCATTTTTAAGACAGATCCGGCTTTTCTACCAAAGGTAGCTTCTAAGTTTCACAGAAGTCAAGAAATAACATTGCCTTCTTTTTGTTCAAATCCTGTGAGGGAACAGGAACACAAGTTTCACAACCTAGATGTTAGGAGGTGTGTCCTACAATACTTGGATTACACAAGTCAGTTCAGGAAAGCTGATTCACTATTTGTTTTGTTTTCTGGGTCCAAGAAAGGGTCTAGGGCTTCTAGACGCACGATAGCCAGGTGGTTAAGGGCAGCCATCGTTCTAGCCTATTCTTCTAGGGGAGTAGAGCCTCCACAGGGTATCAAGGCTCATTCCACCAGGGCAGTAGCAACTTCCCAAGCAGAGTGTGCTGGTGCTTCCCCGGAGCAGATCTGCAAGGCTGCAACATGGTCTAGTTTCTCAACGTTTGTAAAACATTACAGACTGGACCTACTTTCAACCAAAGACCAGGCTTTTGGACGCAAAGTACTGCAAGCAGTTGTCCCACCCTAGGGTAAGGTGCTCGCTTATCCTCTCTACAGTACCTGTCCTGAAAGACGAACAGGGAAAAACGGGGTTACTTACCGGTAACATCCCTTTTCCTGGAGTCTTTCAGGACAGCACTGGTACCCACCCTCTTTTGTTGTAGGGGATATTATGGAAACTCATCAGACGAGGCCGTCAGGTAAGATGTAATTTTATACTTTTATGACGTGTTCTTGTGTCTCCCCAGCTGGCCGGAGGTACTCTGGAAAAAACTGAGGAGCTGAGGGAGGATGAGGCTTAAATTCTTAATTGGAAGGCGGTGTTTCCTGTGAGGGGAGGAGCCTGTGTCTCTCTACAGTACCTGTCCTGAAAGACTCCAGGAAAAGGGATGTTACCGGTAAGTAACCCCGTTTTTTATCCACTTGCCGACAGCTGGACGTCTAAAGACCTTCTGGGCTTTGTGGCGGTATATCTGAATGATGCCTGAAGATACAGACCTCATTCAGATATCAGCGATTTTCTACACCATAAGAACGATCATAGCAGCTGGTCAGCCACTTGATCGTTCTTACAGGCGGCGAAAGGGGACGCCCCCTCCTGTTGCCGTCCGGTGCTTCTACCGACTCACCTCTGCGATCGGTGAGTCGGAGAACTGATCCGCTGTCCCCGGATGTCCACCATAGAGATTTCCGGCAGACCAGATGGTGGCCGGAGTCTCTATGATCGTCTGAGGCCGGGCACGATGTTATGACATCACGCCCGGCCTCTGCATTCCAAAAAAGGTGCCGCCTCGGCTGGGAAGCGGAGATCGTTTTTTTTATTTCAGGCTTCCCAGTCTAGAGGTGAGATGTGGGGTCTTATTGACCTCAGATCTCACTGTAAAGAGTACCTGTCATGTCATATTCCTATTACAAGGGATGTTTACATTCCTTGTAATAGGAATAAAAGTGATCAAAAAATGTAAGTAAAATTAACAAAAAAAATCAAATTTTTTGAAGTGCCCCTGTCCACGTGTGCTTGCACGCAGAAGTCCCGCCCACATATGAAAACGGTGTTCAAACCACACATGTGAGGTGTCGCCGCGAACGTTAGAGCGAGAGAAATAATTCAAGCCCTAGACCTCCTCTGTAACTCAAACCATGTAACCAGTAAAAAAAAATGTAAAGTGTCGCCTATTGGGATTTTTAAGTACTGAAGTTTGGCACCATTGCACGGGCGAATGCAATTTTTAAGCGTGCCTTGTTGGTTATCTATTTACTCGGCGCAACTTCATCTTTCACGGTATGTAAAAAAATTGGGCTAACTTTACTGTTTTTTTTTTTTATTATTATTATTATTTAAAAAAAAAAGCCTGAAACTGTTTTTTTTTTTCACCCAAAAAATGCGTTTGAACAATTGATGCGCAAATACCATGCAACATAAAAAGTTGCAATGACAGCCCTTGTATTTTCTAGGGCAGGGATCTTCAAACTACGGCCCTCAAGCTGTTGCGGAATTACACATCCCATGAGGCATTGTAAAACTCTGACATTCACACACATGACTAGGCATGATGGGAATTGTAGTCCCTGAACAACTGGAGGGCCATAGTTTGAAGACCCCTGGTCTGGGGTCTCTTCTAAAAAAAACATATATAATGTTTGGGGGTTCTATGTAATTTTCTAGCAAAAAAATTATGATTTTTACATGTAGGAGAGAAATGTCAGATTCGGCCTGGTTGGCAAGTGGTTAAAGTGGAGGTTCACCCAAAAACCTTTTTTTTTAATATTAGATTGAGGCTCGTTTTGTCAAGGGGAATCGTTTTTTTTTTTTTTTTTACAATCGAAGCAGTACTTGCCGTTTTAGAGATGCATCTTCTCCGCCGCTTCCGGGTATGGGCTGCGGGACTGGGCGTTCCTACTTGATTGACAGGCTTCTGACGGTCGCATCTATCGCGTCCACGATTTTCCGAAAGTAGCCGATTGTCGGAGCGTAGGCGCCGTATAGAGCTGCACCGACGTTCGGCTACTCGTGACGCGATCTATGCGACTGTCGGAAGACTGTCAATCAAATAGGAACGCCCAGTCCCGAAGACCATACCCGGAAGCGGCGGAGAAGATCGCTCTCTAAAACGGTAAGTACTGCTTCGATTTAAAAAAAAACTACCCGATTCCCCTTGACAAAATGAGCATCAATTTAATGTTAAAAAAAAAAATTCGGGTGAACTCCCGCTTTAACCAATCTCTATTCTTTCTAACACAGAAAAGTTTTGGTGCACTGTTCTAGATTGTGATTCTCATCTTTGACCACTAGGTGGTACAATAACCCTGCTCTTTTCTGTTCTCAGGAGGAAGAAGGTCCAAGGATGAGAAAGAGCCCGATCTCCAGTAACCTCGGGTCTACATCCTCTAGCCTTGTAAAAGAGGAAGGCCTAAATAACCGGATACTCGCTATAATCGTCGTGTTCTTTATCATCGGTGTCATTTTAGGGAAAGTGGTCTTGTAGACGGAGCATGCTTTAACGAGAGGAGAAAAACAAAACACAAAAATGTAAAAAAAAAAAAATCATACTGTTGATGGTTTAGCAAGAAAATTAAATTTATTCATAACGAGAGAAAAACAAAAACCGTACCACACTTCACAGGTCCTGCCTTTTTACGTTCGTTCCCGCTTAATTTTTTTTTTTCCCCGCTTCTAGGGTCCGATCAGTTGTACAGAACAATTCATTAGAAAGACCATGATCAATTCTGTATTGTCACGACTAATTCTTCAAAAAAAAAAAAAACGTCGTACTGTAAAATGTCATTTTAAAGAAAAAAACACTTTTAAAGTTCCGGATAAGTGTTTCTGGTTTACCTCTTTTAAGAAAAATGTCAATCTCTCATGAATTTATCTCTCTAGGTGGTGCCATGGCATCGCCAGTGTTCAGTAGTTGGGTTTGGGAGGGGGGGTTGGAGGGGGGGGGGTGATTCACTTTCTTAAATATATACATATATACATATATAAATAAAATAATCTTTCTTGCTGCTCATGATTAATGAAACCCATGTGCCAGCGTTCCTGAGTTGTCCAGCCCATCTTGCGCCTGCTCGGATTTGCACAAAGCCCATCGTGTTTTTTTTTTTTCTCCCGATAGGGTAGGCCATCCAGTTCAGGAACCTGTTGGGCATTGCAATTGTCAAGGTTGTGTAGTTACAGAGCTTCGTTGCTTTGGTTTGCGTTCAGTCCTCCTTGGCAGTACCTACTAATAGATGAAGGCTGTGTTGTACAGTGATTGTCTCTTAATATTGAACGTGGGGTGCTACAGAACTGTATCTGAAAAGGGACCAAGTGGTAGACTCAAGAATAGTTGTTTTCTAGGCTGTCTGATGAACATATAAAGTAGAGCTGCACGATTAATCGCGGTCTCGATTCTCCCCGCCTGCGATCTCCCCGCGGGATGACCCGCGATTCTTATGCGTCACTGCCATTCCACGTAACCAGCGTGAAACGCAAATGCCGCCGATATCGGAACAGACGTCAGCAGCCTGGGCTTCTCTCACAGTTCAATACAACTCTAGTGTGTATCCATGCGCCACCCAGTGGTTGGCGGCGGTGCTGCTTCTGATGTATTTATCTTTCTCACAGTTCTGTACAACTGTGTGTATCCATGCGCCACCCAGTGGTTGCCGGCGGTACTGCTTCTGATGTATAAAAAACAGACCAGTGATATGTCTATATTGTTAAAGACACTGGGCCGGATTCAGAAAGAAGATACGACTGCGTATCTCCTGATACGCCGTCGTATCTATGCGCCTGATTCATAGAATCAGGTTACGCATAGATATGCCTAAGATCCGACAGGTGTAACAGACTTACACCGTCGGATCTTAGGCTGCAATTCCAGGCCGGCCGCTAGGTGGCGCTTCCATATCTTTTACGCGTCGGATATGCAAATGAGCATTTACGCCGATTCAGAAACGAACGACCACCCGGCCCTTTTTTTTTACGTCGTTTGCGTTCGGCTTTTTCCGGCGGAAAGTTACCCCTGCTATAGCAGGGGTAAGTGCGGCGTATTCTATGTTAAGTATGGCCGTCGTTCCCGCGCCAAGTTTTGAATTTTTTACGTCGTAACATTATAGACTTATCACTGGTCTGTTTTTTATGTATTTTCAAATAAATCACAGGTTTATTTATTTGGGGGGGGGGGTTTCTGGCAATTAATTTTTGAGAATCGTGAGAGAATCGTGATCTTTAGTCTAAGCAAAGGAATCGCGATTCTCATTTTGACCAGAATCGTGCAGCCCTAATATAAAGGCTAGTCCATCTAAAAAAAAAAAAAAGTCTTGAGATTGGGCAGATGTTAGTTTGTCTTATCCCGTGGCGGGTTTTTTTTTGCTTGTTTTTTTCGCAGTGCTTGAGATCCTGGCTCTGCTTCCCTTTCCTCCCGTCCGTCAATACTGTCTGGCTAAGTGAAGTAGAAGTAGCAATGAAAAATATATTCACTACAAAATAGTGCTGGGTTTACCAGTCCTGCCCTCGGAGGGTCCAGAACGGCGAACATATGAGTATCTCTTTTCGCCTAAATCATGGTGGGCGCAGCTGGGAGCTTAAACGTCTACCGAGGGTTTAAGGGCGACGAATGAATTAAGCCGGCCGACGCCTGCCCCATAGCGAGTATTTTATTCCGAGTATTTCACTTGAGATAAACTCTTAATTTAGGTTGATGGGCGCCCATGCTGCCAATAGGCAGTCGATGGTGGATGCCCACATTTGCGGGTTGCTTGACTGCCACGGTGCATTTTAAAGTCACAGAAACAGGCCGGTTATGGGTCGTGTAAGAATTTAGGCTCCAATAAGTATTTCTTAAAGCACCAACAGTATACTCTAAAGCCTCGTACACACGATAGGTTAACCAGAGGACAACGGTCTGAAGGACAGTTTTCATCAGTCAAAACCGATCGTGTGTGGGCCCCATAGGTTATTTGACCATAGGTTGAAAAAAGCCAACTTGCTTTAAAATTAACCTATGGATTCCTAAACGATAGGTCAAAACCGATCGTTAGTAGGCACAACCATCGGTTAAAAATCCACGCATGCTCAGAATCAAATCGACGCATGCTTGGAAGCATTGAACTTCGTTTTTTTCAGCACGTCGTTGTGTTTTACGTCACCGCGTTCTGACACGATCGGTTATTTAACCTATGGTGTGTACGTGTGACGGACCATCAGTCGGCTTCATCGGTTAACCTAAGACGACGGTCCTTCAGACCGTTGTCCTCTGGTTAACCTATCATGTGTACGAGGCTTTAAGGCCCCTTTCACACTGGGACGGGCGGTAGCGGTAAACCGCCGCTATTTTTAGAGACGCCATACCGTTGGAAATTGCCACGGAATTGCGGTGGTATTCGGCCGCTAGGGGTGCGGTTTTAACCCCCGCTAGCGGACGAAAAAGGGTTAATACCGTTATTTTAAAGGGGTTGTAAAGGTACAATTTTTTTTTTTTTCCCCCCCTAAATGGCTTCCTTTTTCTTAATGCAGTCCTCCTTCACTTACCTCATCCTTCCATTTTGCTTATAAATGTCCTCATTTCTTCTGAGAAATCCTCACTTCCTGTTCTTCTGTCTGTAACTCCACACAGTAATGTGAGGCTTTCTCCCTGGTGTGGAGTGTTGTGCTCACCCCCTCCCTTGGACTACAGGAGAGTTAGGATGCTCTCTACGTTGCAGCTAGAGAAAGGAGCTGTGTGTTAGTGGGCGTCCTGACTCTCCTGTAATCCAAGGGAGGGGGCGAGCACGACACTCCACACCAGGGAAAAAGACTCGCATTACTGTGTGGAGTTACAGACAGAAGAACAGGAAGTGAGGATTTCTCAGAAGAAATAAGGACATTTAAAAGGAAAATGGAAGGATGAGGAAAGTGAAGGAGGACTGCACTAAGGTAAAGGAAGCTATTTAGGGAAAAAAATTACCTTTACAACCCCTTTAATGTCCAGTGTGCACGAGGCCTTAAGGTTAAGACTTAACGCTATGGCGAGCAGATGTTTTTATTTTTCCTCATTAGTGCTCGTCGTGTTTTTTTGGGCGTTTTTCACAGCTCTACATACTTGTAGATCACTGGGTCACCCCAACTTTGCATTCTGGAAGTATACAATGTGCCAGATTGAAATGTAAAAGTAAGGGGCACATAGGCCAGCCAGTAGTATGTATGCTAGACTGTAGTGCTCATAGGATCAGATTACATGCTGCTTGTTCATTTTGTGTTGGGTTGTACATGAGAGCATTTGAGCAAAATGCAGTATAATGCTGTGTGTGGGGCAAAAAAAAAACTGTACAGAAATAAATAAATAAATCGGTTTCTGCCTCCCCCTCCATTTACACTTGGCAGTTTACGAACGTTCAGTGTTGGAAGGAATCTGCGTTCTTTCACAGCCCCCTTTTTAATTCCACCTAAAGCTCCATTGTGAACGCTAACTATATCTTTGGACTTTATTGTTTAGGTGTTGATGTGGATAAACACATATATGTATGTGTGTGGATGTATGACACACACACCTCAATATACACCTTGGATTTCATCGTCTAGATCTGTTGGGGGTTTTTTTTTTCTTTGTGTGTTCCATATGTGTGTGAAAACTTAAAAAAAAAAAAAATATTCAGCTGTCCTGGAAATGATCTCTTGGGTCTTGTTAAACATCAGACTTTACCATTTTATATCTACAGTTAAACAAAAAATTGAAAAAAAAATATAATTATTGGGAAACAGTTATATAACCAACCCCCGTTAGGAGTCCCTGCTGTAAATTAAATCTTTCAAAAATATCTCTGATTTTTTTTTTTTTTTTTGTTTCTCTCTGGTCTTTTTTTTTTTTTTTTATCCTGAAATGCAGTTTTGCCAGCAAAACAAAAATTAAGGCTCCATTCACACTAATGCGTTTTTTGATGCATTTTGCAGGAATGCAGGGACATTTTAACATAGTTTGCTATGGAAGATGTTCACATCAATGCTTTTTTTTGTGCCTCTGCATTTTTGGAAAGGGTCGGGGACTTTTTTCCCCGCAAAAAGCAGAATTTTGCATGTAATAGAATTCAATGGACCCGCATCCAAAACGCAAGTACTGCGTGATTTGCGGTTTGCGTGGTTTTATTTTAAACCTGTTTATAGCTGGTTGTTAAAGGAAATGTAAAAAAAAAATGTAATTGGCGGCTAAAAAAAAAAAAATTATCAACAACCGCAAATTGCGGTAAAATCGCAGTTAACACGTGTGTCCGAAAAACGCAGCAAACACTCAAAAGCAACATGCATAGGTGTGAATCGAGCCTAATGCAGGGGTCTCAAACTGGCGGCCCTCTGGCTGTTGTGAAACTACAAGTCCCGTGAGGCATTGCAAGGCTGAGAGTTACAAGCATGACTCCCACAGGCAGAGGCGTGATGGGACTTGTAGTTTCGCCATAGCGGGAGGGGCCGCCAGTTTGAGACCCCTGTTTTAAAGTGTTATTAAACCCACAACAGTAGTTTATATGCAGTAAAGCATGCTTGTTATACTCGCTGATGAACCTAAGGGGTTAATCCTCTGTGTATGAAGGCTGTTTGATCCTGTCTTCTCGGATCCTCCCCTCCTTCCAATGACTCTGATCCTCCCCCTCCTTCCAATGACTCTGATCCTCCCCCTCCTTCCAATGACTCTGATCCTTCCCCTCCTTCCAATGACTCTGATCCTCCCCCTCCTTCCAATGACTCTGATCCTCCCCCTCCTTCCAATGACTCTGATCCTCCCCCTCCTTCCAATGACTCTGATCCTCCCCCTCCTTCCAATGACTCTGATCCTCCCCCTCCTTCCAATGACTCTGATCCTCCCCCTCCTTCCAATGACTCTGATCCTCCCCCTCCTTCCAATGACTCTGATCCTCCCCCCAATGACTCTGATCCTCCCCCTCCTTCCAATGACTCTGATCCTCCCCCTCCTTCCAATGACTCTGATCCTCCCCCTCCTTCCAATGACTCTGATCCTCCCCCTCCTTCCAATGACTCTGATCCTCCCCCTCCTTCCAATGACTCTGATCCTCCCCCTCCTTCCAATGACTCTGATCCTCCCCCTCCTTCCAATGACTCTGATCCTCCCCCTCCTTCCAATGACTCTGATCCTCCCCCTCCTTCCAATGACTCTGATCCTCCCCCTCCTTCCAATGACTCTGATCCTCCCCCCTCCTTCCAATGACTCTGATCCTCCCCCTCCTTCCAATGACTCTGATCCTCCCCCTCCTTCCAATGACTCTGATCCTCCCCCTCCTTCCAATGACTCTGATCCTCCCCCTCCTTCCAATGACTCTGATCCTCCCCCTCCTTCCAATGACTCTGATCCTCCCCCTCCTTCCAATGACTCTGATCCTCCCCCTCCTTCCAATGACTCTGATCCTCCCCCTCCTTCCAATGACTCTGATCCTCCCCCTCCTTCCAATGACTCTGATCCTCCCCCTCCTTCCAATGACTCTGATCCTCCCCCTCCTTCCAATGACTCTGATCCTCCCCCTCCTTCCAATGACTCTGATCCTCCCCCTCCTTCCAATGACTCTGATCCTCCCCCTCCTTCCAATGACTCTGATCCTCCCCCTCCTTCCAATGACTCTGATCCTCCCCCTCCTTCCAATGACTCCGATCCTCCCCCTCCTTCCAATGACTCCGATCCTCCCCCTCCTTCCAATGACTCCAGTCCATCTCCTGATACAACAGAGCCTTAGGGGCACTCTGCACATGCTCAGTTTGGTGTGTATTGCTAGAGAGTGTTTTTTTTTTTTTTTGTAATGGAGAGTGCATGTGATCAGCAGAGGGCCAATCAGCACTGTCTAGACCAGTGGTCATTAACTGTCCTCAGGGCCCACTTACAGGCCAGTTCTGCAAGATAACTGAAATACATCACAGGTGATATCATTTGCTGCTCAGTGTTTGCTGTATTCTAGTCCGCATCTCCCCAAGGTAATACATAAAATCTGGCCTGTTGGTGGGCCCTGAGGACAGGGTTGATGACCACTGGTCTAGACAGAGGGTCAGGAGTCCTGTAGCCTGATAGGACAATCAGGGACAAATTAAAACTCCTACAAGCTTTAACCAGACACTGGTACAAGTCACAAGACTGCTATAACTGCTGGTGAAAAAAGGTATTTAGCAGTTTATATTTACTAAAATAATTGCATTTCCATGTTCTGTGGGAGACAAGATATAGTGCATGCAGGCTCCTGGGTTTAGTAACACTTTAACATGAAGCTGCGTTGAAATTGAACTTGACCTGGCTCTAAAAGCTGGTAACAGTGATAAAGTGTAGTGACTATAAGCACCTCTGCTATTCTTTTGGTTAATTCCTGTGTCGCTGCCGATGATCCTTGGATCTTAGGCCTAGGCTTGACTTTTGCCCATGTCATAATTAAGCCCCTCCCCCCTGTGCTAAGCCCTGCCCCTGAGGTTTGGGTATTTGGTAAAGAGTGACTAAATCCAACACCCTATGGTACAGCCTGGTTTGAGGATCCCCAGGGACAGATTTGAAGACCAGTTATGCAGATACTACAAGGTGCTCCATTTCAGCAATGTATCTTAGAAATGTTTTAGGCCGGGTAATGTGATCCTGGCATGGGATAAGTACAGGCTATTGCAGAGTCCCTTCCGAAAATTGTAAGTGCCTGGCTGTTCTGCTGACACATGAACTTTAGTACTTTTAAGTTGCTGACCCGGAACAAGAAAGTTCTGTCTGTATACTTGTTCTAGGTCAGTGACTGAGTATTCAAGCTGGAGGGGGGGGGGTCAGTATAGCAGCCAGGAAACTACCACTTTCAAAAGGGCCGAAAATGGCAGCCAAGCCCATAAAATAACTCAATTGGAAGTCAGTGTGCTGTTTCTTCTCTGTGGGCTTGCCTCTGCTCTTCAATAAAGCGCCAAACGCAAGCAATAGGATATAACACTAAGGGGTTGATTTACTAAAGGCAAATCCACTTTGCACTACAAATGCACTTGGAAGTGCAGTTGCTGTAGAGCTGAGGGGGAAGATGAGGGGAAGCTCTGCTGATTTTATCATCCACTCATGTACCAGCAAAATGCTGTTTTTTATTTTCCTTGCTTGTCCCCCTCGGATCTACAGCGACTGCACTTCCAAGTGCACTTTCAGTGCAAAGTGGATTTGCCTTTAGTAAATAAACCCCTATATCTTTAGCATTGCAGTATTCGTTTTTATTTCATGTCCATACAAATGCAAGTACAGAGGATGACCTTTTGGATGGCCCCTGCTCTTTCTCACTTCCATGTGCACCAACTTTTGAAATCTGTGCAATGGATATTGCAAAGCTTAGGATGCGGTGCTGTATCTTCTGTATGGTGCTAATATTTCTTTATATAGTTATACTTTAGGTCTGGGGTCTCCAAACTGCAGCCCTTTGCTTGCTTTTATGCAGCCCTTGGGGCACCGTTTCATCCATTGATGCAAACAATGGGACATAATTCCTCCCCACTCACACCAATGAATTCCTCCCAATTAAACAAAAGATGGCGCACTATTCCCCCCAATGACAGCAATAATGGGGTCCAGTGACGCCAAGGGCGGGGCACAATTCCTCCCAGTGACGCCAAGGGCGGGGCACAATTCCTCCCAGTGACGCCAAGGACGAGGCACAATTCCTCCCAGTGACGCCAAGGACGGGGCACAATTCCTCCCAGTGACGCCAAGGACGGGGCACAATTCCTCCCAGTGACGCCAAGGACGGGGCACAATTCCTCCCAGTGACGCCAAGGACGGGGCACAATTCCTCCCAGTGACGCCAAGGACGGGGCACAATTCCTCCCAGTGACGCCAAGGACGGGGCACAATTCCTCCCAGTGACGCCAAGGACGGGGCACAATTCCTCCCAGTGACGCCAAGGGCGGGGCACAATTCTTCCCAGTGACGCCAAGGATGGGGCACAATTCCTCCCAGTGACACAAATGATGAGGGACAATTACTCCCACTGAGACGAACCGTGGGGCATTATTTTTTTTCTTCACTGAAGTCAGGACCTTTTGTAATCTTAATGGCCACAATTCCTTTCAATTACACAAAAGATGGGGCACTATTCCCCCCCAATGACATCAATGGTGGGGCACTATTCCCCCCCAATGACACCAACGATGGGGCATATTTCTTCCAATGACAGCAATAATGGGGTCCAAGGTCCGAATCGCTGCAGTTTGAACCAAGCCTAAATCTACAGCTCCCGAGACGGTGAGTTAGATCTCGAATTGGCACCCCGTTTTGTGCATTATAAGGAGAGATCGGCTCGCCTGATGTAATCTGCGGTGCCCAGGTGTCTGTTTTGACTGCCGGTTCAGTTCTGTGTATTAGCAATGGTTGTCCCTCCCAGTATACCTTTGTCCCCAGTACGGAACTGGTTTATAAACGTACACCAGTCTCCAGGAAATGGAGGTCAGCAGGTCCCAGACAATGGTTTATGGCCAGGGCCTACTGAGCGGCTTAACGAGTCGCAGGTCATAGCCCTGTGCTTATGAACAACACAGGGCTCTGTACACAGAGCTGATTTTTCTCACTGAGCAGCACATTACACATTGTTAGGCACATAGTAAACACTTGATTGCCCCTAGATGTTAATCCCTTCCCAGCCAGTGTAACTAGTACAGTGTCCGTGTATAGTATTTGCACTGATTAGTGTCCCTGGTGAAGTCTGTTTCCACACTGTGTCAGATTGCCAGCCAGGGCCGGATTTGCTCTCCCTGACGCCCCAAGGCCAGGTTCCGCAATGCACACCCTCCCCACCAACCGAACTACCCCCGCCCTCCCCAAATCAATAGAGAATGGCAACCGGATGGCAGGGGCGGCACGATTAGTTCAAATATTTTTTTTTTACTTTTTTATCACTTTTTGTATTTTTATTTATTTGTAGCTTGTCGCTTACTTTTTTTTTTTTTTGTATAATTTTCTTATTGTTTTTCTTCGGACGGACGGGAGCACACATTTTACAAGTGATTTCGGCGACATCGCCGCAATCACTTGTTAACGAGCGAGCGGATTCCCCCATAACTTACCGCCCTTAACTGTATGTTACGGGCGTCGGAGGAATCCATGCCACTGCCGCCCCTTGTCGCCCTGCCACCCCAAGGCCTGACCTCAGTGGCCTTGTGGGAAATCCGGGCATGTGCCCGCCGCACTATCACCCACTTTAAGTCGATCACTGCCATTACTAGTAAAAATTAAAAATCCAGTATACTGTATACACCATCATTTGTAGACACTATAACCTTGAAGAAAACCACTCAATATACAGTTAGGCCTGGTTCACACCTATGTTTGCATATGCCAGGTGCATTTTGCGTTGTTCAATACACGTTTTTGATTCATTGAAGTCTATGGGGGAAAAAAAAAAAAAGTCCCTGGCCCGCTTCCAGAAAATGCACAGATGTGAACTACATCCATAGCAAACCATGTTAAATGGACTGCAGTGTGTTTCTGCAAAACTGAAAACGTGCTAAAAAAATGCATGATTTATTTTTTACAGAAGACGTAGCAGAATACATTTTGGCCTAAATTTATAAAATTCTATTTTTTTTTTATTGGATTTGTTTTATATCCGAATTTTCAGTTTTTTTTTTATATAGTAAAAAAAAAACAGTGGTGATCAAATACAGTACCACTAAATTAAATCTGCGTTTGTGTTAAAAATAAATTACATAAATCTCATTTGCGTACAGCATTGCATGGCCGCACAATTATCAGATAAAGTAGCACAGTGTCGAATAAAAAAAAAAAAGCCTTGGTCATGAAGGGAGTAAAATCTTTTGTAGGTCAAGTGGTTAATAAAATGAAGACAAATGTTATACTCACAATCACATGTTCATAAATAAATCCCAAAACCAGACATCAGATCTGTTGCACATACTCATTCATGGGAAGACAACACCACTCAGATATATTATATAGTCTACCGGACTTTTCCAGAGCCTCTCCAAGCCTATGGAACTCCTTACCCCAAACTATCCGTCTATCTCCTTCTCTTTCAGCTTTTCGAGGATCCCTGAAAACCCTCCTCTTCAGAGAAGCCTATCCTACCCACATCTAACAACTGTATTTTAACTTTGCCCACCTGATCACCCCCCACATCTACTACCCTCTGTTCCACTTCACCCTCCCTTCTAGATTGTAAGCTCTAACGAGCAGGGCCCTCTGATCATTCCTGTATTAAATTGTACTGTAACTATAATGTCTTCCTTGATGTTGTAAAGCGCTGCGTAAACTGTTGGCGCTATATAAATCCTGTATAATAATAATAATAATAATAATATTCTGACTGACGTGTTTCAAGGGGAGTTCCTTCTTCATCAGAGGGCTCTGATGAAGAGGGGACTCCCTTTAAAACGCATGAGCTAGAATAGAAAGGTATCCTCCCGCAAAAGAGAGTATGTGCAGCGTATTTGATGTCTCTGGTTTTGGAAAATATTGATGAGCTTTACATACACATGTTTGAGTATCATTTTTTTTTTTTTAATTAATAAATGGTTTACAACGTTGATGCACTAGGCTGCTGCACCCTCTCTTTTATAGTACATTTGCATGAGGGTTAAGAGGGCAGCAAAGCATGGTGGTCTAGCGCAGTGGTCATCAACCCTGTCTTTAGGGCCCACTAACAGGCCAGGTTTTATGCATTACCTTGGGGAGATGCAGACTTGAATACGGCAATCACTGAGCAGCAAATTTTATCACCTGTGATGTATTTCAGTTATCTTTCAAACCTGACCTGTTAGTGGGCCCTGAGGACGGGGTTGATGATCACTGGTCTAGCGCATCTTTGCTGTCAAAGTAATTGGGTCCATTGGCTTTTGTACATGACACTACAGTGCAGGATGTTCTTGTTCTTCTGTCAAATTGCCAGGCCAGCATACTGCAGGTCCTCATAAAAGTTGCCAGTGCTGTGTGGCACATGCCCTGGGACTGGTGCACGTTTTTTTTTAAATGAGTGCTGTGCATGGTTAAAGGGGTTGTAAAGGAATTTTTTTTTTCCATAATAGGCATCCTTTACCTGCAGACATTCCGCTTTTCACTTCCACATTGTTCGTTTTTGCTCAGAAGTTGCTCTATTTCTTCTCTGTTCTGTTCACTTCATGCTTGTCTGATTTTACTGACCACCGTGATGGGAGGCTTTACTGCGGTGGTCAGTAACGTGCTCACCCCCTCCTGGGAACTACATCTGTGCGGCAGGACGCTCTCTACGTGTTAGAGACTTCATGGAGGTGTGAATTACTGGGCGTGCCGCAATTCATACTGGGAAATGTAATTCTTACATGAACGAACGATGCAAACCAGGAAGTGAATGAGAGAACAGAAACTAGAATGCCGGAGGTGATATAGATGAAGGAATTTAATAGGTATTTTACTCGTTTTTTATCAGAATCATTAGGCCGTGTACACACGGTCGGTCCAAACCGATGAAAACGGACTGAAGTTCAGTTTCATCGGTCCAAAACGACCGTGTGTACGGCCCATCGGTCAAAAATTTTAGAACTTGCTTTAAAATCGAACCGATGGACTGCTGCCCGATAGGTCCAAACCGATGGTTAGTACACAAAAGCATCGGTTCAAAACCCGCGCATGCTCAGAATCAAGTCGACGCATGCTTGGAAGCATTGAACTTCGTTTTTTTCAGCACGTCCTGTGTTTTACGTCACCGCGTTCTGACCCGATCAGTTTTTGAACTGATGGTGTGTACGCACATCAGACCACTTCAGCGGTGAACCAATGAAAACGGTCCATCGGACCATTCTCATCGGTTTGGATCGACCGTGTGTACGCGGTCTCACACTATTCTGTCTGTCTACCTTGCAGACATTAATTTTAGGCAAAAAAATGTTTTCATTTACAACTCCTTTAAGTGTACATTTGGAGGGACAGGATTAAAGTTGAGAAAATTCCACCTTTACAAAAATTTGCCCCAACGGGAATCCCTCTACATCCCAGCCTCCCCCTTCTACTTACCTTGATGCAGCTGGTGTCCTCGAGTGACTAGGACTACAGCCAACATTTGGCCGCAGGTGCTGGAGGAGGAGGTCCCTGGCTGAGTAAAATATGATATATGGGGAGGGCACATTTATGTAAAGGTTGGGTAACCTATTAAAATACATTTTTGCAAAGACTAAACATTGCTATTTCGTTTTACGTAAGGCAGGGGGGTCTCCAAACTTTTCAAACAAAGGGCCAGTTTATTGTCTTGCAGGCCTTAGGAGGGCCGGATTGTTCCCAGCAGGGGCAGTAGATGTCAATGGCCCAGCATCAGTGAAAATAAATATGGCCCCAGGGTTGGTGGTCAATAGGAAATGGAGTAGTATCCCATCATTGTATCTGTGGAAGATATAGTGCCCCATTGTTGGTGTCAGTGGGAGAAATATTGACTCATACCGTGTTTCCCCGAAAATAAGACCGGGTCTTATATTAATTTTGGCTACAAAAATCACACTAGGGCTTATTTTCAGGGGATGTCTTATTTATTTACGGTATGTACAATAATCTACATTTATTCAAATACAGTCATGTCATCATGACAATCTTAGAGTGGTTGTAACCCCAAAAAGAAAAAAATATATCCTGATCCTTTAAAGCATGATAGCCAGCATAGTGACCCGCCGTAGCTCTTCTTCTCCACTCTGAGCACTGCAGAGGAAGGGACCGCTGACCTTGGAGAGGAGAAGATCTCCAGCCGGTCACGTGAGTGCCCAGCGGCACTGTAAGTAAGGTATTTTCCAAAACAAAGTTACAAAAAGGAGACACACTGCACATTATATAATCTTTTTACAAAACGGATTACATGTTTTTACGACGACTTTAACTAGGGTTTATTTTCGGGGTAGGGCTTATATTGCAGCCATCCCCAAAAATAACGCTAGGTCTTATTTTCGGGGTAGGGCTTATTTTCGGGGAAACGGGGTATCAGTGGGAAGAATAGTGCCCCAAGGGCCAGATAAAGGCTAGCAAAGGACCACAGTTTGGAGACCCCCTGACGTAAGGCAAGGGGCATTGGTATGTGAAGCACCTACATAAGCAAGAGGGTAGATGAGATAAGTTTTATAAGAAGCTTTCACAAGAATAAATATTTTACATCATAAGTAAAAAAAAAAAAATATTCTGTTTTATGGAAAGTAAAACATTCTCCTTTATAAACCAATCATGGGTCCATTTTTTGAGTACTGTGCACTGTCCACATATGGGTGAAATCCCAATGAGCGAGACCAGTCATTCCATCCAGAAGCAGCACAGTACTGGTCTAAAGAGCACCTGTATAGTCATAGGGTGGCAGCAGCCATTTGGCACCAAGGCTGTATACATAAGAATGCATCCAATTTCTTGGCTATAATGTCAATCAGACAGCGGGTCCACATGGGTTCACCCAATACAAAGGAAGGCTTCCCAATGAAGGGTACAGGTTCTCTTCAAGAGTGTGTTGGAAGCCATTTCTGTTCAGTCTCTGAAACACCATCCGGCTTTGGCATAGGAAAACCTCCTCAGCACCTGGACTTTTTACAAAAAAATATATATCTTTTTCAGCAAGTGCATTAGCTAGATAAAATACTATGTACATTATCTTGAAACAATACAAAAGGAAAGCTAAAACCTCAACATATTTTTATCTTTCTTAGAGGAAGATGAGAGTGTCCTGGTATGTCAGAGAACTGCACCTGACAAAACAGACGCAATGAATCAGTTCTGTCTTAAAATATGTAATACAATAAACATTGAGAGCAAGGCCCAAGGATGAGGCCTAGGCAAAGCTGCAAGGCTCGATGCATTGTCTGTAAGTAACCTTTGCTTCAAGGGCTCTGTGAGCGCACCAGAACACTGGATGAGTGAAGGCTGGTATGACGTTGGCCTTTTTTGGGGAGTCGATGGACTGGACCCGTCTGTAGGCCTTTCACCCATGTAAAGAAGGAGACGGCTATGGCTGTCCTGTTCGATTTTAAATAACTCGTATTCAGTGTGGGGGAGGCTGATGCCCAGGGTGGTACAACCTCTGGTGGCTGAAATATCTTGCTCCTCCCCTATGGCCCACGAATCGGCCACACCACAGCTCCTGGGCCGAGACATGTTCAGCATCTGTAAGATGACCTGGTTTAGTGGTTTAACCCAAACTTGGTTCACTGTAAACACCAACTCGGTGCCACCCTTCACACGCTCAGAGCGGACGCCTTTGGTGTAGTAACCAGCGGCACGAAGAGTGAAAGTCGGCTGCTTGCAGAGAGGGTCGGCGTAGTGGTAGTATAATCCTTCCCAAGAGCGGTTATCCGCATGGAACATCAGGTAACGAGTGAGGAAGAGTACGTTAGGACGCACTTCACATTGGCTGCTAACCCATTCGCCTTGAAGGTGGGCCGGAGGCTGTGGAGTGCGAGGCAAGACAGGTGGTTGGTGCTCATTGGCGTTGTATATTATCCCACAGACGTGACATGGGTGAACATGGTGCTGCAAATAGAACACAAGTGTAAGTAAACAGTTCCAGTAATTGCCCCCCACCTCACCAGTCCCTCTTCCTGCCCACATCTGATTCCCCCATGTGCCTGGGACCACCGGCTGGCCTGGGCTTCCCTTAAAGTGGAGTTCCACCCATAAATATAACATTACATCAGTAGTTTTAAAAAAATGTCATTAGTCCTTTACGAATTTTTTTTTTTTTTTTAGATGCCTTCAAAGTGTTGTTGCTTTGCAGAATAGTTAATCTTCCCACTTCCTGCACCTAGGTGCTTAATGCTTCCTAACCTACACCGCACAGACTCCTGGGAATGTAGTGGGTGTAACTTTCCAGGAGTATGTGCACTCCCCAGTCTCAAACAATCATGTGACTTGGACAGCACAGGTGCTGAAACCTGATCTGACACTGCTTGTGCAGCACTGAGCATGTGCGAGATTTGCAAGGCTGAAATCCAGGAAGTCATACAGTCTGGCTTCATGATGCCCACACTTAAGATGGCCCTAGTCAATTTCTATTTTATAACGTGTCTAAATGCTGTAACAGCCTAACAAAACGGACCTTAGTTTACAGACTAACTTTACTAGAATACATTAAGCTTGTGTATTACAGGGGTATTTATATTTAAAAAGTGAAATTGTGGCCGGAACTCCGCTTTAAAGCCTTATGCCTTGACACACGATCACGATTCCCGAAGAGAAAAGTGCGATGTGAGCTTTTTGTCGTGAATTCTAACCGTGTGTATGCTCCATCACACTTTTTCTGTAATGCCGCGTACACACCATCACTTTATGTGATGAAAAAAAACGACGTTTTTAAAAACGTCAATTAAAATGACCATGTGTGGGGAAAACGTCGTTTTATGTCTTGTGAAAAACGACCAAAAAAAAATTGAAGCATGCTTCAATTTTTTTTTGGTCGTTTTTCAAAACGTCATTTTTTGTGTCATCAAAAAATGACCGCGTGTAGGCTAAAACGACGTTTAAAACAACGTTTTTAAACCCGCGGATGCTCGGAGTGCCGTCGTACGTGCTGAACGTAACCGCGCTTTGCTAGAGCTTTTGGAAAAAAACGATGGTGTGTATGCTACGTCGTTTTTGAAAATGAATTTTTTTCATCACAAAAAACGACCGTCTGTACACGGCATGAGAATTCCAGCCAAGAAAAGATTGAGAGTAGGATCTCAATTTTCGTGACAGAAAAAATTTCTATCGCGATCGTCTGTATGCAATTACAACGCGAAAAAAAAAAAAAAAAACGTACATGCTCAGAATCAAGCAGAAGAGCCGAACTGTCTATTGAACTTCATTGATCTCGGCTCGTAGTACATGTTGTACGTCACTGCGTTCTTGACGTTCGGAATTTTGTCAAATATTAGTGTGACTGCGTGTATGCAAGACAAGTTTCAGCCGTTTTTCTGCTGAAAATAAAAACGCGGTTTTCTTGTCGGAAATTGCGATTGTGTGTACGAGGCATGAGGCCCGTTTCACATGAGCTTCAGCTTATATAAGAGTAGTTTGAACAGCAGGCTTTTATAAAGCTGTCAGCAAGCTGTCTCTAATGCCCCTTACACACGATCGGAATTTCCGTTGGGATAAACTCCGACGGATTTTTCTGATGGAATTTCATTCAAGCTGTCTTGCATACAGTCGGGGCACACGGTCGGAATATCCGATGAAAAAATTCAGTCTGACTTTTTCCATCTGAAATTCCGATCGTGTGTACAAGGCATAAGCCTTCAGATCCTGTTTGGAAACTGATTGCCACTTTAAACAAGCTGCTACCCTGTTTCCCCAAAAATAAGACCTACCCTGAAAATAAGCCCTACTGTGTCTTTTGTTGGCATAATTAATATAAGACCCGGGCTTATTTTCGGGGAAACACGGTAGCAGGCTTCAGCAAGCTGTAAATAATTAGCTTGTTTAAAGTGTCAATCAGCACTCCCATTGGGATATGTGAGTTTTAAATTTAGAAACTGGGGCTGAATGGTACTTTAAAAGCTTCACAAAATGCTCTTCAAATGTAAATCTTTGTAAACAGCTTGCTGTTCACAGTGCTCTTATACAAGCAGAAGCAGATGTGAAACAGGCAGCATTCAGAATGTTGGGCAAGTTGTGCTGATCTGGCCTTAAGAAAGGTCATATTAATGTGCAGCCCCTATAGCAGATGTTTTGTCACATATGGCAACCGTCAGAATTGGTAACGGAAGTGATGTTCCGTCGCCGCCATCTTGCTACACCCCGCACTCCTCCAAAGTAAGAATTATCACATGCCTGACGAAGGGGCCATGCGTGGCCATGAAACGTTACACTTTCTTTGTGTTGTGTTCATACAATAAATCATCCGCTTGGACGCTATTTACATTGTTCCATGGTGTGCTGGCAAATATCTTTACTTTACTCCATAGTAAGAATACACAGAGATGGGGGAAAGCTGACATGTTGTTACACCCATTTTGCATTTTACACTTGTATTTAACAGTAAAGTAGGTTTATATACTGAAATCCAGTACTTACAACTCCGTCTGACTGGTATGATTTTGAATTTTAAAAGCAGCGGTGAGCCTTCTCATCTCACAGGTTTGCTAATCTGACAGAAGTTCACTGCTTTTAAAATTCAACATCTAACCAGTTACACGGAGTTCTAAGTACTGTATATGACTATATTCTATGGCCCGGATTCAGAAAGAGTTTACGTCGGCGTATCTATTGATACGCCGCGTAAATTCTAGGATGCGCCGGCGTATCTTCTTTCTGTATTCAGAAAGCAAGATACGCCGAAATTTGGCTAAGATACGACTGACGTAAGTCTCTTACGCCGTCGTATCTTAGTTGCATATTTACGCTGGCCGCTAGGTGTCGCTTCCGGAGATTTACGCGTAGAATATGTAAATTAGGTAGATACGCCGATTCAGAAACGTACGTCAGTCCGGCGCATTTTTTTTACGTCGTTTACGTAAGGCTTTTTTCGGCGTAACGTTACCCCTGCCTCTATGAGGCGTAGCCAATGTTAAGTATGGACTTCGGGCCAGCGTCAAATTTTGCGTCGCTTGCGTAAGTCGTTCGCGAATAGGGCTTTGAGATGAAAGAAAAATCCTGGATCGCCGCACTCCTCAAAAAACGATGTCTTTATTAAAAACATAAAAAAACAACAAAAATTCTAATGGAAAAAACAGCCAAAATTCATGCAGTCAACCAAGAAGTGGATTAGGAAAAAAGAGCTGACATGTTTCGCATCCTGTGATGCTTACTCGTAGCGAATAGGGCTTTGCGTAAGTTACGTTCACGTCGAAAGCATTGCCTATTTGCAGCGTAATTAGGAGCATGCGCACTGGGATACGTTCACGGACGGCGCATGCGCCGTTCGTTAGAAACGTAATTTACATGGGGTCACACTTAATTTACATAAAACACTCCCACATCTTCCATATTTGAATTAGGCGGGCTTACGCCGGCCCTTATACGCTACACCGCCGTAACTCGGGCGCATAATCTTTCTGAATACCATACTTGCCTCTCAAAGTTACGGCGGCGTAGCATATAGGAGATACGCTACGCCCGCCTAAAGATTCACAATTGTATCTGAATCGGGCCCTATATGACTTTCCTGTTAAAAATACGTGTAAGATGCAAAAGGCCGGTGGGGGTAACAACATGTCCGCCTTCCCCCTCTCTCAGTGTATCCTTACTATGGATGAGTGCGGGGTGTAGCAAGATGGCAGCGACAAAATTTCACTACCGTTACCAATTCTGACGGGTCGCCGAATCTGACGAAACACCAGACATTAATGTTTTTCCGAAAGCCAAAACAGGAAGTGGTGTGAAATCTCTTCAGGGGACACCGACAGCAGTGATGGTGATGCGTGCGGCGGGAGGGGGGAATTACTGGGACTGATCCCCTGCATGGCTTTCTCTGCAGCACTTGAAAGCAAGCAGCAGGAAGAGGAGAAGAAGCCGGCTTTCAGCTGCTGTGGAGAGAGGCATACAGAGCATCAGTTCTAGTAATTGCCCCCCACCTCGCCGGTCAACCTTCCTGCCCACATCCAATTCACCCAGCTGCCTGGGCCTCCCGTACAGGACTGGTGGTACCCCCTTGTCTATGGCCCTGGCTACAAAAAAAAAATTAAAGCGGAGTTCCAACCACAATTAGCATTTTTTAAATGTATGTCCTTTCATCCTGCGTTTTTATAATATAAATCCGGTCACTTACTATTTTACAATCCACCGCTGATCTGCATAGATATTAAAAAAAGATAGTTTATAAAACTATATCTACACCGTTGTCATTTTGCTTGTGGGCATTGTGAAGACCACAAGCACTTACTTCCTGGAAGTCTTGGATGGGGAGTGATAATTGGACAGCGCACTGCATCCTGGGAAATGATGACACACATTTCCCAGGAGCATTAGAGGGAGATGATGTCAGAATCCTAGGTGGTTTCAAAGGCAGATTTTGTGGGACCGCATAGCAACAGGCATTTCCAGATAAGTAAAAAAATATATATATATATATATATATATTTTTTTTTTACTTTTTTAGGTCTAATGAGCACAATAATGAAAAAAAAAATTTGGGATGGAAACTCCACTTTAAATACATTTATAAATAAAGAAGCCCACTGTTGTCAACTTACCAAAGCGCTCTGTAGTGCCTGCTGGTATCCATTTGGCCGGTAGTGTGCCCTTTCTGATCGATCAGTATGAGTGTCTCCCAGAAACAGCTTCTCCACTAGTCCTCCCCCTTGTTGTCCATTGTATTGCTTCTCCAATCTTACTAGACTTAACTCATGCATAGAGAAGGTGATGGCAGCAGTGCAGTCTCTGCCCGCCTTAGCACTGAGAAGCTCGTATACCCTCCCTGGTGCCCATGTTCGCCCGGTGGATAAAAAGCCAGAGCAAGTCCTGTTCATCTGGGCCCTGATGTCACTCATGGCTTCCTGGCTGTAAAATACAATCCCCACTTTCTGCAAGTGGTATTCGGATTCGGTAGCCCCCCTTGTAATCCAGGATGCTTGGCGTAGACGCAGTTTTCCCTTGATCACCAGAGAGTAGGAAGGGTGATGACAATGGGGGTCTGTGTAGTAGAACTGGAGAGCCTTGAACAAACGACTAGGATAGAAGGTGTAGGACCTTGTAAGGAATTCTGGGCCTGGTCGCACTTCACATCTGTAATAAGTAAATAAAAAAATAAAAAAACAGCAATAACTTTATGTATAACTTACACTGTCTTGTTTTATTTTTTTATTTTTTTATAGGAACTTGCATTATACATATCCTATATTGCCAAGGGATTGCGTACACTTGACCATCATATATGGGCTTTTTTGGGCATTCCATTCCAAAACCACGGCCATTTGTAAAGAATTGCCCTTCCCCCCACCCACTCTCCTTTGTGGCTCAAACAACCTCTATTCTTCTGAAAATGCTTTTTACAAGATTTTGGAGTGTATTGTGGGAATTTGTACCCATGCAACGAAAGAGCATTTATGAGGTCAATCGTTAATCATGGCTGAAAAGACCCGACTCACAATTAGCGTTCCAATTCATCATAGATATTCAGTTGGGTTGAAGTCAGAGCTAAGTGCAGACCACTCAAGTTCCTGAACACTACAGAAAAGGACCTTCACCAAATCATTCCTAAAAGGTTAGAAATATTTCTAAACAAAGGGGCAGTTTACTGCCCTACAAAGATTACAGGGGGGGGGGGGGCGGACTGTGGCCAATGGGAGGAAAATGTCCTGGTGTCTGTGGGATTAAACAATTCCCCATGATTGCCATTAGGGGGAGTAGTCGTGCCCCATCCTTGATATCATTGGAAGGAATAGTGTGCTATTGTTGGTGAAAGTGGGAGGAATAGTGTCCCATCATTAGTGTCAGTGGGAGGAATAGTGTCCCATTGTCGGTGTCAGCGGGAGGATAAGAGGCCCATTATTGGTTTTAGTTGGAGGAATAGTGTCCCGTCATTAGTGTCAGCGGGGGGAATAGTGTCCCATTGTCGGTGTCAGTGGGAGAAATAGAGTCCCATTATTGCCCCATTCTTGATATCATTGGAAGAAATAGTGTGCTATTGTTGGTGTCAGTGGGAGGAATAGTGTCCCATTGTTGGTGTCAGTGGGAGGAATAGTGTCCCATTGTTGGTGTCAGTGGGAGAAATAGAGTCCCATTATTGCCCCATTCTTGATATCATTGGAAGAAATAGTGTGCTATTGTTGGTGAAAGTGGGGGGAATAGTGTCCCATTGTTGGTGTCAGTGTGAGGAATAGTGTCCCATTGTTGGTGTCAGTGGGAGGAATAGTGTCCCATTGTTGGTGTCAGCGGGAGGAATAGAGTCCCATTATTGGTTTTAGTTGGAGGAATAGTGTCCCGTCATTCGTGTCAGCGGGAGGAATAGTGTCCCATTGTCGGTGTCAGTGGGAGAAATAGAGTCCCATTATTGCCCCATCCTTGATAACATTGGAAGAAATAGTGTGCTATTGTTGGTGAAAGTGGGAGGAATAGTGTCCCATCATTCGTGTCAGCGGGAGGAATAGTGTCCCATTGTTGGTGTCAGTGGGAGAAATAGAGTCCCATTATTGCCCCATCCTTGATATCATTGGAAGGAATAGTGTGCTATTGTTGGTGAAAGTGGGAGGAATAGTGTCCCATCATTAGTGTCAGCGGGAGGAATAGTGTCCCATTGTCGGTGTCAGTGGGAGAAATAGAGTCCCATTATTGATTTCAGTTGGCGGAATAGTGCCCTGTCAGTATTAGTGGGAGGAATAGTGCCCCAGTATTGGTGTCAGTGGGAAGAATAGTGGCTCATTGATAGTGTCAGTGGGAGGAATAGTGCCCTATTGTTGGTATCAATGGGAGGAACAGTGTGCCATAGTTGGTGTCAGTGGGAAGAATAGTGTCCCATCATTGGTGTCAGTGGGATTAATAGTGCCCCATTGTTGGTGTCAGTGGGAGGAATACTGTCCCATTATTGGTGTCAGTGGGAGGAATAGTGCCCCATTGTTAGTATTAGTGGGAGGATATGTACCCCAGTATTGATGTCAGTGGGATGAATAGTGAGTGCCCCATTAATGGTATCAATGGGAGGAACAGTGTGCCATAGTTGGTGTCAGTGAGAGGACTAGTACCCCATTGTCAGTGTCAGTGGCAGGAACTTTACCCCACTGTTGCTGACAATGGGGGGAATAATATCCCAAGGGTTGGATAAAAGCAAGCAAAGAGCCACATCCGGCCCACTGGCCACAGTTGGGAGTCTATTGGTCTAGAAAGATCTAAAGCAGTCTGTGATTCTTAGTTCATTATGTGGCAATCTGTTTACTGATTTGTTGAATTATTCCTGCTGACTGTGATGTATGAGGGAAACATCCTTGTTGGTTAGTTTTCAGTAAAAGGAGCTTTTCATTTTCTCACCCTGTGGAGATCCAGTGACCTTCTATGTTAGGAGGCAAGACAGCGGATATACGGGCTCCATCCTGTAGGTGGCGCAGTTGGTATTGACATTGAGGCTCTTGGTTCAGCTTTCCAGAGGTAAGAAACTGCTCAGGAGGAACGGGAACATCCCATAGCTTATCTCCATAGACCAGAGCTGTGAAAGGGACAGAAAGAGCATTTGTCAATTCCATGTAATCCCCAGGATCTTCTAAAAAACAGCATCACAAAGAGGAATGTTCTTCTTGCCCAGGGCACCCCCCCCCCCCCATGCAATTTTGCCCTTCACCTGATCTGATACAATAAACATCAGTTTACTGTATTAGATCAGGCAGTGATTGTGATTGGTTGCCAGAGGTTACAGCATATCATTACCACTTCTTGACTGGTTTCTAGAGGTTACAGCACATATTACGGCTCACTGATTAGTTGCTAGAGGTTACAGCACATGATTTCTTCTTGTTGATTGGTTTCTAGAGATCACTGTTCAGTATTACTGCTTACTGATTGGTTGCTAGAAGCTACAGCACATCATCTCTTCATTGCAGAGGGGCATGATATACATACGAATGCTGCCTTTATTTACATATGAATGCTGCTTGCCTAAGCTATTTACATATGAATGCTGCCGCTATTTACATATGAATGACAGTTATTTACATGTAAACACAGGGTCTGTCGGTGAGTCATCTGTACACAATAGGGTAGAGCTGGGCACCATTAGTAGTAGCACTTCACACTGAGATATCAGGACACAGCACAGGACTAAAACTTCAAGGGACAAGGGAATTTTAACTGGGATATTTGGCAAGTATGAGGCAGCTGCGTTGGACCCCACAACAATGACAGGGCCCAGGGCAGCTTCCCCTTTTGCCGTTCCTTTAAAAATGGCCCTGCCAACTGTCCCTGATTTGGAGCAATGTCCCTCATTCCTCCTCATGTGTCCCTCATTTTGGTCTGATCTATATAGATGTATATAAAATGCACTTTTTATCTATCAGAAAGTGTTTCCCAGTGCTAAACCTTTCATCTGATTTCTAAATTGCTGCATTTGTAAAATCCTAAAGCCAAGCGAGCGCGTCCACAAGAACGTCTTTCTTGGTGTGTAATAGGGGATTATCGTGCGCTAAACGAAGGCCATGCAGGCACGGTGCGGCAGCTAGTGGAGTTGGTGTATTTGATGTGTTGACGACGTGCAGCAGAAAGACATTCTAGTGGATGCGCTCGCGTATGCGCAGTACACCCGGTTGGAGAATTTGATAAGTTGGAACTTTTGGACAGAACACCGCCGACTGCAGTTGCATGACAAAACGGGAGATCAAAGGTACAGGCTGCAGATGGGCACTGATGAGACAGGTGGGCAGAGTGGGGCTGCAGATGGGCACTAATGAGACAGGTGGGCACAGTGAGGCTGCAAATGGGCACAGTGAGGCTGCAGATGGGCATTGTTGACTCTCTTTTCCACTTACAGTAGCTGCTGCATTTCCCACCCTAGGCTTATACTGGAGTCAATAAGTTTTCCCAGTTTTTGGTTACAACATGACAAAATTTGGAAAATACTAAGGGGTATGAATACTTTTTCAAGGCTCTGTATGCATTTGTTACAACAATGAATATGATATTTTTAGGGACAAGGCTTTACATTCAAGGACCGTCCCTGTAAATCAAGGACCCTGTGCACATCTGATAAATGATATTCATAGAACAGTATGCAGAAGGTCATTGCGGGTTGAATGATTCATGATTCATGTCTTTCTGGAACAGTCTTGCTCCCGTGTGATAAGGCAGCATTTTGCTCCTGGAGATTCAGAAAGGATTAGGGTGTCTCCGCATGGTTTAACAGGGTGCCATCCTGTCTCCAAGCCTCCAGACAAGGGTAACAGGCTTATATTGTACAGACCATGACATCACAGGAGCTGTCAAATGGCAGCCATAAAGACATGTCATGTAGTGGTTTACAGCTCCACTTAAAGGGCCATTAAACTGAAAACACAAGTTCACTTCCATAAAAAGCCATCAATAAGCACATGCAGACATACATGTTCCCATGCACTAATAGACACTGCATTACTTCAAATGATTTTACCATTTGATAAGTATAGCTGAGTGAATCCTATTGTCTTAAGTCATAACATCTCAAACCGAAGTTGGTCATAAGCTGAACACATTGGGTGACCATAAATGTCCCAATGCCACTGATTCTCAGACAATCAGGACAACTCTTGGGCAAAGATGGGGCAGTTTAGACCTAACAAACCAAGGGGGCGATAATGAGCTCTTTCAACTGTTGGAGCCTCTGGTTATTGCTGTGGCAACTTGGCTGATCCTTCTGATCCATGCGAAAAAATAAAAGCTCATAATCCCAATCGCGTTCTGCGATCCACCAATCAAAATCTCCTCCAGATACCCAAAGCCAGATACAAGTCCAAAGGAGAAAGGAGATTCGTGGTCCAAGGGCCTAGACTATGGAACGCTTTACCAACCAGCATTCGGTTGGAGGAGAACCACTTGACGTTCAGGAGAAAGATCAAGACTCATCTCTTTTGATACCAAAGGAGACAGGAACAACAAGCGCCCATATTGAATATGGAAAGGTTTTTTGACTCCTTGTTCGTCTGGTTGTACAGTACATGATAGGAGACCCTGACTGTTCGCATATTCTGTTTTCATCTGAGTTATTGGTTTTTCGAGTTCAGATTTGGCTGTAAAGGTTCTCCTGAATCTCGGATCAGAGCTCGACATGCTGGGAGACAACTGCTTGGCTGGAACAGTCCTGTGGTTTTCTGTTATTTTGATACCCTTGTCTTTCTAGCAGCTAATCCAAAAATTAAAATCACTTAAATTTGTTATTATTGTATTAGGTCACAGCATTCTCAGCTGCGGTCAGCTTTCTTGGCCACGTGTTATAAGGGTTGCAGAAATGAGGCTTCTCAACCTGGTCTCCTTGTTATTCCGAAGTTAAAGCAGAATTCAAGGCCAATAACTAATTATATGTTTAAAATTCATACATGGGCATTGTTCTGCCTGGCATAATATGTGTTATGTTCTGGTACCCCTTGATGGGCACACTGGCAGCAATTGATGGGCACACTGGCAGCAATTGATGGGCACACTGGCAGCAATTGATGGCTGCGTTTTATGGCACAGTGGCTGCGATTGATGGGCACAGTGGCTGCATTTGATGGGCACAGTGGCTGCGTTTGAAGGGCACAGTGGCTGCGTTTGACAGGCACAGTGGCTGCGTTTGACAGGCACAGTGGCTGCGTTTGACGGGCACAGTGGCTGCATTTGATGGGCACAGTGGCTGCATTTGATGGGCACAGTGGCTGCGTTTGACAGGCACAGTGGCTGCGTTTGACGGGCACAGTGGCTGCGTTTGATGGGCACAGTGGCTGCAATTGATGGTTTTGCTTGCGCCCCCCTTAAAAATGTTGGGCTAGATTCAGGTAGGGGCGCGCATAGTTACGGCGGCGCAGCGTATCGTATTTATGCTACGCCGCCGCAACTTACAGGAGCAAGTGCAGTATTCACAAAGCACTTTCTCCGTAAGTTGCGGCGGCGTAGCGTAAATGGGGCCGGCGTAAGTGCGCGTAATTCAAATGTGGAAGGGGGGGCGTGTTTTATGTTAATCTATGATGACCTGACGTGATTGACGTTTTGTACGAACGGCGCATGCGCCGTCCGTGTACATATCCCAGTGTGCATTGCTCCCAAGTACGCCGCAACGACGTATTGGTTTCGACGTGAACGTAAATTACGTCCAGCCCTATTCGCGAACGACTTACGCAAACGGCATAAAAAATTCAAATTTCGAAGCGGGAACGACATCCATACTTAACCACTTCCATACCAGGTACTTACGCAGCTTCCCGCCCAAGCCAATTTTCAGCTTTCAGCACTGTCGCACTTTGAATGGCAATTGCGCGGTCATGCTACACTGTACCCAAACAAAATTGGCGTCCTTTTTTCCCCACAAATAGAGCTTTCTTTTGGTGGTATTTGATCACCTCTGCGATTTTTTTTTTTTGCGCAACAACTAAAAAAAGGCTGAAAATTTGGAAAAAAAATTACGTTTTTATTTTTTTCTGTTAATTTTTTTGTAAATAAGTTTTCTCTTTCAATTACGGGCACTGATATGGCGGCACTAATGGGCACCGATGAGATGGCACTGATGGACATCGATGAGGTAGTACTGACGGGCACAGATGAGGTGGCACTGATTGGCGGCGCTGGTATGCGACACTGATGGGCACACATAGGCGGCACTGATGGGCACACATAGGCGGCACTGATGGGCACACGTAGGCGGCACTGATGAGCACACGTAGGCGGCACTGATGGGCACACGTAGGCGGCACTGATGGGCACTCATGGGCGGCACTGGGCACTCATAGGCGGCACAGATGGGCACTCATGGGCGGCACAGATGGGCACTTATGGGTGGCACAGATGGGCACTGCTAGGTGGGCACTGGGCATGGATGGGCACTGTGGGGTGGCACTGATGGACACTGGGGTGGCGCTGATGGACACTGGGGTGGCGCTGATGGACACTGGGGTGGCGCTGATGGACACTGGGGTGGCAGCACTGATTGTTGCCAGTCAGTGCCCATTTGTGGGCACTGACTGGCATCTTTTTTCTTTATGGTTTTTTTTTTTGTTTTTTTTGACTTTTTTTTTTTTTTTTGGGCTTTTTTTTTTTTTTTGCCCACCCTGGTGCTCCAGGGTGGGCATCCCTGGTGGTCCAGTGTGGCGATCCGAGGGGGGGCTGCGCTGATAAACAATCAGCGCTAACCCCCCCTGTCAGGAGAGCCGCAGATCGGCTATCCTCTACTCGCGTCTGTCAGACGCGAGTGAGGAAGAGCCATCGGCGGCTCTTCCTGTTTACATCGTGATCAGCCGTGATTGGACACGGCTGATCACGTGGTAAAGAGTCTCCGCCGGAGGCTCTTTACCGAGATCGGAGATGCAGGGTGTCAGACTGACACCCCGCATCACCGATCGCCGCGATGCGCGCCCCCACGGGCGCGCGCGGCATGAAATCCTGCAGGACGTTCTAGAACGTCCTGTCAGGATTTCATAACCACTTCCCGGACGTAAATCGGCCATAGGCCGGGCGGGAAGTGGTTAACATTGGCTGCACCTCCTAGTAGCAGGAGTAACCTTACGCCGAAAAAGCCTAACGTAAACAACGTAATAAAATTGCGCCGGGCTTACGTACGTTTGTGAATCAGCGTATCTAGGTCATTTGCATAATCTACGCCGAAAACAACGGAAGCGCCCCTAGTGGCCAGCGTAAAGGTAAATGAAAAAGCAGCTCTGTTAACTCAAAAGCTAATCATAAGCAACTCTGATGGAAGTTAATATCACTTTAGGGCAACAAAAAATCATTCTGCATTTGACGCGAGTCTTACGCATGTTTGCACGAACCTTTACAAAAAACATGATTGTTCTCATAAAAAGTGTCCAATGGCCCTTTAATAGCTGAAGCACATGGAACCATTTTGCAGATAAGACCATGGCTCTGCAGCTAATCTGGACCTTCCCTTTACTTTTATTCCTGCCGCTATCATCTGACTCCATTCATTGTAGAGTTGATAATCCACACACGGCGTTTCCTTGTCCAGGCTGGATAGAAAGCAGATTGTGCGCGTGGTTTGTTTCTGCAGCAGACGGGAAGGCGAGGAGGGACAGCCTAGTCCAGTGATGGCGAACGCGTGGCACGCGTGCCGCTCCCGGCACGGCAAGCTGTTTTGGTGGGCACGCGGTGACAATGCAGAAATGTCAAAGAAAAAAAAATTAAATCGTCAACCGCAACTAGAAACTACATTTCCCACACTACCCTGTGCTAGCGGTGACGTGTCCGAGTGGGCGTAACTTAGAATGAGCGCCCGGAGGTCACGTGTTAGCTTGCTACCCAATGAGAGCTCTCAGATCATCCACTGCCTGACGTGCTGCTGGGCGTGACTGGGAGCATGAGGAGAAGACGCACGGCGGGAAAGAGCTGCAAGACTCGTGAAGCCATCTTCTTCATTGCGCAGTTTGATTCAGCTGCAGACAAAGGTAAGAATACTTATTACTCGAATACTATTTAGACATGGGATACCTGGGTCGTTTTATGGGTTGCCCTGCTAACATCACCCAATCTAAAATGTAAAATTTTGCTGAACAATTACTTTAGCTAATCTCGCTGGTGGGTGTTCTGACAGTTGCTGACTGACTTGGGAAACTTTGTTCTGCAAACATATTACCCCCCTCATTGCTGTTATTGGGTCTAGTTGTCCTTTGCAAACATATTACCCCCCTCATTGCAAATGACACCTATGCCCAATAACAGCAATGAGGGAGGTAATATGTTTGCAAATGACACCTAGGCCCAAAAACAGCAATGAGGGAGGTAATATGTTTGCAAATGACACCTAGGCCCAAAAACAGCAATGAGGGAGGTAATATGTTTGCTGTTATTGGGCATAGGTGTCATTTGCAAACATATTACCTCCCTCATTGCTGTTATTGGGCATAGGTGTCATTTGCAATGAGGGGGGTAATATGTTTGCAAAGGACACCTAGGCCCAATAAAAGCAATGAGGGGGGTAATATGTTTGCAAATGACACCCAGGCCCAATAACAGCAATGAGGGGGGTAATATGTTTGCAAAGGACACCTAGGCCCAATAAAAGCAATGAGGGGGGTAATATGTTTGCAAATGACACCCAGGCCCAATAACAGCAATGAGGGGAGTAATATGTTTGCAAAGGACACCTAGGCCCAATAAAAGCAATGAGGGGGGTAATATGTTTGCAAATGACACCTAGGCCCAATAAAAGCAATGAGGGGGGTAATATGTTTGCAAATGACACCCAGGCCCAATAACAGCAATGAGGGGGGTAATATGTTTGCTGTTATTGGGCCTAGGTGTCATTTGCAAACATATTACCCCCCTCATTGCTGTTATTGGGTCTAGGTGTCCTTTGCAAACATATTACCCCCCTCATTGCAAATGAGGGGGGTAATATGTTTGCAAATGACACCTAGGCCCAATAACAGCAATGAGGGGGGTAATATGTTTGCAAATGACACCTAGGCCCAAAAACAGCAATGAGGGAGGTAATATGTTTGCTGTTATTGGGCATAGGTGTCATTTGCAAACATATAACCCCCATCATTGCTGTTATTGGGCCTGTGTCCTGGCCTATGGACAACAATGACACACTTTTTTTTTTTTTTCATTTTAGCCCTTTGGATTCTTCTTTGCAATTCTTGTAGAATCTACAGCAGCTTCCAGACCCAGCAGAGCGGTGTCAGCAGCGGCACAGCGCGACTTCTTGTTTCACAGGACATTGGACGATTTGAGCTTATATCTGTCTACATTAAAAAAAGTAAGTTGCTAAGGGTCACATCTGGCCCCCGGGCTACGGTAGTTTCCTGTGTCCCTATGGACAACAATGAAAACATATTTTTTTTTTCATTACAGCCCTCTCTCCGGGATTCTACTTTGCAAATCTTGTAGAATGTACAGCAGCTTTCAGACCCAGCAGAGCGGTGTCAGCAGCGGCACAGCACGCCTTGTTGTTTCACAGGACATTGGACGATTTGAGCTTATATCTGTCTACATTACAGAAACGTAAGTTGCTAAGGGTCACATCTGGCCCCCGGGCTATGGTAGTTTCCTGTGTCCCTATGGACAACAATGAAAACATATTTTTTTTTTCATTACAGCCCTCTCTTTGGGATTCTTCTTTGCAATTCAGAATCTACAGCAGCTTCCAGACCCAGCATAGCGGTGTCAGCAGCGGCACAGCGCGACTTCTTGTTTCACAGGATATTGGACGATGTATATCTGTCTACAAAACCGTGAGTTGTTCTACCTTTTTTGTGAAATGTTGCAATAATATTTTTGGTATAGGTAGGTAGGGATAGATTTGTATTGGGTGCTTCATCCATCCTTATTTTATACATTTTGTGTTTTTTGTAGACATGAACAACCAAAAATGAGTACATCAAAAAAAGCAAAATTAAAAACAGATAGTGGAAGATCATTCCAAGAGACCTGGACACAGTCATTTGGAGTGATTGAACGCAATGGGAAAGCGTTATGTGTTCTGTGTAGTGAAAGTGTGGTATCTCGCACATCTAGTGTCAAACGTCATTTTGATACCAACCACAAAAGTGTTGCCGAACTTGGTGTAGCTGAAAGAAAAGAGTTTCTTGATGGGAAATTGAAGAGATATCAC
Organism: Rana temporaria; assembly: GCF_905171775.1. Lineage (NCBI taxonomy): Eukaryota > Metazoa > Chordata > Amphibia > Anura > Ranidae > Rana > Rana temporaria. Next base: position 24,053,675 of record NC_053500.1, on the reverse strand, counting down.
TGCCAGTATCGTAGTTTTTGCAACTATCTTTCTAAAACAAATTATCTGGCAAATGCCAGCTTTGAAATTTCACTGTGCATAGCAAAACATGGAAAGCCCCTCTCTGATGGCGATTTTATCAAAACGGCCATGTTGGCTGTGAGTAATTCCCTTTTTCATGAATTTCCAAACAAGGACAAAATTAAGCAACGAATCTCTGAAATGCCACTTAGCAGAAATACTGTTAAAGATAGAGTCCTGCGTATGGCAAGTGATGTTAGTCAGCAGCTCACCACTGACTTACAAAAGGCAGCCTGTTACTCCATGTGCTTGGATGAAAGCACAGACATAAATAATCATGCAAGGCTAGCAGTAATTTTGCGTTATGCTGTTGGTGACACCATGAGAGAGGAGCTCATGAAACTGTTGTCTTTGCCTGGAAGAACACAAGGGATAGATATCTACAATGCTGTGATGGAGGCTTTTGTCTCACAAGACATAAGGCCAGAAAAAGTGGTTTCAGTTACTAGTGACGGGGCACCTTCCATGGTGGGGGTAACATCTGGTTTCATACAGTTTTTTGTCAAAGAAGCAAAGCACCCAGTCATTCAATTTCATTGTATTATACATCAAGAAGCTCTTTGTGCCAAGGAAAGCAGCAAAATATTAGACGATATCCTCAAGGATGTCACAAAAATGGTGAATTACATCATGGCTCGTGCTCTTAATTTTCGACAGTTTCAAGCACTTCTTGATGAGGTACAGGCACAGTATAATACTTTACTTATGTACAATAATGTACGATGGCTAAGCAGAGGACGGGTCTTGGAGAGATTTGTAGCCTGTTTGGATGAAATTAGGCTGTTTATGAATGACAAGGGGCAGGAATATCCACAGCTCACTGATATGACCTGGCTCACCAATCTCATGTTTTTTACTGATTTTACAATACACTTTAATGTCCTGAACAAAAAACTGCAAGGTTTAGGGAAAACGGCAGAAAGAATGTTTTGTGATATCAGAACATTTGAGAGAAAACTGCAGGTTTTTGAAAGAGACCTTGAAAGTGGGCAGCTGAAATATTTTCCCAATCTAAAAATGCATTTGGAAAATTCTACAACATTTACAGACAATCCAAACCATCAAGAAATCTACAAAGAATTTTCTAGCATTATAGTAGTTGCAAAGGAGAATTTTGGCAACAGATTTGTACAGTTCCGTAAGATGGAAACAACCCTGAGTTTTCTTACTTCTCCAGATAAAGCCAAATTTGAAGAACTTGATCTTTCCTGCTTACACTGGTTAGATTTAGAAAATTTGGAAATGGAGCTACTGGAATTTCAAGAAAGCTCTATCTGGAAAAATAAATTCTCTGACCTGCGTGCCACTCTTGAAAAGATGGAGTGTGAAGGGATGACCAAAGACAGCACAGTTGCTAGTTCAGAAAATGAAATACTTAAAGTGTGGAATTCTCTGCCAAATAATTTTAAGGCAATGAAAACACTTGGGATTGCTTTCCTTACTTTGTTTGGGTCATCCTATGCTTGTGAGCAGCTGTTTTCAGCATTGAATTATATCAAATGTGATGCCAGAAATAGACTAACAGATGATTTGAGTGCTGTATGTGTTGCTCTCAAACTAACGGAGTATGAGCCAAGGTTTGACAAGTTATCAGCATGCATACAACAGCAAAAATCACATTAATTGTGCAAAAGCATCCCAAATCTTTATCAACGCCCAGCCAAGGCATCTTTAAAAATGCCCAGCAATGGCATCTTTAATAATGCCCAGGCAAGGCATCTTTACCAATGCCCAGCCAAGGCATCTTTAAAAATGCCCAGCAATGGCATCTTTAATAATGCCCAGGCAAGGCATCTTTACCAATGCCCAGCCAAGGCATCTTTAAAAATGCCCAGCAATGGCATCTTTAATAATGCCCAGGCAAGGCATCTTTACCAATGCCCAGCCAAGGCATCTTTAAAAATGCCCAGCAATGGCATCTTTAATAATGCCCAGGCAAGGCATCTTTACCAATGCCCAGCCAAGGCATCTTTAAAAATGCCCAGCAATGGCATCTTTAATAATGCCCAGGCAAGGCATCTTTACCAATGCCCAGCCAAGGCATCTTTAAAAATGCCCAGCAATGGCATCTTTAATAATGCCCAGGCAAGGCATCTTTACCAATGCCCAGCCAAGGCATCTTTAAAAATGCCCAGCCAAGGTATCTTTAAAAATGCCCACTGCTCTGCTGGGTCTGGAAGCTGCTGTAGATTCTAATCTACAAGAATTGCAAAGAAGAATCCAAAGGGCTAAAATGAAAAAAACAAAAATGTGTCATTGCATCTTTACCAATGCCCAGCCAAGGCATCTTTACCAATGCCCAGACAAGGCATCTTTACCAATGCCCAGCCAAGGCATCTTTAAAAATGCCCAGCAATGGCATCTTTAATAATGCCCAGGCAAGGCATCTTTACCAATGCCCAGCCAAGGCATCTTTAAAAATGCCCAGCAATGGCATCTTTAATAATGCCCAGGCAAGGCATCTTTACCAATGCCCAGCCAAGGCATCTTTAAAAATGCCCAGCAATGGCATCTTTAATAATGCCCAGGCAAGGCATCTTTACCAATGCCCAGCCAAGGCATCTTTAAAAATGCCCAGCAATGGCATCTTTAATAATGCCCAGGCAAGGCATCTTTACCAATGCCCAGCCAAGGCATCTTTAAAAATGCCCAGTCATGGCATCTTTAATAATGCCCAGGCAAGGCATCTTTACCAATGCCCAGCTAAGGCATCTTTACCAATGCCCAGCCAAGGCATCTTTAAAAATGCCCAGCCAAGGTATCTTTAAAAATGCCCACTGCTCTGCTGGGTCTGGAAGCTGCTGTAGATTCTAATCTACAAGAATTGCAAAGAAGAATCCAAAGGGCTAAAATGAAAAAAACAAAAATGTGTCATTGCATCTTTACCAATGCCCAGCCAAGGCATCTTTACCAATGCCCAGACAAGGCATCTTTACCAATGCCCAGCCAAGGCATCTTTAAAAATGCCCAGCAATGGCATCTTTAATAATGCCCAGGCAAGGCATCTTTACCAATGCCCAGCCAAGGCATCTTTAAAAATGCCCAGCAATGGCATCTTTAATAATGCCCAGGCAAGGCATCTTTACCAATGCCCAGCCAAGGCATCTTTAAAAATGCCCAGCAATGGCATCTTTAATAATGCCCAGGCAAGGCATCTTTACCAATGCCCAGCCAAGGCATCTTTAAAAATGCCCAGCAATGGCATCTTTAATAATGCCCAGGCAAGGCATCTTTACCAATGCCCAGCCAAGGCATCTTTAAAAATGCCCAGTCATGGCATCTTTAATAATGCCCAGGCAAGGCATCTTTACCAATGCCCAGCTAAGGCATCTTTACCAATGCCCAGCCAAGGCATCTTTAATAATGCCCAGCAATAGATCATTAGACTCATCCTCTGCTTATGTTCAATAATGTCTTTTAGCTATGCAAAGTATACTGTGCCTGTACCCATCACAGCATTGTAGATCTCTATCCCTTGTGTAAGCAAATGCATCTTTACCAATGCCCAGCCAAGGCATCTAATGCCCAGCCAAGGCATCTTTACCAATCTTTACCAATGCCCAGACAAGGCATCTTTAAAAATGCCCAGCAATGGCATCTTTAAAGATGCCTTACCAAGGCATCTTTAATAATGCCCAGCAAAGCCATCTTTGGAAATGCCCAGCAAAGCCATCTTTGGAAATGCCCAGCAAAGCCATCATTGGAAATGCCCAGCAAAGCCATCTTTGGAAATGCCCAGCAAAGCCATCTTTGGAAATGCCCAGCAAAGCCATCTTTGGAAATGCCCAGCAAAGCCATCTTTGGAAATGCCCAGCAAAGCCATCTTTGGAAATGCCCAGCAAAGCCATCTTTGGAAATGCCCAGCAAAGTCATCTTTGAAAATGCCCAGCAAAGTCATCTTTGAAAATGCCCAGCAAAGTCATCTTTGAAAATGGCCAGCAAAGTCATCTTTGAAAATGCCCAGCAAAGTCATCTTTGAAAATGCCCAGCAAAGCCATCTTTGGAAATGCCCAGCAAAGCCATCTTTGAAAATGCCTAGCAAAGGCATCCTTACCAGCGATCAGCAAAGGCATCTTTACCAGCGATCTGCAAATGTATCCTTATCCAAAAATACATGCACAAGTACAGTTGTTGAGAATCTTTTTCAATAAAAAAAAAATGTTTAATAGAAAGCTCTGTTATTGTGTTTTTCTTTTAAAACAAAAGCTGTTAATTAGTTTGGACAAGTGTACGAGTTGATTTTTCTAAACGAAAACCTTGGTATTCATGTTTAATTGCAGTGTTGGCACTTCAAAAAAAAATTAGGTTTTGTGTTGGAGTTTGGGCACTCGGGCTCAAAAAGGTTCGCCATCACTGGCCTAGTCTAATTTACTGTCGCTATGAGTACCAGGGCCTAGGCTCCATCACTTACCTCACAGGTTTAATAAATACAGATGTGTATAATCCAGGGGATTGTGCATAAGAGATGAAACATGTGTACCCGTACGTGAGTCACCTGACATGGGCATCCGCTGAACTAGATGTGACACTGTCACAATTATCGCTTCACCTATACATCTGGCTTTGATCAATTGTAGGCAACGAAGCCGGATAGAAGGATGTATGCATCTTCTAGATCAGTGTTTTTCAACCTTTTTTTTACCAAGGCACCCTTTAAAATCTGTCAGAATCTCAAGGCACACCAAACCAAAAATGTATAAAAAAAATCTCCATAAGCAACGCTTTAAAAAAACCTTTACAGGTTACATGTTTAGAGCTAAAGAGAATGTCTAGCACTAGTATTATTGCACTTGCTCTAATGTGCGGTGATACCTCACATGTGTGTTGTGAATACTGTTTACATATGCGTGTGCGTATCCACTTGCGTAGGGATGGGGAGGGTGCTTAAAAAAAAATATATTGTCTTATTAAACTTTTTTTTCTTTTCACTGTGCCTTTTAAAAAATGTTTTAATATAATATACATGGGCTATGTGGGTTAATATTGATAATGATAACTGTATACTTCAATACTGCAGTTTGGCCACAGTGCAGGTGTAGCGCAGTGTACCTGCGGTTTTCATGTGGTTTCTCATAAACTTCTATTATGTAGTACATTTTTGGTACATTTTCTGAAAGCACACCAAAAATGAGGGACATAATAGAAGTCTGAGAAACCACATGAAAACCGCAGGTACACTGCGTTACACCTGCACTGTGGCCAAACTGCAGTATTGAAGTATACAGTTATCATTATCAATAATAACCCATATAGCCCATGTATAAAATATAACATTTAAAAAAAAAATCACCATGCCTGCAATGAAATGAGACAATGTGAAAGTGCCAACAGGTGTAATGTAGTTTCTTTTTTTTTTATAAACAATGCCTGCAGCCTGCAATAAAACTATTAAACATGTTTCACATTGAAAATGACAGTAAATAGACAGAAAATACTGTACCCGTGTCTCCTCACTGTTCTTCCACCTCCACTTTACTTGCGTTCTTCTTCCCCTCAGGGAAAAGCGCGCCAGCCAGAGTCCTCTAGCTGCCGCGGCTCACACGTCACACATAGCAGTGCGTGAGTGCGCCCGACCCTCCCATAGCAACCGATGACGTACTCGGTTGGCAAGACGCTTTCGGGAGGCCCGCACAGCCAGCACAGCTTCCCGAGTGCCTGTTGCAGTGGCAATTGAGCTTTACACAGCGGACCGGCACCGCTGTAATAACGAATATTAACCAAGTGGCTAGAAGTAGTTGTGACATCAGATAGCTGCCATAGCTGACATATTGGGGGTCATTTTGCCGCGGCACACCTGGGGACTCTTCACGGCACACCAGTGTGCCGCGGCACACTGGTTGAGAAACGTTGTTCTAGATGTTACAGTTCAGCTGAACTCCGGAAATAATGGCAATCAAATGTTCTCATAAAGAAGTAATTGCCATCAAAAAGCTATCTACAGAGAAAAAACATAAAAATGTGAAGGAAAGCATCAGGTGCTCCGCAATCACTTGTCAATTTCGGCTCATAGGACTCAAAATCTCATTAAATGGCAGGTGTAGTTTGAGCTTTAGGGTTCTGGTGTTATTTCTTGCATTTTATGGGCGTTTGAAGCACACAGGTCAGCAGATTCCCATTTATGTTTATGGCATGGATGACATTTCGTAATCTGTAGACTCACAGAAATATATGCTGCCGGAAAGACTCAGAAGAGCACCAACATCCCTGCAACTTTAAACACAAGAATACAGCAGAAATAGGAATTTATAGGTGCCTAGCAATATACATATAGTAATGTACACCGCTATTAAAATTATACAAATTACATAGTTACGTAGTTGGTAAGGTTGAATAAAGACAACAGTCCATCCAGTTTAACTGCTTGCCGACGCAGGTCGGCTCTGCTGGCCGAGAGCACGTAGCTATACCTCTCTTCTCCCAGCAGCCAATAGGGGCGCGCACGCGCCGCCAGAGGCGCGCACGCACGCCCCCCGCGTGCCCGGATGTAGCGATCACCGCCGGGCACCCGCGATCGCTCGTTACAGAGCAAGAACCGGGAGCTGTGTGTGTAAACACAGCTCCCGGTCCTGTCAGGGGGGGAAATGACCTATTGTCTATTCATACAATGTATAAACAGCGATTTGTCATTTCCCCATGTCAGTCCACCCCCCCCTTCAGTTAGAACACAGAGAGGGAACATGATTAACCCCTTCCTTACCCCCCTAGTGTTAACCTCTTCACTGCCAGTGGCATTTTTATAGTAATCAATGCATTTTTATAGCACTGATCGCTATAAAAATGCCAGTGGTCCCAAAAATATGTCAAAAGTGTCCGAAGTGTCCGCCATAATGTTGCAGTACCGAAAAAAATCGCTGATTGCCGCCATTACTAGTAAAAAAAAAATATTAAGAAAAATGCCATTAAACTATCCCCTATTTTGTAAACACTATAACTTTTGCGCAAACCAATCAATAAACGCTTATTGCGATTTTTTTTTCTTAAAAATATGTAGACAAATACGTATCGGCCTAAACTGAGAAAATAAATTGTTTTTTTTATATATTTTTGGGGGATATTTATTATAGCAAAAAGTAAAAAATATTCATTTTTTTCAAAATTGGCGCTCTATTTTTGTCTATAGTGCAAAAACAAAAAACCGCAGAGCTGATCAAATACCAACAAAAGAAAGCTCTATTTGTGGGAAAAAAAGGACGCCAATTTTGTTTGGGAGTCACGTCGCACGATCGCGCAATAGTCAGTTAAAGCGACGCAGTGCAGAATCGTAAAAAGTGGCCTGGTCTTTGACCAGCAATATGGTCCGGGGGTTAAGTGGTTAAAGGATCAGTAAAGTTATTTAAAAAACAAACATGTTATACTTACCTCCACTATGCAGCTCGTTTTGCACAGAGTGGCCCCGAACCTGGTCTCCTGGGGTCCCTCGGCGGCTGTCTCGGCTCCCCCCTGCAAAGACTCAACACCTTAATGCGAGAGAGCTTGCATGGTGTTAAGTTCTTGCAGGTGCGCTCCCGTGATACAGCCGGCGGGTATTGCCGCTCACTGTATCACTCGGACCCGCCTCCGGCGCGCCGCGTCATTGGATGTGATTGACAGCAGCGCGAGCCTATGGCTGCGCTGCTTTCAATCCATCCAGTGTAGCCAATCAACGGCCAGGCTGAGCTGCGAAGAGGATGTCGGGGACGAGCAGATCGCCGATCACCGCCATTATTAGTAAAAAAAAAAAACATGAAAATGCCATAAATCTTTCCCATAGTTTGTAGACACTATAGCTTTTGAGCAAACCAATCTATATATTCTTACCAAAAATACGTAGATGAATATATATTGCGCTAAACTGATACTGGGATATTTATTATAGCAAAAAGTAAAAAAAAAAAAAAATTCTAAATTATCGGTCGTTTTTTGCGTATAGCGGAAAAATAAAAAAATTGCAGAGGTGATCAAATAGCACCAAAAGAAAGCTCTATTTGTGGGGGGAAAAATACGCAAATTTTGTTTGGGTAGAGCATTGCATGACCGCGCAATTACCAATTAAAGTGACGTAGTGCCAAATTGTAAAAAGTGCTCTGGTCAGGAAGGGGGTAAAACCTTCTGGGGCTGAAGTGATAAATAAAGGCAAAATGATGTTGTTTTAGTAGACAAATGACTTTTGGACAACATAATGAAGCTATAATTATAGCTTTGCTTATAATCCCTCCTAAAATGGGTGCCGTTGTGCAGACACTTCCAGCCTGAATGATAGCTCTTTATCCTCCCTCTAGTGGCCGGAGGTTTGATTTATACGGGATTGCTGTCTCCATAGATACAGAATGTGCTCGGACATTGCTGCACACATCGCGCACAGCGCCACCTAGCGGCAAAGCGGCTGCACACGTATTATTACACTGACGAGAGGACGGCGCCCTCCCGCGTCTCAACCAATCAGTGAGCAGCACCGCAGCGGCGAGCGCAACAAAGACCCACCAGCGCGTTCCTTAGCTGGCCAATCAAGAAGCAGCAGTGACTGCTGCTCATTCCTCATAGGTCAGAAATTCAGAAACCAAGTTAGGCAGGCTTCCCGCGCAGCTGTATGTGTGTGAGGAGCGGGGAAGGCGGCTGAGGTGAGGAGCTGTTGAGTGACACACCTGAGGGGGTGTAATTGGGGAAAGGAGGGAACTTACTTGTCCTTTATGGTCACCTGTCAGTTCGCCATTTTGTTTTGTTTTTACATATATATCTATATAGATAGATATCTATCTATCTATCTATATATATATAGGTAAATATATATATATATATATATATATATATATATATATATATATATATATATATATATATATATATATATATAATTAAAGGTGAACTAACCTTTGAAGCCCCTACCTCAGCTTTCACTGGCAGCCTGCTTCTATGAGGGACACCTTTTCTTCATTCACCCTCAGATAAGGAAGACATCACGCTTTTTTTTTGCCACGTTTCACGAAAGTACGCAAAACCGCAAAGTTCACGTAACGTGATAGTGTGAATGCAGCCCTTATACATGCACAAAAACTATCCACCCCCCCCCCCCCCTGTCGCACACAGCGACCAAACGTGACCAATTCAAGTGAATGGGGACGTGTCGCAACTTCCCCACAACCTCATTCATTGCGGTGTGGGTTTTTTAGGGGTTAAAACGGGTGGTGAAGAGGCGACATAACTCCTCACAGCCTGTCAAATGCCCTCTGAAAACCAACTCACTGCGGATCGCTCTTGGGAGGGCCAAAAACCTTGATTTTCCAGACGAGAATATTCGTATGAAAATTTGTACGAAAATTCTTTGTCCATTTGATGAATGGACGAATGTCGTTTGAAAATTCTGCTTGCTTTTAACCACTTCCCAACCAGCAGCCGCTGCTATACTGCGGCTGGTTGGCTCCCCTGGGCGCCGCCTGCAGCGTGTGCCTGGAACCAATGCCGCAGCCGGGCAACCCGCGATCGCTTGATACAGCGAGAACCGGGATCTGCTTGTGTAAACGCACAAATCCCGGTTCTGTCAGGGGAGAGGAGACAGATCGTGTGTTCATACAAAGTAGTAACAACAATCTCTCTCCTCTAGTCAGCCACATCCCCCCCACAGTTAAAGCGGGAGTTCACCCGAATTTTTTTTTTTAACATTAGATTGATGCTCATTTTGTGAAGGGGAATCGGGTGTTTTTTTTTAAATCGAAGCAGTACTTACCGTTTTAGAGAGAGATCTTCTCCGCCGCTTCCGGGTATGGTCTTCGGGACTGGGCGTTCCTATTTGATTGACAGGCTTCCGACGGTCGCATACATCGCGTCACGAGTAGCCGAAAGAAGCCGAACGTCGGTGCGGCTCTATACGGCACCTGTGCACCAACGTTCGGCTACTTTCGGAAAATCGTGACGATGCGACCGTCAATCAAATAGGAACGCCCAGTCCCGCAGCCCATACCCGGAAGCGGCGGAGAAGATCGCTCTCTAAAACGGTAAGTACTGCATTGATTTAAAAAAAAAACACCCGATTCTGCTTCCCAAAATGAGCCTCAATCTAATGTTAAAAATTGAGTTTTTGGGTGAACCTCCACTTTAAGCCAGCCATACACGGTTCGACTTTCAAAAGAATTTTCGTACGAATTTTGCACCGTTAGTGGGCTGCAGCAACAGGCGATTTAGGCCGGTTTCACACTGAGGCGCGGACCCGCGGTGACGGTATAGCCGCGCTACTTGTAGCGCGGCTATACCATCGTGTTTACCGCGATATTCGGGCGCTAGCGGTGAGGTTTTAACCCCCGCTAGCGGCCGAAAAAGGGTTAATACCGCCCGTGTTGCGGCGGTATTACCACGCTTTCCCATTGATTTCAATGGGAAGGCGCGGTATAGCGGTGAACACACCGCTCCTATACCGCGGTAAAGATGCGGCTAGCAGGACTTTTGGAGCGCTCCTGCTAGCGCATTGCTTCAATGTGAAAGCCTTCGGGCTTTCACATTGAAGAGTACAGGGCATGATTTTTCATGCGGTATAGCAGCGCTATTTTTAGCGCTGTACCGCATGAAAAACTTCCCAATGTGAAAGGGGCCTTACGTGCGGCAATCAGATTTGAGGAATCGGACATGTTGGAAATTTTTTGAAAAGCATACGATTTTCTAATTAATGATGGGAGAATCGTGCGAGAAATGTAATAGAAAAAAAAGCGCATGTGCAAGAAAAGAAAATTCCCGGAGAGAAAAGAATATTCCCGGCAGCGAAAATTCTTTTCTGTAGCAAGATGAAGGTTTGGTCGGCCGAATTTTGAAAATCAATGGTGGCGTCATCGGATCACAAAAAAAAACGAACTTTCTGATTTTGAAAATAAAATTTGTTCGAGAGTCGATTGTGTATTGCCTGCTTTAGAATCACTCCATAGGTAACACATTTAACCCCTTGATCGCCCCCTAGTGTTAACCCCTTCCCTACCAGTGACATTTATACAGTAATCAGTGGCTATTTTTAGCTCTGATCTCTGTATAAATGTCTATGGTCCCAAAAAAGTCTATGATCAACACCATTATTATTAATAAAAAAAAAAAAAAATTATAATAAAAATGCCACAAATCTATCCCCTATTTTGTAGACGCTATAACTTTTGCGCAAACCAATCAATATGCGCTTATTGCTATTTTTTTTTACCAAAAATATGTAGAAGAATATACTGTATATCGGCCTAAGCGGAGGAACAAAATGTACCCTCCCTTCATGACCAGGTAATTTTTTTTGCATTTTTGGTGTGTTTTATAGTAGAAAAAAATGTTTTAATTTTTTTTTCAAGATTGAATATTTTCCTGCAAAAAAAAAAATACTTACAGTTTGGATGCCCCTCGTCGGTGTCTTTCATGTCGTCCATCGTGTCCTGCCCGTCATCCAGCGCGTCCATCGCCGGCCTCGTCCGGTCCGGCGTCCTTCTGCGGCCATCCCCACTTCGAACCACTGCGCCGACATATACAGAGCGGAGTACACTCGGGTATAGTCAGGCGGGCTCGGCTCCTCTCGCGTAAAGGACGTACAGGACGCACAGGACGTGACCGCGAGAGGAGCCGAGCCTGCCCGACTATACCCGAGTGTACTGCGCCCGGTATATGTCGGCGCAGTGGTTCGAACAAAGCGCGGGTATCGGCGTATATCGCGCACCCACGATTTTGCCCTAATTTTCAGGGCAAAAAAGTGCGTGGTATACGCCGATAAATACGGTACATTTTATTTGGGTACAACGTCGCACAACCGTGCAAGTGTCAGCTAAAGTAGCGCAGTGCTGTATCGCAAAATTGAAGGGATTTTTTCTTATTAAGTTTACTTTCTATTTTTACAGGATTCTTTTATTTTTATTTTTTTATCACTTTTATTACTAATACAAGGATTGTAAACATCCCTTGTAATAGAAATAAGCATGACAGGTCCTCTTTATGGAGAGATCTGGGGTCAAAAAGACCCCAGATCTCTAATTTACCTTTAAAAGCAAAATACTTTACTTTATTTTTAACAAAAAAGAAAATGAGCCCTTGAAGCCTGAGAGGCGGAAGTAAAGTCAGACATCGCTCCGGTCCTCCAAGGGCACAGAGCCGAGTGGGGGCCATCTTGCCCTCACTAGGCTTCCTGCCCAGGCATCAGAAGGATCGGCTACGGGCTTACCGACGGCTCCGGTAAGCTTGGAGACGACTGCAGAGAGACTCTCCCGCTGCCCGTAAAAGTGATTTTGCGGCAAGTTGACCGCTAAGACCACTTTTATCTGAAAGCAAAACAAAAAAAAGATAGTGGGGTTATGGCAACTAGCTGCTACCAAAACCCTGGTATTTAAAACAATGACTACCATTTACAGTTAGGCGGTCGGCAAGTGGTAAAATAAATGTAATTTCTGAACGAAAACCACATACACTGTGCAAAAATTTGAGAAAGGTTTTTCGTTTTGCTCCTTCGAATTTTCCCGTTACTGTGGTTGAATTTCATCTGAAATTATCCGAAGTGACAAGCGCGAAAACGTTCTCGAATGATACCAGATTGTATGATTTTCAGTCCGAAAATACAATATAAATACAATGCAACACATGACATCACTTCCGAACTTTTATTCTGTTGTACGAGATGTGTCGTAGCTTTAGTAACCTCTTCATTTTCGATAAGGAGACTAGCATGCAAAAAAAAAAAAAAAAAGACATTACGATAATTTCGTCTGATCATCTCATTGGGTGCAGCAGGCATTAGTTTCATTTATCCCGTCACTTGTGTAAGTGCAGAGCTTCCGATGCTGAAGCTTACATTTCCATCTCTCATACAGTGATGGCGTTGGAGTTGCTCGCTTTCCATCTCATCCATTCACAAAACGTTTTGTATTCTTTTCACAGAGCTGATAAATGTGACAATCTCCCCTCCTCCAGGACCCCTTTAGACCACAATCAGTGTTCCCTGCACCCAGGAACAGCTCTGGTGATGGACCCGGGGGGGGTTTAGTATATCTTGCTTAACGAGGTAAGTAAAAAAATTAGAATGTGTAAGATGGGTTTATATTGAGCTGATCTATGGAAATGTGCCCCCTCCTTCCTGAATAATCACTGGGTTAAGGTCTTTTCCGAAACACTCACTTCTGGAAATGTCAGCCTCCAGATCCCACGCTGCGCTCCGTGGTTTCTCCTGCCTGTGTCCTGTACTGACATGGGTTTGGCAGGAGGAACCACTGGGCACAGCGAGGGAGCGGTCATCTGACACTCCTGGAAGGGCTTGGTTTTCATCACAACATCAGACTCTTCATCACAACAGACTTTTCTCTGCCAGCAACAAATTAAGAAATGCCACGTTTTCTTTTATATGCATGTACATCTTATGCCCTGTACACACGATAGGAATTTCCTATGGGCTAAAATCTGATGGAATTTTCTGTCAGAATTCTGTTCAAGCTGTCTTCCATCAGTCTTGCATACACACTGTCAGACTAAATTCCGACCGTCCAAAACGCGCTGACGTAAAACACTGAAGTTCAATGCTTCCGAGCATGCGTCGACTTGATTCTGAGCATGCGTGGGTTTTTCTCCGTCGGAGTTCTACACAGACAATCTGAATTTCCCATAGGATTTTTTTTTCATCAGAAAAAAATCAAACATGTTCTGTTTCCAAAATCCAACAGAAAAAAATCCTTTGGGCCTCACACACGATAGGAATTTCTGATGAAAAAATTCCATCAGACTTTTTTCATCAGAAATTCCTATCGTGTGTACAAGGCATTAGATGAGGAATTCATGAAATGGGAGGATGAAATGCTAATCCAGGGGTCTCCAAACTTTTCAGTACAAGGACCATAACGTATATTTTACAAATATTCACAGAGCAGAAAAAAAATCTGATTTATAAATGAATAAATAACATTTCAATGAATGAATACATTTTACTTGAAGCTTTTTGTAACCATAATGCAGTGATTCAGAACAAAAGAGAACAAACTATAGTAAGGGCCAATTCACACTGCCCCTCTGTGAAATCGCAGAGCAGCCAAAGCAACTCACTGCTCCAGCCGCTCTGCGTTGCCTCTGCGATAGGGGGCAGTATGATGCACGATTATTCGCATTGCACTGCTCCTTTGTGCATCAGGTGTCATTGTAACAATATAATCAGTGTAGAAATTGTACACTGCAACGTTGGGGGGCAGGATGTGCTGCTCTGCCTGACATTGCAGTGCAATTCGGGTCTGTGTGCTCCTTGGTTATGCTAGGGTGCGTTACACTGTGAATGGGACAATTGTTTCCTGTGTGTCCCTGCAGTGATGGACGTTTTACAATGCAGTATCTGTCACCACATATAGTGTGAATTGGCCTTAAAACAAAGCTAAAATTCCAAATAAACTTGAGCCATTAATAATTTTGAACATGAATTCAGTCTGCATCAGAAGCCCCTCTTATAACAGTGTGTGCCCTCTCTGGTCAAAGTTGCTGAAATCATTAAACACGTGCCCATTTCTGCTGCTTTCAACATAAATTCAGGGGCAACATGTTTACTTCCTGCCTAATATATCCCACCCACTTTAAAGCAGATGTGCCATGATTTTTTTTTTTTTTAAAGCCAGCAGCTACAAATACTGCAGCTGCTGACTTTTAATATTAGGACACTTAGGACACTTACCTGTCCTGGAGTCCAGCGCCGTCCGCAGCTGCTCCCCCCGCAATCCATGGTGAGGGAACCAGGAAGTGAAGCGCTCCGGCTTCACTGGCCGGTTCCCTACGGCGAGTCACGCTGCGTCTGCCGATTGGCTCCCGCTGTGTACTGGGAGCCGAGTGTTCTCAGCACACAACGGGGGGCAGCGGGAGGTGACGTCATGCCCGCAGTCTGCCCGAGACTGTTGTGGCCGGAAGTGGGTGCAAAAACCTGTCTTTAGACAGGTATCTGCACCCCCCTCCCCCCTGAAAGGTGTCAAATGTGACACCGGAGGGGGGGAAGGTTTCGATCAGCGTGAGTTCCACTTTAGGGTGGAGCTCCGCTTTAAGGCTGGGTTCACACCATCCCCGCATCTGTCTCACAGCAGGGGCCCACTGCGTCCTGGTTCACCGTTTACAGTCCAATTTCAGCCCGAATTTTGGGCTGAAAAGGACCTGAAAGGGACCAAAAAAGTTTTTCAGCAAAACGATTCGGACCTGCTGCGGAGATATGTGAACCGGCTCTATAGAAAGCCGGTCAAAATCTGCACCGGGATGTGGGGAACCCGCAATCCAATTTCCAATAGTGTGAACCCAGCCTCAGGTGTCATTGTAACAATATAATCAGTGTTATTCACTTTGGGCTAGATTCAGGTACAAGATACGACGGCGTATCTCCAGATACGCCGTCGTATCTCTGAGTTGCGGCGTCGTATCTATGCGCCTGATTCTTAGAATCAGTTACGCATAGATTTGACTAAGATCCGACCGGCGTAAGTCTCTTACGCCATCGTATCTTAGTTGCAATTTTACGCTGGCCGCTAGGTGGCGCTTCCGTCGATTTATGTGAGGAATATGCTAATTAGGTAGATACGCCGATTCACAAATTGACGTACGCCCGGCGCATTTTTTTGCGTCATTTACGTTAGGCTTTTTCCGGCGTAAGGTTACCCCTGCTATATAAGGCGTAAACAATGTTAAGTATAGATATCGTTCCCGCGTCGAATTTTGACATTTTTACGTCGTTTGCGTAAGTCGTTCGCGAATAGGGCTGTACGTAACACCGTTCGTAAAAAACGTCAAATACGTGGGGTCATGTTTTATTTACATAAAACACGCCCACCTCTTCAGAATTTGAATTTGGCGCGCTTACGCTGGCAGATTTACGCTACGCCATTTACGCTACGCCCGCACAATATTACGCAGGGCTACCTGAATCTAGCCCTTTGTTTGTCAGTGGTCATAATGTTATGGCTGATCATTGTGCAGTATATTGGATATGTAGGGATCCAGTTGGATTTTTATTCTAACCTGTCTGCAAAATTGTAAATAAAGAGTTTAAAATGAAAAAATGTCCAGGGCCCCATGTTGTGTAAGGCTGGCTAAGGCCGGGTTCACACTGATGCGACAGACTTTGGGAACACATGTCACAAGTCAGTGCTTCCCTATGAAAGCCGTCTTAACTTATCTGACACAAGGATCTGACTTTGATCCGACTTCAATGATATTGAATGAGCTGAAAAACGGACCAAAGTAGTTCAGGAAACTTTTCTAAAGTTGGACTGACTTGTGTTGGGACCAGTTAAGACGGCTCTCATAGGGAATCATTGATTTGTGAACGTCATGCCATATGTGCTCCCAAAGTCAAAGCGTATGTTGTACCAGGGAGAAGAAAAAGAAAAGCCGCTTTTAAAGCACAGGTTCCAAGTGATACACATCCTTGATAGGCACTCAGGTGCCTATGGTATGTTGTACCAGTCTGAAAAAGATTCCTGCAGTACTTTGGTCAGACTTTGTTCTCAAATTGAGATACACTTAAATCTAGCTAAGATACGACCGCCGGCGCCTTCGTATCTTAGCTGTCTATTTACGCCGGCCGCTAGGGGCGTGTACGCTGATTTACACCTAGAATGCGTAAATCTGCGAGATACGCCTATTCACGAACGTACGCTTGCCCGTCGCAGTAAAGATACGCCGTTTACGTAAGGCGTTTTCAGGCCTAAAGATATTCCACTACGGCGGCGTAGCGTATATGAGATACGCTACGCCTGCCTAACGTTAGGCACTTCTTCCTGAATCCAGCTATAAGTGTTTTTTTTTTTATTCTTTTAAATATTGAAATGTTGGTCTATTGAATCTGCAAATAATTATGTATTTTAGGAATGCAGTCAGTCATTAATTGTGTGATTTTATGTGGATAGGAGAAATGATCATGCATATATTCAGTGAAATAAAACATTAGCAATCTGCTGTCTGGTCTTCAAATCATTAAACAGCATAAATGGCAGGTCCATTAAAATGCTTGCAATGTTGAGAACACACTCCAAAAAAATTCCGTATCTGGGGCTGTTATATACAATTACCATCTGTTCTTATTTTAAAGTCATAAAAATAAATCTTTTATAATTCAGCTCAGTCAATACAGCATTAAGAGTCCTGTATTGTTCTGCTATTCTTCATGATGGCATGGAGTGCAGCAATTAAACTTAATGGCCCAGATTCAGGTAGATCCGTGCAATATTTGCGTGGGCAAAGGGCAACGATGTTTGCTCTGCGCCCACGCAAATATTTTGAAATGCCCGCGATTCACGGAGCAGTAGCTCTGTAAATTGCGCGGGCGATATGCTAAATAGCCGGGCGTAAGGCTGCCTAATGTAAATGATCCCGCCGGGGGCGGGAATCATTTAAATTAGGCGCGCTCCCGTGCCGAGCGAACAGCGCATGCTCCGTCGGGAAACTTTCCCGACGTGCATTGCGGCAAATGACGTCGCAAGGACGTCATTTGCTTCTAAGTGAACGTGAATGGCGTCCAGCGCCATTCACGAATCACTTACGTAAACGACGTGAAATTTAAATTTCACGAGCGGGAAGCGCAGCTATACATTAGCATTGGTTGCCCCTGTTACAGCAGGAGCAACCTTGCGCTAAAGTCGCCGTGCGGAAACTCCGTACCTTGCGTGCGCAGGGCCCGCGCAACTTTTGTGAATCGGTGGTAGTATGCAATTTGCATACTATACGCCGATCACAATGGCCGCGCCCCCTAGCGGCCAACGCAAGAATGCAGCCTGAGATATGAAGGCATAAGGAGGCTTATGTCTGTCATATCCTAGGCTGCAGTCGGTGTAACGAGGTTCCTGAATCAGGAGCACTCGTTACACCGGAGCAAGTAAGCACTTGCGCCGCGCAACCTATGGTTGCACGGGCGCAAGTGCTTCTTGAATCTGGGCCAGTGTCTGATGGTTCTGGTTGGCACCTTTATTGTCATAAGCAATCCTCTAATAATTTGTTGTTCTATTTGCAATCACTGAGTAACCAAACTGTTTATCCTAGACCAGGGGTGCCCAACCTTTTGAAGAGCAGGGGCCACTTAAGCGACTTGGTAACCGGTCGTGTGCCACAATGAGCGGAGCGGGTGGATGGCAGCCCACTCGGCTCTAAAGAGCCCACTCCACTCTCAGCACTTAAAACTCGCAGGTAATAGAAGTCTATGGCTCAGTGCAGGTAACCCACAGATGCACTACTCTGCACCTGTGTATCAGTTTGAAAGCAGACCAGTAACCACTGATATGCCCATATATACTGTGATTTTAGTAATAAACGTACCTTTAATAACAGTATTCTATTCTATTTTATTCCATCTCAGAGAAGGAGGTCGCGGGCCACATCAGAGGGCTCCACGGGTCACATGTGGCCCCTGTGCCACTCTTTGGGCACCCCTGTCCTAGACACATGGCTGTGATGCTAAAAAGCACAAAATATACTCAGTAGTTGTATTTTCTCTTTTAAATCTGATGTGTGGAAGAAACAAATTCTTTCCTGTGGACTGCAATGTGTATGACTGGCAATTACAGTCCAGTTGAGGTAACTCCAGCAGTCCGTATTACTGATCCTGTTTTGGACTGCCTTACTTTGTATCAACACTCCTCCAATCATGAAATTATGTGTACAAAATGAAGGTGTCAGCACTCAGGTCTGAACCGGCAACCTCTGCTGTGTTAGGGGGTGTCTCTTCTTGCTGAGCCGCCTGGGATGCTGGACAGCTCCTTGGACAATTCTTTGAATGATCTTGACTTGAACTCTTTGCTCCTCCCATGAACTTCCTATTTAAGCCACGCCTTTACACTTTCTGTTTGCCTGATTATTATGCTTTCTCCTAGCAGTAGCTTAACGACCTTTGGCTTATTCCTTGACTACGCTTCTGCTTGATCCCAGCCCGAAACCATTTGTTACCGACATTTGGCTTGTTTACTGACTACACTTCTGCATGATCCCTACCTGCTAGATCTGCTACTGGACCCCAACTTTCTCACCTCCTGGTGGGGCAATCCTGAGGACCGCGACCTGATATTAACATGCAGCAATACCCATCTCCACCATAATGAGCTCTGGTAAATACCAGTTAGTACTTGGACCCCGCACCTCAGATGAGCCCACGTCATCCACCAGGGTGACCTGCTTCTCTGTACTTATCCGGCTGATTGGTCTCCAAACCAGACCCCTGAACGTGACAATAAGCAAAGTGAAGTAAAGCACCACAGGCTATATACTATACTGTAATTCATGAAGAAAAGAAACATAAAATGCAGGCCGCAGTGTGGAGTAACTTTTCAATTTTCAATAGAGAGCAGATAGTGTTATTTGATCTTATTTTACAGTAAATAATCCCTTTACCATAAAGTACTTAGCTCATGGCAGGTGGAGTCACCCGTCCGATTGATATGTTTATTTCTGGCTGTTTGTCGTAGAGATCTGAGGTCCCAGCATCAACAGCCTGACCTGGCCATTTCAAATCTGTTTGTGAATATGTGTCCTTGTTGCGTTCCTTCACATAATGGAGATTGCAGGAGGATTGCACCACTGATCGCACTTGTGCTTACTGCTGCGAGAGGAATGATATTTCATGGCTAGAGCTGAGGTAAAGGAATAAGGAGGGTGTTCCAGCAAAAGATGAGAGATGTCAGATGGTGATTTAGACCAAATGCAGAACACCAGCACTGGGTGGGGCGACCCGTTAAATGTGACTGTTTTGGAGTCACGCTTAGTAACGTGAAGTGGCCCAGCAACTATCTTAGCTGCTTTATTTATTGAACACCACCAAATTAAATATACTTCACAATGCCTAGACCACCCTTTGCTGTAAATGACAGAATGTCTCTGATTTTCCACTCCACTCCACTCCAGCTGTTTTTTTTTTAATATTGATGTAAAGCTTTTTTGCCGTCAGTAAACAGAACCAGAAGGGACACTAGAAAGTAAAACATCTGTTCTCATGGCATGGCGTTACTGAGCTGTATATACTGACAGGAAGGAAAACAGCAGGCTGTGTTTAGCTGAGGGAAAATTAGTAAAGGTGCTGAAAAAGTTAACCTTACAAAGATCTATATAATTGTTTAATGGAATCTTTTATACCACAGTCATCACTTACAGATGTAGCACCCTAGTGTTTAGGCAGGGTTGCTCCTAAATTTACCTGCCAGGAGTAGCTACCTTGGCTAATTAGTTAGGGATCAATTGATTTCTCCCTAAGTCAAGCATTGCTGCACTTTTCTC
Source organism: Rana temporaria (assembly GCF_905171775.1). NCBI lineage: Eukaryota > Metazoa > Chordata > Amphibia > Anura > Ranidae > Rana > Rana temporaria. The sequence goes on along the minus strand of NC_053500.1, from coordinate 24,033,434 downwards.
TTCTGCTGCTAGGTGGCCGGGTACCTGATGGTTAGATACGAGAAGGGCAATACAAAGTCAGATTATGGGTATATGAGGTATCTCAGCCAATGGGCAGGGGTTTTCTCGGGGCTCCCTCCTCCTCCCCCGGCCGCTGGGCCAATAGGAGAGGGGAGCGGGAGCTCGTGCATGCGCAGTAGGGTTTCCGACGTGAAGCCAAAAGGCTACACTGCCGGGTTCCCTTAGCCGCAATGGCGGCGGCAGCACCCGACAGCTGATGGAAACATCAGCTGTGGTGCCGACATCGAGGGACACTAGGACAGGTAAGTGTCCTATTATTAAAAGCCAGCAGCTGCAGTATGTGTAGCTGCTGGCTTTTAATGATTTATTTTGGCTGGAACACCGCTTTAAGGTAAAAACCTTTTGGGTAAAGCTCCCCATATACTTACCTGAGCCCCATCTTGATCCAGCGATGTGCATGAGAGTGGCGGCTCTCCCTCCTCATTGGCTCACACAGCAGCAGGAGCCATTGGCTCCTGCTGCTGTCAATCACAGCCAGTGAGTCAACGAGGAAAGAGCGGGGGTGGGGACAATTCGATCCCTGTGTGTATGGACAATGTCCATTCAAAGGAGCACTGCTCACGTGGCGTCACGTCACGTGACACCACGCGTAGGGACAGGAAGCACTAGACCTCACACACCCTGACGGGAGAGATACGAGCTCGCCGCTCGTTTTGTTTGGAAACGTCCTGACATCTGAAATGTGAGTTTTATATATTCTTTTACATTAAAAACTTTTTAAGCGGAGCTGTACTATGTGCCTTCTTCTCTCTTTGTCCATCTACACCCGCTGAGCATTCTGTGTGCCAGTATCCACGGACGCTAAGGTGGAGATTAAAGAGAGAGGATTAGTATACAATCAACATTACTGATTGGATCGCACAAACTCGCTGTTCGTTGGAGATAGGCCCACTGCTCACGGCCTCCATGTGAGGGCATGCGCATGTGATTCATTATTTCCCAAATTATCTTTTCAGTACTACGCTATGTTTGTCTCTTTTTCTTTTTCTTCCAATATGACCATCTAATGTGGAGATTACATCTAGACAACAATCCTGCTGGACCTTTGAATATATTTTAAGTGGTATCTAGGCTGTCCATGCTATGGCCTTGAGGTGAGCATCCTATACCACTAGAGGTGTGTGCACCGAAGTTTGTCTTTTTTCAAAACACCGGATTTTTGGTTCTTCACTATATCATTGTTCACAGCATATTGAGAACTGCACTCTCTAACCCTTCTTCTGGATGTGAGACTTTCACCTGTATTTTATCCTATTGGACTTTTTGCACTTCATAATTTTATGGGATCACAAACTATTTGGTCTTGCGGTACCAATCTTGGACATATATCTATAATATTGTGTTATTTTATTTTATTTCTGTGTTTCTGTTTTTGATATAAATTTATCTTTTGTACACTGTTAAGATTTCTCAGATCACCCATCCCCACAGTTCAGATTGGATATTGCTTGTAGTGATCACCCCGCCTAATTGGTGGGACTTTCTCTTTTTGATTTTACCCCTCCCCACCCACACAGCGCAGTCACTATTATTTATTCCATATTTGTGAAAGTGTCACTGTATTTAGTGCCAGCGGATGGCACAACCTTTGGATGTCATTATATTATGAAGCAGAGGTAATGTAATTTTCCTTCACCGCTAATGAGCAGATTTGCAAGTACAGGAGACTCCCTAGAAATTATGGAATTTCTTCCACTGAGTTTGGAAACACTGGCATGTATGTTCCAGTACACTCCTTAGTCCAGTGTGCAGATGAGCGGGTTTCCTTCTGGCGATGGCTGGGGCCTAGAGAATTGTGGGTTAGGGCTTGGTGTCCGGTGAGTCATTTTACGCATTATCTAACGCACTTATTTATGCACGTGTTTCAATGTAGACAACAAATTGACAAGCACCCCATAGTTTCTTTGAAGTGGAATGGTTTTTTTTTAACACTGAGAAATCTAAAATCCAGACCCAGTTTTTGACCAGAAAAGTGGAAACCCCCTTTAAATGTTGTACTGTTACCAAACATTTAATATAGTCCAGAGAGAAACTTCACCTAAACCTTTTCCTAAAGCCCTCTGATGCAGAGATAACATTATCAATCCATGCTACAGATACTATGTTATAACTCAGAATGTTTATCTGCGTTACCGGTTTGGAAACCAGGGGCCCCGACTTATTTGTAGTTCTGAAACCTTCTGGCTCATGTCACGAACATGGAAAGAGAGAAAAAAAAAAAAGATCCTTAATCGCAGAGTGCAATTCTAATATATGAACATGAATATAAATCTCATTTGCAGCGAACTGGCAAAACATGAGATCATATCCCGAAGTCAAACACTATCATCCCCGGAATGAGGTTAGGAGATCATCGCCAGACAGAACCTAATGCCTTCCTTCCCAGGGAATTAATCGAAAACATAACAGAGCTGAGCTTAGCAAAACAGTCCGGTCTGGCCCCACGGGGCCCCTTCTGAGCTCTGCCTGTTTTTGTTTTCTTTTTCATTCAGGCAAGTTCTGTGGGTTTAGGATTGTGTAAAATTCATATTTCAGATCACATATTTCCAGTCTTGCTCAGTTGCGGAAGGAAGAGAATACGTATGTTACTGGATGTGCCGGGCTGTGGTGGTGTGACCGCGTATTTAGGGGGTGCTTTTACTGTCTCTGAGTCATGTAGCTAAATGGTGCCCAAGCATACCGCTGGTAGTGAATTGGGGACCCTTGCAAAGCTGTCTTATTGTATGAAGTGAACACTGCAAAGGGAAGGTTCAGGAGGCATGGACCAAAGGGCAGTCTATGCAAGAGAAGGAGCTGACTGTGACACAGGGTAGGGGGAAGTATCATCTATGACAGTGCAGGGGGTAGGTTTGTCTGTGACACAAGGCAGGGGGAGAGATTGTCTGTGACACAAGGCAGGGGGACAGATTGTCTGTGACACAGGGCAGGGGACAGATTGTCTGTGACACAGGGCAGGGGGACAGATTGTGTGTGACACAGGGCAGGGGGACAGATTGTCTGTGACACAGGGCAGGGGGACAGATTGTGACACAGGGCAGGAGGTAGATTGTCTGTGACACAGGGCAGGGGGACAGATTGTCTGTGACACAGGGCAGGAGGCAGATTGTCTGTGACACAGGGCAGGGGGACAGATTGTCTGTGACACAGGGCAGGGGGACAGATTGTGACACAGGGCAGGAGGTAGATTGTCTGTGACAGAAGGCAGGGGGACAGATTGTCTGTGACACAGGGCAGGGGACAGATTATCTGTGACAGAAGGCAGGGGGCAGATTGTCTGTGACACAGGGCAGGGGGACCGATTGTCTGTGACACAGGGCAGGGGACAGATTGTCTGTGACACAGGGCAGGGCGACAGATTGTCTGTGACACAGGGCAGGGGACAGATTGTCTGTGACACAGGGCAGGGGGCAGATTGTCTGTGACACAGGGCAGGGGGGCCGATTGTCTGTGACACAGGGCAGGGGGCAGATTGTCTGTGACAGAAGGCAGGGGTACAGATTGTCTGTGATACAGGACAGGGGGACAGATTGTGACACAGGGCAGGGAGACAGATTGTATGTGACACAGGGAAGGGGACAGATTTTCTGTGACACAGGGCAGGGGGACCTTCTTCCATTGCTCCGTGGTCCAGTTCTGATGCTTACGTGCCCATTGTAGGCCCCTTTGGCTGTGGACACGGGTCAGCGTGGGCACCCTGACTGGTCTACGGCTACACAGCCCCATACACAACAAACTGTGATGCCTATTTTTTCTGCTTTCAACAAATCAACTTCAGGGACAACATGTTCACTTGCTTCCTACTATAACCCACCGACTTTCACATGACATTGTAACAAGATTATCAATGATATTCACTTAACCTGTCAGTGGTCATAAAGTTGTGGCTGATTGATGTAAGTGCAAATGGAAGTCATACATGTAACATGATGTTCAGGAGACGGGTAATATTCCAACACAGAACAGAAAACAATGCACATCTGTGACACAGTGGAGGGTATTTATCAGATATACTGCACAACAAGGCAATGCTAACAAGAGCAGTGACATAAATATATTACTAATCAATAATAAATTATATATTATTATAAGAGCTGTTTGATTAATAAATTGCTCCCTCTGCTGCTCTAAAGTAGAACTACAACAGAATTAAACCTGCCACTGACTACTTCTAATACTACGATCACATAATCGGATGATAGTACACAGCTTTCCACAGCCGATCACGACAGTTCGTCCAACAATATCCAAAGGGACAAACGCGAAATCTTTGCTTGGACGATAGCCAAGCGAACGACAATTGTTTAAATCTGTACGGTATGCGGCCACTAAAAATCGGTCGACAAACACCACGTATGATCGATCGGAAACACGAAAATAACCTGGAAGGAGATGGGAGAATATTTACATATTCTGGGGCAGATTCAGATAGAGATATGACGGCGTTTCTCCTGATACGCCGTTGTATCTCTGAGTTCCGTCGGTCGGATCTATGCGCCTGATTCATAGAATCAGGTTACGCATAGATCTCCCTAAGATTCGACAGGTGTAAGTGACTTACACCGTCGGATCTTAGGCTGCAATCTCACGCTGGCCGCTAGGTGGCGCTTCCGTTTGTATACGCAAGGAATATGCAAATGAGGAGTTACGCCGATTCAGAAATGAACGACCGCCCGGCGCTTTTTTTTTTACATCGTTTGCGTTCGGCTTTTTCTGGCGTATAGTTACCCCTGCTATATGCGGCGTATCCTATGTTAAGTATGGCCATTGTTCCCGGGTCGAATTTTGAATTTTTTACGTTGTTTGCGTAAGTCGTTCGCGAATACGGATGGACGTAATTTACGTTCACGTCGAAACCAACGACGTCCTAGCGACGTCATTTGAAGCAATGCACGCTGGGAAATTTAGCGGACTGCGCATGCACAGTTCGTTCGGCGCGGGGACGCGCCTGATTTAAATTTTACACGCCCCCTAGCCGCGGAATTTGAATTCCGCCGGGGATTTACGATACGCCACCGCAACTTTAGAGGCAAGTGTTTTCTGAATAAAGCACTTGCCTCAAAAACTTGCAGCGGCGTAACGTAAATCAGATTCTAAAGATCCGCTGACCTATCTGAATCTGGCCCTCTAGGTGTAAATCAGCGTACATGCCCCTAGCGGCCAGCGTAAATATGCAGTTAAGATACGACGGCGTAGAAGACTTACGCCGGTCGTATCTTAGCAATATTTAAGCGTATCTCAGTTTGAGAATACGCTTAAATATAAGACGGCGGGGATTCGGACTCACGACAGCATATCTACTGATACGCCCGTCGTAAGTTTTTATGAATCTACCCCAGTATTGTCAAAAGTATTGGGACTCCTGCCTTTACACGCACATAACGTTTAATAGCATCCCAGTCTTTGTCTGTAGGGTTCAATATTGAGTTGAGGGTTTGCAGCTATAACAGCTTCAACTCTTCTGGGAAGGCTGTCCACAAGGTTTAGGAGTGTGTCTATGGGAATGTTTGACCATTCTTCCAGAAGCGTATTTGTGAGGTAAAGCACTGATGTTGGATGAGAAGGCCTGGCTCGCAGTCTCCGCTATAATTCATCCTAAAGGTGTTCTATCGGGTTGAGGTCAGAAGTTTGTGCAGGCCAGTCAAGTTCCTCCACCCCAAACTCTCTCATCCATGTCTTTATGGACCTTGCTTTGTGCACTGGTGCACAGTCATCTTGGAACAGGAAGGGGCTGCCCCCAAACTGTTCCCACAAAGTTGGCAGTATTAAATTGCCCAAAATGTCTTGGTATGCTCACTCCTTAAGATTTCCCTTCACTGGAACTAAGGGGCCAAAAAACTACCCCACACCATACTCCCTCCTCCACCAAATGATTTGGACCAGTGCACAAAGCAAGGCCCATAAAGACATGGATGAGCGAATTTGGGGTGGAGGAACTTGACTGGCCTGCACAGAGTCCTGACCTTAACCTGATAGAACACCCTTGGAATGAAATAGAGCGGAGACTGTGAGCCAGGCCTTCTCATCCAACATCAGTGCCTAAACTCACAAATGTGCTTCTGGGCTGGATTTAGAGGGCAGAAGAACAATATGTCACAGATGTACAGTAAGAAGGTACAGTATGTTTCAACATACAATGTAGGGAAAAGTCTGTAACGCGCAGTGCAGAAGAGAAATGTGTATCTGTAACATAGATGCAGGAGGAGGGGATGCCGGTGACGACGGTGAGACCAGATTGTTTGCACCTGGCTACCTTATTTATTGTTCATCTTTTAAAGATGAAAATGGATTGCTTGGTCTGTCTAGGTTTACCTGCATTATCTAGTTGGTCACTAATGCTGCAGATTCACATTATACTGTATATATTGTGCACGTTAAAAGATTACATTTAGGATTTGTAGTTCAAAAACGTAGGGCCAGATTCACATAGAAATGCGTTACGCTGCGGCGGCGTAACGTATCCCATTTACGTTACACCACCGCAAGTTTACAGCGTAAGTGCTTGATTCACAAAGCACTTACCTGTAAACTTGCGGCGGCGTAGCGTAAATCCGCCCGGCGCAAGCCCGCCTAATTCAAATGGGGCGGGGACCATTTAAATTAGGCGCGTTCCCGCGCCGAACGTACTGCGCATGCTCCGTCCCTAAAATTTCCCGACGTGCATTGCGCTAAATGACGTCGCAAGGACGTCATTGGTTTCGACGTTAACGTAAATGGCGTCCAGCGCCATTCACGGACGACTTACGCAAACGACGTGAAATTTCAAATTTCGACGCGGGAACGACGGCCATACTTAACATTGGCTAGACCACCTAGAGGGCAGCTTTAGTTTTATGCGGCGTATATCTACGGAAACAACGTAAATTTACAGCAACGGGTAAAGCGTACGTTCGTGAATCGGCGTAACTAGTCATTTGCATATTCTACGCCGACCGCAATGGAATCGCCACCTAGCGGCCGGCCTAGAATTGCAGCCTAAGATCCGACGGTGTAAGTCACTTACACCTGTCGGATCTTAGGGCTATCTATGCGTAACCTGATTCTATGAATCAGGCGCATAGATACGACAATCGTATCTCAGAGATACAACGGCGTATCAGGAGATACGCCGTGGTATCTCTTTTGTGAATCTGGCCCTTAATTTGCACAAACTAAGCATGCATTGTGTGTGTATAACTGATTATATATAACCATTGGCTCATTATCTATGAAATCAATACTTTGACATTTTCAGGACAGTTGGTAGGGCGTGCCTGTAACATTGCCATATTATAAAGGGTGTGGTTGTTGATGATTGCTGGATTTCACATTGAGACATAGAAAATTCCCAATGCCACCCACACCAGCATGCACAGGGTGCTACAGTGAAAGATGTGATGGGCATTTGGAGGCAGATCAGCGGCGAACGATCAACAAACCAATCACCAGCCACACAATGCTCCTGGGTCTCAGTATTGATGTGTCCGGGTCATGTGACAGGAGGGGGGCGCCATTCCAGCTGACGCTGGACACAGTGGAATTATTGGGTTCACGCTCCATAAAAAATGCACATGCATGGATTCTCCACCCTATGTTTTGCTTCTACAGTATTTTGCTTGGAGTAAATGTGTGAAGAGCAATCCCAGATGAGCACATCATTTATTTTGACATGGAAGATCTGAGACTCGGCCTACAGATACGGATCGGCAGCTGTATTAAGTCTCCTAGCAAAAATGAAAGCTATTTCTCCCATCCCACATTGTTTATTAATGTCCAATGAGCTGTATCTCCAGCCTTTTTGTTGCTATATGTATATGGGGTTCCATATTTATAAGTGTCTGTGGGTCACCAGAGGGTATATTGTGGAAAATGGGAATAACCCCCCAAAATTCTGTGCGACTATATTACAAAACTATACCTTGCAGGGGGTATCCCTATACCTTGCTTCCAGGGGAGCTGAGTTTTAAAGGATAAGTACACTTTTAAAATACTGTATTTGCTGGCGTATAAGACTACCTTTTACACTTAAAAAAACTGGACAAAAAGCAGGGGTCGTTTTATACGCCAAGTCAGCAGCTTGGATGCCTGCTGGATGTACGGTAATACTGTATGTAGCTTTGGCTACATACAGTATATACCGCTTAGCCAATCCCGGTGAGCGATGTATTCAAATGAATACAGAGCCTGCTCGTAATGGAGTACCAACCTCTGCCAATCCGAGCAGGCTACATACAGTAGCCTGCTCAGATTGGCTTTGAGAGTCAGAGAGGCGTGGGCTGATGATGTTACAGCCTCTGCCAATCCAAGCAGGCTTTGTATTCATTAATAAAATACATCGCTCGCTGTGATTGGCTCCAGCTCCAGCAAGAAGGAAGAAGAATATGGCTCCAGAAGGAAGAAATATGAAGCGTCGGAAGTCTCGGAAGGGGGGGTCGTCTTATACGGTGAGTACAGGCAAAAAATCGTAAAAAACTGTAAAATTAGGGGGTCGTCTTATACGCCCGGTCGCCTTATACACCGGCAAATACGGTAATAATATAATTTTTTTTTGCTTCCCAGCACCAACACTGTGCTAACCTTCCCCCCTACCCTCTCCCAGATGAATATTTAGATTGCAGTTGTGGGGTTTGTTTGCTGTAGATCTTCCATGCACCAGCCACACCTGCAAAGTAGCTTCCCACAGTGTTCCACGAGGCTACCTCCTGAGGCAGTGGAGGGCACAAGGGATAAGTGTGCTTTGTTTGAAACCTTTAACCACTTGAGTAATCGCCTATATATACCCCTTCATTACCAAGACATTTTTCAGTATTTAGTGTTATTTTACTGACAACTACTTAGTCATGCTACAGTGTAGCCAAAAAAGATTTAATTTTTGAGGCCGACGATGCTTTCTAAAGACCAAAAATTTGTGTTTCCTTACATTTACCTTTAATTCCTTTAACCACTTCAGCTCTGGAAGAGTTAACCCCCTTCCCGACCAGGTCATTTTTTGCGATACGGCACTGCGTTGCTTTAACTGACAATTCCGCGGTCGTACGGCGCTGTACCTAGACAAAATTCCCTTTTTCCCCCCACAAATAGAGCTTTCTATTGGTGGTATTTGATCACCTCTGTTTTTTTTATTGTTTGCGAAATTAACAAAAAAAGACAGAAATGTTAAACATTTTTTATTTTTTTATTTTCTACTATCTGTTATATCCAATAAAAAAAAAGGTCTTTATAAATTTGGGCCAAAATGTATACTGCTACATGTTTTTGATGAAAAAGAATCCAAATAGTGATTGGTTTGCCTGAAAGTTAAAGCGTGTTTGAAGGGAAGCTTCAGAGTGGCAAATATGTTGTGTTTTTATTAAAAATTATGTGAGCAGTTCTTCTTTAACCCCCCTGGCAGTATTCTCGAGTCTGACTCGGGGTTACATTTTTGTGCTGCGATCGGTAACCCCGAGTCAGACTCGGGCTCGCCTCGCAGAATCCACAGGCTTGGTTTACTTACCTTGTCCCTGGATCCAGCGAGGCCACCGCGCTGTGTGAGCGAGCGGGACCTCGCTCGATTCACACAGTGCCTCTGTGTGCCGCCGATCTCCGTTCCCTGCGACGTTACGACGCACGGGGACGGAGAACGGCGCCAAATTCAAAAAGGTAAGCAAACACAATACATACAGTATACTGTAATCTTATAGATTACAGTACTGTATGTAAAAAATACACATCCCCCTTGTCCCTAGTGGTCTGCCCAGTGCCCTACATGTACTTTTATATAATAAAAACGGTTCTGCCTGCAAACTGTAGATTGTCCATAGCAAACAAAAGTGTCCCTTTATGTCAAAAATGGTTTTAGAGCAGCTAGAAAACAGCGATAATAAATTATAATCACTTGCAGAATTGTGCGATAGCGATTTGTGGGGAAATTCGTCATAAAAAAATAAAAGTAATCACAGCAACAATTCTGCAACTGAGCAAATTTCAGTGATTTTGAGTTGATTACATTATTGAATCATTTTTATTATAATTATATTATTATTTGTTATAATTATTTATTATATTATAATTTATAATTTTGTTTTTAAAAAAAATTAATTCCCGGGATGCCTACTAGACTCTTGTTTGGACAAATTTAAGTGATTTATTCCTAAGAATTACAGGCCTACAGTAAAAAAAAGCCAAATTTCCTTGCAAATAATGGTACCGCTTTCAGCACCTTTTTTCTGAAATAATCATACCGCTAGGGAGGTTAACTACAGTAGTTACAATTTAACTAAACTCATTAGATTTTAGTCAACTAAAATATATTGATTTCGATTTAGTTTTAATCATAGTCTTTTGACTAAAATACCATTTTAGTTTTAGTTGTATTTTAGTCATCTGAATTGTTTTAGTCATATTTTAGGCGACTAAAATAGTGGTTAACAGTGGAGGAAGGGTAGCTGCTTCTGTTGTGAGTGGACTGAATGTTTGTAAACACCACTAGTGTTTACACTTGTGATAGCTGTGATTCACAGTGATCACAAGGTACAGAGCCACACTAATGTATATCAGTAATGTTCTGATCTGATGATCCTCCTGTGTGCTGTATATACAAACATTCATTATACCAACAATGGAGGATGGGTCGCTCCTTCTGTTGTGAATGGGCTGAATGTTTGTTTTTACATTTGTGATTGCTGTGATTCACAGCGATCACAAGGTACAGAGCCACTCTGATGTACATCAGTAATGTCCAATGACAGATAAGATCACAGGTGCACTGGCCGCCCAAATATTTTCTGAAGCATCATTTACAGTATAAATGGCACTCCAGAAATTCCTGTCTATCTCCCCACTGTTTTCTTACAATACGGAGGTACAGAGATGGTTAAAGAGAAGCTATCAGGATAGAAGCATGCCATGGCCTGTTCTTATCCTGTTTCCATCTATAAATAGTGAGGAGGGTGGACCGCACCTACAGCAAAGTCATATAGGCTCATAGGGAAGCCTTAGTGCTCAGAAATCTACCTGTTCGTGCATCTGACACCAATACTTACAGCAAAATGTTTTTTTATTCATTTAGGTTAGAGAACAGCGAGGGTGCTGTGAAAGGGTGATGTTTATTTAAGACTTTAGGTCCATTCCTGCCTGGCATACTGTGGAAAGACTGCTAAGTCTGGAAGCAATGCACCAAATAAAACTCAGATAAACAGTAAATTGGCTGGACGTTTTGCACAGATCTAATGTCTCCTTCACAGCATTAGCAGTAAACTGAATGATTTCACATTGGGTTTTCTCTATTAAGGACTAAAAAATAATATGCTATTGCTGATTCCTCTCTGCGAATGTTAGGTTGTCACTGACCCAGAACAAGCATGCAGATTTTACAGGTCAGAGTGATGTTAGAGTAGTGCCTAATCTGCATAGCTGAACCCGGTCAGTGACTGTAAAATGAACCTCGAACATAATGATATCTTTATAACCACTCCGTTAGCTGGTTCAAATACTATTTCAATTCCTAAAATGTGCGTCCTAAAGCTGGCCATAGACGATCATAATTTATCCTGTTCAGTAACAGCCGCCTCAGTATACTCGGACAGTGCAGGGTCCTGGTGATGTCCCAGCGAGAGGGATTCCTCCATTCACCTTGCTTGTGTGAATAGAAGAATCTGTTAAAAAAACAACACTTCTATGGCCAGCCCAAGTCAAGGGCTATGCCCTAATTTCATACCATTCCCTTATGGCTGCTAACTAGGGTTGCCACCACCTTTTCATCAAGCCAAACCTGAACACATTAGCAGCGCACTGATCACCATTATCAGTGTCAGTCAGTTAGGCTGTGTACACACGATCATTCCACCCGAAGAGAACGGTCCGAAGGCTGACTGATGGTCTGATGTGCCTACACACCATCAGTTAAAAAAACGATTGAGTCCAACGCGGTGACGTAAAACACAACGACGTGCAGAGAAAAATTAAGTTCAATGCTTCCAAGCATGCGTCGACTTGATTCTGAGCATGCGCGGGTCTTTACCGATGCTTTTGCGTACTAACCATCGGTTTTGACCTATCGGTCAGGCGTCCATCGGTTCAATTTTGAAGCAAGTTCTATTTTTTTGGACCGAAAGATAACTGACCGATGGGGCCCACACATGGTCGGTTTGGACCGATGAAACGGACCTTCAGTCAGTTTTCATCGGTTTAGACTGATCGTGTGTACAGGGCTTTAGCGTCCCTGGTAGATAGTGTCTGTTAACTCCAGATTGCTCGTCACACTATCACAGTCACACTATAGCGTGAATTCCAGTATAATACTGGATACCATAGTTTGTATATGCTATAACTTTCACACAAACCATATTATACACTTATTGGGATGTGTTTTTACCAAAGACATGTAGCAGAATAAATTTTGGCCTGAATGTATGAAGAAATTCGATTTTTTTTTTTTATTAGATATGTTTTTTTACTAGAAAGTAGAAAATACTAGAGATATGTTAGAGAGCATATCGGCCAAAAATGGTACCGATTGAGAAAAAGGTGTCGATAATGCCACCGAAAATGCACACGATTTTGTCATGATTTTACTGTGTGTGTTCTTCATAGGTCACGTGACTCAAAAACTGCATAATTTTTTTAACATCATTGTTTAATGGTGTTATTGATGCATTCTTTTTTTAGCTGACCAAAAATGCAGCAAGCAAGATTTTTAACACCACAACGGACCAGTGTCAAGACATGCATAAGGAATGCACTTTTCTTGCACTAAAGGTGCCGATAATGGCCGATAATAAATCCATATTCATTTAAATTCATGATATTAATTAAAAAGTAAAATTGAATACAATTATATATAAAAATAACTGTCATTCTCGGTTTCGGCCAAATGCGTCCTTATTTTCAGTTTCGGTACCATTCTATTTGGTGCACCACAAGAAAATACAGCATTTTTCTTCCTCCAAACACGGTGAATCCCCCTCCTCAAGAAGGCACATGCCAAGGTCATGCCAATTAACATCTAAATGATTCAGAGAAGGAAATGGTGAAAGTGCTGTGGTCAGATGAGACCAAAATTTAGCTCTTTGACATTAACTCACCATGTTTGGAGGAAGAGGTGGAACCATGATGATTTGGGTCTGTTTCTCTGCTAAAGGTACAGTCCGAGTTTGCCGCATTGAGGGGCTAATGGACGGGGTCATGTATTGTAAACTGTTGGATGAGAACCTTCTTTCCTCAGCCACAACATTAAAGATGGGTCGTGGATGGGTCTTCCAGCATGACAATGACCTAAAACATACCACCAAGTAGGGCCGAAACAACTTATCGATTAATCGACAACTAATCGATTATGAAAATAATCTATAATAATCGATTAATCGTCCAGTTGATTAGTTGGCCTGCATATAGTATGCATTATTTGTTTACATATCAGGAAATACAGTGCAGTACACCATCCATACATGTCACTAAGTACCTGAGAATTTGTGAATGTGAAATTGTGAGGAGCAATGCCTCATGGGACATGTAGTCCTGGACAGGAAGTGAGTGGTTCTAAATGCAGAAGTATTTTTACCTTGCTATAGCGGGCGCACTATACTATACTTTACAGCTTGCTATTGAGGCACTCTGAAGGCAGGAGGAGCCAGAAGCATCAGTGAGGGACCCCAGAAGTGGAGGATCTGGGCTGCTCTGTGCAAAACCATTACACAGAGCAGGTGAGTATAACAATTTAAAATACACCTATGATAAAAATGATAGACCCTTCATTTCTTTGTAAGTGGGTAAACTTACAAAATGTGCCCAGGATCAAATTATTGCTTTCCCCCACTGTGTGTATATATATATATATATATATATATATATATATATATATATATATATATATAATATATATATATGTGTGTATGTGTGTTTACTGACAGAAAATAGGACTTGTGAAATGACCATGTGGAGATCATTATTTCAAAGATGATGATACAGTGAAATGTATAGAATGTTACGGCTTCAAGACTTTGTTTAAACATAAATATGATTATCCAAAATGTTGATGATAGATTTTCACAAAAAGCTTCTATTACATGTCCCAGCAGTTTAAAAGACTTTGCGGTCCAGACCACATTGGCATCAGTTCGGGTACAAAAACAGGTCACTGTTATTTTCTGGAATAAAATATACAAGAAAAAAATGTAATTATATAAAAAAAGTGTTTCTTTTTCCGCCTTTAAAACACATGGAGACAGATTTTCATTAAAACAGTTTAAAGCTAATTATTTTGTGTTTGGTAAAGAAACATTTGTTGCTAACATAGAAAAAAGGCCTGATTCTTGAGGAATCTGCTGTGTAGAATGCCGTATCACTAACCTACAGGGTATTATTCCATTGCGCAACAGACAAATCATCCACTATTGATCATTATGTGTAATGATGTGAAAGGTCAACCTTAGTCAGCAAGTAACACCAGTCTATCCCATATAGGAAATATTGCTTTTGTGTTTAAAGGGGTTGTAAAGGTACAATTTTTTTTTTCCTAAATAGCTTCCTTTACCTTAGTGCAGTCCTCCTTCACTTACCTCATCCTTCGATTTTGCTTTTTAATGTCCTTATTTCTTCTGAGAAATCCTCACTTCCTGTTCTTCTGTCTGTAATTCCACACAGTAATGCAAGGCTTTCTCCCTGGTGTGGAGTGTCGTGCTCACCCCCTCCCTTGGACTACAGGAGAGTCAGGACGCTCCCTACGTTGCAGATAGAGAAAGGAGCTGTGTGTTAGTGGGCGTCCTGACTCTCCTGTAGTCCAAGGGAGGGGGCAAGCATGACACTCCACACCAGGGAGAAAGCCTTGCATTACTGTGTGGAGTTACAGACAGAAGAACAGGAAGTGAGGATTTCTCAGAAGAAATAAGGGCATTTAAGAGCAAAATGGAAGGATGAGGTAAGTGAAGGAGGACTGCACTAAGGTAAAGGAAGCTATTTAGGAAAAAAAATTGTACCTTTACAACCCCTTTAAGGAAAATCTGAGCATTTTCGCATGCGCCCTTAGTTTAAATTTTCAGCACAGTGCCAGTGTGCCCAGGTGAGTGACTCCTGTGTATATGAGTGACGTCATCTCGTGCCAGCGAATCAGGACAGCTAAAGACCAGCATCTGGAAGAAACCAGGAAGAAGATGCCGGCACTGGCAAGGGACATTGTGGGCATCAAACTGTTGAAACAGAGCTAAGTATTTTTGACTTTTGTCCTGCTTTAACCACTTTTACCCCCTTGCCCAGGCTATATTCTGCTATTTGGCACTGCGCTACTTTAACTGGCAATTGTGTGGCCATGCAACGCTGTACCCAAATAACGTTTTTTTTCCACACAAATAGAACTTTCTTTTGGTGGTATTTGATCAACACTGGGCTTTTTTTATTATATAAACAAATAAAGTTTTGAAAAAAAAAAAAAAAAAAAGATATATATATATATTTTTTACTTTCTGCTCTAAAACACATCCAATAAAAAAAATGAAAATTTTTATTATTTTTTTAAATCTAATTTCTTTATTAAATAAAGGCAATATGTATTCTTCTACATATCCTTGGGAAAAAAATTAAAAATACATGTATATTTATTGGCCTGTGTGAAAGTTATAGTGTATACAAACTCTGGGATATAGTCTGCAATCTTTATTTACTCAGTTATTTATTTATTTTTATAGAAGTAATGGCGGAAATCATCGACTTATAGTGGGACTGTAATAGAGTGACGGACAATCTGACACTAACTGACACTTTGTGGGAACTGACTAACTGCCACTCCAGTGACACCAATACAGTGATCAGTGCTAATAATATACACTGTCACTGTACTAATGACACTGGCTGGGAGGGGGTTAACATCTAGGAGCAATCAAGGGGTTAATTATGTGCCTAATAATGTGTTAATGTGTGTACTGCCTGCTACACATCAATTTGTTTCTTTTCTCTGCTCTGCAGAGAAAGGAACCAAAGCAATCATTCCCTGTGTATAAAGCCCTGTGTTGTTTATCAACACAGTGCTCTATGTTGTGATTGGACACAGCTGATCAGCAGGTCCCGGCCATTAATCATTGGCTGGAATGTGTTGACAGACTCCCACTTGGAGTCACAGGTGAGCAAATCACAGGGGGAGTGGAAATCACAGGGGCTGGAATTGGGCACAAGTGGCTAAAGTGATATACAGTAAGAGCCCCTTTTTTTTCAACATATCAGCAGAGGAGGTCTATATTTATATTAGACGCTTAGCAATTGATTTACTAAATATAATAGGCTGTTTTTTGTTAAAAAAAAAAGATAATAGGCTGTTCACTTTGCAAGTAAGTTGCACTTTGCAAGGGAATTTTCCCAATTTTTTTGCTTTAATATATAAACCCTATAGTCTTCTTTTAAAGTGTCTTGCTTCCTTGTTTGGTTGGTCCCCAAATCACTGCCTGTTTGTAGGTGTGTCCTTTACCTAGCAGGCTTCTACGGAGCCCTGCCGGAGCAACCCATCCGTACGCACTCTTGACACACACAGGCATGGTTTCACCGTCCTCAGACATTAGATTTTTCAACAAGGGAGCACACATGCAATGTGTAATAAATCCTGGGACATGTATTCCTGAGGAGTAGATCAGCTGACTCTTGAGAGTGCGCTCCCCATCCAGAACTTCGGAGAAGTAATGTAGGAAGTAGGGGATGCAAAATCATAAAAATAAACTATTTGTGCACCTTTGGTGTGTTTTTGATTAAATATGCTAGGCTTTAGTACTACTTTATGTATCTTCCACTTTCTATTACATTTATTTTACTATTGCTTATTGTCTGTTTTGTAAAAAATAAAAAAATTCTTGCACCCTTTTTTCTATTCTTTTTATTAAAATAGTATTTAAAAATTGATAAGCTGAATCTCTTAATGCTCTAATAAGAAATGTGAGTCTTTACTTTTATATGAAACTACAGTTCTGTAAACTCTGTTGTGTGAATAATAAACGTGTTTTCTTTTAAAGTATAACTAAAGGCAAAACTTTTTTTTTAGTTTTGAATAGAGTGTAGAGGGATTAAAGCCCCTGCCAGTTTGTATTGCTATCTGTGCTCCTGGTAAGGAGATTCACCCTCTCTGTTTGTCTTGGTTACCATAGAGTAATAGAGAGGAAATCTTCCAATGAGAACACTAGTTCTGGTGACTTGGGGTCCCCAAGGAATTTCTATAATTTGCAGGGATTTCTCTTTACTTCTTGTTTGGCTATGGGACAGGAAGTGAAGGGAAATCTCTGCAATGGGACTTTGGATCGCCACACCGATTTCAGATCGCATGGATGTGAACACCCATGCGTGCCAGTTCTTGCAATCACACTGCATTTTGGGGTATCTTTCATTTAATATTGATACTGGTGGCAGATCGCATGGACAGAGTGTGATTTCAGTGTAGTTCGGGAAACGCTCAGGATTTGCTGCGTTTACTATACCGCATCTAGGTGAACCGGGGGCTTAATGAGAACACTAAAACACATCTAAAAGCTAACAAGAAGGGCGATAGCCATTTGGCTGACTCTTCCCCCAATCATATTTGTGACTGTATGCAGATTGTAACACCTCATGTTGATTTTCTTTTTTCTGTTTGTTATGTTAAATTACCAATAAACATATTTTCAACTCTAAAAGCTAAAAAGAAGTTGTGACTTTGAATGTATTTTTACACAATCAGTGCTTCAGTGCTAGATTTCCTATGAATGTTGCCACTTTAAAATAATTATTATTATTGTTATTGTACAGGATTTATATGGCGCCAACAGTTTGTGCAGCGCTTTGCAACGTTGGGGCAAACGGTACAGTTACAATACAATTCAATGCAGAAGGAATCAGAGGGCCCTTTATCTCCAGTATTCTGGCACATGTCACTGAAAGTTTAATTATAGTGAAAAGAACACATTTGTATTGTCCTCAGTATCCAGTCAGATTACATCTGATCTTTCTGTTTCAGGTTGCATAATAACATCAGATATATAATTAGGGTTTTTGGATAAAAAAACTTTTTTCTTGCCAAATGTTGTGCAATGTGACGTAGAATAAAACCATGCATTTGTACTAGCTCCTTCCACATTGTTAAGATCTGTGTAGCCTCCTGCATACAGTTCCGATAAAAGATGACTTAAAGTCACAGCCAAAAATATTGTCACCCCTGCATTTCTGTCAGATAATGCACCACTTCGCCCAGAAAACTGTTTCAGTTATAAATGTTTATTTCTTTTGTTTTGTATTGATATGACACAAAAATAGTGAAGAAGCAAGAAGTCAAATCTGACACATTACAAGGAAAACTCCAAAAATTGATTTGACCCCATTATTGGCACCATTTCAAAATTCCATTCCAAGTTTGTGATGCTCCTGTAATTTGTAATTAAACTCACCTCTATCAATTAACAGGTTCTGACAATATAGAAATCACACCGACAATCAGTTAAAATAGTGAAAAATTGACCCAACCTTTCTGTTGTGTGTCTCTCTGTGTCACATGGAGAATGGGAAGAGCAGCAAAGAATTGTCTGAGGATTTGAAAATAAAAATTGTGGAAAAGAATGAACAATCTCAGGCCTCGTACACACGACCGAGTTTCTCGGCAAAAACCAGCAAGAAACTTGCTGTTTTTTTTTTTTTTTGCAGAGGAAACCGGTCGTGTGTACATTTTTCGAGGAAACTGTCGAGGAACTCGATGAGCCAAAAAGAGAGCATGTTCTCTATTTCCTCGACGGGAATGGAGAAAATTGGCACGTCGAGTTCCTCGACAGCCTAACAAGGAACTCGACGAGCAAAACGATGTGTTTCGCCCGTCGAGTTCCTCGGTCACGTGTACGAGGCCTCAAGGTTACACATTTATTTCCAGAGATCTTACAGTTCCTATGCAGTGAATTATCTGACAGAAATGAAGGGGTGCCAATATTATTGGCCATGACTGTATAACCTGATGTTTTCTCACCCTCCTTATAAAATGAGATCAATAAATTCTCCTTGATGATAGTAATGACCAAAGGCTGCGCAGGTCTCTGATAAAAATATGTGGGAAATTAGCTTTTTACCAGAATAACTTTTGCATGTTTTGGGAATTCTGTAAGCTGATAGATGTTGGCCCATTAAGGGCGTTTTCACACTAAATTGCACGGGCGGCAAAACAGAACTGCACAGGAACACGGCAAAAACGCCCACATTCCAATGTGAACCGACCCTAAAGGTACTCTATGGGCGCTTTCACACTGATGCAGTGTGGTTTTCCCACAGCGAGAGTGCAGCACAGTGTACCTGGGGATTTTGTGTTGGTTACATGCACTTTGCCATAGACATCGATTATATTGGATAGTTTAGGTGCATTTTTTCATAATGCACCATAATTTGAAATGAAAATTATGGTGCCAAAACTGACATGTGATCATTCATTTTGAATAAAAGTTTAATTTGTTAAAAAATTCTGGTGGCGAAACAAAAAATTCAGGATGCATTTGGCCGAAACTGAAATTGACGGTTTAAAGAAAATATATATTTTTTATGATTAATTGTATTATATTTGACTTTTTAATAAATATCATGAGTTTAAATGAATATGAATTTATTGTCGCCAATTATCGGCACCTTTTTGAAGCAGTGTTAAAACTCCCGCTTTCTGCACCTCCCCATTGAAATGCATTGAAAATGCAGCAAGAAGGCATCAAAAATGCACCAGTTTTGCGTCTTTGATGCATTTTTTAAATCACATGACCTATGAAAAACACACCATAAGTACGGTAAAATCGCAGCAAAATCGTGGGCGTTTTCGGCAGCCATTATTGGCATCTTCTTTTTTTTTCGGTACAATGCTAAAAATCCGATTTTTGTTTGATAATTTTTGGTGCCCAAAATTTCAGTGCATCACTAACCATAAGGCCTGATTCACACCTATGCGTTTTTAGTGCTTTTTGCATTTTGCAGATTTGTCCTACAGTCCATTTAACATGGTTTCCCATGGAACACGTTCTATAGTGCAAATCTGCAATATTGAAAAAAGAACTATAAGGCCGGGTTTACACTTGTCCGACAAACGCTCTGGCATTGGGAGCTCATGTCGCATGACATGTGAAAATGGAATTTATCACACTCTGGAATTGTTTTGATTGGTCAAAGAACAAGTCAGACTATCACAAAGTCGGATCAAAGTAGTATCCTGTTCATGAAAGTGGATGGATGTAGGACCAATGTAGGACCAATGTAGGACTGAAGTCACAGAGCAAAGTAGGATGAAAGTTGTACTGCTGTCTAGGGTAGTTGATGAGAGCCATAGTAATGGAATGTCCACACAGCAGGTGTCTTTTTCTTGTGCTTTTATTTACCCAACAAGGTAAAACAGTTGAACTTGGTGAAGAATAGAAGAATAGCAGAGATGAAGTATACAGATTCAGATGTAGGTAAAAGGAAACAGTACTGTTTTTTTTAACGGCAAACTTTCACTTCGCCACTCCAGCCGGAATGGGTATAGCGCACCTGGACAGGCCTCTCTCACAAGCCTGGCAGCCAGAATGACACTCGAACTTGTGGCTAAGTCTCTGCCACAGATCCTCCCAATGGTTGCAGAAAATAGTGGTCCGATGTCCTCTTGACTGGACTTAACACCTGGATCTCCTTCAGGTAGTTTAGATTTGGTTACCGACTGATAGGCGACCAACATCCAGCCTCTCAGTGTCCGGTTCCCCTGGTCCCCGATGAATGGTCAGGCCCCTATTGGAACACCAGCCTTTCTTGGCACTCCTCAGGCAGACTCTCCACCAAACAGCTTTCTCCAACAGGACGGACAGCCCAGGACCTCTTTAGGTGGGGACCCAGTCGATTACTGAGTCCCAAGCGGAATATCAAACGCTCCGGGCCAATGTGGTCCCGAAGCCAGGATCTCTGCGTAGCACGTTCCCCCCGGCCCGGAAGGCCTTTTGCCGGGTGCCGTGGGATGGCTACCCTGAAGGTGGGCGCCACACAAGGAGAAGACCCAGGAAGATGGCGTCTGCCCCATAAATACCCCTCCCCAGCATGCACAGCGAGGAAGCCTCCTCCTGATAGGCTGCTGGGGAAAAGTATCCATCCCTTGACTCTACTGCTGCCACCTGCGGACCTGGGGTGGAACTGCACCCCAGGAACAACAGTATGAGTCCACAGCAAAGCCAAGCTAGGACAGAAGCTCCAAATGTCACTTAACTCTCTGACCCCCTCTAAATTTCAATAGCACCGGTTCTGAAAGTAACCAGGCGCTACATGTTCCTGGGATTTTCTTTTTTTCATTTTCTTTTAAATTAAATTTGCAAAGATTTCAAACAAACTGCCTTTTACATTGTCGTTATGGGGTATTGTTTGTAGAATTTTGAGGAATATAAAGAATTTAATCCATTTTGGAATAAGGCTGTAACTAGGGATGTCCCAATACCGATACTAGTATCGGTACCGATACCAAGCATTTCCCTGAGTACTTGTACTCGGGGGAAATGCTCCGATGCCTCACCCGATACCTGGGCAGGTAGGGGAGTTGCAAGTCTTCTCCCCGTGCTGTCTTTCCCCATGCTCCGTGCTCGTCTTTCCCCCGTGCTCCGTGCCCATCTTTCCCCCATGCTCGTCTTCTCTCCTCCCGCTCCGTGCCCGTTTTCTCTCCCCCCGCTCTGTGCCCATCCCCCCCCCCTGCTCCGTGCCCGTCTTCTCTCCCCCCGCTCTGTGCCCGTTTTCTCTCCCCCCGCTCCGTGCCCGTCTTCTCTCTCCCCGCTCCGTGCCCGTCTTTTCTCTCCCCCCGCTCTGTGCCCGTCTTCTCTCCCCCCGCTCCGTGCCCGTCTTCTCTCCCCCCGCTCCGTGCCACTCTCCCCCTTCAATCTGTCAGGACGGAGAGCGGAGGTAGGAGCCGCTAAACCCGGCTCCTACCTTTTCAGAATGAACAGAGTCAGTGTTTACGATGCTTCAGTTTATGAATGGAGAGGAGCTTCCCTCCATTCATTTCATCTGAGGCTGCAGAGAAAGGGACTGGGGAATCTGTGTCCTTAGTCCCTTTCTCTGTCTTAAAGGGGAGATGTCAGAGGTCTGTTAAGACCCCTGATATCTCTCCAAAGACCCCCAACAGGGCTGATTAAAATAAAATAAAAAAATTGCAATAAATATTTAAAAAAATAAATAAAAATAAAATGTAAAAAAAAAAACACTGACAATCCACTCCCCCCCCCCTAAAATAAAAAATAAAAATCACTGTAAAAAAAAGAAAGAAAAACACTGCCACTGTCACATGACATTAAAAATAAAAAGTATCGGTAATCGGTATCGGCGAGTACTTGAAAAAAAGTATCGGTACTTGTACTCGGTCTCAAAAAAGTGGTATCGGGACAACCCTAGCTGTAACATAACAAAAAAAGTAGAAAAAGTGAAGCGCTGTGAATACTTTCCGGATGTACTGTACAACACAGTGTTCGGTTCATTGCCTGCAGGGCCGGAAAAAGGGGTGAGCGAGAGGGACATCAGCCCTGGTTAGAGTGTGTTAGCATGGAGGGTGCTAGTGGGCTGCAGTGATCGCTAGCTTCGGGCACTTGTACACATCTGCTGGGTGTCCCTGAGCCTCCAGCGAAGCGATCTCTTACACTGTAGCAGCTGGTATCTCTTTATTTTATGTTGTGAAATAGTTATGCGTGTGTGAATGAGGCCTATATCGCTGATATTTAAAGTAGGTCCTTGTAGGTAGCATTTACATGCTGTTTATTCTTATATCTGTATAATAAGTACAGTGAAGATAGTGGAAAAATGGATATTACCGCGCTTATCAAAGGAGGGGAAACAGAGAGGGGAAGAAAGGGGGAGGGGAAATGAAAGTGATGAGAAGTGGAGGTACAGCTGCGGCACTGGAAGGTGTATCAAACCATAAGCAATTGAAAATGGGGAGGGTAGTGCTGCGCTAATCAGTGGTGAATGGATAAGTGAATAAACAGGTGGGGGAGGGGAATGAAAGTAGGTGTAATTGAAATGAGGAGCAATATAGCCCAAATGGCATCAGCATAAAAATAAATATAAATGATCAGTGAACAATAACAGTAATGGTGCAAATCATATAACTACACAGGTTCCTCTTAATGTGATGAAATACACTATAAGTAATGGTGCAAAAAATTTTTTCAGGTAACTGTGCTAAGTGACACTCCTATATTGGTGATAAACAGTCCATCAACAGAGTTTGAAAAATATTAGCAAAAAATATAAGTAAAATTTCAAAAGTCCAAGAAAGCAAAAGTGCAAGTGTAGGTCCGCAATATGGAGTGAGAGGAAAATGGGTATCCAGTGATCCTTTTAGGGTAAGTAAGGATGTCCCCTTACCTTACTGCTGTAAGGTAACAGCATATAGATCCAACCACATTAGATGGTTCACTCGATGGGCTCTGATCCAACAACGGCAGGTCCTCCTTGGGGTTCTCGTCCCAGATTGGTCAGTTTCTCGCCCCAAAGAAATAAAGCATCGATGGTGTGATACCGTTTTAAAAATTTTAATTCTAGAATTAAATAGAATAGAATTAGAATTAAAATTTTTAAAACGGTATCACACCATCGATGCTTTATTTCTTTGGGGCGAGAAACTGACCAATCTGGGACGAGAACCCCAAGGAGGACCTGCCGTTGTTGGATCAGAGCCCATCGAGTGAACCATCTAATGTGGTTGGATCTATATGCTGTTACCTTACAGCAGTAAGGTAAGGGGACATCCTTACTTACCCTAAAAGGATCACTGGATACCCATTTTCCTCTCACTCCATATTGCGGACCTACACTTGCACTTTTGCTTTCTTGGACTTTTGAAATTTTACTTATATTTTTTGCTAATATTTTTCAAACTCTGTTGATGGACTGTTTATCACCAATATAGGAGTGTCACTTAGCACAGTTACCTGAAAAAATTTTTTGCACCATTACTTATAGTGTATTTCATCACATTAAGAGGAACCTGTGTAGTTATATGATTTGCACCATTACTGTTATTGTTCACTGATCATTTATATTTATTTTTATGCTGATGCCATTTGGGCTACAGTGAAGATAACAAACCTCAAGAAGATATTAATATACCAAGAAGTGAGCTGATGAACTCCTAGCAAAGCTTGTGCAAATAAAGTAGTAAACCTAATTTGCAGAGTCCCTCTCATAGCTCTCCCGCTATTCCTCCTCTTTTGGTGCCTTATGTCAGCTAAAAAGTGAAAGGTCCCTTATAAATGATTGTTGTATCACTCGTGCCAAGAGCACAGTATACATTATAGTGTGGGGTTTCTTTGTTAATTTGTGTTTCTGCCTTTTGTATATTTAACTTTTTATCCCGTTCCTAAGTGCCAGAATAGTAACACTTTATTTAGATCACAGACTATTTGTAGTTATTTACATTACATGTAACACAGAGTCAAGCTTCTGGAATGACAGACTGAAATTGCAAAAACAATGCAAGATTAATCAAGTAAGAAATATGCCCAGTAAATCCTATCGGCGGATTCATCAATTTGTGTTTATTTCTGCTATAAACCACAAAAACACACCGCGGTGCCAAAATATGAGCAAATGTTCTGAACAGCTGCTACTTTTCACTGAGAGACCTCTAATCTCCCTTAATGAATCTTCCATCTCTTCCGAGCAATTAATTATCCACAATACACAATAACAAACAGCTTTGTTACATGACCATGGATGTATTCGCCTCTTCACTGTGGGGGCGGCCATTTTTTTTACTGCATCGCCAGTCACACAAATGAGGACTATTCATTCACTGACAACGTAAAACTTTCATTAAGGCAGTAATAATGACTTATATCGTATATTGGGCTCTTTCAATACTGTTGCTTGGTCTTTAGCTGATTTTCTTTTGCATTTCACTGGCATGATTTGCTGTTTTGTGACCAAACCAATATTTTCATAAATGAAGCTTGTCCATTCGATAGGAACATGGGGCCAGATTCACAAAAGGGATACGACGGCGTATCTCCTGATACGCCGTCGTATCTCTGTTTCTATCTATGCGACTGATTCATAGAATCATTTACGCATAGATATCCATAAGATCCGACAGGTGTAATTGTTTTACACTGTCGGATCTTAGGATGCAGTACCGCGGCCGCCGCTGGGGGGAGTTTGCGTCGTAAACCAGCGTCGGGTATGCAAATTAGGAGTTTCGGCGATCCACGATGGATTTTCGCGTTTGCTACGTCGCCGCTAGTCTAGTTTCCCGTCGCAAAGTTAGTCGTCGTTTTGGGTGCCCTAACTTTAGTCAGCAAACGTATTGCTGTCTAAAGTATGGCCGTCGTTCCCGCGTCGAATTTTAAAAATGAACGTCGTTTGCGTAAGTCGTCCGGGAATACGGAATTACGCTACGCGCGTCGCCGTTCGAAAAAATTACGTTACTGCGCGCAAAGCACGACGGGGATTGCGAAACGGAGCATGCGCAGTAGGTCCGGCGCGGGAGCGAGCCTTATTTAAATTCCCACACACCCATTTGAATTGGCCTGCCTTGCGCCGGACGTATTTGCGATACACCGCCGCAAGTTTCCAGGTAAGTGCTTTGTGGATCGGGCACTAAAACTGGAAACTTGCGGCGGTGTATCGTAAACGGGTTACGTTACACCGGCGCTCTTGTACGTGAATCTGGCCCTTAGTTCTCTACTTGTCACTGACTCATCTGCTCCATTCCTTCTGGTCTAAATTGCTTTGTTGTATGTTTAGCCTATGACCAAAGAGGCAATGTTATTTTTTATCGATGACAGCTGAAAATTACAGACACATGAGTAAAATGACTGATCCTTTTATGAAGTTACAAATGTGTTATATCTTGGTAAATCGAATCTCCTACTCCCATAACCATAGTTTTGGAAGCTCTAACTATCGAAGGAAAACGTTAAGGCCCTTTTCACACGATTGGCGGATCTGAGCGGGCCACCCATTGACTTGTATGGGCAGGGGGATGTCAGCGGAGATGTGTCTGGAGTGGAGAGGGATTAGAACCCCTGCTGTCTGTGTCCCCGTTAGGGAGATTCGTCCTCTCTATTTGTCCTGTTTACCCTTATCATCAAACGTGAAAGTAAACAAGGAAATGCCAAATTTTGGGTTGACATTATAACACTAATAGAGGGGAAATCTTCCAATGGGACACTAGTTCTGGTGGCCCTGGTGACACACCTAGATTCCCTCAGTTTGAAGGGATTTCTCCTCTTTTGGCCATGGAACAGGAAGTGAAGGGAAATCTTCTCAATGCTACACAGATGGAAAAAAAATTGACAGGGGTGAAAAACCCTTCTTTCCCCATCCAAAATGAAAAAAAAACAAAAAAAAAAAGTTTTGCCTATAGTTACACATTAACTTGGTAGATATTTTGTACTATTCAACTCTTTAATATTATCAGTGGTAGAGTACAGTTATGGATATTGTTTTAATTTTGATCAGGTGCTAGGAGTTCCACCCTTATAATGCCACTCCCCCCCGCTTTACACTTTCTTTAATTATTTGTCTTTTTTGTAAAATCCCCCCAAGGTTCCAGCTTAAAGCGCGACACTCAGTAACATCCATTTCAACAATTCTTTATTGTGTACATGGTACAGCTATAACATGCTAATGCATTTGAGTAGCAATGAGTAAGTCTTTAGCTTGTCACTTTTATATTAACCAATAAAGAATTGTAGCAATGGATGTTAAAGAGTAACTGGCTTTATTGTATTCAATAAAAAAGAGGTGTTTTCTTGCCCCCAAAATGCATAAGCTGTTTTTTTTTTTGCTGTTCTGCCATACATTGAATTTACTATTGCAGTGGCTCCTCCAAAAGCTGTAGCATATTCTTTGCTGAATGAAAGGCATTTTTAATCAAACTTGTTAGGTTTGTAAATCCTATCAGTAACTTCCTTGACATATCTGCTCCTATTTGAAATCTGAAGGCTGGATTTTACTTAGGGAGGCAAATCACACTCATTGGGAGGGCACAGAGGGTCGCTTTTCATCCCCCTTTGGGCAGACTCCTTTTAAGATGTCACATTGTCTTTATAATTGTCATTCACGCCCAGATAACTTATTTCAGTATTTCATGATATCTATGTTTTCGGATTACATTTTATTGCGGAGGCAGACATTTTGAAAGTGGACCCATAGTCTCAAAAGGGGTAAAGTTTACTAGGAATTAGTGGCATCTAAGTAATGACCTCTCTCTTTTTTTTTCCAGAAGTTGAGTGGGCCTCAAGGTGGGCACAAGGTGACTTTACACAGGAAGCAGTGCTGTCTGCCAGGAAATTCTGGACAACAGGTAGGTCCGATTTCATCTTTTAACCCTTTCATGCCTAAGCCTATTGACATTTGTTGCTTACAAGTTCAAATCTGTATTTAGAAGATAAAATGGCGATCTTTGAAAATGTTTTATGTCACATGGTATTTGCTCAGCGGTCTTTCAAACAAAATTTTTGGGGAAAAATACACTTTCATGAATAAAAAAAAAAAAACAGTAAAGTTAGCCCAATTTTTTTGTATAAGGTAAAAGATGATGTTAGGCTGAGTAAAAAGATACCCAACATGTTATGCTTTGAAATTGCGCACACTCATGGAATGGCGAAAAACTACAGGCGACGCTTTAAAAAAATAATAACGGTTACCAGGTTAGAGTTACAGAGGAGGTCTTTTGCTAAAATGATTACACTCACATGTGTGATTTGAACACCGTTTACATTTGTGGGCGGGACTTACGTATGCGTTTTCTTTGCTGCACAAGCTCAAGGGGACGGGAGCGCTTTCAATTTTTTTTTTCTTTTTTTAACATTGATCACTTTTATTGCTGTCACAGGGAATGTAAACATCCCTTGTGACAGTAATAAAGTGGTGACAGGTAGTCTTTATTGAGGGATTGGGGGTTCTAAAAGACCCCAAATCCCTTCTTTGCACTTAAAAGTATGCAGATCGCCAAAATCTGCATTTCTGAATACTGTTATTTTTTAAAAAATTGCCACCATTGGCATCACCTCGGTATAACCCCTTCAAGCCACGAATGCATATTTGTGTACCGGTGGCGTGAAGGGGTTAATCAGATGAAGACCACATTATCTGAACTTTACATGATTGTGCACATTTATTACCTGTGATAGGTGTGTGTGAAATGCTTTGTTTCTTCAGCCACTTCTTTAATTAGAATCTATTTAATCTAGCAGTCAACCTGGCTTCTTTAGTATAAAGAGCCAGACCATATTCTCTTATCCTAAAATTATTTTTCCTGACAGATGCTCGAACTCCATGTTCTGCCTAAACTCATCCACTACCTTCACCCCGTCCTGAAACCAACTTTGAAAAATATTACACAATTAAACCTATTATGATTTCAAAATTCAACTACAATTATGAGTGTACATTGCTTTCTACATCTGCTGGGGAGAGCTGATAGCCCCAAATCTCTTAAAAATGTTCCCCACTCTCTCCCATCTCTGTGTCCTCACTCTTGGACCATGAATGCACTAGACAGTCTCCATGACCATTAGGCTTGGGGCGGGGGGGACCAAACTTGACATCTCTTTTTAAATGTGGTAGTTTTATAACCTGGGTTTACCAGGTAAAATGAAATTGGCTCTTTACCATGTGACCGGCTGTAGCGAGGTGTTACCGGGTTCCCTTCCTCACACCGATTGTGTGTGAGGAGGAGATTGCAGTAACAGCTCCTTACTGCTTACAGTACACACCAAACACACTAATTCCCCCCCCCCCAGTAATAAAGAGGACCTGAAACCAGCCCATCTGTGTACCTGTCAACAGCCCATCTGAGTACCTGCGTACCTGTCACCAGCCCATCAGAGTACCTGTCACCAGCCCGAGTACCTGAGTACCTGTCACCAGCCCATCCGAGTACCCAAGTACCTGTCACCAGATCAGCAGAGTACCTAAGTACCTATCTGCAGCCCATCAGATTACCAGAGTACCTGCCACCAGCCCTTCAGAGTCCCCGAGTATCTGTCTCCTGCCCATCAGAGTACCCGAGTACCTGTCACCAGCCCATCAGAATAACCAAGTACCTGTCACCAGCCCATCTGAGTACCCGAGTACCTATCTGCAGCCCATCTGAGTACCTATTTGCAGCCCATGCCTCATAGAATATACGTTGGGGTGTTTTCTTTCCAAAATGGTGTCATTTTGTGGGTAATTCCATTGTTCTGGTCCAGGGCCTTCAAAAGTTTAATAGGTAGGAATGAAATTAGATGTGTAATTTATGCTCTTAGAATGCCTAATGGTGCTCCCTGCATGTTGGGCCTCTGTATGTGGTCAGGCTGTGTAAAATTCTCACACATGTGGTATCGTCATACTCAGGACAAGTAGCATAATGTTTTTTGGGGGGTCATTTTTGCTATGTACATGCTATGTGTTAGAAATATCATATATATTGACAACTTTGTGTAAAAAAAAAAAAAAATGTTTTCATTTTCTTTCCAAGTTTTCCGAAGACTTGTGGAACAAAATTAACCGTTCAAAAGACTCATTATGCCTCATAGAATATACGTTGTTTGCTTTCCAAAACAGGGTAATTTTGTGGGTAATTCCAATGTTCTGGTGCTCATTAGGAAATGTTATGTCTCATTTATGATCCTAGAACGCCTGATGGTGCTCCCTGTATGTTGGGCTTCTGTATGTGGCCAGACTGTGTAAAAGTCTCACACATGGGGTATCGCCATATTCAGGAGGAGTAGCAGAATGTATTTTGGGGTGTAATTGGAAGTATGCATTTACTGTGTGTGAGAAAAAAAACTTGTTATTCTGACAATCGTGTGTTAAAAAAATTGATAAAATAAAAATGTCTTAAATTTGAGGGAAAAAATTACAAAAACTCACCATGCCTCTTACTAAATACCTTGGATTGTCTACTTTTCAAAAAGGTGTCATTTGGGAGGTAATTGTACTTTCCTGACATTTCAGGGCCTCAAGAGATGAGATGGGCCATTAGTACATCAGGTGTGAGTCTACAAGCACCATAGCACGTAGACTCTATAACTTTCACAAAGACCAAATAATAAAAATGACTTATGTGCAAAAAAAAAAAAGTTTATTTTTTCAAATTTTTCTTTTTTCACTTATGTGGCAAAAAATAAAAACAGCCAGTGGTGATTAAATACCTCCAAAAGAAAGCGCTATTTGTGTGAAAAATGTAATAAATATGTTGTTTGGGTACAGTGTAGCAATTGTCATTCAAATTGTGAGAGCGCTGAAAATTGGTCTGGGAAGGAAGGGGGTATAAGTGCCCGGTATTGAAGTGGTTAAACCTCCTGTTCTTGTAATCACACTGGAAATGAGGACTGTTTTCCCTGATATGATTACAGCAATAAAAACTTGACCGAATCTAACCTTTCCCTATTCTATCTGAAACTAAAAAAAAATCAATTTAAAGCTGTGGAAAAAAACGGACATTGTGATATTGTGCAAATACCTAGGTGTGTGTTACTAAAGTACAAAGTGCTAGATGGAATAAAGCTCACCGATCCATATATACATTCTCCTAATACCTTTCTTTAGCACAAATATATCTTACTTCTTGTCACTAATAATTCCTTTTCTGTGTCTCTGAAAGTGAAACTCCACTCAAAACTTTAGTTTTCTTTTCGATTAATTTTTCTTTTTTCTTTTTTGGTTTAGACTTTTATTGCTTTTTTTGTGGCCCCATTGGGAAGATTTCGCCTCACTTCCTGTCTTGTCACTGAAAAACCATTGAGGGGATTGGAGTTCTACTTTAATATCATTCCTGATAAAATGCATGTCCTGATAACATGCATGTGCAATGGTCAGTGCGATTGCAGATTCTTTCAGGTATTGTATTGGCCTGCTTCATGTGATTTGAATTATCGGCCTGCGCTTCTGTCTCCTTCACTTTATAGCTCCTGTCTCGTTTTTGAAAGCAGATCCTTGGGTCTGTCTTCCCTCCTCCATTGTCCCTCTTGATCTGATATATGGACCTCTATACATAACTGTGTTGTTTAACTACCAACTGACTATTTTACACCAAATTTCTCACCCACCCTTTAGTAAGGAATTCTAACAATAAAAAAAAAGAATTGGTGGATTTATACCTTCATTTTTGTAATCCATCCCACCTCGGAAAGTTGGGAGATATGTGATGGCCCTTCAACGTACCAAGCATTCCGTACATTTTACACAAACAAAGGACAAAGGAACAGACAGATATTGACGTAAAATGATCAATTTACATGACTGAATGTAACTACTTATCACGGTCCCTTCCTTGCTTTAGAAATAGACAGCAGCTAATTGGCAGATTCTCAGCCGCCTATCATTCTGACAGAACGTGGCGGTGCCTTTCTAGCATTTGATGCTGATTGACAGACAACACATCGCACGCTGCGAGAAGGGTCATGAAAGATGTTGGCTTTCCTTTCCTTGTTGTGATTGTCAATTTGCAGAGAGTGTTTTTCTAACTCCTATGTAACCACTCTGTATACTGTATAGGTGATTTGAACATTTAAAACACAGTACAAAAACATTGTTAGCATACTTACTGTAATTTACCTTTCCTGAGAACTCGTTGGGCCAGATTCAGATAGGAGATACGACGGTGTATCTCCTGATACGCCGGTGTATCTCCTGATACGCCGTCGTATCTCTAAGGCCGGCCGGTCGTATCTATGCGACTAATTCATAGAATCAGTTACGCATAGATATGCCTAAGATCCGACAGGTGTAAGTGACTTACACCGTCGGATCTTAGGCTGCAATTCCAGGCCGGCCGCTAGGTGGCACTTCCATATCTTTTACGCGTCGAATATGCAAATGAGCATTTACGCCAATTCAGAAACGAACGACCGCCCGTCGCTTTTTTTTTACGTCGTTTGCGTTCGGCTTTTTCCGGCGGAAAGTTACCCCTGCTATAGCAGGGATAAGTGCGGCGTATCCTATGTTAAGTATGGGCGTCGTTCCCGCGCCGAGTTTGGAATTCTTTACGTCGTTTGCGTAAGTCGTTCGCGAATACGGCCGGACGTAATTTACGTTAACGTCGAAACCAATGACGCTATTGTACGTAGAATTCAAGGATATCTTCCAAGATTCGAGCAGCATCCACTGAATCTCTTCTGCTATGCCCACCTGGGCTAGCCTGCTTCTTAAAAATAACCAATTGCGACTTGAATGCTACGTACTATAGCCTGTGGAAAAGATCTTTGAGGTAGCAGTGATTATTCGATTCAACCCTAGGCTGACATGATTAGCCCCAGGAATGGAGTTTTATAGTGTCTCCCTGCACAGGCATGGTTTCCCGCACCAAACCCAAAAGAATACCAGTAGGCTAATGGGCATCCTCCAAAACTGGCTTTACTGTGTTGTAATGTATTGAGTTTGTATGGGCATTGGTTTGTATAGTCCTTCAGGGATGGAATTAATGTAAATGATCTAGGTACTCTGTAAAAAAAATGCAGGTTATGTTTGTTGGAGTGGGATAGGTTTAGAACTCCAGTATTTTTGTCTGGGGACAATTTGGGTCACCTTCTGTCCCAGAAATAGTAATCATTGAAATCTGAGATCTCTCCAGTGGGAACGTGTATAGAAAATGTATTTTATTTTTTTCCAAAAATATATTAAATACAGGTTAGAATCTCTGTCAAGTTTTTACAACTGTTTCTGTTCCCTTGAGGAAGTTTCCCATTACTTACTTTACTAGTGACACTGGGGTTAACTTACTAAAACTGGAGAGTGGAAAATCTGGTGCAGCTGTGCATGGTAGCCAATCAGCTTATTTTTTTATAAATGTTTTTTATATATATATATATATATATATATATATATATATAAAAGTATAGGCAGATACACATTATAAAAATAACATTCCTATATTTCAATTCCTTACTACTTAAAATTCATACACATTTTTTTTCCCGCCTCCCTGGCGGTATGATTATGTCAGATTTTTGGATCTCAAAGCGGTACAGTTGTTTTGCATGGAAATTTGGCGTTTTAGATTGTAGGCCTGTAGACTTTAGGAATAAATCACTTAAATCTGTCCAAACAAGAGTCTAGTAGACATCCCGGGTATGATAAAGTTTGAAACACGAAATCATAAATTATAATATAATAAATAACTATAAATAATTATAACAAATACTAATATAATAATAACATTTATTCAATAATGCAATCAAATCAAAAACACTGAAATTTGCTCAGTTGCAGAACAAAACTTTTTGGTTGCCATGAACAATCTTAAGTTTCCAGACAGAAAGAACAGTATTTTATAATATAAAACTGCATGCAGGGCACTGAACAAAGCACTAGGGATAAAAGGGAGGTGAAATTACTTGATACAGTAATGTAATCTGTAAGATTATAAGTGTACTGTATGTGTTTTGTTTTTTGCACTTTTTGAATTTGGTGCCAGGGTCCGTCCCTGTGCGTCACGACGCTCGCAGGGAACTGAGCCTGGCACACAGTACATCGAGTGGAGTCCACAGCCCGCGGACACAACAGGAGGACATTGCAGGGTCCTGGCCTGTCAGGGTTTTATGGCCGGCAGCTATAACTGCTAGCAGTGATCATTTTATTCTGACGGTGGGGAAGGCTCCCCGCCAGCAGAACACAATAGGGAGCAGGAGGGATTCCCCCATCCGCACTCACTGTGTTGATGGGGAATCAAGTAATTTTCTTTCCCTCCACGTGGGGTTTAAGGGACGCAAATTGCCTAATGTATGGCCTGCCTTTGCAGTGTTTGTTACAAACAAAATTTGAGTCCTAACTGGTTTTCAGCCAAATATATATTATCCAATACACTGGTGAATTTTCATCACTGAAAAAAAATACAGATTTATATTTACTACTGCAGCTCTTTTTAACTGGTGAAGGGCACCATATCTCTGTGGTGATTCATGGTGTAAAGCATTTTCATACCAAGGGAAACCTGCAGGTATTCCAAAACATTATCTTAAATGGAGCCAGTCTAGGTTATTGCATTGCACCATCACAGACTCACAGTACGTTTTGTGTGGCAGTGTTGATTCTTGCCATAGAAAAGAATGGTAACCAACCATTTTGTGCGGTTTTAATGCCTGCTACTCTATGTTATGGAATTTTAAGTCTCCTCCCCATGTACATACAAAATACAGTTAAACCTTGGTTTGAGAGCGTTTTGCAAGACAAGCAAACTTTTTAAATACATTTTAAGTAGCGTCATGTCACAACTGAGTATAAAAGAGAAGAGAGGCGCCTCTAAGTATAGCACTATGGTTACATTTAATGAAGGTACAACATTTAGCAACTCACATGGTTGATAATTAAAACAGGCACATCTAAGTATGCAGGCATCCGGGGTAAAGCTCCTCATGCCACTCTGCACTCCACGAGCGGTTCAATTGCTCTACTGCAGGGTAGTCTTCCTGGTCACAATTGCAGACCGACAGCGGTGAGAGCCAGCAGGGCGGAGGATGGTCTATGTTAGATCTGCCTCCTTTAATCATCAACCATGTGAGTTGCTAAATGTTGTACCTTCATGAAATGTAACCATATTACTACATTTAGAGGCGCCTCTCTTCTCTTGTACACTCTGTAGCTCCTGCTGGATTCGGCTTCTGATCCCCTTGTGGAGGCTTCTATTGGTAGATGGACATTTTATGGTTACACATCCTATCACATTGCTATAATCTTTTTATATGAACTATAAACTGAAGGACTTATGAATAAATGAATAAATGGTTGTGGAACAAATCATCTGAGTTTCCATTATTTCTTATGGGGAAAGTGCTTTGGATTACAAGCATACTTCTGGAACAGATTATGCTCACAATTCAAGGTTCTATTGTATATAATACAAGTAATATACACAAATGCATGCACAAGCACCCTACCATGTATTACTGTTGGTACAGAAGTGTGAATAGAGCCCGCGTGCGTTTATGGGATATTAGGTGCTATAATCATTGTTGCCAGATGAGATTGGTAAGGTGTGCTCTGTATCATCACAAAAGGAATGATAAATAAGGTGCTATTATCTTTGCTCTATCTACTAAACTGGTGAAAAAAACTGAATCCTGGTGATTTTGGTGAATAGAAGTAGGATCTGAATCACTATTTCCCAATTAGTAGATGTAATTGACTGTGGCTTTTCTGTCTTTCCAGACCTAAATATGATGGATCAGATGTAGCCAGAAGTCCGTTTACATTTACCTGCCTATAGAGGCAATACAAGTTAATCTTAGTGGGCTGTCAATATGAGGATGTCACAAATTGAATGGGCACAAAACTGACATCCTTCCCGTTCATCCCCAATTCCCTGGGATCTGCTTGCAGAACAGAGTGGAGCAGCACCCCATGAAAGAACCCCAAATCTCCTAGTGCATCTGACAATCCCCTTTCCCCAGAGTGACAATGCTGCTGTCCTAAAGTGGTGACACCCTATGACACCCTAGGACAGGAAGTGTGTTACTGGCTGGACCAACAGGTGAAAACAAATTGAAAATAAGCTAAAAAAAAAAGGAAAACAAATGCAGCCACCACATTTAAGAGTTTAATTCCAATTAAAATATGTGTTTTCCCAAGGGTCATCTGAGGAATATAACTTAATCTCCAGATAACGCCAAGCCAATTAGCTTGGCCCTGGAATAGTTCATTAATTTTTCTTAAAGCGGGGGTTCACCCAAAAACATTTTTTTAACATTAGATTGAGGCTAATTACGGGAAGCAGAATCGGATGTTTTTTTTTTAAATAAATGCAGTACTTACCGTTTTAGAGATAGATGTTCTCCGTGGCTTCCGGGTATGGTCTTCGGGACTGGGCGTTCCTATTTGATCGACAGCCTTCCGACGGTCGCATACAGCGCGTCACGAGTTGCCGAACATCCGTGCGGCTCTATACCGCGCCTGCGCACCGACGTTCGGCTACTTTCGGGAACTTGTGACGCGCTGTATGCGACCGTCGGAAGGCTGTCGATCAAATAGGAATGCCCAGTCCCGCAGCCAATACCCGGAAGACGCGGAGAACATCTATCTCTAAAACGGTAAGTACTGCATTGATTTAAAAAAAACCACCCGATTCTGTTTCACAAAATTAGCCTCAATCTAATGTTAAAATTTTTTTTTTTTTTGGGTGAACCTCCACTTTAACTATTTTAGGATATTTTGACCCACTATATCGAGAAAACGCTATCTTCTTCCATTTTCCCCATAACTAAATATTACCTTTTATATTCTCCTATCTTGATTATATATGATTGTTATTATTGGTAGCTATCCAAATAATAATAATTCCAAATAATAATAATAATCATAGCTAGAATAACATCACTAAATTGTTATGATGACGGAAATGTCACACTAAGGAATACTCCTTACATTTGGTTTTATATTCTTCATGAGAGAAACATAGTTATAACTTCTTTTTTGTATTTTATTATTTTCATTGTATTGTACTAATATGAATGGTACTTTTCTTATGACCTTTGTTATGCCTTATGAAAACATAAAAATAAGTGTTTCTGCTGATTATGTGCAGGCAGGTATCATGCAGTTTGTGAGTTTTGATTGTCTGGATTTATAATCTGCATAAATTGCAACGACGGAGCGAATCTGCATGAGGACATTTAGGTGAGCTGAAGAATTTTGCAACAAAGTCAAGTCATCACATTTGCACAGTTCAGTTATCTCAACTTTCTTCAATTCATTCATTTTTTTTAAATAGTTTTTTTAGGAGAACATAAAAGTTGTCGATGAGATGGGATGAGTTACTAGGTTTGGTACAAAGTTTCAGGAGCAAGATGTTCCTGGAAAAAACGATTTTCCAATGTGTAGGTTATTCCATTCACAGACTTGGTGACAAGCTGCAGCATTCAGGCGCCAGTCAGTCCTATGTGGCAGCTAGGTGAACAATGCTTTTAGTGGCAGATGTTAGGCACCAGCTGTAATTATTTTTCTGCACAGATCACCAGAGTTGCATAAAAAGTATAAAAGAAATGGCTTACCCAGAAAGCATCCCAGAGCGCAGTACCATGGATGAGCCATCCCTCCAGGAGAAGACGGGGCTCCTCGGGAGAAGTTTTGGATCCTGTAGCTGTGATGAGAAGGCTCTGTTCCCTGGCTGGTGTAACACAGGGGCTGCTGTTGCTGGGGAACGCTGTGCTCTGTCTGATCACATACTAATGTGTTCCTGAAGGCAGCCTGTCCACAGTGTGTTGTTAGATTTAATGGAGCTTGGCAGTTATAGGTTAAACTTAGGGAGAGGTGGAGACTTGTAGGATCCTGCAGACTATTATAATGCACGCTGGCTGTTCATTCATACTTCCAAAGTGTACACCTCATCCTATACTCTTTCACCCACTCACTACATACTGCACTCACACCCACATGTCCCTCCTTTTCAGAGACAGTCCCTCCTTTGGTCCCAGGTACCTCTGCCTCCTTTTCCTCCACAGCTGTCCCCTTTTAGCTGTGAAGCACAGATGTTTGTAAAAGGAAAGCTGTATTCAAAAAGTATGGAAATTGTTGTACTACTTGTCCTCTCCTTCTCCTTGCCTGGCTGTCATTCTGATCCAAGGGCTTCATTAGTTTCACTGACCTGCAACAAGTATGCAAACCATGAAAGAAGCTTTAACTTCACTTTTTTTTTTTAACCTGTATGTTTGTTGTAGGTCAGTGACTCAGCATGGAAAAAATGTGTAAAGTTACATTAAAGAGGCCAAAATGTAAAAAAGGGCGAACAGGCAGGAATTTTAATGCAATGCTGAATCTGAATGAACTCCCGAGCATGCACGGGAGTGACGTCACCCCCACCCGGCCAATGGAAGAGGCCAGCGTTTAAGACCCGGTAGCCGGCCGCCTGAAAATGCTAGCGGCTGGGCAGGGGATCTCGGGGACGCTGCATCACTAGAGCCTGGGTGAGTATAGTTCTGCTGTAAGATAAACACATAGGGCCAGATTCACAGAAGAAGTACGCCGGAGTATCTGCTGATACTCCGGCGTACTTTCAAATTTGCCGCGTCGTATCTTTATTTGTGATTTACAAACAAAGATACAACGGCATTTGGCTAAGATCTGACAAGCGTACGGCTTCGTACGCCTTCGGATCTTAGGATGCAATACTTCGGCGGCCGCTGGGTGGAGATCGCGTCGTTTTCCGTGTCGGGTATGCTAATTAGCTGTTTACGGCGATCCACGAAGGTACGTGCGTTCATTGCATTCTCTTACGTCGTCGCTAGTCGGCTTTTCGCGTCGCAAAGTTACGGCTGCTATTTAGGTGGTGTAACATTAGACAGCCCATGTATGTATGTATGTATGTAAAGTATGGCCGTCGTTCCCGCGTCGAATTTCAATTTTTTTTTTTTTGCGTAAGTCGTCTGGGAATACGAAAGTACGTAACGCACGTCGCCGTTCAAAACATTACGTCGGGCGACGTCATTTCGCGCAAAGCACTGCGGGAAATTTCAAAACGGAGCATGCGCAGTACGTCCGGCGCGGGAACGCGCCTAATTTAAATGGTCCCCGCCCCATTTGAATTAGGCGGGCTTGCGCCGAACTGCTTTACGCTACGCCGCCGCAAGTTTACACGCAAGTGCTTTGTGAATCAAGCACTTACGATGAAAACATACGTTACGCCGCCGTAATTTTTCGTGAATCTGGCCCATAAACATGTAAATAAACTAGCCTTTAACCAGTTCCCGACCCCCGCATGTACATATACGTCCACAATATGGCACGTACAGGCACATGGGCGTACATGTACGTCCTCGCCTATTAGCGGGTGGGGGGTCCGATCGGGACCCCCCCCGCTACATGCGGAGGTCGGGTCCGCTCGGGGAGCGATCCGGGACCACGGCGCGGCTATTTGTTTATAGCCGCTCCGTCGCGATCGCTCCCCGGAGCTGAAGAACGGGGAGAGCCGTGTGTAAACACGGCTTCCCCGTGCTTCACTGTGTCGGCGCATCGATCGCGTCATTCCCTTTATAGGGAAGACACGATCGATGA
This sequence comes from Rana temporaria, assembly GCF_905171775.1. Taxonomy (NCBI): domain Eukaryota; kingdom Metazoa; phylum Chordata; class Amphibia; order Anura; family Ranidae; genus Rana; species Rana temporaria. Next base: position 23,994,485 of record NC_053500.1, on the reverse strand, counting down.
CGTCATTCCTACAGCCACACCCCCCTACAGTTGTAAACACATACTAGGTGCACCCTAACTCCTACAGCGCCCCCTGTGGTTAACTCCCAAACTGCAACTGTCATTTTCACAATAAAGAATGCAATTTAAATGCATTTTTTGCTGTGAAAATGACAATGGTCCCAAAAATGTGTCAAAATTGTCCGAAGTGTCCGCCATAATGTCGCAGTCACGAAAAAAATTGCTGATCGCCGCCATTAGTAGTAAAAAAAAAAAAATTTATAAAAATGCAATAAAACTATCCCCTATTTTGTAAACGCTATAAATTTTGCGCAAACCAATCGATAAACGCTTATTGCGATTTTTTTTACTAAAAATAGGTAGAAGAATACGTATCGGCCTAAACTGAGGAAAAAAAATGTTTTTATATATGTTTTTGGGGGATATTTATTACAGCAAAAAGTAAAAAATATTGAATTTTTTTCAAAATTGTCGCTCTATTTTTGTTTATAGCGCAAAAACTAAAAACCGCAGATGTGATCAAATACCACCAAAAGAAAGCTCTATTTGTGGGGGGAAAAAGGACGCCAATTTTGTTTGGGAGCCACGTCGCACGACCGCGCAATTGTCTGTTAAAGCGACGCAGTCCCGAACTGTAAAAACACCTTGGGTCTTTAGGCTGCATATTGGTCCGGGGCTTAAGTGGTTAAAAGAGAAGTATTGCCAAAGCTTGTTGTCCTGCTTCTCTTGAGGGTCAAAGGAGTGCGGTTATTTTTGCTGAGTCAGCTAATAGCGGGTTATGGCCAGCAACTATCTGACGTGGCAGAGTCATTCCAGGCTCTGGAAGGATCCTGACAATATTGTCTGAATCAACCCGGTTCTTTGATCGGCAGCTTGTTCCACCTCCCACTGCACCACTGAGAGCAAGAACCAGCTGTTCCCAACCCCTCCCCTGTTCAGTGCTCCAGTGATCACTGGAGGGGCAGAGCAGAGAGATCTCACTGACAGTCACTGCTCTGAGCAGACCAAGAGCTGAGCAATTAGTGGTTATGTGATTGCTCAGTTCTTGGTCTTTACCCTGGTCCACAGAAAATCGCTTTGTCCACAGAAAATCCAATCGTGTGTACCAGGCTTTAGAATCAATATGGGACACTGCAGCATGGAGGTGAGTATACTAAGGGCTAGATTCATAGAGAGTTACGCCGGCGTATCAGTAGATACGCCGGCGTAACTCTGAATCTACGCCGTCGTAAATTTAAGCGTATTCTGGAAACCAGATACGCTTAAATTAGGCTAAGATACGAGCGGCGTAAGTCTCCTACACCGTCATATCTTAGGGTGCATATTTACGCTGGCCGCTAGGTGGCGCTTCCGTCGATTTCAGCGTAGAATATGCAAATGAGCTGTATACGCCGATTCAGAAACGTACGTGCGCTCGGCGGATTTTTTTACGTCGTTTGCGTAAGGCTTTTTCCGGCGTAACGTTACTCCTGCTTCTATGAGGCGTATGCAATGTTAAGTATGGACGTCGTTCCCGCGTCGAATTTTGAAAATTTTACGTCGTTTGCGTAAGTCGTTCGCGAATAGGGCTGTACGTAAGTTACGTTCACGTCTAAAGCATTGACGATTTGCGGCGTAATTTCGAGCATGCGCACTGGGATTCTTTCACGAACGGCGCAATTTCTTTATGAATACGGAACTTGCGCCCTAAGTTACGACGGCGTAACGTATCTGAGATACGTTACGCCAGCAGAAAAATACGCCGGGCTGTCTGAATCTAGCCCTATGTGTGTCAGTTTTTTTATTTTTTTAAGTCCACACTTCCCATTTAATGTGTGTTTTGTGGTGATTTTTAGTTCAGTACTTTTTATAGTGCTTATAACTGTTTTCTATGTGCCCTGTAGTACTGGTGTGATGTGTGGTGCAGTACAGTACTGTAATGTAACACATTTGCATTTTTCCACACTGCATTGGATTGCACTACTTGTCACTGCACAATGTAAAACACTGCCAGTGGCGGCTGGTGCTCAAAATTTTTGGGGAGGCGCAAAAAAAAAAAACATCAATTGCAGCCTCACTGTGCCCATCAAACGCAGCCACTGTGGCCATCAATTGTCCCCACTGTGCCATCAATTGTCGCCACTGTGTCATCAATTGTCGCCACTGTGCCATCAATTGTCGCCACTGAGCCATGCCATCAATTGTCGCCACTGTGCCATCAATTGTCGCCACTGTGCCATGCCATCAAACGCAGCCACTGTGCCATGCCATCAAACACAGCCACGGTGCCATCAATTGTCTCCACTGTGCCCATCAATTGTCTCCACTGTGCCCATCAATTGTCACCACTGTGCCCATCACCGCTGGCTCTGATAGGCACTTCCAAACACCAACAAACTGCTGTTATTCAGTTGGCCGGCGCTCACCAGGGGGCTGGTCATCTGAATAGTGGGCAGCAGTGGTGACAATACATAGAGATTCATGCAATGCATGCATGAATCTCTATGTATTGTACACTTGAGTGATGGCGCAGGGGAGAGAGGGGGCGGCGCTCCTGAGCCCACTATGAACGCACCGCCGCTGAACACTGCGCTGCTGTGCAGTGACATGAATGACGTGTCACCACATGACTCTTCAAATGTAATTGAATAAAAACCCAAGCAGTGCGATGCCCTGAAAAACACTTTGCCCCGCTCTCTTAACTGACCTGCATTTACCATGCTTTGCTGTAAGTAAGAGCTAAATAAGCCACGCTTAAGCTGTAAACAGAATAAACAAAATTGATTTAATTTAACACCGGCCAGGATTCAAACCCTTAATGGGCAGGCTGAATGTTCCAACTTGATCGATCAACTTGGGTACAACTAGCCTGCCGAATTAATTTGCGATTATTACAAGCGGCTGCTATAGCCTCTAGCAATAATCACTGTCTTCTCCCAGTGGTGACGTCTTTCCCCCGATGGAAGAAGACAATTGCTCAGCAGGAGGGATTCCTCTGTCAACACTGACTGTGTTGATGGTGGAATTGTTAAAATTCCTTTCCTGCAACCCATGGTTGCAGGAAAGAAATTCCCACAGTGTATTGCCTGCCTTAGATGCACTAGCACATTTAAATAGACCTGATTAATAGATTAAAGCGGAACGCCAGTTAACAGTTTTTAAGCACTTACAACAACAGTTTTTTCCTTTTGGGGTGAAAAGTTTACATAAATGAATAAAAGCTGACCATTACAAGCACCCCTGTTAGTGTTAAAGTGGATGTAAACCCTCCAAATATACAGTGAAGTGAACAGCCTCAGATGATACACATGGATGAAACAAATCTCCCTACATAAGTTTTACATTTATATCTGCTGTCTTTAGCTTTATATACTGTTTAGAAAGTGCACATCCTGTTAGAAAATGTTCTCTTCCTGTTCAGCACTGCAGTGAAGTCTGGGCATACAGCCAAGACAGCTGATTGGAGGAAAGGCACACACCCCCTTTTCTCATAGGTAGAGACTTTCAGAGCTGATCCTTGAATGTTCAAGGCTCTGCTAAGCTATTTTTAGCATCCTCACCAACACAACACAAAGGCTGCTTTTATCATATGTGATGGAGAACTTGCCAGGAGTTATCAGGTTGAGAGAGGGAGAGAGCTACGGGGCATAGTGTTTTGAAGAGAGATAGCAAAACACTACAAATATATGTGTCCAGCTCAAATTTCATGAATCGGGTTTACATCCACTTTAAATGTTTTTTCCTAACTTCTTAAAGGGGAGGTTCACCCTAAAAACGACGTTCTAGTATTACATTTGCCCCCCACATTACAATACAATTATGCCTATTATGTTTTTTTGTATGCTGTACATACCTTGGTACAGCTAATTCACCCGTGGCTTCCGGGTTGCAGTCACCACGCTCTGCTCTGGGAAGACTAAGAACTGAGAATCGGTGGTCATGTGATCTTGGGCTTTGGGCCGGCGGAGGACAGCTGCTGCATCAGACCGATGCTGCAGCATAGAGGGTAAATGTTTATTATTTCTATTCCCACACTTCTCCTTTAATATAAGATTTGACAAGCCACACCCACTTTTGCCATGCTTGTTTTAGGACTGCTTGGAGCCAATGGTAACAGATTTTGGTCAATGCAGAGTAAACATGCCGCACGGTAACTGCAGAATCAAGGTGCACATAGACATCAGATGACATAATGGGCACCTTTAATGAGTGTTACAGGAAAAATAATTAGAAAACAAGCTGGTGGATGTTGATACCCCTAGCCACATGATTTAAGCTACAAAAGGCCTAAAAGTTTATTGGGTACTCTGAAGATTTTTTTTTTATAGCGAAGGCCTAAAAGTTCACCTTTCGTAACATGTTACAACCATATTCAGGGTGTAACATTGTACTGTTTCAGCAGCCCCTGCACCCCCCCTCCCAATCCTCATTGTGACAGCAAGCAGGAGATCTTCTCCCTGCACTCACTGTCAAAATGTAAGGCCCCTTTCACACGGACGGCTGTATTTATGTTTTGCTGGAATTCAAGACTCCAGGTACAGCGATCAGCTGCATTTGTACAGTGCTTTTAGCTGCGGTTGCGTTTAGCCACGGCACGATATTGAATGGGGATCCGACTTGGATCCCTGCCAATACCAAGCACTGTGTCTGGTATGAATCTTTAAGGGGGGAACTCCATGCCAAATTTCAAATAAAAAACAGGCATGGGTTCCCCCTACAGGAGCATACCAGGCCCTTGGGTCTGCTATGGATTTTAAGGGGAACCCCCGTACGCCGAAAAAATGGCGTGGGGTTCCCCAAAATCCATACCAGACCCATATCCGAGCAGCAGCCCGGCCGGTCAGAAAAGGGGGTGGGGACGAGCGAGCGCCCCCCTCCTTAACCGTGCCAGGCCGAATGCCCTCAACATGGGGGGTAGGTGCTTTGGGGCAGGGGGGGCGCCCTGTACCCCCCCCCACCCCAAAGCACCTGTCCCCATGTTGATGAGGACAGGGCCTCTTCCCGACAACCCTGGCCATTGCTTGTCGGGGTCTGCAGGAGGGGAGATTATCAGAATCCGGGAGCCCCCTTTAATAAGGGGATCCCCAGATGCCGGCCCCCCACCCTAGGTTAATGAGAATGGGGTATTCACCTGGCGGGAAAAAAAAATGTTAAAAAACACAGTACACAGGGTTTTTAAAGTTTATTAATCAGCTCGGGGGGCACCCCTCTCTTCTTTAACGAGGGGGGCCCTGCTTCTTCTAGGTCTTCTGCCGGGGGTCTCGGTTTTCACCTGCGTCTGGTTCTCTTCCGCCGGGGGGGGGTGCTTTCTTCTTTAGCTCTTTTACGAGCGGCCCCCTCCCGGGCTTCTTCGACGTCTTCATGCACGCGGAGCATGATGGGACTGTGACGTCATAAGAGGCCTGTATAAATCAGTGCGAGCTGCGCACACGGCATTACAGCGGGAGGAAGTGACGTGTCAACATCGAAGAAGAAGGCGATAGAAGCCTGGGCAACCCCCTCGTAAAAGAGCTAAAGAAGAGAGGGGGCCCCCTGGCGGAAGAGAACCAGGCGGCGGTGAAGACCGGAACCCACCCGGCGGAAGCGAACCAGACGGCGGTGAAGACCGGAACCCCCCCCCCTGCGCAGAAGATGTTGAAGAAGCCCGGGAGGGGGCCGCTCATAAAAGAGCTAAAGAAGAAAGCAGCCCCCCCCAGCAGAAGAGAACCAGATGGCGGTGAAGACCAGGGGGTCCCGGCAGAAGACCTCAAAGAAGCATGCCCCCCCTCGTAAAATAGCTAAAGAAGAGAGGGGGGCCCCCCGAGCTGACTAATAAATTACTTTAAAAACCCTGTGTAGTGTGTTTTTTCACATTTTTTTTCCCGCCAGGTAAATGGGTAGGGGTACGATGTACCCCATACTCATTCACCTAAGGTGGGGGGCCGGCATCTGGGGACCCCCTTATTAAAGGGGCTCCCGGATTACGATAATCTCCCCTCCCGCAGACCCCGACAACCAACGGCCAGGGTTGTCGGGAAGAGGCCCTGTCCTCATCAACATAGGGACAGGTGCTTTCGGGTGGGGGGGTCACAGGGTGCCCCCCTGCCCCAAAGCATCTACCCCCCCATGTTGAGGGCATGCGGCCTGGCACGGCTAAGGAGGGGGGTCGCTCGCTCACATTAACCGTAGTGTGTGAATGGTGTCATAGGAAAGCACTGTGTGCTTCTAGCTGCGGTAATATCTGCAGCTAAAAGCACCATTCTATCCGTCCATGTGAAAAGGGCCTAAAAAGAAATGTGGCCATGCTTAGCTCCACTCAGTTTTTGTGAATGTGAGAGCTACAAGTACAAACAGCCTTTGCGGCTGTCGGCTTGTAGTTCTCAATGTATTACAAGGGTGCTGTTGAGCACTGTGGTAGTTCATCGATGCTTCCTGTCAGTGTGCATCTGCCTGCCTGTATGACAGTCTGCAAGAGCCCTGCATTGCACCCGTGAACTGCTGCTCTTGGGTGCAATGTTTTGGAGGGATCCTTTTAAAAAAATAAAATAAATGCATATTCCTTTACCTGCAAAAAAGATGTGCATTTTTTTTTTCTTTTACAAAGATGAACTTATCCTTTAGGCTGGGTTCACACTGGAGAACGCAGTGGCTCACAGCAGGAGTCCCGTGCTTCTCCATTCACCGTTTCAGGTCCAATTTCAGCACGGATTTTGGGCTGAATTCAGACCTAAAGGGGACCAAAAGACGCACAGGGCTCCTGAGCAATTCACACTGCGGCCGCTTGGGAGATGTGTGAACCAGCTGGTCACAACTTCCTGCTATGCAAATTGGATGTGGTGAATAGTGTGAACCCAGCCTTAAACTTCAGGGAAGCAGCAAAAAGTGCAGTACAAATATGTGAACTCTGGGCCATATTCTCAAAGAATTACGCCGGCGTATCAGCAGATACGCCGACGTAAGTCCGATTCTAAGGCCGTCCTATATTTAAGTGTATTCTCAAACTGAGATACACTTAAACATGCCTAAGATACGACGGCCAGCGCCGTTGTATCTTAGGCTGCAATATCTACGCTGACCGCTAGGTGGCGTTTCATTTGCGGTCAGTGTAGAATATGCAAATGACTAGTCACGCCGATACTCTAACGTACGCTTGCCCGTCGTAGTGATTTGACGTCGTTTCCGTAAGCGATACGCGGCGTAAAGATAAACATGCCCCCTAGGTGGCGTACTCAATGTTAAGTATGGCCGTCGTTCCCGCGTCAAAATTTGAAAATTTAACGTCGTTTGCGTAAGTCGTCCGTGAATGGCGATGGACGCCATTTACGTTACCGTCAAAACAAATGACGTCCGTGAGACGTCATTTAGCGCAATGCACGTCGGGTAATTTACCCGACGGAGCATGTGCATTATGATCGGCGCAGGAGCACGCCTAATTTAAATGATCCACGCCCCCTACCAGGATCATTTGAATTAGGAGTGCTTGCGCAGGTGGACTTTACGCTACGCCGCCGCAAGTTTACAGATAAGTGGTTTGGGAATCAGGCACTTGCCAGTTAAACTTGCGGCGGAGTAACGTAAAGGACATACGTTACGCCGCCGGAGATCTATAAGAATATGGCCCCTTATGTGTAGCTATGCTCATGATCCAGTAATTTAACTATAGCTTTCGGCAGCCCACTTGGCTGCTCTTGGGCCTCGGGTAGGTGAGGGGCTCCAGTAAGAAGGCTGTTACGAAAAACTAAACTGTGAAGCTTCCAGTATTGAAGGCCTGAAGCTGGACCTCAGGGTCCTATCAGTGCAGATCCATTGCCCTCTGAACTGCTACAGATTAAAATTAAAGTGGTTGTAAAGGCTACAGGTTTACCTTAACACATCCTCTGCATTAAGGTGAAAACACTTTTATGTACAGCTCCCCCCTAAAGACTTACCTGAGCTAGATCTTGATCCAGAGCTGTGCCAGACACCATCAGCTTTGCTCTCTCTCACACTTCACAGGGACTGAGGCAGAAACAGGAGCCATTGTTTCCTGATGCTGTCAGTCAAAGCCTGTGAGGAGGAAGCAGGGGGCAGAACCATGATGCACTGTGTTTGTGTGTGTGTCAATAGATACACACAGCCTGGTTTGGGTAAGGTAAAACAATTGCACAGAGCAGGCAACTATAACATGTTTGTTAATTAAGAAAAAAAAAACGTTACTATCAGTTAAAGAGTGCATGTCTAATGCAATTAAAGATCCCAGAGTTTCTGCTCCAAAATTATAAGACAGCTGATAGTTGCTATTATTAATATTATTATTATTGCTACTACAGCTGTAACTTTTCTCAGCATAGCTTTGATCCCTTGTAGTGTACTGACTATACAAGATTTTCTCAATCTTTTCAACATGGGGACCCCCCAAAATAACTTTCCAGTCTCAGGGAACCCCTGCTGATGATAACTATACCTAGATCTCCCAGTACATTAGCATGATGGTCAAAGAGAAAAATGTTCCTTATTTTTGTGGTCATTGGGAATAATGCCCCCCTTACAGATAGCTAAAAAGATCATTGGTGTTATTGGTTACTTTTCTGTAGGTAGAAATTGTTTTTTTTATCTAGGAACCCCTAGCAACCTCCAAATGAACCCTAGAGTTCCACGGCACCCTAGTTGGAAAAAGCTAACCTATACTAACAACTCTCCTGCTGTCTGTCCATTGATTTAGGCATACTTTATGTTAAAACGATTGTAACCCTAAAACAAACAAAAAAATCCTGTTATTTTAAGGGGTCCCCATGTTGAAAAGGTTGAGAAAGTCTGGTATAGTCAGTACACTACAAGGGAGCAAGGCTATGCTAATAAAAGTTACTGCTGTAGTAGCAATAATAATAATAAAATCCATAAACAGCCTAGTTCTTCTGCTGTGTCCCCCTAGGTGTGCTGACCACGGTAATCTTGGCTGCTGATCCCTGATACGGTGGTCAGTTCACATGAATCCGTCATCCCGCTGTGTAGTCAGTCTCTCCCTCTCCCCTCCCTGCTTGTCTGCTTAATAGTCTGTGCTTTGGTAGCCGATCTCTGGTTGTGCTGGCCTCCCCTCTCTCAGTGAGTACTAATTACATACTCATTGAGCAGAGAATGACATTATAATACTAATATAATGACAGATTTAGGTATTTCTAACTACAGTCAGGTCCATAAATATTGGGGCATCGACACAATTCTAATATTTTTGGCTCTACACCACCACAATGGATTTGAAATGGAACAAACAAGATATGCTTTAACTGCAGACGTTCAGCTTTAATTTGAGGGTATCTACATCCAAATCAGGTGAACGGTGTAGGAATTACAACAGTTTGTATATGTGCCTCCCGCTTTTTAAGGGACCAAAAGTAATGGGACAGATTAACAATCATGAATCAAACTTTGACTTTTTAATACCTGGTTGCAAATCCTTTGCAGTCAATTACAGCCTGAAGTGTGGAACGCAATGACATCACCAGACGCTGGGTTTCATCCCCGGTGATGCTCTGCCAGGCCTCTCCTGCAACTGTCTTCAGTTCCTGCTTGTTCTTGGGGCATTTTCCCTTCAGGTTTGTCTTCAGCAAGTGAAATGCATGCTCAATTGGATTCAGGTCAGGTGATTGACTTGGCCATTGCATAACATTACACTTCTTTCAGCAGTCACGTCATCAATAAATACAAGAGAACCAGTTCCATTGGCAGCCATACATGCCCATGCCATGACACTACCACCACCATGCTTCACTGATGAGGTGGTATGCTTTGGATCATGAGCAGTTCCTTTCCTTCTCCATACTCTTCTCTTCCCATCACTCTGGTACAAGTTGATCTTGGTCTCATCTGTCCATATGATGTTATTCCAGAACTGTGAAGGCTTTTTTAGATGTTGTTTGGCAAACCCTAACCTGTTTTTGAGGCTCACCAATGGTTTACATCTTGTGGTGAACCCTCTGTATTCACTCTGGTGAAGTCTTCTCTTGATTGTTGACTTTGACACACATACACCTACCTCCTGAAGAGTGTTCTTGTTGTTTTCCGTGGTCTTCCGGGTCTCACCGATGCGTTCTTTCTTTTTAAGGATGTTCCAAACAGTTGATTTGGCCACACCTAATGTTTTTGCTGTCTCTCTGATGGGTTTGTTTTGTTTTTTCAGCCTTATGATGGCTTGCTTCACTGATAGTGACAGCTCTTTGGATCTCATATTGAGAGTTGACAGCAACAGATTCCAAATGCAAATAGCACACTTGAAATGAACTCTGGACCTTTTTTCTGATCCTTGTAAATGGTATAATGAGGGAATAACACACACCTGGCCATGGAACAGCTGAGCAGCCAATTGTGGGAAACACATATACAAACTATTCCTACACCGTTCACCTCATTTGAATGTAAATACCCTCAAATTAAAGCTGAAAGTCTGCAGTTAAAGCCCATCTTGTTTGTTTCATTTCAAATCTATTGTGGTGGTGTATAGAGCCAAAAAGATTAGAATTGTGTCGATGCCCCAATATTTATGGACCTGATTGTGTAGTTAGAATATTTTATTCAATGCCTAGCTTGTATAAATGGAGCTTTTATTTTCTTTAAATAAGTGTTACCTGAATAGAAAGCATATTGCACACATACTATTTTAAATTGATCACACAATTTATAATCTGCTTCAGAGTAACAGAAAATAGGAAGGAAACCTGTTAAAATATCATCAGTCTTGTGTCTCGGGCACACTTCCATTCCTTGCTTTTTGTTATTTTGAGAAAAATTGTGTGATTATATAATAATCATAAAAAGTATATATATTTTTTTTTTAAGTCATTTAGCAACTCTAAAATATGTGTGTGTGAAAGTAAGTAATATTGTAGCCTAATGACTTAGGGCCAAATCCACAAAAGGGATACGACGGCGTAACTGCTGTTACGCCGTCGTATCCCTGTTCCTAACTATGGAACTGATCCACAGAATCCGTTTTCCATAGTTAGGCAGAAGATCCGGCATGTGTAAGGGACTTACACTGCCGGATCTTAGGATGCAGTACCGCATCCGCCGCTGGGGGCATTTTATGTCGAAATGCCGCCTCGGGTATGCAAATTAGCACTTACGGAGATCCACGAAGCTTTTCAGCTTCGTTTTTTCTCCGTAAGTTTTAGTTTGCATACGCAAAATTAGGGCTGCTTTTACAAGGTGTAAAGTTAGTACACCATGTAAAAGCAGATCTTTCTATCCAGCGACGCGATTTTTTTTTAATTTTAAAATTTTTTTTTCCCGCCGTATCTTTTTTTTTTCCCGACGCAACTTTATTGACCCGTCGAAATCCACAAAGCTCGGCGTAACGTAATTTCGTGCTATGCACGTCGGGAAAATGACGTCACGAGCATGCGCAGTACGGCCGGCGCGGAAGCGCGCCTAATTTAAATGGGAATCGCCCCCATGAAAATAGGAACGCCTTGCGCCGGCGGAATTTAGGTTACACAGCCCAAAATTTCTAGGTAAGTGCTTTGTGGATCGGGCACTTAGGTAGAAATTTTAAGGCAGTGTAACTTAAATGGAAAAAAATAAGTTACGCCGGATCTTTGTGGATTTGGCCCTTATTTCTTACTGTTTGATAGTTACTGGAGCTGTGTGGACATTTGTGAAGGTTTTTCCTTGCTCTGTGATAAGAGTGGCCATAGGAGAGTTCAGGATCCACAGATCAGTGCACACTTCTGATAATCAAATAGTAATGCCGCGTACACACGATCATTTTTCGGCATGAAAAAAACAACGTTTTAAAAAAATGTCATTTAAAATGATCTTGTGTGGGCTTCACATCATTTTTCGGGTTCTAGCAAAAAAAATTCGAACATGCTGCATTTTTTAACGACGTTTTAAACTTTGTCGTTTTACGGGTTGTAAAAAATTATCATGTGTGGGCTAAAATGACGTTAAAAACCCGCGCATGCTCAGAAGCAAGTTATGAGACGAGAGCGCTCGTTCTGGTAAAACTAGTGTTCGTAATGGAGTAAACACATTCATCACGCTGTAACAGACAGAAAAGCGCGAATCGTCTTTTACTAACACAAAATCAGCTAAAGCAGCCCCAGGAGTGGCGTCATCCGCATGGAACTTCCCCTTTATAGTGCCGTCGTACGTGTTGTACGTGACCACCCTTTACTAGAGCATTTTTTTAAAACGATCGTGTGTGGGCAACGTCGTTTTAATGATGAAGTTGGAAAAAACTATTTTTTTTCTAGATGCTGAAAAACCTTTCTTTACATGCCGAAAAATGATCGTGTGTATGCGGCATATGATCGTCCACAGTTGGTCATAGCAAATCTGCTGGCCATCAGAGGTGTTCATTATAGGATAAGAATGTTTTTCAGAGTTCTGGATAATCTTGAATACAGGGCCCAATTCTGTACAGAAGAGGGAAGAATCAAAGGACCACACGTAAAGCTCCCAGACAGCTGCCCACAGCTCTCGTACGGCAACAGATTTGTGTGTGACTATCTTTGTTACTTGGGGAGCCTGAAACCCAGACACATGATTCAAAACCCAGATTGTCCGGGTGAATCCCAGACAGGTGGCAACCCTAATCACAGCTAAAATAAAACCTAGTGATGTTATCATACACATTACATACACACTGGGATGACTTCTCTCATGAGTCTTTTTAAAAGTTTTCCAAGATGCAATTCATTCATAGACCAATGGGAAGCACTTCTTTACCTGTTTGCCATTGTTTCTCTCTGTAATGTCTGGAAACATTGAGGCACCTCTAAGTGTAGCAATAGGTTGCTAAATGTTGTACCTTCATTAAATGTAACCATATTGCTACACTTAGAGGCTCCTCTCTTCTTTTTTATACTGAGTTGTTACATGACCCTACTCTTTTATCAAGACATCGCTTGTATACCAAGGCAACATTTATTAAAACATTTTGCTTGTCTTGAAAAACGCTCTCAAACCAAGTTACTCTCAAACCAAGGTTTTACTTTATGCAGAATCACAGTCTAGCATTTCTTTCACTTTTATTACAGCATGTTTGATGGATCTTCATTTTCAATCAGTATCCTACATTTGCTTTTTAAAATAAAAACAAATACTGTACATTATTTAATTATTTAGAGAAATTTAAGAATAAGAAGATACACATGACAGAATGAGTTGTTTTTAAAAACAAAACAATTGACTTGCTTCCCTCTAGTGGAGGATGAGTGGAAGTGCTATGTTGACATGGTGCACTGAAAGTACACACTTAAACCTTAAAGTGGTTGTGAACTGCAGATGTTTCAAAAAACAAAACAAAACCTGCAAGGCAGTGGCATAATGTGCTAGTATGCATCGCAAGAAGATTGGCCGAAAGGAGAAGCTACGCTGGAGCTGATGTATATTCCATTCTTGTTCTTGGGTTAAGATACACTTAGAGCCTTATGCACACATGCATAAAGTATTGCAGAGAGTATCCCCAAACCTCCTCTTGTCGGGTCCCTGCTGGTGCTGTCTGTTCCTCCTCTTCTTTGTCTGCCACCATAGCAAGCGGCTTGATATGGGGGCAGATATGTGGACCCCCCCCCAGCTGGGCTGTGTGTGTGTATAGACACACACAGTGCCACTTGGCTCTGCCCCTGCTCCCTCCTGACATGATTGGACTAGCAGCATCAGGAGCCAATGGCTTGCACTGCTTACGTCTGAGGAGAAAGGAGACAAGGGCTGCAGACAGGCAGATTGCTGGATCGATATAGGACTCAGGTAAGTGTTTAAGGAAGAGGGGGCTGGGGGGTGCTGTCTAATTCAGAGAGTGCATTAAGGTAACAAACCGTTTTCCTTTATAACCACTTTAAAAATACAAGTATATAAACTTAGATACAGAGAATGAAGCAGTATGAGAGCACATTGATAAATAATCAGTACATATGAAGCAGGTAGATAGTTTACCTTCAAAGGCAGTTACATATTAGTATCAGAGATATAGTTAATGCCAGATCATGATCCGTGTTGAGTCTCTCCCACATGTAAAGTACTCTTTATCCTTTGGCAAAGGATATATAGTTAGAAACAGAGATGGAAGGTCCACTTATTCGATACCGGGCACATTTACCCCCTTCCTGCCTATGCCAATTTTCAGCGCTGTCACACTTTGAATGACAATTGCGCAGTCATGAAGTACTGTACCCATATAAAATGTTTAGCATTTTTTTTCACACAAATGGAGCTTTCTTTCAGTGGTATTTAATTGCCACTGGGTTTTACATTTTTTGCTAAGTAAATGAAAAAATACAGGGCCTAATCCTCAAAAGAGATATGACGGAGTAACTGCTGTTACTCCGTCGTATCCCTGGTCCTAACTATGGAAGCTTTTACGCTTCGTTTTTTGTCCGTAAGTTTTATTTTACAAACGCAAAATTAGGGCTGCTTTTACAAAGTGTAAACTGTTTACACCTTGTAAAAACAGACCTTTCTTGCTAGCGACGCGATTTTTTTTTTAATTGAAATTTTTTTTTTGGCGCCGTATCTTTTTTTTTTACCCGACGCAACTTTATTGTCCCGTCGCAATCCACAAAGCCCGACGTAACGTAATTTTGCGCTATGCACGTCGGGAAAATGACGTCATGCGCAGTACGGCCGGCGCGGGAACGCGCCTCATTTAATTGGGAATCGCCCCCTGGAGAAGAGGAACGCCTTGCGCCGGCCGGATTTAAGTTACACCGCTCAAAATTTCTAGGTAAGTGCTTTGTGGATCGGGCACTTAGGTAGAAATTTTGCGGCGGTGTAACTTAAATAGGAAAAATTACGTTACGCCCGCTGGCTGAGGATTTGGCCCACAGAACATTTTGCAAACTGTAATAACAGTTTGCAAATAAATAATCTTTCTTCATAAATTTAGGCCAAATGTATTCTGCTACATTTCTTTGGTGAAAATAATCCATATCAGTGTATATTATTTAGGATAGTACAGTTATCCCCCAAATTAGCCCTTTTTGGAAAGTAGGCACCACTTTAATGGGTCCATGCAGTTTTTCTTTCAGACATCTTTATACGGTATATGAGGTTCAGTATACAAGGAAGCCAGCCAGAAAAAAAAATGAAGAGAGCTGGTGAGGGTGCTATGGGATGGGGTTATCTAATGCCAAACTAATGGCTATGATAGCAAGGTGCTAAGTAAATAGAATAAACATACCCAAAGAGTCTGGTGCAAACCTTTGGAGGGTAGCGTAAAAGTCTGAGCGTCTGAAGCATTACATTCCAGACTGTAGGTGTAGCATGGGAGAACTCTTAGGAAATGGGGTGGGAGCCGGACATAAGGGTCGTAGGTCACAGCACATCAAAGAGCAATAAGAAGGTTTAACAATGAGAAAGAATTTTGGATTGTATTTTTTAAGAAACTGGCAGCTAGTTCTATATTTGAGATGGATTAAAGTGGGGCCAGTTTGGCTAGTGGAAGACCAATTAGCGGGGTTAAGGAGGAAATAACGCATGATTAAAAAATTCTTTACTGGTGTTATTAATGAGAGAGGGAGAATTAGTTATGGTAACCATACACAAAGATATTCAGTGGTTTCTGAACAATCCAGACCTCCTTTTCATGCGTCACATAGACACATTCTTCACCATACACCGTACCTTGTAGTTGGAATTGCTAGAAAATTTCTGTGTTTTGGCCAAAATAAAGAGTTAAGAAGGCAGACAAATGTAACTTCAATGTGTCCTCTGACCACCAAGACCCACTACAATTTTCATCCTAACTCTGCAGACCTCAGGACATGACACATGTAGTAACAGATCATGTCTGTGTCTTCCATAGATAGGTGGGTGATAAGTGTTTGGATTGGAACGTATGTATTTAAGATGCCTTTGAACAGAACACTTCCTTGTTTTTGCTTTATAGACAAAATGTACTGTATGTACAGTGGGTATAGAAAAGAATCACCCCCTATAAAATCACATTAGTTGCTTTGAAGCTTGAAAGGAAGACAGACACAGTTTTTGTTTTGTCCAGCTGTATTTACTATTGCAACTTATAACATCCAAGTGAAAGATATAACACCAACATGGCAGAAAAAACAAAAATAGAATCGCAGAGTTGGAAAAAGGATCACCCCCATATGTCAGCATTTTGTTGGTCTACCTTTTGCTTTAATTACAGCCTTTAGTCTGTTGGGATATGTCACTACTAACTTTGCAATATTTGCCAACTCTTCTTTACAGAACTGCTCAAGTTCAGGTAAAGTGGTTGTGAAGGCACAAGGTGTCATCTGACCACCTTAAACACGGAACAAGTAAATTCTGAAGCCACATGGAAAAAGGTGTTATGGACAGATGAGACTAAAATTTTATTTTTTGACCTCAACAATAAACAATATCTGGTGGAAATCCAATACAGCTCACCATCAAAACTACACCATTCCTACAGTAAAGCATGAAGGGGGTAATATCCTGTTATGGAGACGTTTCTCTGCAGTAGGAACTGGGGCACTTGTCAGGATAGAAGAAAATTCTTGAGGAAAATATGCTGCGAGAAAGTTGTCAATGGGAAGAAGGTTTACCTTCCAACATGACAATGACCCAAAGCACACAGCAAAATTACCACACAGTGGCTGAAGGAGAAAAAGTATTGTTTTTATTTTTTTATGACATGTAGGTGTTATATCTTTCATCTAATAATGCAGGGAACTATGCTCGGAAGTGGGTGCAAATACCTGTCTGTCCCCTTCCTCCTGAAAAGTGATTGTGATTCTGGAGCTTCCATTTTTGTGTGGACCACTGCTTTAACTCCCACACAACCTGAGAGTCTCCACAATATTATAACATACTGCTGAAATCTATCACATGGCTTGAATCTATGGGTCCTCTCTATATCTTGCATAACAAAGGCTGGAGGAAAGTATTTTATGACTAGAGAGAATAGAGGTCATAAGATATCTTCTGTGATGAGAAAAGGCTTTTTTTTTTTTGGAAAGGGTGACATCAGTGCATGCCTTATAGAACACAGAACATTCCAAATGAGAAAGAGGTGAAAGATTTCTATCAGATGATAGATGAACGCTGGTGAGGAAGGGTAAAGAAGATGTGGAGGAAAGGGGAGGTAAGACAGAAGAGCAGCAACTTTAACCTTCACTTATTGCATCAAAGATACAGCCAGTTTTTTTCCTGGGATCAGAGAATGTACTGTTTGGAGCTTGTGACAGAATATGTTGATAAATGGAGTCACTTTTTTGTTTAGCGTAACATACAAAGTCATTGGCACCAAGGTCAGAGATTTGCTAAAGGCCATGTAGAAGTTAGAGCATGGGAAAACATGAGTAACATTAACTAAACAAGTTATGTTTGGATAAAGGTAACCACAGATGAGCAGATCCCTTACAGAGATCAGTGAGTGGTGACCATTATCCAGGTCATATTTTAGAATGCCACCGCCACGTGCTGCAATCTTCTGTATATGCACGGTGAAAGGCGTGTTGTATGAAAGAACACGCTGGAGGTTTTGCATTGAACCATGTTTTATGACAGGAAAAGGATTACTCATTTCTCAATGGGAACTCATGAGCATTTAAACAAGTAGGTCAATCTGATTTCATAAACAAGTTACATGTTCATTAGTCATTAGCAACTGTGGCATCGCTTGATTGTTTATTTTGGTGGTACCTGCAGGCTGATGGTTCCTGTAGAAATCTTCACTCCACTGATGTCCAGTCCTCTACATAGTGCTGAACTTCCAGTGTTTTCCATCTAACATTGCAGTGCATTAAAGAAGGTCTCGAGAGCCACTAACCCCTTTCTGTCCTCTCCCTTATTGACAAGCCTGTGTATTATTTTCACAGAATGGCACACATTCTGTGAATGGAGGAGAGGCATATGAATGACAGAATTCTCTCCCCCAGTTCAGAGAACGTGTTGCATTATGTTAATACTATGCATAGACTTTTGATAACGGAGGAGAGGGCAGGAGCCTGTCGATACCTTCTTTAAATATTCTTATACAGGATGTATATTGTACCAACAGTTTGCACAGCACTTTAAATAATTACCGTATTTATCGGCGTATACCGCGCACTTTTTTGCCCTGAATTTCAGGGCAAAATCGTTGGTGCGCGATATACGCCGATACCCGCTTCCCGCGCAGAGTTTGAACTACCGCGCCGGCATATACCGAGCGCAGTACACTCGTGTATAGTCGGGCAGGCTCGGGTTCTCTCGCAGTCACGTCCTGGACGTACAGGACGTGACCGCGAGAGGAGCCGAGCCTGCCCGACTATACACGAGTGTACTGCGCTCGGTATATGCCGGCGCAGTTTTCCCGAGCGCAGTACACTCGTGTATAGTCGGGCAGGCTCGGGTTCTCTCGCAGTCACGTCCTGGACGTACAGGACGCACAAGACGTGACCGCGAGAGGAGCAGAGCCTGCCCGACTATACACAAGTGTCCTGCGCTCGGTATATGCCGGACCCGACGAGGAGGACACCACCGAAGCCGCAGACGACGCCGGACCCGACGAGGCCGCCGATGGACGCCGCGCAAGACACCAAAACTGTAAGTACTAAAATCTTTTTTTTACAGGAATGCGGGTCTACTTTAGGGGTGCGTGCTATACGCCGGAGCGCGCAATACCCCGATAAATACGGTAAGTTAGATTCAATTCAACAATGTTAGGAGGGTCAGTGTACAGTAGGATGACCAGACATCTCCGGTTTCCAGGAACAGTCCCCGGATTGGGGACACTGTCCCCGGACCAAGTCTGTCGACGGATTGGATTTGAACAGGGGCTCGGGCAATTTCAAAGACAGTGCAGAATAAAAAGCTCCTCCTAGCTTGGGGGGTGTATTTTTTTTTTACATTATCTATTCCCCTTTCTGATGATCATGTGCTGGTCGGAGCGGAGGGAATATTTCTTCAGTTTCGGGTGCATGCCCATTCAGCTCTGCTCTCTGTTCTTCTGCCTTGGCTCAAGTCCCGCCAAGCCGCCTGCCTGCTTATCTCCTTGCCTTCCCAGGCAGAGTGATCTTCTTCTGCTCTCCACCCAGTAGTAGCTGGGGCCCAGAGAGTAAGACTTGACAGGCTGTGAGGCCGGCGGCGGCGACGGGCAGAGAGTTGCTGATTGCTGTCATTACTAGTAAAATAAAAATATGTCCCCGGATTTCATTTAAAAAATCTGGTCACCCTAATGTACAGCAATGCTAGCCATTACCCTCGCAGGACTGGACGTTCATCACTGTAAAGAGGTCTTAACATCACTGGTGAGAAGATTTCTACTTGAACCATCATGAATGATGCTGACAATCAGGACATTTAGTGAAAGAAAAAAGTACTGCGAGAAAATCTCTGGATTAAAGGTGAACATTGCAGCCAAATCTTGTTTGGTTATTGTGAATTTTAATGGGTTATTCATTTTATGATGTTATTGTTGGCTGGAGTTTGGCTTCAAAATATAAGTCAGCAATCGCTGTTCGTATACATTTTCCTTTGCATGTATTTTTTTTATTCAAAAGTCAAACTTTATAAAAACAAAACAAAAAACAAAGTATAAAACACCATCATGACACAGTATAAAACATGAGTCAAAGTAAAAGGGACCATCCTGTAAGAACCTTTAGTTGATTTCATTCTGGGGAAAATCAAGCCCTCAGACATCCACACAGAATGGATTTTCTTTTTTCCGTTTTGGATGGAGCTGTTTTTAATGGGAAAGGATTGATTTTGCAGAGTGTTAAGGTCCACCTTAGCAGCTAGCCCTTTCTGAGCAAGCATGGCACAATCCATTATACAGTACCTTGCATGCCAATAGAAGGAAAACACAGCCGTGCAATCAGCTGCCAAAGCATGAAGAAAATAGTTTAACCTCTTTTATACCATGATTTTATTTCTGTTTATTTTGGGTAGTTCCTTCTTCTATTGGGACTCTGTGTGCACAATTGTACATTCTTATTTGAAGCGGCAAAAGCCAAATACAACAGGTAGCCATCCAGACTTGACTCTAGGACAGTACCCAAATTCAGTCTAGAAATAAAACCCTAATTCTCCTTATCATACGGGCACACAGAGGAAAAGAGTGTAATGTGAAGTTGCAATGCATGCTGCCATGCAGAGCAAAATATAATTAATTCCTATGCTTGTCAGGGGCTGTGATGGTAAGATCTGTGTGCTTGAAGTACCATGTCTGTACACCTGCTGCTACCATTAAAAAGGAAGCATAGAAGAACAGATATCAACAAAGGGTCCTGGAGAGGGATAGGCAAATCTGTGGCAGATTGAGCCACCAAAAGCAGTACTGGACACAATGATCTGCATGTGTAAAGGCCGCTTAATATTCTTCAGGATTCACTACCATGACTACCACCCAGAAGGATAAAGCTCCTGAACCCTCATGGCTGTTACATTGTACCCTTTATCACACTTTTGTTTTTGGCTTCCATGCCATGGACTTTTGGTTTCTGACTGCCCTTTTTAGAATCATAGCTTGCCCAATATCCCATTCTCCTTTATCTGAAGGGACACAGACTGGTTATCACATGTATAAATAAAAGCTAGGTAGGTTCCGTTACACTAAACATGGTCCTGCTCCTGGGTCACCCACCAGCAGAGTGACCAGCCACACTTTCAATACAGTATGAAACCTGTTGAAATCGGAGGTATGAGAAAAAAAGCTTCCACAATCTATCTCCAGATACTTTTACAGCAGTCATGTAACACCACAGTGTTTGTAGACATGAGCGATATCCCAAAGTCAACACACATGTTTGTGATTAAAACACAGTTACACATAACCCAATATAAATTGTTTTGTGTTGCCGTACAATATTCTAGTACCTTTGTGATAAATTATAACACCATGTAACATAAATACTGTGGTTAGTGTGGCTAAACTTGCAGTTGAAGACAGCCATTTCCGAGAACAATTACCCAGAATGAAGTGCTTATTACATCCCAGAGAGATTTAAATAATCATCACATGTGAGGATGTTTAGGTACCTTGGCTAATATACATATTATTTTAAGAGGAACTCCAAGTATATGCAAAAACATAACATATACTGGTAAAATATAATTACATCTCTTTGGTCCAGAGCAGTTTGTAGAGACCGTTGTGTTTTCCTCTTTCTGCTTTGTTTGTCTGGTATCTTCAGTTGCACTAGCCTGGCTTGTTGGAGCCATGTTACAGTAAAAGTGGAAGGACCAGTAATTTTTGAACCCTTAGGCCCCGTACACACGAGGACATGTCCGCTGAAACTGGTCCGCAGACCAGTTTCCGCGGACATGTCCGACCGTGTGTACCGCCTAGCGGACAGTTTTCCAGCGGATAAAAGTTTCTAAGCATGCTTAGAAACTTGTCCGCTGGAAACATGTCCGTCGGACATGTCCGATGGTTATTACGCCTAATCGGACATGTCCGCTGGTTATTACGTCTAACCAGCGGACCGAAATCCCGTGCATGCGTCGAATTGATTCGGCGCATGTGTGGAAGCATTGAACTTCCTGGTTTGTGCACGTCGCCGTGTCACCGTCACCGCCACGTCACCGCGTTCTCTGTCCGCTGGGATTTTGGTCTGATGGTGTGTACACACATCAGACCAAAATATCCCAGGAGACATGTCCGATGAAAACGGTCCGTGGACCGATTTCATCGGACATGTCTCCTCGTGTGTACGGTGCCTCAGGCTGTGTTCACACTTATGCAAATTGGATGTGGATTTCCCCACATCTAATTTGCATGACAGGAGACTGTGACCGGCTCTCAATGGAGTCGGTCCACACAGCTCTAAGGCAGCCGCAGTCCACATTGGAAAAGGGTCCTGTGTGTCTTTGGCTCCTTTTCAGGTGTGAATTCAGACCTATTTTTTTTCTCTCTTAGTTAAATGTTTATGTGAATGAATGAAAAATAAAGGAATATTAAAGAGATCCTGGCAAACTTATAAAGGAAAGAATGAAGTGGAAAGAGAGGGATAATAGTCTATATACTATAAAACATGGTTCCCTATCAGTTGAATAGGATAATTTGTATA
Source organism: Rana temporaria (assembly GCF_905171775.1). Taxonomy (NCBI): domain Eukaryota; kingdom Metazoa; phylum Chordata; class Amphibia; order Anura; family Ranidae; genus Rana; species Rana temporaria. Next base: position 23,972,553 of record NC_053500.1, on the reverse strand, counting down.
GATATTGAGAAAGTAGATGTATTTGTATTGTGTATCATTGTTTTTAAAATTAATAAAAAGATATTGAAAAAATAAATAAAAAATTCAGACCTAATTCGTACCTGAGTTGGTAAACTGGAATGCACCGGACCCCCTACTGGAAACCGTGGCCGCATCAGTGTGAACTCAGCCTTAGAAGGCTAAACCCAACCATCGGGATGGGCTTTCTTGAACATCCTGGGGACAGAGGGCTCTATGGCTGCAGCAGGTAATTGTGAATGGGTAGGCCAAAAGGACAATAAATACTAGGCTTTCCTTAGTGACTTCTTCAGGTAAAACAAGATCTTTGCTGATGGGAAGTATCAATCAATCTAAACATTGATCCTTGCCTCAAACAGAGTTTATAAGACCAAATACCTTTATTTTTCAATCCTGCTCCTCTAAAATAGTTAGGCTGCCATCTTAGTATAGGTTAGCTAGAACTATTGGCAATTCCCTGACTGGTTTTATTAGTTGCCTGTAGTTGCCCTTGGTGGAATGTTCCTAGAAAACAACAAGAGGTATGGATGTTTGATGACAGCTGGCAGGTGCCATCTCTTGCTGTGCCTTGATCTTGCTGACCACAGCCTGTCAGAGAAAAAGATTGAGCAGTAAACAGAGGACCTGGCTGGGCTTGTAATCTCTGGAGGGTTGGTAGCAGGACAAGAAGACAAAGGGCCCCCTGGAAGATAAGTGCATTCAGGACAGCAAAGGTCCCGCAGGAATCCAAAATAAGACGCTTATCATTGAAGTGTTTCAATTGTGAGATTGATACATGTCAAAATGACTGTGACTCTTCTATTCATTGCTCTGTAGGAGGTCTCTTCAGAAACGTGGCAGTTTGCAATTCTATTGTCACCAAGCATCTATTAGGCTGAAGCAAGAATGCATACGACGTGACATTAAGCAAAACTGCCACTCTGTCAAACATCAGAAAGATAGATCACATATATAGCACATTGCCAGGATATTTCCAGGAACCTGCACTGTCCATGCTCTGAGAGTGGACACACAAGCAGAAAGTTCACTTAGCAAGCTTAGCAACACAGCACAATTAAACAGTGCTTAAGGTTTTCCGGGTTATGAGTCTACTACACACATGCTAAGCAAAGGTAACCTACTTAATATATAATGATCATTTTACTTATTCTGACTCCACCTTGCCTCTGTAGGAACCACATAATCCTATTTAGTCCAAGTCAAAGCCCTGAATCCATGTTGGTGACCAGTTGCCCATTCCAAAAGTATCATGCCCACTACAGCTTTGTGTGCATAAGTAGGGGATGTAGTACCATCTGTACTGCTTTAGGTTTCCCTAATACTAGCACCTTTAACTTTCCTTCCCTCCGACCTTAAACCTTAACCCAACTGTTAAGAAAACCTATCCCCAACTCTAACTCGGTCTTTAACCTTCTTCCTAAGGTTTACAACCCCAGACATTAACATATTGTCTCAAATATTGCTCTAATACTTACCTTACTGTAGGGCACAAAGTCAACAGTCCAGCACCAGAATTTAAAACTGAATGATCCATACCTAGCCTGTCATTGACATTTATTTAGGATGGAAATTCAGACTTCACTGTTTGCAAGCTTAATCAAGTCAGGGATTTACTAGGCAGTGAAGCCAGTCCTGCAACCCTCTCCATTAGAACTACATTAGCCATGGAGCCGCCATTTTTCTGCTTTGGCACACTCACTCTCTCTCCCATATATTCTGGAGGTGAGATCTATGTGCTTGATATTGCATATATTCAAATGAAAGATATCTGCCTTAATTCTTTTGGTCAAACATGAACTTTAACTTCATGGTACTTTATTTTCTGAAACCGAACAGTAAACTTTGTTCTGGAAAAAATATACAGTACAAGAAGGGTGATGCGTTACAGATCTTGAAGGTACTCGGTGAGGTCAGAGGTGAAATTATTTAGGATCAATTCTGTCTTGCATGCAAATTCCCTATACCGCCAGCATTAGCATTAAGGCTAAATAATGTCTTTTCTCATCTATGGGACAAAACACAGTCACGGCAGCCATTCTCTGTTTTGTGTCCTGCATCACGTTATTTGTGTTTGAAACGCCCGTATCAGATAGCACTTCACACAGAGGGCTGCCATCCTATATGCAAATTGTGTCATTTCCCAGGAGGCCTTGCCGCCCGCTGGAGATCCATTTGTGAGATGGGCCTAATTTAAACAGTATGTTTATATACGTATACAAAAGAGGCCTGTTACCATACACAATATCAGTGCTTACTGCACAAATATACAAAGTGTCCTGCTATGGCTTACTCCTGATATCATTAGACACCCAACAAGATGGATTCCCACAATGCACTTCATTTTTCAGGTCTACTCTACAGCTCATTAACATATGCTTAGATTTGTAAGCAGCTTTAGTTTACATAGATGTGATTTACTGTTTCACTAAAATTCATTCTGAAACTCAAAATTATTTAAATAACATAAAACAGTTGTTTTGATGCTTATATTTTATATTACTTGGAACACTATGTTACTGTAAGTAATATTCATTCTCTTGAGTTGACAAAAAGTTCATTTATACAACATCGGAATTATGAATAGAGAAGACAGAATTAATTCTTCAAGTTTAAGAACTGACCTGAATTAGGCCAATTCACAATCAGGGATTTGTAACTTTTGACAATCTGCAAAAGTTTTCTGCCATTTCACATTGGGACGTTGTCTGTTGAGTGTGCCGTGCTATCTTGCAGCCCTCCTGTGTGTTTTGCCAGATATAGCAAGCGAATGGTCTGTCCTAAATGAAAAAGGAATTATAATTAAAAACATAATGTACAATAGATGATTCTCATTTTTTGTCCTCTTTTCATGCTGGGTTGTTGACATCTTTGAGCATGTATGTAGAAATTCTGAATTTATAGACAGCTGTTTGTACTAGGTTTAAATTCTGTATAATGACTACACTGGGTCAAACAAGGCACCCTTAGATTACAGAAGAACAGATTTCATTTTTCATTAAACATCTTGTCTAATCTTTTTTGCCTGTACCTAAAAATGTTAAATGAATAGATTTCTTCTTGTGTTTCAAAGAATTTTAAGGCTTCCAAGTTGGGTCTCTATAATGTGGTCTTGCTTTATGTTGTCCCTACTACCAGTAAGGCCCCGTACACACGGTCGGACAAAACCGATGAGAATGATCCGACGGACCGTTTTCATCGGTTCACCTCTGAAGTGGCCGTACGACCTGATATGTGTACACACCGTCAGTCCAAAATCCGATCGGGTCAGAACGCGGTGACGTCAAACACACGAGGTGCTGAATAAAACGAAGTTCAATGCTTCCAAGCATGCGTCGACTTGATGCTGAGCATGCACGGGTTTTGAACCGATGCTTTTCTGTACTAACCATCGGTTTGGTCCGATTTGGCAGCGGTCCATCGGTTCAGTTTTGAAGCATGTTTTAAAATTTTGGACCGAAGGAAAACAGACCGATAGCCTATACACACGGTTGGTTTGGTCCGATGAAAATGAACTTCGGTTCATTCTCATCGGACCAAACCGACCGTGTGTACGGGGCCTTAGATATGTTGGGAAGTGGAGATACTTCACCATTTAGACATTGCGGCACCATTCACACCTGACTGTTTTGGAGCTCGAATCTCTTTTTTTTTTTAAGCATAACTTTGGGCAACATTTTTTTTCTCCCCATGCACTGCAGGCACAGCCTACTGCCTGTTTTTTTCTAGTGGTGAGTCAATCCTCCAAAAAAAACACACTCCCTTACATTTCAGTGGTGTACTGTTACTGTCCATTCTGACACCAGGAACAGTCCATTTTCAAGACCAGGGGAGCACGGGGGTGCCGGACCAGTCCTGTGTGGGAAGGATTGGGACAGGTAAGTAGATCTCCACTGTCCTCTCCCCTAGAACAAAGCGAACAGTTAACCTGTGCAGTGCGGGCACAGCCCCACTGCAAGGGGAAAACAACAATTGGCCTGGAGTTCTGCTTTAACATTATTAAAGTGTCAGAAAGTGGCATTTTATTCAAGTCTCTGAGCAGCAGCACGCTGAGCTGCACTGCCTGCGGTGACATGCGGTGTCTTCCTGTGCACTACAATACATTGCTGCATTAAAAATGTTTGCAATTTACCACATCTCACCACACATCCCAGCTGTGTTGCAGTGTGAACTGGGCACATGGAAAACAGCTGTTTTTTATGTGCCCTTGTGTTGACTGGCATTTGTGACTGAGCCCTGAGGCCCATTAGCAGGTATTATGGGGAGAAACACCCTTTACCACTGACATATCTCTTTTTCTTATTGTGCTGACTCAGCTTAGCTGCAGCATTAGCAACCATGTCTTGATTTTTTAGATGTGTGCTACTACCTCGCTTTATGTAAACCATACCTGCGTAAAGGCTGCCTCCCTTTTTGTAGACTGCAGGTTACAGTGACCGAGAACCTGCACATCGTGCATATGGATATCCTTTTCAAGGCTGCTTAGTCACAACAGAGACCAAGCTGCTGGCACTAAGCAGAGACAGTGTTGGGAACATGCAGGCTGCAGTGCAGACGGCCTTCCCCCAGGTATACCAGTGCCTCATAGTCAGTGACCTATGTGAGCCATTATATAGTTAGCTGCTCCCTGGTCAGACCTACAACCAGTGTCTGTGAGAAAGGAATCTTCCAGCAGCAACTTGATATGCAGCTGTGAGATACATGGGACCTAATTACGTGGGCTACAAAGGAAGCTGATGCTGTAAGATGTAAAAGCCACCTTTCACCATGCCATAGGAAAATCAGCCTTTCACCTGCCCACCAATTAATGTGGCACCATGCACACTTTAGTACACTTCCTTTAGCTCACAGAAGTTTTTCCCTTCAGTGAAAGAGCCAACTGGCTATATCTGCCTCCCAGGTCACAGGTTTCCAGCCCTCCCTTCATTTTAGGAATTCCTTTCCACTCATAAGCTTGCAGTATGAGGTCCTGAGGAGTGGAGCTGCTACACACAGGGGAGGGTTATAGGGGGAATTCAGTCAAATACTATCAACACTTTTCTTCTACAATGGCCACTTTAAAAAAAAGCCTTCGAAAGATCCAAAAAGCCTTGCCACCTGTTTTGGTAGCTTTACCAACCCATGTAGCAAATTCAGGTAGTACTTAATAGTTCAATGGCTGCACTATGTTCAAAAAGAATTACAGGGGAGAGAGCTCAGTTGCACTGAGGATGCGGTGCTTGCCCCAAATTTATGGACTGTACTTCCAACAGGTACATGAATTTGTCACCTTCATCAAACATTTGTCATGCAGAGGCATAAGGGAATTCTAAAGAGTTTTGTAGACATTCTTTATGAATATCCCAGTGTGTTGGTAAGTTAGGCCTCATTCACACCAGCCCCCACAGTAAAACATTGCTGATGTCCATTGTGTAGGGACAGTAAGGGGTGATGCGATGCACTGTTGCAGTACATCACACCATGTCCTTTTTTTTCCCTCTAACTTTATTGAAGCATCACAAAATGACACAGTTGTGAGGTGGTGCAGTGGCATGCGGTGTGGTAAGTTAAGCTACGTACAAATGCAGCATGTTTGATTTTTTATGCACAGCACCTCTCTGCAGCATTGTGGTGTGAACAGGGCACATAGCGAAAATCCTATTTTGCCCTATTCATCTATGTAGATCAACACAACTCAACGCAGTTGGTGTGAACGAGCCCCCAGAAGGTCCCCCATCTCCAATGAAATACTCCCAACGCACACATTCCTGCAGAAACGGCTGTATCTTAGATTGGGTGCTGAAATGACCAATGGCTGGAACCAACTGCAATCATGAGAAGGAAGTGTAACCAGCACACCAGGATCTCCAAAATTGGGTCCAAAACTTTAATCACATAGTATCAAAAAATAAAAGCGATGTTTTCGAAGCCACACATGACCCCTTCATCAGGCATGTGATGAAGGGGTCCTGCCTGGCTCCGAAACGTCGCTTTTATTTTTTGATACTATGTGATTAAAGTTTTGGACCCAATTTTGGAGATCCTGGTGTGCTGGTGACATTTCCTTCTCATAGGTACCTAGACATACAATAAGTATAATAAATTGCTGCATCTTTTCTTTACATCCTGCTTAGATGTAAACGAGTTGAAACGTTCTATAAAGAAAAATAAAGCACAGCCACTTTCATTGTATAATTCAGTTTGTGTTGGAACATCTACCACTGTCTCGGGTCTTCAGTGTTTACAGTTTCCTACCATTGGGCCAATAATGGTATCCGAACCCCACCAAACAGACCAAATGACTATTATTATTATTTAATTATGTGCTCAGCATTTCATGTTGGAGAATAACTTCCATACAAAGCAATGCTTTCACCACATTCAATGAATCATTGTGGGAAAGCTCCTGGGGTCATTTGCCTGAGAACAGGGTTGGGTACTTCGTGCTTCTTTGATACACACTTCAAGGAGCCCCAAATGTCGAGCTATTGGACAAACCATGGTGCCTATGATGCCGTCACCCACAGAGACAGTGTCTTTCAGACTGTGCCGTTAGCAAATGGAGTGGTTTTCATTAAGCCCCTTTATAACATGTCCAGCCGATCCCTAAAAATGGAATTCCTTCCTTTAAACACTTCTGTGAAGAACAATATGTGCAGGAAAACAATAAAGTTGCAATTAAGAGAACCTGTTGTGTTTAGTAATATAATAGATATAATATTACAAACTTTCATCCCGTTGTCACTGAGCATGTTGAATGATTATTATAATTACCTAAATTTTATTGCCCAATTTTATTTGCAAAGCTGTAATTATTACCAGCCATGAGGTTATATTTTTGGATGTGACAGAAGATCTAACATCCCCCCCATTGTTTTTACCAGTACTGAGCATTCTGACCTCAACTCGAACATCTCTTTTTATTCAATGTTTGCACATAAAGTTTTTGATCTAGTACAGAGAAAATGTCAGTGCAATAATTGTGATGTAAAAAAATATTTGTGCCTGAGTTATGTTTTTTGTACTTTATCGTTATGAAGAAAAAAAACATTCCTTTATGTTTTAGACATTCAATGGGAAATTAAGTCATGCGCTGCTATGCTTTTTGTGGGAACAAGACACCCCAATACCCAGATTACACTATGTAGTTTGCTTCAACCACAACTCCTCCAGGACCATTTTCCTTGATTTTCAGAGGTAGTTGCTTTCACCTTTTGTGGATTTTATTTTTTTTCAACCTTGGAGAAGTCACTGTTTCAGCTCAATGTCATAAAAAAAACAAGCAGCCGCACATACCCTGACAGTAGGTAAGGTTGTAGGTCAACACCGGACTTTTTCATTGGCAAGTGTACAGCAATACAAGCAGTCGTCAGCCAATGACTGTACAGTATAACTTATAAGTTCAGTGCTAGAAGAATTTCTTATAAATTACAAGAAAATTGTAGCACTGCGGTTATTTAATCTGTTATTTTGTACATGCCAGAAGCTAGTAATTGTAAGGTAATTTTACACTGTGTTCTTTGGAGGGAAAGTCAATCCTATGCCAGGGTGACTTGCCTGGAAAGTTATTCTTAATTCTACTCATCTCAGTAACAAATTCTTTTTAATCTCATTGGTGTTTCGCACTTTCTCCAATTTTGTTTTCTTCTCAAATTTTTAGGGCCATAATGCTTGCTGGTTGGTTTCCAAAGACTGTTCTTAAAACTCTCCAGGTTCACGGTGTTTGATTATTTTTTTTCAACAGGTACGTTTTTTTTTATATCAATTTTGGCAATTTGTATAAAGTATAAGCACAAAGGCAAAAATAAACAAAATTCATAACAGAAAAACACCACTTAAAATTGGTATACATATAAAGCCGAATTTCCGTAATAAATAACGTATGAGTGAAACTACTCAAATATGCTGTACAGTGATGTCATCCCGCTGCCACAGTGACTCACACTGCATTCCAGCTTCACTTCCTCCTCTGCTGCTTCGCTGGTTCCACCGCGGATCAGACAGTACCTACTGGCACCCTCTCCTCATACAGTGGCTGTTACATTGACAGCTTGATGGGCACAGAGCAGATGACCTAAACAGTTGAGCCTATTTAGTTTTATTCCACGTGAGTTTCCAATTTGAAATGCACAATCGATTGTTTTACATACTACACTTAGAGGCGCTTTTCCCTTGTTTCCTTTTGTCTGCTGTCATGTAGGGTTGGCTTCACTCTGGGATCATCTTGCCTTAAAGTGATTGTAAAGTCTCATTTATTTTTTTCTATTAAAATAACAAACATGTTATGCTTACTTGCTCTGTGCTGTGGTTTTGAACAGAGCAGCCTGGATCCTCCTCTTCTCTGGTCCCTGGCTGGAGCCCCTGGCCCCTCCCTCCTGTTGAGTTCCCTCACAGCAAGCAGCTTGCTATGGGGGCACCCGAGCTGAGCTGCAGCTCCATGTATCCATTTAGACACAGAGCTGCAGTTCAACCCTGCCCCTCCCTCTCTTTCTCAATTGGCTAACTGAGTTTGATTGACAGCAGCGGAAGCCAATGGTATTTGTCATCACGCAAGATTGCTGACCAGCGTGAAAGTTTGGTGAATCCACACAGCCTGCTGCTTTTTGGGAGAGCATTGTATCTTTTTTTTTTGCTATATGCAAGTACGATTTAGGAGATATTCACCTTGCATGGAGTTGCTGACGTCAGCAGAGCATGTGCAAGGAAGGTCTGGCAATGGTCCGGCGTATCGTGCCGAAACTTGCCGGAATGGAGTGCTCCCTTAGGAAAGTTTAGCTTTTTTAAGCCAGAAAGCTCCAATCCGAAACGCAAACCAGAAGGATTTTTTTTCCTACCTCCAAACGCTGACAGCAATAAGCAGTGACAGGTACACTTTATGGAGAGATCTGGAGTCTTATTCACCTCCTCTGCCCTAAAAGCATTTGATCATATCAAGAGCAAGTGATGTATGCTCATTGCTTCCTGTTTCCTATATCATAGAGGCGGACAGAGCGGTTTTGGTCTTTGTCTGCCTCTATATTTAGCTGGAGGAAGCACCAGCTGGTCAATTGGGTGTCGGTGGAGGGAGGAGAGACTTTCCCCTCCGCTGCTTGTAAAAGCGTTCCAGCGGCTAGTAAGCCAATCGGGTTATTTCTTCAAGATAGTGGACCGTCGGCTCTAAACCCTGTACAGCTTAATGTAAAAAAAAACTTCTTGCCCAGTGCCTGGAATTGCATGTCCCGGGCGTAAGGTGATAATAATTAAACATCCCTCTACTGGGAATGTGCTGCCCCACACTAAGTTAAAAATTGCTTATCAGAAAGTTTGTCCTGCATCAGAGCACCATTACAAAGTAATAATATAAAACATAGAGATTTTTTTTTTATATTGTTGTCACTTTCCAAGTAGGAGCTTTGAAGCTAAACCCCACCCACTTATCACCCCCTCTCCAGTGAGTGCTCCTCAGTGGCCAAAGAGGTCACTGCAATTGTATTGGATCACAAGGGTGGTCAGAGCTCTGGGGGTGAGGATCAGTACTGAAGGTGTGGAAGTCAATATTTTAGTGGCAAAGGGAAGCATGGATCAAAAGGGTGCTATTTACCATGCAGGAGTTTTACATTTTAAAAGTTAAAAATGGCTGATCGGTTCCCTTTAAACCTAAACTGTATTAATATTGAGTTAGAATGTTCTAAGTTCAGAGAAGAGAGGAGACTTGTTCAGTTTTATGTTTAGCAGAGAATTCATTGACTTACTGGCAGCTGTGTTTATTACAAGGTATGAAGTTGGAAACCTCTGTTGACATGCCTTTGCTAAAGGACTGTGGTCTCCTCTTCCCAATGCATGTCTATGTTTGCAGATGTACAAATTGTTTTATTAATAGTAGACAGACTAAAAGTGTTCTGTAAACCTGTGATGTAGTCACAGTGGGCCAATATCCTGGAACATTGCTCTCTTAGCTCAGGGGAAACTGTAGTAAAAGACTTTCTCAGTGGGCAGACTGACCCAATTGTGAGCTTCCCATATTCATAAGATGGTTTCCCAATTCAGCTGAATGGAGCAGTTGGTATCTCATATCTGTAGGTAATTAGGAGATCAATGCTTGTTCTGGTAGATATGTTGGGGGGCATTCTGTGACCTCTGTAGATACTACATGGTGAAATGTGAGAGAAGAAATGATTTCCAGAAATTGTTTGTTTTAAGCCATCTCTTCTTCTTATCCTGACATAAATCAGAGACGTGGGTGAGTTATAGTAAACTGTATTAAAAAGTGTCAGAATGAATTGTTAAAGAATATGTAAACCCAGTCAATAATATCTATTATATAAGCTTTAACATGTTAATGTTTTTCAAAAGTCATTTTAATCTTTTCAAATCTGCAGCTTTCAATAAAATAATACCTAGTGATCCTGCCGCTTAGGCCCATGTTTAGGCACTTCCAGTTATAATGTTAAAATATAAACCTTGTCTACTCCGAGTCCTCACCTCACTCCTTCAGTCTCCTCTCGCATTACTAATTTACTAACTGACATATTAGCATGAATGTCGCACCACTTCCTTAAACGAAATCTCCCTAAAACTGAGCTATTAATATTCCCACCGCCCGTGCCCCCCTCCATGACTTTTCCATCAAAATCAACAATGCAACCATCAGTCTCTCCCCTCACGCCAGGGTACTAGGTGTAATCCTAGACTCTGACTTGTCATTTCAGCCTCAAATCCAATCATTGTCAAAAGTTTGTAGAATTCGCCTCAGTAACATCTCTAAAATTCGCCCCTTTTTAAGAAATGAAACCACCAAACTCCTCATTCACTCCCTTATTTCTCGCCTTGACTATTGCAACTCCCTTCTCCCTTCTCATTGGCCTACCTCTCCATAGGCTATCCCCTCTTCAGTCTATCATGAATGCTGCTGCCAGACTTATCCACCTTACTAACCGCTTAGTATCTGCCAACCCTCTCCTGCAACCTGGCTCCCAGTCGCCCAGCGAATTAAATTCAAAATACTAATCACAACATACAAAGCCATTCACAACTCTGCCCCGAGCTACATCACCAATCTTGTCTCCAAATATCACCCAAACCGTCCTCTTCTCAAGACCTCCTACTCTCAAGCTCCTTCATCTCCTCCTCCCATGCTCGTCTTCAGGATTTCTCCAGAGCCTCACCCATCCTCAGGAACTCGCTACCTCAACCTGTCCAGCTATCCCCTACTCTTGCTACCTTCAGGTGATCACAGCCAAATTGTAATGGTTACTTCCAAATGAGCTCCCCACAGACAAATGTGGCCAGTACAGATTCTTTGCTGGATACAATTGCTTTATACTTAACAAGCAGAACCCCAAATCCTCAGAGACAAGGGGCCAGATTCACAGAGGAGATACTGTCCTATCTATGCGGCTGATTCATAGAATCAGTTCCGCATAGATAGCCCTAAGATCCGACAGGTGTAATTGACTTACACCGTGGAATCTTAGGATGCAATACTTCGGCCGCCGTTGGGGGGAGTTTGCGTCATATTCCAGCGTTGGGTATGCAAATGAGGATTTACGGCGATCCACAAAGGTTTTTCCCGTCGTTACGTCATCGCTAGTAATTTTTTCCCCGTCACAAATTTACACCTACTTTAACATGGCTTAACTTTAGTCGAGCCATGTTAAAGTATGGCCGTCGTTCCCGGGTCGAATTTAAAAATGTTTTTGTTTTCGCGTAAGACGTCCGGGAATACGAATGGACGCTATGCACGTCGCCGTTCTAAAAAATGACGTCACATCGCGCAAAGCATGGAGGGAATTTCAAAACTGAGCATGCGCAGTACGTCCGGCGCGGGAGCACGCCTAATTTAAATGGTACCCGCCCCATTTGAATTGGGCGGGCTTGCGCCGGACGTGTTTACGATACACCGCCGCAAGTTTCCAGGTAAGTGCTTTGTGGATCGGGCACTTACACTGAAAACTTGCGGCGGTGTAACGTAAACGGGTTACGTTACACGGCCGCAATTCTACGAGAATCTGGCCCAAGGTACTTAACCGTATGTCCTATTGTTTCAGCTCCCCAGTCTTGTGGATCAGAGCAGGCTGCATTACAAGGAAAGCAAAATGACATTATAATAGAATTACACAGAGTTGTAGATCAGCTTTGCTTTCATGGTCAACCGTGACAATGGGTAAATGGCTACTTATGTATGAGAACATTTTCTGTGCTGCTGGGGTTAGCCCTTAGGTATTTGAAAGTCAGGCCCCTCTTTAGTTTCTCTGTTGTTAATGAGGTTTTAGACAGCGGCTGATGATGCACAATTATAAAAGAGTAAAAAATTAAGCCTCTTTCTGAGTGTGCAGCCTTAGAAACATTTTGGAAACAAAATATTACAGGGTCGTTACTGGAGCTATAGTAGTTGTTGGTAGGAGATAATAGGCATAGTTAGATGGATAGGTTTTATGAGCAATTGGGGAGTGTTTTAGTTGGCAGGTTTAGGAACAGTCTGGGAAAAGGTCATATATCAAAGACGAAATTATAGTAGCAGTTCAGGGACATGCTAAGTTTGTGGTTTATTGAGCTTAAAAACAAGCATTAACTAGAAGGAAACCAAACAAACTGTATTTCATTTCTGATGGGATAAATTGACCCAAATTAACATTTTTCTTCCGAACGATGGAGCAGGGCAGTACAACCTCAACATACTTCCTAATGCCTTAACATGTTCATGTCTATATCCCTATCACATGACAAACATGGAATACAGACTAGTGTTACTCATAGTACAGTGAATGACTCCCCCCCCTAATCATGCATCTAGATGTAGATAAACCAAACACTTCATTAACAACAATGAGGAATTTATTAAAACCATCTGTCTCCACCGTGTAGGCTAGCAAGTATAAGAAATGTTGCATTCAAAAGTTCCAAGCTTCCATGTGATAGCAATTTAAATCTAACTTACAGGGCCTGGAACAGACTCCCTCGCCTCCTGACATCTAAATTGGTGGCAATATCAGGGACAAATGGCCAATTAACTCTTGGAGACAATGCGTGCTGAGATAGAGGTAAAGTTGGAATTTTAGCAGTTGGGGAAAGCTGAGCCTTTTGAACATTTGCTTTTCCATAGCCTTGAATAAGCCATCCAGGAATTTTGTTTCTCGTAATTTGTATATATTAGCACCAAACTTCATCTATTTGCCTTGCCATCTGCCAACCCTGAAAATTAGTTATGGAATGTTCTGGGCCATGAAGGGTCATTTATGAAATAGCTGAGGAGTGTTAGAAACATTAAGTGGCCTTTAGGCAAGAATTCGTACAACCTAATTTTTGCATCCTGTATTCTAAATATGCATGTCACAGTGGGGTCACGATGACAGTGGTTTCCTCCTGGACTGGGGGACCAACAAAGGTGGTGCATGTATTTGGCAAGTGATTTAATACAATATTACTTGACCTTTAAATATGGACATTGCTGTTCTCCCACATAAAAATGCTCTTTGTATTTCAGTGTTGTAAGGACACAAAAAGTATGAGAGGAGCTTAGAAAATATTCACGTGTGCCTTCCTCCAGTGCTGTCCGAGGAAGGTTCTTAGCCGCCACTCTTAGTTCTCTCCTGCCTCCGTCATCTCCTTTGCTATTACTCGTCAGTTTCCAAACATCTTTGGTCATTGAGTGCTTACAAATGATATCAATTCTGCACATGAGCACGGGACTTGTGTCGTCCCCGAAACCCAGCTTCATTCTTAGCACCTTATGCTGGGAACAAGTTTGGAGTTTACACGTCACTGTGCATCTGCCATGCAGTGTTCACAGAATATAGAAAGAGGAAGACGTTTTTGGGCAGAGGAGACTTTGCATGTCTCTTCTTCGTAGTATTTTGTATAGTTCAGTTATATTTTAATATAGTAACCCTATATTAGAATATGGAAGGGATAGAAAATCTCAAGTAGCTTGTGTGAGTAAACAAACTGACAGCTGTCATGTGCAGTTTTTTCTACTGTCAACTGTAAATAATGCCATCATGTGGATCAACATTTAAAGTGAATTTTTTGCCCAGAGATGGGTTTTAGGGGGTTTTAAGGTGTTCACTGTTCATATGTTTATCGGGGCACAAGTATAATAACATCACTTCTCCCTGATGGCAAAACCATAGTTCCTAAGGAATGTCTCATGACTGTATAATCATATGGGCCAACTGAACTCTTGCCATATAAGCTATGTCACTGATGTGATGTCTCCCTTCGTACAATTTAATAAATGCTTCCCTGACCCCTTTTCCTTCTATCCATTGCCAAGTTTATCATCTACATGCTCCAGTCACTTCTGTAGTCATTTAACAAAACACCAAGGCCGGTAATGTCATCAACAGCAGGTTGAATTTTAAGTTCGAGTGTTAGCCAAATCCCAGTCGGCAATCTATCCATCCTCTCTCTCCACCTCTTGGCAGTGCTCATTGGGTTTCAGGGAATTGTTTCAAACCATCTGGCCTTTGTTATCAGGGGCTGCAATTTTGACAGAGTGTAGTAGATGTAACCAAGGTTGATCCATCATGGCTGAAGGTCACAAGGTTGTGAGATATCAGCATGACGGAGCACGCCAGTGGATGTTTTATTTATTTTCAGTTGTTTAATGAAATCAGCCTGTATTTCTGGATGTACTTCTAGGTCCAATCTTTTTCTCTGGTTGCAAAATATTCATAAAACATTTCATCGAATGATTTGGGCTATTGGAAATGATGAGCTACTTATCCTAACACTATCTTGGAGTAAAACAGAGACGCATCAATCCTCGATGTAGTCCCTCAATACTCATAGAAGTTTTTGTCTTCGGCACACGTACAGTTTTTGAGTTTTACCCAGAACAGCAGGAAAGTATTAGGTGTCCAAAGAAGGTAGTGATCTATAAAGAGACCTAAAATATTTACCAGCTGTAGAACAGCAAGGATGCAGGAGCTAAATTTGTTGACAGAATTGTGATCTTCTGGTCATTCTAAGTTCCTATTCTTACTGAATGGACATGAGCTTGGGGTATTTAAAGAGTAGGACTGGGAACCAGATACATGGCATAAAATAATAAAATATTGTAAAATGGTTCTCTCGTGGCTTACTGACTGTAGTATAATGATAATGTTTCCTGAAAAATTTGAGTTATCCATAGCAGCATTTTAACTAGAAAAAATACATACAAGGTGAAAAGAAGCCAGGGCTGGTCTGCTTATAATGATGTTCTCAACGCTGTATCCTGGCCTAGGCCAACAAGGCCCAGGCCTAGGGCAGCACTTTGCAGGGGGGCAGCACAGAAAGAGTCTCCGCCGACTTGCGCTACACTATTAGTGTAGCGCCAGTCTTTTGGGGCAGATTGGGCTGAGAGGCAAATTAGTCTAGCGTCCCCATAAAGCAGCCACACTGCTTCCTGTATGCGGGCGGCCAACTGTGGGGGGCACCACTTCTAATTTTGATTGTCCTATCATCCTAGACCACAAACCTTACTCACTGTGCTATACGTTTTCTGCTGCACCATTGGTATCTTCTTAGTCCTCACCATAAAATTATCAGAAATTTGTGCTTAAAGTAGAACTATAGGCAATACTTTTTTTTTTACCATCCCTGTCCCATTGCAGAGATTTCCCTTCACTTCCTGCCCCATAGCCAATCAGAAAGTGAGAGGAAATTATGCAAATTAAGATAATCCATTGCCCCTCCTCAGGCCCTCAGAACTAGTGTCCCCACTCGAAAATTTTAGGGCGGGTATTAACAAGGGGTGTGGCCTTGACCGGAAGGGGTGGGTCATATTTAAATTATTGGGTGCACGAGTTTAGTCAGGCCTAGGGCAGCACAAAACCTAAATACACCACTGGATGTTGGTCAACCTTCTATAAAAAAATCACTGAATATATGCAGCTTTTTACAATTGAATAAACAAACAGCTTGTTTATATATGAGTATCTTCCCTTAAGCTGCAATATGAGAACTGGTTGCCTCATCACAGTCAATTAATAAGCACTGAGGAATGCTGATGGATTAATGCAGAGGCTACTCTTGAGGGTTCATTTCATGGGTTCAGAGGTTATTTTTGCTTGGTAATATGGGTTATAACCCCCTACATATAACTAGAATGTGATTAGCCTCAGGTGATACACAGAAATGAAACAAATCCTCCTACATAAGTTGTACCTGTTTATCTGCAGCCTTCTTTTCTCTACAAGGGACACGCCTTCATTCACACTGCATACAGGAACAGAGCTAAGGCTGTCAATCACAGAATGTGTAATGGAGCTCTGTCCCCTGTCACCCTAGTACTTCTTGATGTCATGAAAACTTGTCGGAAGTGACTCACACAGATTGCAGAGGAATTAGGCAGCAGACAGGAATGACACTTATTGAGGGGTATGCTTTATTCATATATCATGTCAGAGGTTTACAAGCACTTGAAAGAAAATAAGAACCTGATTTACCACCAGCAAGCTCTAGACTACCTTGCAAACATTAAATAATTACTTTTCCAGTTCAGTAACTGTACTGTTGCATTGTGTGGCATGTGAGCTGTGTTTACAGGCTTCCCCAAGACAAACCTCATAGCCATTGCTGGGCTGTGTCTTCAAGCGGCAGTAAAGTGGGTGGTGGTTTGCCTTGGGCTGGGAATCATTCCCAGGCTGAGACAGACTCCACCCACTTGGCTGCATCTTGCGGATACAGCCTGACACTCGCTTTGATAGCTTTTAACACAGCATGAGTGCAGCGGTACAGTTGCTGGACTGACAACATAATTTTTCACTGTCTTAAGAGCAGCCAACAGCTGCCTGGTGTTAAATATGGGTTGTTTTATGTCCAGTTATTCTTTCAAGTACATTCATCATAACATTGTAATGTGTTCACAATTAATAAGTCATTTATAAAATGGAACTGAAAAAGCATTTCTATTGTTGAAAAATATATGGTATTGTTTTGAAAAACATGTAAATGCAATTATGGGTTGCTAGTAATCAAATGCAGCCATTTCAGGGAGATAAGGTGGCCTACACCAGGGGGTAACTGGTAAACATATGTTATAATGATGTGATAAATGTGAGATCTTTACCATCCATAGCACATCTATAATAAAGCAAGGCTCTGCCATGAGTTCCTAGTTTCCCCACTCTGGAGTGCATGCTACATATTATTACCACTCCATAATGGGAAAAGGAATTTAGGTAAAATGTACTTCAGAGAGAGGAACTAGGAAGTTTAACTCACAGTCAGGACTAGACCAGGGGTGGGAAAGAATTTTCCAGCAAAACTACAGATAGCAGTAACATCCCTGCAGGAAATGAAAGGCTACATCAATGTACTCAACCCCTAGGCTCCATACAGCTGCAAAGATGATGTTGCCCCAGGGGGTGGGTCCAAACCAGCCTGAGCTCATTAGAGGTAGATTGAATGTTTTTGGCTGTCATTCAACCCAGAAGGACAACTAAGGACATCTTGTAGCAAAAAAAAAATGTGCTCCAGGGGCAGCTTGAGTTCTTCTTGAAGGGGGAACATTACATAAGAACATGCAATGCCCTGTGCATGCACAACTCCAGCATGTCTTGATGCATGTGAGTTATGCCATCCCGGGCTGGACAATCAAGGTGGTCGAAGACTATACCTGGAAGAAGAACAGGTGATGATGTTTGTGCTGGCAAAGGAGATAATGGATGTCACATTGCTGATGATAATTTAACTATAGTGGGGAATTTGGTTTTGCTCTAAAGTGGCTGTAAACCTCAGACATTAAATATGAACGAAGCATATCTCTCTATAGTGTGTACTTGTCTTAATTCGAGCACCAAGTGTCAATAGAGGAGAAAGCACTCACATACCCACATCAGTAAATGATAAGGGGAACAAGAAAAAAAAGTGGTACAAAAATTGGTAACCCAAGGTTGGACTTTTACGGCACAGTAAACAATGGAGAATATTCAAGAAAAATTACAATATTTATTGAAAAAAAGTACATGGTATACAAAAAGCATAACGAAGAATTATACAACATATAAATTAAGATACATGATGTATAGTGAGCCCTTGTGCGGCAACGCATTTCGCTGTTAAGCTTCGTCAGGACACATTCAAGGTTCTTTGGTGGCAAGAAAGAGAGCGGGTCTCACTATCTTGCTGAAGAATAAAAGCCTTGTTTACAAGATTTAAAAAAAGTTCTATCCAAAAGGTTAGATCCAGTGGTGTGTTGGAGAATGATCATAAGGGCCAGTGGCTCATGTATTCCATATAGAAAATATCCTCGCACAGTTTATTCCAACAAGTTGTTAAGGGAAACAAAACAGGCAAAAGGGGGGAGAAGATGAGTATGGACAAACGACCGGAGTAAGGGTTATTATATTGCTTGGGTCCAGGTTATATTAATACATATGTAGCCTTAGAGCAGAAACAGATCAGCTGTATACAAACAGGATGCTATAGTGTAGTCCAAACAGATAAGTCCCCTTGCGACCATTATTAATAGTAAAAGCTTGAAGTAACCCCCTGGAGAAAAGCCGTATGCTAGTCACTGCACTAAGTGTCATTGCTGTCTGCTGCGTTATGCCTCTGCTTTTCACTTCTGACAAGTTTTCCTGACACCAAGAGAGGTGTCAGGAAAAAGGTGTCCAGGGAGGGACCTCCAACTGATTTACAGCCTCAGCTCTGTTCCTGTGTGCTGGGTGGAGGGGGGTGTGTCCATTCCCTCCAATCAGCTCTCAGAGCTCTCCTCGCTGAGCTCTGCAGAGTGTCATTTCAGCTCTCAGCCTCCTTTTTCTGAATGCACAAACAAGCTTTATAAATTCTGCATTTTGAACAGATGTAGAAAAGAGAAGACTGCAGATAAACAGGTACAATTTATGTAGGAGGATTTGTTTCATCCCTGTGTATCACCTGAGGCCAGTGACTTTACTGGGTATATGGAAGGGTTTACAACCACTTTAAGACATTGAAAATGTTTTTTATTGCTGGGCAATCATAAAATTTCAATGAGAAACAGTTCAAGATTTCACAAAAGCCAGGAGACTGGATTCACCCTGCATGTCAAGTGTGGCTGTACACTAGATCAACAAAAGTGATAAATCACAAGTCTTTAAAGAATTTGGTTGGCCGTGCTCCGAACATGCAGCCATGGAAGAATGCTATAGAACTGAAGATAGTTCAGATAGCGGAAACAAACTCCACACACAAAACATTCCCCTGGAGAGTCATTCGTCACTTTTACATGATGGAGGACACAAGGTCATTCTTTATGTCTTGATGAAATACATTTTCTCTTACATCTTCAGGACGAGCTCTAATTAGGGACAGCAGTAAAGTCCTGATTGCACTTTCCATGACTTGTAAAAGGGAAATAAATACTTGTGTGTTTGACACTGCTCTGAACATCAGGTTAGAAGAAGTTATGTAACTGGGTACAGATTATTATTATACAGGATTTATATAATGCCAACAGTTTGCACAGCATTTTACAATGTAGAGGGGTCAATATAATTACAATACAGTTCAATACAGAAGGAACAGGAGGGCCTAATGTAAATGTTGACTGAATAAGTACTTTTCACAATTGCATAAGGAAGTGTTCATTTGGCTTGATCAATATTTAAAGTGAAAAATGTTGCTTCATGTATACCTGCTTTTTTTTAGTAAAGCAAAGAAAGTGTAAAATAAGATTAATTATTCCTTATTCTACAAAGATATTCAAAACATGGGCTGGACAGATATGATTAATTGCATCATAGTGATTAAGAATGATATTTTAAACAAATTGTTTTCTGTAATTAGTATCACACACATTTTCAATATTGTAATCAGTCTATTTAAATAGAGACCAGTAGTCACTCTACTGTTTGGTATCATCATGTCCACCACACTGAACATGGAGCAGAGAAATCAAAGGAGTTGTCTGAAGAGATCAGAAGTAAAATTATAGTCCAGCATTTCAAAGGTAAAGGCTATAAGATTATCTCCAAACAGTTTGATGCTCCTATGACATTTTTAAATATATATTGAGGATTAATGTCCATGGAGTGTAGCCAGCCTCCCTGGACATGGCCGCAGGAGAAGAATCAACCTCAAATTGAACAGAAGTAAATCGTAAATTGTAGACAAAGAGCCAAAGAAAACTTACAAAGAAATACAAGCTGAACTCCAAGGTCAAGGTATATCAGTGTCTGATCACACCATCCGTTGCTTTTTGAGAAATAGTGGGCTCAAAGGAAGAAGATCCAAGAGAATTTAATTGATGAAAGAAAAACATGAAAAAAAAATCTAGACTAGAATTTGCTAAAATGCATATTGACGAGCCACAATATTGCTGTTCTTTTAATAGATTAGACAAAACTGGAGCTTTTTTAGCACGTTACATCAGCTTGTAGGCAGGTTCATACAAGAACAATGTTCTACAATAGAAAGTGAGTTTATACTGCCTGGGTTAGAGAAGTATTTAGTTCTTACTGCCGGTTTCTTAGACTCTTTGGGTCCTGCCTTCATTCCCAGTTGATATACAGTATATATAGGGGGAATACAGGGCTACAGGGGCCTTTGGAGCAAGATTGCATGAAAGGTATGAAAGCAAGGCCACTACGAAAGGTTAACTTGGCAGAAGAGATGGAACAAGAGAGTAGTTGCCATGGGTAGTCAAGAACAAGAAAACAGGCTATTCTGAAGTGGCATACTGTGAGCCCTGATCTAAATCTAATGTCTAAAATCTATGGAGAGAAGTGAAATAAGCAGTCTGGAGAAGGTACTCTCCAAACCTGGGACAGCTGTTAAGGTGATAAATGCCAATTTATTTTTTCATTTGCAAATTATTTCAGAGAAATTTGTGGGGGTTTTTTTTGTGAAAAAAGTACCAATAAATTACTTCTATAAAAGTTTAAACTACTGTATACTAAAAAAACAATTTTGACAGCAGCATGGTCCTCTCTCGCAGTAGTACTGCAATCTATTTCACCTGGTGTCTTAGTTAGGTCTTTGCATTACTTCCCTTCCTCTACACACCCCTAGGTCCCCCTTTGATGGAACCCAAGAACATACAGGAATACAAGGAGGGGAATGAGAACAAGGGCACAACGAATGGGAAGAAAGGAGAGACCAGACGTACAGGCCCCAGAGATGGGACAGAGGAAACGCACAATAGGAAAACGAGGGGGCCTCAAGAAAAAGAAGACGAGAATATTAGGAGGGGGTATTTTTAATCTAAGTGAAGTCATTTTTAATACAGAAGAAATGAAAGTACAAGACTTGGGATTGAAATACTCACCAGACAAGGAATTAGACAAATTCGAAGCATATATAGATTTACAAAACTTCATACGGAAAATGAACATAACGTTTTTTTCCAATAAGGAATGTAAACAAGGAAAGGATATTACGAAGTACCAACATTCTAATCTAAGAAATAATTCAACTTTCAACCCTAAAACACAACAAAATGAAAGTCTAACAGTATTTAGGAAAATGGTGGAGGAAGATATTAGGAATCTTAAAGTAAATAAGTCAAAACGTAACACTATATGGAAGACTATTCAAGAAATAGAGAAGAAGAAAAACATAATCATTAGGCCCGCTGATAAGGGGGGAGGACTGGTCATTCTCAACAAACATGACTATGAAACAGAAATAAATAAACTGCTGAGTGTCCCAGACACATATAAAAAGTTGAGGGTAAACCCAAAAAGGGAATATGAGAAGAAACTGAGAACTTTTGTAGAAAAAGGAAAGAACATGGGCATACTCACCAAAAAAGAAGCCAAATATCTAACTCCAGAAACAGCAAAAACTCCAGTTATTTATTACGTCCCAAAAATCCACAAGGATCAGGTCAACCCACCAGGTAGACCGATCATAAGTGGGATCGACTCACTATTTTCGAGATTAGGAGCCTACATTGATGGCTTTTTACAACCACTAGTGAAGAAGGGACCATCGTATCTCAAGGATAGCAGACAACTAATCAATGAACTCAAAGATATTAAGGTAGAGGCAAATGACATCCTGGTCACCATTGATGTGAATTCGTTGTATACGAACATAGTACAAGAGGACGGCATTCAAAGTGTAGAATGGGCTCTATATAATCAAACACAAATGAAGCAGGAACAGATACAATATATCATAGAAGGTCTAAGTATGGCAATGAGCCATAACTATTTTTGGCACAAAGGAGAATTCTTTACCCAAACCAAAGGAGTGGCAATGGGGGCCAAATATGCCCCCAGTGTAGCCAATATCTTTTGGGAGGCAGAACAAATACAAGGTACCCCAAGACCACATCTGAAATTGTACCGGAGGTATATAGATGACATACTAATTATATGGGGAGGAACAGAAACTGAATTACAATTATTTTTTGATGAAATCAACCACAATGCGTATGGTATGACCTTTTCAGGTTCTTAGAACAAGGAAACAATTAATTATTTAGATCTACAACTATTTAAAGAGAATGATAACATCAATACCAGAACGTTTTTTTTTTAAAACTGACAGAAATGGTTATATCCCTACAACAAGCTGTCATCATAGACAATGGATTAGCAATATCCCGAAAGGGCAGCTAATGAGGATCTACAGAAATTCTAGTAATGCTATTGATTTTGAAATCCAGGCAACCTCCATTATTGACACGTTTGTAGAAAAAGGATATAAGAGGAAGGAATTGGAGGCACTGAAGGAGAAAGTAAAGAAAATGAATAGGAACCTCATGACAACAGAAACATCAAAAAAGAAAAAGAAAGTTGTAGATTCGGCCTTCCTAACAGGATATAACATACAACATAAAGAGATTGAGATGATCCTCAAAAAACATTGTCCCATCCTACATTCAGACAAAACCTCAGAAATAGACTTGTACACAATGCATTGGACCCCAGCAAGAAAACTAACAAGAAAAAAAAAAGATTTTAGTTCCACATCAAACGGATCGAAGCACCAGATCAAACAACTGATAACATGCAATAGCACACATGTGACCTATGTCATTGAGTGTCCATGTAAAAAGCAATACGTAGGAAGAACTACCATGGAGCTGCACGTAAGAATCCGAGAACATATTGCCAACATTAAAAAAGGGTTCAATAAGCATAGCATGTCAAGACATTTTAGAGACTACCACAGTAAGGACCCAGGATGCATGACTTTTTATGCTATTGATAAAATAAAAAAACACTGGAGAGGAGAAAGTAATAAAAGTCTCACAAAACGAAACACCCTCCAACCTGCAGGAATGAACCTAGACCTAGACTTAAACTGTTTCTTGACCAACTTTTAATTAAACACATAGGATTTTAACCAATACATATATAATTTTAAAATATAATATATAAGTTTAAAAAGAATATTTTTTAGTCCCAGTTTTGGGCATCCCATCATATACATATATATACTTTTTTTAATATATAATTTTTTAGCTCATGATTAAGCATAATATTCTATAATATTTTATTTTATATACGCATATCACATGTTATATATTACTTCAGATTATCTTACCACCATTTCCTACATTTTATTTCTCATGCATAATATGCACACACTTTACTACACTTATTTTGCTTATATTTCTAATCATCAGTAAAGCACTTTAACTAGTACTTATTTTTTCACTATTATAATTTTATTATTATTGCTAATTTAATAAGTATTATTTTTACTTTAACGCTTCCTAATATAATGTCGTATACCCGCAGCAGAGGAACGTTCCATCACCTCAGCACTTGTAATGTTTTCAAACACATATCTCTCGTTTCATTAACTCATTTTAATAGTCAGTCAATTAAGGATATAGTAGATTATTCAAATATTTGTTCTAGTTTTTTATCTTGTAATCATGGTGTATATTGTAATTTGTTTGGTATTTATTATGTGATATTTTCACATTACGTCTGTCACCAATAGTAAAGGGATAATTTGGCATACCAGCTATTGAGACCTCGGTCAGTAAAATCCTTGCAAGGAGCCGGACGATAGTCATTCCAGCAGCAGGACTTCTGTCCTCAAAACCACTGGGAAGATAGCGGACGTAAAGACGCAATGAGAGAATAACAACATAAATAGGGAAGTGTTTGTGACTGGCGGCACGCTCCAGACGACGTCATCACGACGAAACCGGTCGAGCGGACGCACGCTGGTCACAACACTTCCAAGTTCTTATACAAACGCTTGTTTTGATCTTTCCAAATGTGAGTACCTAGTGTTTTTTAATTAATACATTTTGAGTGACATTACGGTATCACACTATTGGGCATCCTTTCTTTCTCTGAGCGGACACTGCAAAGAACCATATACAGGGGGACAAAAAGACTTGCCAGAGCACTGCACAGAGCGTATACTGTGGATGCTTGCTACCCCAGGAGGGGGCTTGGATCTGGTGAGTGCGGGACATACTAGAGCACGGAGGAAGGGAGCATGGAGTGAAACACAAGATTAATACATTAAGTTTGGCACAAAGCACTTAGCACTTTGCATGGACTATTAGCATTTATTCAGCAGCTTAAAGCTATATGGACAATATCAATCACCTATTTCCTTAATTTGGTTATATCACCATTTCAGGATATTTAACAAATATTTTTATTTTATTTTATTTTTATCTGCATTTAATTTACATGGGTATCTTTTAATGCACTTTGGTTTTCATCACACTTGAGGATTAGCACTGTAAGTGCGCACACAGAAGTGAAGATATATCATTCCATATTAATTCACAGTTTAACTTATTACCTCATTTATTATTTATTTATAATTTTTCATCAGTAGGCGCCATCACCTACTAACCTCCTTCTACTTTATCTATACTCCACCTAGGTGGGGTACATATGTAGGGGCAGCCACTGCAGCTTATTATTTGAGATTCTCATATTTCTATATTAATTTACCTTCTGTACCTTTTTGTAGTATAAATACCCATCATCCCTCCTGCAACATATATTTTAAACTCATTTCGGTAGTGCGGATTCATAATACCTTTTCATTCCCCCTTTGACCAAACCCTGCTCCGGCATTACTCACCATCCTCCATGCTATTTGTCTTGCAGCTCCAAGCCTGGCCTAAAATGGAATCCTACATTGCATAGAGCCCTTCTATACTTGGAAAAGGTTCCACCGCCATACCTATAGATCATTCCAAAGTAAAGGTGCACAGATGCCATGGATGTTAAAATAGGAGGTGCTAAAAAAGGGAGACCATTCAAGTGAGCCCCCACCACCTCTGTGAAACAAGATCTAGAAGAAAATTGTGAGAAATTGAATAATGATAACTTGCTAACCTAATTGTAAAGGTGCAGCGTTAATAGCTGCCATCCTGACCTTGACTTTACTACTAGTGTGTCTCTGATCTGGATCAAGCATACATGACGTGTACATCTGTATCCAATCAGTCTACTGTATATATTGATTTATCTAATGACATGCTGTAAGACATTTTGTGCCACGTTTGTAAGCTCTCCACATGACCATATGCAATATTTTATCAGTCCACTGCTATTTAGAGCAATTGATTGATCATGTGATCGGTGTTGTATTACACATATATTACGGTTTGGGACACAGAGCAGTTATAAACCTGTCTTTGTAGATAATTGTGGAAATTGGCCTTGAATCGCTTCTGACTTGTAAAGTGACCCATTAAGATCATGTTTCTTAAAATAGTACTTAGAAGCTCTAATATTTTTCCTACAATTGATCTAGTAATTGCATATAATAACATGGATATAACAGCTTGGAAAATATAAGGAAAAAAGGCACTGGAAAAAAAAAGTTGCAGATGCAGAGTGTGAATGCTCTTTTTTGTCTGTAACCTAACAGAGGTCACTCATCAGAGTCTAGGAGTCCAGTTGCAATACTGTCTGGGTTCACACTGAAGCACAAAGTGCCTCACTGCAGGGGTCCAGTGCGTCCCTGTTCACCGTTTTGGGTCCGATTTCAGTCTGAATTTTTGGCTGAATTTGGACCATAAATGGACCAGGACTCCTGTGCAGTTCGCACGAGAGCCATTGTGGAGATGTGTGTCTCTGCATCCAATCCACGATAGTGTGAACCCAGCCTGAGACTCTAGTATGGACTGTCCAATGCTGAGACAAAGCATTACATTCCTAGTTCCTAATTAATTAAGCCTATTCCAATTTATCTTATGCCTACAAAAAGACAAACATTTTATATATTGCAGACTACCAATTTTTGGGGCTTTTTCCCTCTGTTTTCAACTGGTGATCTGTCCAGTATCAGACCTTCTGTGTTAGAGTGCCCCCATTCTGGATGAAGGAGCCCAGGGGGGCACATTTGGACAGCAGCATTGTCAGTCTGGGGGGAGGTTAGTGTTAGATGGACTAGCAGATTTAATCTAATGCTATGATGCAATATAATAAATATTTGCATTTTTTTATATAAGCTTTATTTATTTTATTTTTTATTTTAAGCCATACAAAATAGTGGACAGAAAAGGGGAAATGGAAGGCAAAATTCACCTCAAGGACAAATACTGATATTGGTAGCACAATAAGTCATTATACCATGACTATAACTATTACTATTATGAGCCCATCCCTGTCCTAGATTTTCGATCTAAGTGGACAGTGCCCTTAAACTTTGGGGGAAGGAGAGAGGGCTCGCACTATAAATCAAAGCAGAAACCTTACAGTATCTTAGGCTCACATAAAGTAAAGTAGGAACATATATGACATGAAAAAATATACAAAGAAATTACACAAGTACCGCTAAGGCCTCTATAAATCGACAAGCACACCTGGTTCATTAGATCAGTGTTTCCCAACTCCAGTCCTCAAGGCACACCAACAGGTCATGTTTTCAGGATTTCCCTCAGATGAAACGGCTGTGGTAATTACTAAGGCAGTGAAACTGATCAAATCACCTGTGCAAAATAATGGAAAGCCTGAAAACATGACCTGTTGGTGTGCCTTGAGGACTGGAGTTGGGAAACACTGCATTAGATGATGTGATATATCTAAATTAGGAACAGCAATGATAGTTCTGTATCTGGTTCAGAATTCGATTCAGGGTCTGGTTCGCCTGGATAAGTTGCCCAAATGCATAATCCGTTAAAGTTAGCAAAGCAATATCTAGAGCAGACTGGTATGACTCCGCCATGAGGCCCAGATTGAGTCAAAGCGCTCACGAGCTCCCTTGCATGTGGCCACCCATTCCTCTGCTTCCTTAAATATTTGCTTTTGGGTTTAACACTTTAAGTGCAAACTGAGGAGACCTTTGGTACTTCCCGTGATTTTTTTTTTATTTACTTTGTGAAGGTCCCTGATATTACCTCAGCTCTGCAAAGCAGCAAGGTGACATCATTAGCGGTCAATGCCTGCTTGCATTTTTGACATTTATTTTCCTTGCACAAGATTGGGTACTCTTTGAAAAGTGAAGCTTTTCCCCATTTACTAAACTTTTGAGCAACTCCTCTTGCATAGTGCAACTGCACTTTGCAAAGTTTACAATCTATTTGCCTTTAGTAAATTAATTCCACTAAGGCAGATTTCATAACAACCAGAGAATAGAAAATAAGAGCAAAAATTGAGTTGTTGCAAATTGAAGCCATAAAACCAGATTAGGTGGTTGTAGCAGAAAAAAAGTTGTTCTCACAAAGTCTTTCACAGGGTACCTCTTTAGCTTATTAAAATAAATTATATGGGTTTATAATACAGACACAAGTAATTATTTTTAGTTATTTCAAAGGAAAAGGTGTTGCTTTGGAAAACTTAAGCAATTACAGATAATAAATGCAGAGGATGAGCCTCACCAGAGAGGTCTTGGTAAACACTGAATTCTGAAGAGAAAAATATAATTTAGTGGAACTGGCCAGGAGATCAGCGCCTATTATGAAAAT
Source organism: Rana temporaria (assembly GCF_905171775.1). Classification (NCBI taxonomy): domain Eukaryota; kingdom Metazoa; phylum Chordata; class Amphibia; order Anura; family Ranidae; genus Rana; species Rana temporaria. The sequence continues at coordinate 23,944,763 of NC_053500.1, read as the reverse complement.
GCTAGCTGCCTGACTGTCATGATGGTCTAATAACTTTAGCTCATTAATTTTCCTAATAACTTACTGTAAGGTATCTGTTTATAAAACGTTTTTGTTGCGAATGTCTAAATATTTGCGCAAGTGTAACCAATATTACTTGCAATGTTTGTAATATGTGTGTAATAGTTTTCTTTTTGGTTTTCGCCGGGCGATTTTGACAGAGTTAACATTAATCAATAAAGAAAATGCACTGTGTGCTATCTATGGACAATTCTATGCAAACAACAGAACAAATGGGGTGTTCTGTCAAAAGAACCTCAAGCTGCAGTGTGAAGTGAAACATTTAACAGTGGAATTATTACTACTGTTAAATGTGACAACTGCCTTATGGTTGTTAGGGAGCCAGCACCCGCCAGCATCCTAACAGCCAGTTACTTATCCCTGCTGAGATAGTAAAAAAAAATGGCATGGGGTACCTTAAAATTCCATACAAGCCTGTCTCAAAAGTGGAAAAAAAATAGGTCCCCCTCCAAAACCCATACCAGCTCTTATCTGAGCATGAAGCCTGGGTGTCCCAGAGCCATACTAGGTCCCTGAGCCATACTAGGTGAAATGCCCTCCATATAGGGGGGTACATTTCCCCCTCTGGCAAAGTACTTTGTATCCATGTTGATGAGAACAATTGCCTCTTTGCCATACCCCTGCCCCGGTGGTTGTGGGGGTCTGCGAACAAGGAATTTATCATAATCTAGAAGCCCCTATTAAAAATAAGGGGGCCCCCAGATACTGCACCGCTTATGATTTTGCACACAGGCACATTGATTTCAGAAATCGCCCCTGCTCGGCCCCCACACTTTGCTGTGCTATTCACCAAACAAGGCTACATCGTCATTGCTGTGTGAATGGTACCATGAGAGTGAGGAGGTTTGACGCAAAATGCTGAAACTGGTGTCAATCAGACACAGTTCCAGTGTGGCTGGAGCGGGAACTGTGGCTCCTGCTGTACATATGAAAATGACTTAGCGGGGCTTAGAGAGCTCCTGAAATAGTAAACAATTATAGTTTATGTGTGCATTATTGATTAAAAAGACATAAAAACTAGCTTTTCCTGTTATTAGGCTTTAAATAAACATAAAAATATTGTGCCAGAATGTAATGGGTATGGCCTTTTTTTCAATAGAGGAAGTTTGAAGACTACAGTGTCCCGCAAAAGTATTCACCCCCTTGGCTTTTTACCTATTTTGTTACATTACAGCCTTTAGTTCAATGTTTTTTTTTAACTGAATTATATGTTATGAATCAGAACACAATAGTCTAAGTTGGTGAAGTAAAATTAGAAAAATACATACATAAAACTATTTTTCAGAAATAAAAAAATGATAATTAGCATGTGTGTATGTATTAAACCCCTTTGTTATGAAGCCAATAAAAAGCTCTGGTGCAACCAATTACCTTCAGAAGTCACATAATTAGTGAAATTATGTCCACCTTTGTGCAATCTAAGTGTCACATGCTTTGCCATTACATATACACATCTTTTTGAAAGGCCCGGAGGCGGCAACATCTAAGCAAGAGGCACCACTAACCAAACACTACCATGAAGACCAAGGAACTCTCCACCATCAAATCTATCATAACCAAATGGAAAGAACATGGCACAACAGCAAACATGCCAAGAGACGGCCGCACACTAAAACTCACGGACCGGGCAAGGAGGGCATTAATCAGAGAGGCAGCACAGAGACCTAGGGTAACCCTGTAGGAGCTGCAGAGTTCCACAGCAGAGACTGGAGTATCTGTACATAGGACGACAATAAGCCATACGCTCCATAGAGTTGGGCTTTATGGCAGCGTGGCCAGAAGAAGGCCATTACTTTCAGCAGAAAACGAAATGGCACGTTTTGAGTTTGCGAAAAGGCATGCAGGGGACTCCCAAAATGTATGGAGGAAGGTGCTCTGGTCTGATGAGACAAAAATTAAACTTTTTGGCCATCAAAGAAAATGCCATGTCTGGCACAAACCCACCACATCACATCACCCAAAGAACACCATCCCCACAGTGAAACATGGTGGTGGCAACATCATGCTGTGGGGATGTTTTTCAGCAGTCGGTACTGGGAAACTGGTCAGTTGAGGGAAAGATGGATGGTGCTAAATACAGGGATATTCTTGAGCAAAACCTGTACCACTTTGTGTGTGATTTGAGGCTAGGATGGAGGTTCACCTTCCAGCAGGACAATGACCCCAAACACACTGCTAAAGCAACACTTGAGTGGTTTAAGGGGAAACATGTAAATGTGTTGGAATGGCCTAGTCAAAGTCCAGACCTCAATCCAATAGAAAATATGTGGGCAGACTTAAAGATTGCTGTACACATGTGCAAACCATCCAAACAAGTGTCATCCCTCAGTGTCCATCAGTGCCACCCCTCAGTGTCCATCAGTGCCACCCCTCAATGTCCATCAGTGCCACCTCTCAGTGCCCATCCATGCCCAGTGCCCACCTATCAGTGCCACCCATATGTACCCATCAGTGCAACCCATAAGTGCCTATGAGTGCCCATCAGTGCCGCCTATGAGTGCCCATCAGTGCCGCATACCAGCCCCGCTTATCAGTGCCCATCAGTGCCGCCTATCAGTGTCCATCAGTGCCACCTCATCGGTGCCCGTAATTGAAAAAGAAAATGTACTTATTTACAAAAAAAAATGTACAGAAAAAAAAAATAATTAAATATTTTCTGTCTTTTTTTAGTTGTTCCACAAAAAATAAAAATCGCAGAGGTGATCAAGTACCACCAAAAGAAATCTCTATTTGTGGGAACAAAATGCTAAAAAAAAAATTGGGTACATTGTAGCATGACCGCGCAATTGTCATTCAAAGTGCGACAGTGCTGAAAGCTGAAAATTGGCTTGGGCAGGAAGCTGCGTAAGTACCTGGTATGGAAGTGGTTAATCGTAAATGACAGAGAGGTATTGGTCAAGGCCAATCATTAGATTCCTTCCTGTCTATAATATATATACTGTAAATGTGGCAGTAACTCTTAATTTTTAGTGCAATACCACTTTAACCACTTGCCCACCGGGTTAATTCTGGCACTTCTCTCCTTCATGTGAAAATCACAATTTTTTTGCTAGAAAATTAATCAGAACCCCCAAACATTATATATTTTTTTTTAGCAGACATCCTAGGGAATAAAATGGCAGTCATTGCAATACTTTTTGTCACACCGTATTTGCGCAGCGGTCTTACAAGCGCACTTTTTTTGGATAAAAATCACTTTTTTGAATTAAAAAATAAGACAACAATACATTTTGCCCAATTTTTTTATATATTGTGAAAGATAATGTTACGCCGAGTAAAATGATACCCAACATGTCACGCTTAAAAATTGCGCCCGCTCGTGGCATGGCGTCAAACTTTTACCCTTAAAAATCTCGATAGGCGACGTTTAAAAAATTCTACAGGATGCATTTTTTGAGTTGCAGAGTAGGTCTAGGGCTAGAATTATTGCTCTCACTCTAACGATCGCGGCGATACCTCACTTGTGTGGTTTGAATACCGTTTTCATATGCGGGCGCTACTCGCGTATGCGTTTGCTTCTGCGCGCGAGCTCGTCGGGACGGGGCGCTTTAAAAAAAATTTTTTGGGTTTTCTTATTTATTTTTATTTAGTTTTATAATTTTTTACACTGAAAAAAAAAAAAAAAAAATTGATCACTTTTATTCCTATTACAAGGAATGTAAACATCCCTTGTAATAGAAAAAAGCATGACAGGTCCTCTTAAATATGAGATCTGGGGTCAAAAAGACCTCAGATCTCATAATTAGACTTAAATGCAAAAAAAAAAAAAAAAATGTCATTTTTTCAAATGACAAAAAAAAAAATGTTTCTTTAAGAGGCTGGGCGGGACTGACGTTTTGACGTCACTTCCGCCCAGCAGAGCTATGAGGACGGGTGAAGGAGATTCCTCCTTCAGTCCCGTCCCCGCTCAGCTGCCGGACGCATCCGATCCCCTCCGCCGCTACCGACGGCTCCAGTAAGCGGCGGAGGGCGCGGGAGAGCGGCGGGAGGGGGGGGGGGCCCTCTCCCGCCACCGATAACGGCGATCTCGCGGCGAATCCGCCGCGGAGACCGCCGTTATCGTGTACACCACCGCCCCCTGAAAAGATGAATATCTCGGTTGTGGCAGCAGCTGCTGCCGTTATCGAGATATTCAACTTTAAAAAGAGGACGTCTTTTTGACATGGGGCGGTGGTCAAGAGGTTAAAATGTATAAAATAAAACATTTCCATTCAATGTATAAAAAATAACACTGCGGCAAATGATATCTGATGGTTAGGTTGATGCAAGTGGGCTCCAACTGGCGTTTGCAGTGAGTAGCTGACCCTTTTGGCAGAGAAACTCCAGAACTTTGGCTGGGCCAAATTGTCTGCTACCCACAAATAATTCCAGTCCCAAGTTATTATACTAAAGACCTTTTCTTCCTTCAGTCTCTTGCTCCACAAACATTTCATGTATGGGCAAAGGCGTTCATAGTTCAGGGTTATATTATTCTCAGAAGGCCAGGGCTCTCTCTGGTGCCAAGCTCTGTTCATCCGGCCAGTCTCTGTCTGACTTCATTCTGGGTGTGTCTGCTCGGTTATTTGCTGCATATGAGCTGAAAGCCACAGGAAATTAGGATTATTGGTTTGTGTTACAACTATTTAATGTATGTTAAAGAAGTGTGTTTCACATGGCTCACGAGGGGAAATAGGTACTGAGCTTTGTGGAGAGGCAAGAAGACCAGTAAGTAAAGTTTGCAGATATTATTTTAAATGCATACAAGGCCTTACACAGACCATTATCCTAGAATTATTTGAGGTGTTCAGACAGTGTGGAGTTAAAGCTACATTCCAGTTAATGTGCAACTTTCAATGACTAATATTAATATGTTTCTGACAATTAAAATGATTCATATCTAATCAATAAAAAAGCAGTCCTTGAGCTTCAGTCCAGTGATTTTGGACTGAGGTGCTGTCACCAGTCTGCTACAGGCAGAAGGTACCTGATTTGACCCTTCAAATGTTTTTGTTGTTTTAGCTAGGAATTATCGTAGTTCCATTCCCTTTGTTGTTTGCCTTACCGTGTAATAATGGTCTCACGTGTTGTGGCTGTAGTCTGTAGTGTAACGGCTGATCGATTTCCCAATGTACTCATTCATCGAGTTTATCCCTGTTCACCAAAGGGACGAGACAACTTCCTGGCCATATAGCGCACAATGTATATGCAGAAAAAGAGTCGCCCTTGAGACTTTAAATGAGGTGGTCAGAGTTTGCCACTGAGTAACAAAAATAGTAACAGTATAGATTTTTTATTAAAATAGATGTACATACATGAATAATACAGCATGGTAGCTCAGCCAATGGATTTGCACATAATAAAAGGTAATTAAAATTGATACAAATGTTATACAATGCAGTATATACAAATGCACACATCAGAGAACCCGACGCACGTTTTGCAAGATCATTGCTCGCTCATCAGGGGAGGATGCAGATGGAATGTATCTAAAATAGATAAAGAGATGTGTCACAGTGGTAAATGCATGAACAATGGCAGAATGGGCCAGAACAAACTGGCCCAATACTTACCAATGAGCAAAGCCAGTGTCTCCATTGCTGAACCCCCAAATGGACGGCAGCAGCCAAAGTGTGGCACGGGAGCTGAGGGGGAGAAAACAGACACAGATACCCCCAGGGAGGATGTCAAGCGGCAGACATGGCATGGGTAAAGGTTAATTGTCCTCGCGAATTCACACATTAAGGTAAAACATATTTTCCCCACCCCAGCACTCACCTGGTGCTTCATCTGCATTCTTTGCACTTTTTTAAGTTCTTTTTTCCTTTTTTCACACTATAGGGGCTGATTTCCCTATAGATACATTCCATCTGCATCCACCCCTGATGAGCGAGCAATGATCTTGCGAAACGTGCGTCGGGTTCTCTGATGCGTGCATTTGTATATACTGCATTGTATTAGGTTTGTATCAATTTTAATTACCTTTTATTATGTGCAAATCCATTGGCTGAGCTACCATGCTGTATTATTCATGTATCTTCAATTATATTACTGTGTGGCTGAGAAAGACCCTGAATTTAGGCCCATCTTGTACGTAGGGCCTCAACTTATGTGCTAAGCCTTAGCCCTGCCAATCCAGTGCCAGAATCTTGGGAACTGATTTGAGAATAAGCACAGGTCACATGGTGCACTCACTCTACCTTTAATGTTATATACCATTATACTTTACATACTTTAAAAATACTTTAGGAATTTAAGATGCAGCTTAGTGTACTCAGGCATGTATCAGAAAGCAGTTCATTTGCTGTCATACAAGTCCAATGACTTCAGTACTTTCTGAACCCCTGACCTGGAACAAGGATGCAGATTAGAAGCTCTGACTTCACTCTGACCTTCCTGAACTGCACACTTGCTTTGGGTAAGTGTCAGAAACTATTGAAACGAGAAACAGCTTCAGAAGGACGGCAATGGCAGCCTCTGTAATTTTCTCAGTACGGGTTTCCTTTTTAGGTGACACACTTTGAAAAAGTACTTCCAACCAACTACTTATATTATGATCATATATAACATTTTCTACAGAAATGTTGAGAACTTTGTTTCATGTTCCAGCCAAAGCATAATTAAACTTGAAGTTGGCAGGCACGTTTCAAAATTTCCAGCTCAAACTCATTGTGGCAAAATCCAAACCTGATTTAGTACAGACCCAAAGCTGTGCCTGTGGCTCTCATTCCAGGACAATAACACCGACATTCCAAATGTTCCCATAGGTTTTGAGTAAATCTTTTAACGGGTATGGTGTGCCAAAATATTTCCATGGCTTGTGACAAGCATGTAGAAGTCACTGGACCTTAATCCCAGGAAGAGGCCCCATACCAGCGACGGCCATGTGTTTTATTAATAATTATTAAACAAGATGGGTGTATTAACAACATTCAGGAGAAAGTTTAATTCAACGTTACAGTCTTAATGTGACAGTTAGATATGAGCTTGACATACTTGGCCCCATTTGAGGGGGAGCCAAAAGATTTGGCAAAAATTATCAGAATGAGGAAAGACCAACTCATGTTTCTGGACATCTACCATTCTGTAATTCAAGTAAAAAATTCTGTAGAATATATAGCATCAGCGTTGTTGAACAATCATTTCCCGCTGTGCTCTTTCTGGTAACATTTTACTTGTCAGTTAAAGCGGTAGTTCACCCTCTCGTACTTCATTTTACCATCGAGACAGGCATTGTAGCGCGAGATACAGTATGCCTGTCCCGATTTTTTTAACCCCGTACTCACCTCGTAGTCGTCCATCGTAGATTCCGGCTCCCGCGGGGAATGGGCGTGCCTATGGAGAGGGAGGATGATTGACGGCCGGCCCTGGCACGTCACTCTCCCCGAAGACAGCCGGAGTAGGTCTCGGCTCTTCACGGCGCGTGCGCACAGGCTATGCGCACGCGTCGTGAAGACCAAGCCTATTTCGGCTATTTCCGGAGAAGCGTGACGCGCCAGAGCCGGCCGTCAATCATCCTCCGTCTCCAGAGGCACGCCCATTCCCCGGTATCTTCGATGGACGACTACAAGGTGAGTATGGGGGGAAAAAATTCGGGACAGGCATACTGTAGCTCGCGCTACAATGCCTGATTTAAAGGTAAAAGAAAAAAAAATATTTTTTTTCCCGTCGATAGGGTGAACCCCCGCTTTAAGGTCAGTACAGTGTCAGAGTTGCAGTTTCAGACTAAGTCAAACAGCTTTAGTCATTCCTAAAATGTCCTACCTATGTCCAAAAACGTTGTTTTACACTTTTTTGCACCAGAGACTGTCTGTCCGTCCTTACGTGTGATAAAAATTCACATGACTGACAGACATATTGCACATCAGGCAAGACTAGGGTGGATTATTAGATAAACACAAACAGCAAAATTTTAAAGTAGAACTGTGACCAGGCTGTGGACATTCAAATATTTACATATTCTTAACCCCTTGGCGCTGGCGCCTCCCAGCCCTGTGAGGGGCCATGTTTGGCTTTGTTTACAGTTTGGTATGCAAATATGCGGCCGCTCAGCACCAAGGCCCACCCGACAAGAGCCCTCATATTTGCGTGCAGTCGACACCAAGAGGTTAACTAGCAGTAAGTAAACTTTAAAACCGGCCCTCACATACCTCTGTAACTTCTGCCACTGTGGAGTAAGGTATTCTCAACATTTGCAGCTATAGCTTCTCAGTTTTACTTCCGCTTTCTCTCTGTAGCCCAGCTTCCTCCTGCCAGCAGTAATTCAGTAGCCTGCTAGCCTCCTAATATCTAATGTAAACACAGAGCAGGTGCACAGGAATTGGGGAAAACTGTGCTGAGACCAGATTTTAACAGCTTCCTTCTATTGTGAAATCTAGGAATAAATTGCTCCACAGTAGCTACAGCTACAGAGGTTGGTGTGAGAGAATATTAAAGCTTCTTTACTGCCTGTTAAATAATATGTAAATAATTGAGTATCCATAGCCTGTCCACAGTTCTACTTTAGAACTCTATACAACCAAAAGTCAAAAGCAAGCAACTGTCGATTTTGTACTCCATTTTTTGTAAATCAACCCCAAAGTGTCAGATGGGAAGACATTTATCAATATATATCCCCAAGCACAGGGCATCATGCTGGGACATGTTGACATACAGATTGCTGGTAAAAAGGGGTTAAGATTTCAAAATCTTAGTTAAAGGCATTCTAGATTTGGCAGAAAGGGCTACAAGTACAAAGTACCAGACATGCATTAGTAGGTGGGGATATGACACGTAATAATAATTCTAGGCTTAGAGGCTGATGTTCCACTGTTTAGCCCTAAAGCAAGCTGAAGGATTTTATCATTACAGTGGCTGTTGTAATTCCCTAAAAAGTGATTTTTCTTTGGCTATCACTGTCAGTTAACATGGACTTTGGAGGGCCACTGGGCCCTATATGGATTTTGTTGTAGAGCCAAGGACTTTTTAATGATGTCCCTGGCTGCACATCTTTTCTAAACGTATAAAGACATGAAGCCATGTTACTTAATAACCCTGTTACAATCTGGCCAGTTAACAGGTCAGCCATATTGCCTCAGCTCCTTTCTTGTGTGTTACATTTAATTAGAACCACCACTGTGGCAGCCTGTAGACATAAATTACACCACCGCTTGAGAAAAGGTTATAAAACTATTTTAAGTGAAATGCTGTTTTTAATCGAGCAAAAGCTTTGGCCTGATGTCCCGCGCCGAGGAAGATGGTGGTGGGGGGGGGAGGGGGGTAAGCAGTGTGTTGAATGTTTTATAGTTGTTGCAAAGCATAGCTCAGTCATGAAGCATTTCATTTAGCCTGTGAAATACAATAACACTTTCGAAAGTTGGCTGCTTTGCAGTGCCCTGGCGATCAGTAAAAACATTTTGGAGTGTTAATATGTGGTCAGCACAGGACATTTTATTGACGCTTCATCTGCTGACATCTTCCACATCTGCCATATTTGGCCTCTCACCCTCACACGGAATAAGGCTTTAGTGGTGGATGGAAGGCTGTCGTGGGCCTATCAACCCTGATGGATAGCCTTTCACGGTGTTAATATGTGCTCTACTTAATCGTCTTATTTGAACCATCTGCTTGTAATGTCATATTTTGACGGTACAGCGTGCTGGATATAGGGCGGTTGAGTTTGACCTAGATGCTGAGTAGGTGTGATATGACAAGAGGAAATGCAACAAGATTTATTTACAGTTAACATTATTCTAAAGTGGTTTTGAGGCACTGCTGGGGAAAAGGAAGACTGAGGAGTCAGCAAGCCATCAAGGGGTCATATTCTTAGACGACCACAATTCACAGCTCACTCGGTTGGAAGTAGTCAAGTGTGGAGACTAAGCGGCTTTGAGAGTAATATTGGAGAATGTGTCTCTAGCACATTCTACTTTTTACGTTAAATAAGGGGAAGTGGTCTGTTTACCTTTAATGCAAAGACAGGGATGACATGCCAACAGTAAAAGGGATATAGCCCTTATTTATATAGTGACTTTCTAACTAGTATTTAGGTCCAATTTTTTTATTCAGGTGTAGGGTGTAAGAGTTAGAATCCCCTTTAGGTTTTTCTGCTGTTTGAATTCCCATTGAAGAGATTTGCCATCTCTATTTGTCTTGGTGACCATGATCACTAGGACTGAAAGTGAGAGAAAATCTCAAATTTAGAGTTGTCAGGAGATTAGGTCTACAGTTGAAAGTTTCAAATGAGAAGGGGTGTGGTCCAGCTATAGTGGCATAAAGATGCTTTTTCATGGAGCTTTGTACCAGTGTTGCCATTACTGATGGGATCCATAGCAACTGAATGGTCTTTCCCTCTTGCAGCAATGGGGCAAGCACACTGGAAAACACAAGATGCATGAACATTCTGATCTCCATCATTATTTCACATCCTTGGCCTTAAAAACCCACCTTTGCAGTTTGGGCAACATGGAGCCCATGCTTATCTCAAGTGACCAGACACCAATTTGAAAGTCTACTGGCAAAGACTATCTATTTTCCTCTCTTTCACAGCTAAGCCTAGACTGTGAGAACTCAGTAAGGAAGACATTGTTCAGCACCTTACCAATTTCGAGACTGATCAGGCTTGCCAGGGGCAAAAGCTCACCCATCGTCATCTTTATCAAGGCAATCTATAGAACCAGAGGAGGATGAACCTAGTATTTTTAACTAGGTGGTATTCCTGAAGCCACAGTGGTCGCTGATCTTAAATCAGAAGTTTTTGGTATTCTAAACCTGATTCTTGACAAGCCCCCTTGAACTTGAACAAGCTTCTCAGTTTAACACTCCAGGTGAGCTGGATAGGTCCCATCTTTAGTTTGTGCTCTACCGTTCCAGTTTGATGGAAACAACACTTTTCTTCTACTAGAGCTTTCTTGTAGGACCCCTGCTTTGTGAAGGCAACAGAAGCCTTTGCTAGACGCAACAGGTCAAACTGGAGGATCATGTACTTGGGCTTACCCTTTCAGTGTTCAGGTCCAACTGCACAATGATTGTTTCACCCTGCAAAACCCTGATTAACTATGAAAAATGCTTTGATTGCTCATTATCAATTCACTCCATCTGCCAGATTGGACGATCCCTGCTACAGACAGGTACTACAAGCCCACTCCAGAGACTACTCTGTGCACCAGAATGTGTTATCTAGCATTATAAGGTACCTTTGGGCACTAGCCAATTTTTTGGGTTTTACTCTTACTATTGATTCATTTATTGCTCCCAGGAGATGGAACTATTTCACTGTAGACTATAGTGAAGCTAAATCCCGATGGTTAAACCTCACTGTATATAAGCTTTACTTTACCAGTTTTCGTATTCTACAGTAACTCACAAAAGTGAGTACAGCCCTCACATTTTTGTAAATATTTTATTATAAATTTTCATGTGACAAGACTAAAGAAATTACACTTTGCTGCAATGTAAAGTAGTGAGTGTGCAGCTGGTATAACAGTGTAAATTTGCTGTCCCCTCAGAATAAGTCAACACACAGCCATTAATGTCTAAACCACTGGCAACAAAAGTGAGTACACCCCTAAATAAAAATATGTCCAAATTGGGCCCAATTAGCCATTTTCCATCCACGGTGTCATGTGACTCATTGGGGAGCAGGTTTTTATTAAATTTGGTGTTATCGCTCTCACTCTCTCATACTGGTCACTGAAAGTTCAACATGGCACCTCAGGGCAAAGAACTCTCAGAGGAGCTGAAAAAAAGAATTGTTGCTCCACATAAAGATGGCCTAGGCTATAAGATGTTTGCCAAGACCCTGAAACTGAGCTGGAGCATGGTGGGCAAGACCATACACCGGTTTAATAGGACAGGTTCCACTTAGAACAGGTCTCGCCATGGTCGACCAAAGAAGTTGAGTGCACGTGCTCAGCGTCATATCCAGAGGTTGTCTTTGGGAAATAGATGTATGAGTGCTGCGCCAGCATTGCTGCAGAGGTTGAAGGGGTGGGGAGGTCAGCTGGTTAGTGCTCAGACCATATGCCACACACTGCATCAAATTGGTCTGCATGGCTGTCGTCCCAGAAGGAAGCCTCTTTTAACTGTCGTTCGGACCGGTCTCATCAGATGGACTGATCGTGTGTACGCGGCCTTACACTTGTTAAACACACAGGACTTCCTGGCTGTACCAATTCAGTCTCCCTAGAAACCTACCTAGGAGGGTGCTACACAAGATAAAAAAAATAATGCTGAAACAGTCTCTAGAGGGGAGAGCAAGGTTTTGGATGATTGGTAAATGCCCAGACATACACATAAAAGCAAACAAGCTTTTGTACTAGCTCTAACACTGTAAACTACTTACAGGATCAGAAAGCACAAGAATGATATTATCAAAGCTCCCAACTGTCCCTGAAATTGAGCTACTGTCACTGATTTGGAGCACAGTAGCTCTGTCCCTCTTTCCTCCTGATTTGTCCCTCAACTTGGTCTGATCTACAGTATCTCACAAAAGTGAGTACACACCTCACATTTTCGTAATTATTTTTCATGTGACAGCACTGAAGAAATGGACATTTTCACTTAGGGGTGTACTCATATTTGTTACCAGCGACTTAGACATTAATGGCTGTGTGTTGAGTTATTTTGAGGGGACAGCAAATTTACACTGTTATACAAGCTGTACACTCATTACTTTACATTGTAGCAAAGTCTAATTTCTTCAGTATAGTCACATGAAAAGATATAATAAAATATTTACAAAAATGTGAGGGGTGTACTCACTTTTGTGAGATACTGTATATAGTTGTATATAAAATGCACTTTTTATCTTTCAAAAAGTGTTTTCCAGTGCTAAACCGTTCATCCAATTTCTAAATAGCTGCATTTGTAAATTGCATAAATTAAATATTCATAAATGAATAGAAGTGATAAAAAAAAAGCACTTGTGAGCTTAACTAAATTTGTTTTTGTATAATTCTCCTTTAAGTGGGTGTGGCAGGGGGGTGTCCTATGCCAACATACCTTTGCCAATAGGTGTCCCTCAATCCCATCTAAAAAAGTTGGGAGGTATGTATTATCGTTGTTCTGCTGCTCATTTATTCATCCCTCTATCCACTCAGCCAACCATTAGGCTGGGCGTGTGTTGGTGAGCAAGCTCTACTGCTGTAACTACAGTGGAAAATTATAAGATCACTTGACCAGGCTACGCTGTCTGCCAGGGGCCCTTGGGACACACTTTTGACCCAACATAATTACACATTTTTGGCATATTGAAAAGCTTCAACAGACTTTATGTGCTTCAACAATTTTCTTAGTGATTTGGATGGATTTTAGCTTTAAAATACCAGTAGCAGTTGGTGCATGTTACCACTGAAAGCCTTAGTAGTAGGAGGTCGACATGTGACCCTTGTCTAGTTGGAAACATCATAAAGATGAATGTGCTTAGTCAGCTTAATAAAGATATTTGTCCTTAAAATAGCAAATCCGTTATATAATATAATTGTCCGTCATCTGCACCCCACCCAGCATTAAAACCTCTAATGAGCGCTGTGTGTACGTACTGTCAATCTGACACTTCCTCCCACCCAGAAATCAGCGGAAGCCACACTAACCTTGGACCTGCTTTGCGAGGCCATTTTGGCAGCACAGGGTGAGTTTCTGAGCTTTGCTGTAGGTGAGGGCTGCACAAGGTGGATTACAAGCCAAGCAACATTCATAGCTGTCCTGGGGAAAGAAGCCTGGAAACTGACAGAGACTCAGCCATTTCCTCGCCAAATACCCAGCGTTATGTGGAGAAAATGTCTGTACTTCAGCTGGCTCCATTCTCTCCCTCACAGAGAGAGAGAGAGGCCATGGAAATGGAAAGGGTTTTCATTTGACTATACTAGACAGCTCTGTTTTCTATTACCTGATGTCACTGTTGTCACAGCAAGTGCCACATGTGTTTGTGTTGGACACAAGCTGACCGACTACCACAGTAGCAGGAGAACTTGCACATGCATGGAGTAGTAAGGATAAATGTCACGGAGGGGGTGATGATTTTTTATTTACACAACGTAGGGGACGACTGATTATCCAATATTCACTTTTTTCTGAAGAATTGGTATCGGTTACAAACTTACCGATATTACCAATATTGCTTTAACCTCCCTGGCGGTCTTCCCGAGACTGACACGGGGTTAGATTTTCTTGCTACTATCGGTAACCCCGTGTCAGTCACGGGCTTGCCTCGCTAGATCCACAGGCACTTTTTACTTACTTGCCACCGCGCTGTGTGAGCGAGCGGGACCTCGCTCGATTCACATAGTGCCTCCGTGTGACGCCGATCTCCGTTCCCTGCGACGTTACGACGCACGGGGACGGAGAACGGCGCCAAATTCAAAAACGTAAACAAACACTATACACACAGTATACTGTAATCTTATAGATTACAGTACTGTATGTAAAAAAAACACCCCCCCCCCTGTCCCTAGTGGTCTGCCCAGTGTCCTGCATGTCATTTTATATAATAAAAACCTTTTTTTCTCCCTGCAAACTGTAGATTGTCCATAGCAACCAAAAGTGTCCCTTTATGTCAAAAATAGTTTTAGATCAGCTAAAAAACAGCGATAATAAATTATAATCACTTGCAGAATTGTGCGATAGCCATTTGTGGGGAAATTCGTCATAAAAAAATAAAAGTAATGACAGCGACAATTCTGCAACTGAGCAAATTTCAGTGATTTTGATTTGATTACATTATTGAATAATTTTTATTATAATTATATTATTATTTGTTATAATTATTTATAATTATTTATTATATTATAATTTATAATTTTGTTTTTAAAAAAATGTAATACACGGGATGCCTATTAGAATCTTGTTTGGTCAGATTTAAGTGAGTTATTTCTAAAAATTACAGACCTACAATATAAAACGCCAAATTTCCTTGCAAATAATGGTACCGCTTTTAGCATGTTTTTTCTGAAAGAATCATACCGCCAGGGAGGTTAAGGGGTTGTACCGGGGTGATGCTTGAAGCTGCAGGCATCACCCCGATACTGTTCTTTAGAGTGGATGGTCAGCTTTCTTGTAATAACAACCAATGCGGCTAAGCAGCTGCTGGGCTGTTATTACAAGCAGCGGGAGGGGACGTCCTCCACCTTGCGCCGCTTCGCCCAGGTCTCCCACCGATCCGGCTTTGTTCGGGTCTCGGATCTAGTAACCCAGAAGCAATGTCATTACATCACTTCCAGATTACTGGCATCCTAAAGGTGCCAGTTTTCAAAAAAAGAAAGTATTCAAAAGCGCAGATCTTGGCGTTTTGAATACTTTCAAGTGCAGAGGAAGGGTTTGGGGTCTTAAAGAACCCAGATCCCTCCATAACGAGTACCTTTCGCTGCTTATTACTGGTTAAGCAATGTTTACATTCCTTGTGACAGCAATAAAAGTGATAAAAAAAATTAAAAGGACAGTGTAAAATAAAAACGTTTAAATCTACAGAACATCAGTACCTGATATCGAATATCAGCCTGAAAGGAAGCCGAAAAATCGGTATCGGCTCTGAAAAAACTATATCGGTCGACCCCTAACACAATGCACACTACAGTCATCCCAAAACTGAGTGTATGGCAAGTTTACTGATTCTTTTGCCATTTAAAAAAGCGATTTGAGAGATCTCTCACTGTCCACTTTAGACTTTGTAGCAAAGCTGTATCCTGGCCGAGGCCAACAAGGCCCAGGCCTAGGGCAGCACTTTGCAGCGGGGCAGCACGGAAAGAGTCCCCGCCGGGTTCCGCTACACTGTTAGTGTAGCGCCAGTCTTATGGGGCGGACTGGGCTGAGAGGCAAATTAGTCTAGCGCCCCTAGAAAGCTGCCACACTGCTTCCGGTATGCAGGCGGCCGGCATTCCACAACTGTGCGCGGGGGGGGGGCTCTGCTTCTAATTTTGACTGTCCTATCATCCTGGACCACAAACCTTCCTCACTGTGCTGTATGTTTTCTGCTGCACCATTGGCATGGCTATATCTTCTTAGTCCTCTCCATAAAATTATCCGAAATTTGTGCTTAAAGTAGAACTATAGGCAACACTTCTTGTTATATCAACATTTTGGATAGAGTAAGGGAGGGTTATAGCCGCTGTCAGTTTATTTTTTGCCATCCCTCTCCCATTTCAGAGATTTACCTTCATTTCCTGCCTCATAGCAAAACAGGAAGTGAGAGGAAATCTATGCAAATTAAGGGAATTCTTTCCCCTCCGCCCTAGCCTCTCAGAACTAGTGTCCCCACTCGAAAATTTCAGGGCGGGTCTTAAACAGCAAGGGGTGTGGACTTGACACAAAGGGGTGGGTCATATTTAAATTAGGGGGTGCACGAGTTTAGTCAGGCCTAGGGCAGCACAAAACCTAAATACACTACTGCTTTGTAGTGTAGGGATTTTTCCTCATCAGCCAGCAATATGGAGAGTTCATGACTGAACAGGTTAAATGCATTAGCATGATATTTTATTTTGCTGTTAAATTCAAGAGCAATAAAAAATGTCTTTGTAGTAACTCCAAGATAAACTGAGTCAGCCACTTGGGGCCTCTACTTCTTCACAGTAACAAGGTCAGACAGTCCTGATATCACAAAACCACAGGTAATGGGCAAGGTATGTGAAACGCAGTATCTGTACAATGCAGTATTGTGCCTAGGTGATCGCTATCTGCTGAGGATGGATGGAAAGGAGGTGTTGTACAGAGAACGGCTTCAGCAGCTATCCAGCCATGCTGTGAATATTGAGACACTCTATTAAAGGAAATCTGTCACTCAGCATTTTGGGGTTTGTTTAGCCTAAAAGCTGAGTAACTCTTAAAGAGACCATATCATGGAACTCTGTCTTCCAATGTATCATCGGAGCAATCATTTTGTATAGCAGACTGCTTAATTCTTCATATATCTGTGGTTGTCAGTAACCCAGATTCCTGTTCTCAGCCTTTGAATATGCAGGTCAAGTTCTGTTCATCTGAAAACTTTGGGGATGTATGTGGTTTTATGCATGCTCATTGTGCATGCGCAAGGTGACCTTGCTAGTTTGGAATAGATTATTCGCACCCTGAATTGCTTGCTCTGAAAAAACTGTGTGCAGAAGAATGTAGTCCCCGTGAAGGGTGATTGCAGTGCACAGAATCATTTGGCAAGAGCCTGTGGTCCCTCCCTGAGCCATATGAGGGGCCCTGAAGAAACTGTTTAAAATTGAAATAAATGGAGTTTGTACTTTAGTGTACTTGTATTGAGTTTAGGGAATACCATATGCTGTTACTGTTTTTTTAAAATATATATTGTAAGATTGGGGTGATCAGACTCCAGTGGTGGGTGCTTTTTTTAGTGAGTATGCCAGTCTAGAACTCAATTTTTAAGGGCCTGGTAGCCCACTTTTATTTAAAAGCACAAAAAGTTCACAAATACGTTAGTAGCCCTCGCAGGGGGTTCCACCATTACTGTATCTTGCATACTCAACACTTTAGCCTCCTGGCTTTCATTCTTGCCATCCGGCTGTTTTAGGCCTTTAGCCTAGGCCTAAGGTCTGCTCCTTAGAACAAAAGAGTTTCCTAGAGTTAAGCTCTCTCCTAGCTTACTCCTGGTCAGCGCCCTGCTGCTCAATCATCAATGACATCTGTCTCCTGCAGACATACATGCTCTGACTTCTCTCAGAGGGATGGGAGTCCACCTGACCCCCAGGAACAGACTTCCTGTCTGTTAGGTGGGGCTCTGAGCCATAGTCAGGTCAGAACTTAATAGCCAAAACACACAGCTGTGCGATCAATGTGTCTTTCTCTCCAAAATCTAGCGTAAACCAGCAATCTTTCAGGTAGGACAGAGTCCCACCACCACAATATATATGTATATATATTGCATAAGCTCTTTTTTTTTTGTAATGAGAATCAATGAGCAGAATGGTAAAGCCTATATTGTGGAGTGTCATTACTCAGTGTCCAGGGAAACCAGATCAATACTATCTTTTTGGATTCTATGATGCACTGTGATGATGGAGGAAACCTTGATTAAACGTAAAGGGACGGTTCATTAAGTTTATTTCAGTTGAAGCTGATGATTACTCCACTGGTGAAATTTCCTTGGATGGTTCCTTTCTTCATTCCTGCCCCTTGGAGAGCTTTGGGTGCACCCACTTTTCTTTGTGCAATTTCAATAAAGAAAACCTGTACTTTACACTGACTTAGTAACGTGATAGGTTTGCTGGTTGGCTTGATTCAAAGTAGTCTGTAATCACCTTCTCCTGCTGTTATTCTAGACCAGTGTTTCTCAACTCCAGTCCTCAAGGCGCCGCCAACAGGTCATGTTTTCAGGTTTTCCATTATTTTGCACAGGGGATTTGATCAGCATTTCGCTGCCTTGGTAATTACCACAGCAGTTTCATCTGAGGGAAATCCTGAAAACATGACCTGTTGGGGTGCCTTGAGGACTGGAGTTGAGAAACACTGTTTTGAAGACTGTCACTCTTAAAAATTCCTGTGCAATGTTAAACTTCCACAAGGTCTATTACATGCACCCATGTGATAGGGGTTGTTAACTGGCCACTCCACCACTGAACACATGCACCATATATAGTAAGAAGTACTGGGTTTAAATGAATAATGGCACTAGATCTGGGTATCAAAGGGAACATGTTAAGGTAGCTAGCAGATGAAGTTGTTATTTTCCTGGTCCAGGCAATTTACAGTTTCACTTTAAAAATAAAGCAGGGAGAGAGGGACACCTTTGTAATAGGTGACCACAGCTGGATGGATTTAGAGGCTGAAGAACAGAAATGCCACCATGCTCTTTAATAGATGTAGGAGTTTGTCTAGTGTGTTTTAATTCACTAGCATGTTCAAAAATAGAAATATGAGCTGTGGGTGAATTGACCCTTTAACATAATGGTAATTTTTTTCAAGCTCTAGTCATTCCTGGGAAACTCAATAACTGTCCCGAAGCTCAATATCCAATAGCTATTAAAACAAACCTATAAAAATGACTGCTTCTGGCTCAAAAGATGCCATGCAGCTCACAAAACAGTTTAATGGAACCGGCACAGAGTCAAGGTGGGTGAAAGCCAAAGCTTCATGGAATTATGGGCCCAGTAGGCTAAACCAACATCCCTCACAAGTAGAACTATTGATACATTTGCAGCCTTCCTGAAATATGCTTGTAAATCTCTAAAACCAGCACACGATCTCTTGATTATCTAATGCTTGTATGGCCTTAAAAATATGAACGCCATTCCTGTGCATCTGATATCATTTTCGTTATGTCAAGCAAAATATTCGTAAATGTATGGCAGACAGCTCTGCTCACGTTCAAAGTAAACATGAAATTCAAGTGGCTTTTGTACCACTACTTCCTCTTGGCCTTTTGGACCCGAGATGTGGGCTAGAGAGAGGAGGAATGCGAACTGCTAAGTGACTGCCTCCTTCTGACAGGCTGCTCGAGATTTATAGTGTTTTGCTCTGAATTTTACGACACACCAAGGAGTCTAAACTTTCTGGAGGCTTGGCCGGGTCCTATACAAACAGAATGGATTTGTGAGCCCTCTGCTAGATGACACATCCATCATCCACTATGGTGGCACTCTAACCCGTAGAGTGGGCAGGAAAGAAAAGAGCTCCACTTTCCTGCCCACTTAGCAGCCCGATGGGGCCTCCCCATCTCACATCCCTTTTAATAGGTGTGAAAACTTCGACATACGTTTTTATGGAGTGTGAATGTCCTTTTTTAAATAGTACAGCACAGGGGGGGTGAAAGAGTAAGAAGCTCAGTTATGGAATCACCAGCACAGGAGAAAATCTCCCAGCTTAGCTAAAAATAAGATAGGCAGTCAGGAGAATACCCATATATCCATCTTATTAAAGTAATTTAAAGTGAACCAGTCACCTATTTTAAACTTTTTCAAATAAACTTCCTGCATAATAGGAGGCACCACAGGTAACCATGGGTGTCTGCTACAATATTTATTAAATACAAATCTATTTGGGGGTCCTGTCCTTCAGCTGACCTCCCACAGGTCTTACAGCTATAACAGCATCAAATAAAAAATCCCCATTAGGGAGAACTTCATTTAATAATGTTATGCATACTCTGTACCTGGAAGACTGTGTGTGAGGCCTGGAAGGTCCTATCCAAACTCAAGCCAGGCAGAAGAAAAGTAAATAAAGATGAACAAAAGAAGAAATGTAAAATTTTTACTGCCAAGTCAGGTTCACTTACACTTGATGAAAGAGACTCTGTCAGGTTCACTTACACTTGATGAAAGAGACTCTGTCAGGTTGACTTTGGATCAACTGAAGCGAAGAGTCGGTTCACACAGCAGCGGCACGACTTTGGGGGCGACTCTGCAAGTCGTCCTGAGGACGACTTCAGAGGCGATTTGCAAAACGACTTCTGTATAGAAGTCAATGCAGGTCGCCCCGAGCCGCCCCCGAAGTCGTACAGGAACCTTTTTCTAAGTCGGAGCGACTTGTGTCGCTCCTATTAGAACGGTTCCATTGCATTGAATGGGACGCGACAAGTCAGGCGGCTGAGCCGCATGTTGTGTCGCCCCAGTGTGAACTGGGTCTAAGGGTTTTTGTGCCAATTGGCCTTCTATTTGCTCCTAGACATTTACTGTATGTACGATTGCCTGTTTTGTTTGTATAAGGAGCATTCTTACATCACATTCACGTATTAACACATTTTCACTGAGCAGAATTGATTTTTTCCTACAAAATAATAGATTATATTTTGTGGGCCAGATCTTGCTTGTTTGATATCTCTGGTTAAGCCCTCCCGTAGTGATCTGCAGTTATAATATAACTATTTTTTCTCTAGCGGCTGTAATTATATAGCAGGTGGCTAAACAGCTGAACAGCTACTGAAATCTAACCCAGAGCTCAAAATTTCAAGTCATGAGCTACTAGCCAGGCCTTAGGGGTTACTTGCCACCAGTTGCACCACCCAGCCCTACCCTGCCCCGCCCCTAAACATTCCCTCATAAATTATCTCATGAAATTACACTTAAATGTCTTATGCAGAATTAAGTTACAAAAATAAATATTAACAACTTTATCAGTGCCCATCAGTGCAGTCTCTCATGTGCTCTTTAATGCAGTCTCACCTGTGCCCAACAATACAGCCTACCTGTGGGATCAACATGGCTTCACCTGTGCCCAACAATGCAGCCTACCTGTGTCCATCAATGCCGCTTCACCTGTGCCCAACAAAGCAGCCTACTTGTTCCCAATAATGCAGCCCCTACCTGTGTCCAACAATGCAACGTACCTGTGTCCATCAATGCAAAATACCCGTGCAGGGGAAGAGAGGCGAGGAAGAGGATTGCCGGCCGGATCATCAGAGCGCCAAGGAACATCGCTGTAACAGCTTTCATTTGAAGTGCAGAGTGTTCCCGCCGCTCGCCGTCACATACAGCCCCACCTCCTGGCCCGGGTGATTTGATACACGTGACACAGTACTTGGTATTGGATGGGTGATCTGTCTATCAAAGTCCACGGGCCAGGAGGCAGGGCTGTGTGTAACAGTGAGCGGCGGGGAACACTCAGCAATTCTAATGAAAGCTGTTACAGCGATGTTCCTTAATGCTTTTATGATCCATCTGCCTGCTCTCCCCTCTCTTCCCCTTGATCGCTGGGAGAACCGTTCCCATTCAACCCCGCCTTCTGGCGGTGCTCACCCCTGCTTCAAGGTAGCCTACACTCACCAGCCCTCATTTTCCACGCAAACTGCGAGTAGGTGAGTGGAAAATTTGAGGGCTGATCTAACCAATTATAAGATAAGACACAGAAAGATTTTACCAATAGGAAAGAACAATAAGGGTATGTTCACAGCAGCTGCTGCATTACAAACTTTATTGAGAATGTCACACCAGTTTTAAAGCAGTAATAAACTGACGGTGATTTTCTTTTTCTAACCTGCAAAGCAAAGTTCTAATGTGCTAGTATGCGTCACATGTTAGCACATTATGTTAAACTTACCTTAGAACAAAGCCCTCCAGCGGCGAGCAGTCACCGCTGACACGGCTTCCATCTTCACCTGGTCTTCCTTCTGGGTTTGTGGACTCCGGCTGTGTGAGAGGCCAAAGCTGTGATGATGTCACTCCCGCCCATGCATGCAGGAGCTGCCGTTTGCAGCACAGGACTCTGAATATACCAAGGGGGACATTTACTGGCATCTTTGCCACTGCTTATACTGATACTAGTAAAAAATATCATGCAATTAAAACCCTGAATTTTCCATAATCTTTCTTTTTTATTTTTATTATAAATGGTGCAACATTTTAATGATTGTGAGATTTTGTGAAAATCTGCGTTGAACTCCTGCGATTGTAATTTCACATAAGACTGCTGCAGATTGATGAAGTGCCTCCAAGGACTTTTTAATGTAGCGCAAAGTTATTAAAGCTGTACTCTACACATAATCTTGTTCATTTGTAACCTGAGAACACTGTTAAACATTCCCAACCACTATCAGACATCCCAAGTCTCCTGCGAGGTGCGGGAGCCTCACGCATTTCGGCTGCGGCTCCCTAACACCCACAAGTGGCGCAATATCCCGTAAACTCTTCATGTTCGATATGCAACTAGCATGCAAATAAAAAAAAAAGGATGATCTGTCTCTTAACCTTCCTGGCGGTGTTCCCGAGACTGACTCGGGGTTAGATTTTCCTGCTACGATCGGTAACCCCGAGTCAGTCTCGGGCTTGCCTCGCTAGATCCACAGGCACTTTTTACTTACCTTGTCCCTGGATCCAGCGATGCCACCGCGCTGTGTGAGCGAGCGGGACCTCGCTCGATTCACATAGTGCCTCCGTGTGACGCCGATCTCCGTTCCCTGCGACGTTACGACGCACGGGGACGGAGAACGGCGCCAAATTCAAAAACGTAAACAAACACCTTACATACAGTATACTGTAATCTTATAGATTACAGTACTGTATGTAAAAAAAACACACCCCCCCTGTCCCTAGTGGTCTGTCCTGTGTCATGCATGTCATTTTATATAATAAAAACGTTTCTTTCTCCCTGCAAACTGTAGATTGTCCATAGCAACCAAAAGTGTCCCTTTATGTCAAAAATAGTTTTAGATCAGCTAAAAAACAGCGATAATAAATTATAATCACTTGCAGAATTGTGCGATAGCGATTTGTGGGGAAATTCGTCATAAAAAAAAAAAAATAATGACAGCAACAATTCTGCAACTGAGCAAATTTCAGTGATTTTAATTTGATTACATTATTGAATAATTTTTATTATAATTATATTATTATTTGTTATAATTATTTATAATTATTTATTATATTATAATTTATAATTTTGTTTTTAAAAAAATGTCATACCCGGGATGCCTATTAGAATCTTGTTTGGTCAGATTTAAGTGAGTTATTTCTAAAAATTACAGACCTACAATATAAAACGCCAAATTTCCTTGCAAATAATGGTACCGCTTTCAGCATGTTTTTTCTGAAAGAATCATACCACCAGGGAGGTTAAGGATCACATTTTGTAATAATACAAATACGGTATTAGTGTCTACAAACAGACTGAAATCTGGGACTTGATGGAACAGGGGCACTAACCTTATGCCTCGTACACACACGATAAAAAAACGACGGTTTACCCGACGGAATTCCTCTCAAGCCTGCCTTGCATACACACAGTCACACAAAAGTCTGGTGAAATTTTGACTGCCAAGAACTCAGTGATGTAAAAGACTACGACGAGCCAACAAAATGAAGTTCTATGCTTCCGAGCATGCATCAAATTGTTTCCGAGAAGAAAAGTAACCGCTCAGATGAACCAAGGAACTTTTACTCACTGGATCCAAACCGTGGGTGCCGGCAATGCAATTAATGCGGCTGTCCCAGCTTCTTCTCTTTAATTTTGAATTGTTTCCAAGCATGCACATTTTTTGGAAAAACTGCGATGGAGCATACACACGGCCGGGATTCCCGGCCAAAAGCTCTCCTCGCAGGTTTTCCGATGGGAAATCTGGTCGTGTGTACGAGGCATTACACTACAGCCCCTGCTGCTCTAGTGTTAGTAATGCAGATCTATTTTAAATTCATCTGGCTCCAACCACAGAGGCAGTAAGGGGCAGGATTGAGAGTTTCTCGTGTTCCTCATTGATTTGATATAAAAGCGTGACAGTTAAAAAAAAAAGGTACAGAAGGGGGTCTCATCTCTGGACACTGATGCAAAAATGTCTCCCACTGTCTCTTGAGAGTTCCTCAGTTCAAGGTTGCCAATACCCTTTTTGTGCTCTGGACAGACACATTTAGAACACAGCCACTCATGTATATGCTAGGGTGGGACAAGTTTTCTTTTGAACAGATTAATGATCTACTTTATTATATTGTTGCAATATGTAATTGATGTCATGTATTCAACATTTTTGCTTGTGCAGATCTTGAGACAGCGTTTAGGCCTGGTTTATACTGGTGCAAATTCAGAAAAGTCTTGGGTCGCACTGAATCGCATGACAATGGAAATAACGTTGCTTCCAATGGTTCCTGTGACGAGATCCTTTCTCGCCCGGTTCTGCTCTCCCGACACTCCTCTGCTACCAGTGAGTCAGCTTGCAGATTTCAGCGTCTGATGGTCCAGTCATCCAAGGTTCCGGGGTCCGAACTACAGCTATGTGCCATTCAGACCCATTAAGAACAAACACCAGGCAGGCTGTATGTAAGTTCAAGCAGGACTCTTTATTTTCAAGTACACAGCACACTTTTATACAGAATTTTGGAACATCCCACTCCCAACAACCGCTTTCCTATTGGTCAATTGTAAAGTATATCCAGTCTTCACTCAAGTCCTCCTTGACCATGCAAATGAGGACTTGAAATTGTCAACAGGGATTGGTCCAATAGCTTGGATAGAAAGACTTGTGTATTGAGACAGAAGCCCCAGGGGGTAATCAATGTACACAATAACCCGGTCTACTTAATTACTACCTCTGAGAGGTTACATTGCTTTAGACAATAGAATGCTAATTCAATACAGCTGACAGGAGGCTTCTGACCTTTAGAACAATAAACACATACATCTTCACACATACATTCTAGATTCAATTAACCTTCAATCCATAGTTTTTAGCCAGACGGAGTGTCTCCGACACCCGCTCTTAGCCTGCAGAGCACAATAAAAGGTATTTCTCTAGCTGGTTCCACTTAGCATTTCAATAGCCGGTGTCCTTGCATTGAATGTCCCTCTCCTGTGTAACAGATGTCAAGTAGAAACACTTTAATATCTTAAGATCCATGACAGTTCCCATTTACATCGATACAGTGCAGCTGCGATGCGACTTTGGGAGGGGATCCTGTGCTACTTTGGTGCAATTTACAGTGAGATGTGGCCCCATAGATATGCAAACCACATCCAAAACGCAACTAAAGTTGCACTACATAATCACACTGCAAATTGTGCCTAAATTGCATCACATGACTAAGCACTGATTGTAGTGTGAAACGCGTAGGCGGCTATCTCTACCCTTGCTGTATTTTGTAGTGCATTTTCCACCTATTTTACAATAAAGATAACCTAATGCCGCGTACACACGGTCGTTTTTCAGCATGTCCAAAAAACAAAGTTTTTCCAACTTCATCATTAAAAACGATGTTGCCCACACACCATTGTTTTTGAAAAATGATGAACAAAGCGCGGTGACGTACAAAACGTACGATGGCACTCTGAAGGGGAAGTTCTATTCGCCTTTGGACTGCTTTTAGCTGATTCCTTGTTAGTAAAAGACGATTTGCGCTTTTTTGTCTGTTACAGCGTGATGAATTTGCTTACTCCATTATGAATGGTAGTTTTACCAGAACGGGCGCTCCCGTCTCATAACTCGCTTCTGGGCATGCGCGGGTTTAAAACGTAGTTTTAGCCCACACACGATCATTTTTTACAACCCGAAAAACAAAATTTAAAAAAAGGACGTTAAAAAATGCTGCATGTTCGAATATTTTTTTCAGAAGCCGAAAAACAATGTGAAGCCCACACACGATCATTTTAAATTACGTTTTTAAAAACATTGTTTTTTTTTCATGCCAAAAAACGACCGTGTGTACACGGCATTAGGGTTTTTTGGAAGTGCTACACAAGACAGAAACAAACTCCTGCGCACGGGTGAATTGTCCAAAGTTATTCAATATTCCACATGGAACGCACCAACAGTGTCAAAGACCGGTAGCACAGGCCTTGCTGCCTTTCGTGGACGGGGAATGTCCTAGTAAAAAACTACAAAAGCAAAGGAAGAAAGGCACACCAGCCTAGTGTGTTACCGTTGACGGGTTTAATCAAATAAAATGATAGTAGAAACTACTTACAAGAGAACTGACATGGAAGGCTTAACAGCAACGTTATAATGGATACCCCTCGAACCACACTCCAAGATAGGGGGGATGTAGAGGTGTGTCACTGCCGGCTGACGCGTTTCGAGGCGTCAAGGGCCTCTTCATCAGCCTGAGCTCTGATGAAGAGGCCCTTGATGCCTCGAAACGCGTCAGTTGGCAGTGACACATCTCTACATCCCCCCTATCTTGGAGTGTGGTTCGAGTGGTAACCAATTATAACGTTGCTGTTAAGCCTTCCATGTCTGTTCTCTTGTAAGTAGTTTCTACTATCATTTTATTTGATTAAACCCGTCAACGGTAACACACTAGGCTGGTGCGCCTTTCTTCCTTTGCTTTTGTAGTTTTTTGGAAGTGCGGCTGTCCATTTTTCTAGCCTCTACATTTTGCCTTGTGCATTGCCAGCACTCCTGATCTCCTGAGAAGCCATTGATTTTCCAGCACACCCACCTGGAGCGGTAACTCCCTTTCCCTAAATTGCATCACAGTAGAGTGAACTAAACCTTAAAAAAGTCCCTCTGTATGTCTAAAGAAAAACTATAAAAAGACTATAGAAGGCTAAGCAATTCCCACCACTGACATGACAGTATGGACTACCCTTGTTTGTAATTTCATTTGCAATAATCCAGTTGGTTTGAATTGTTAATCTCTATTTTATGTTGCAAAACCTATACCAGCTGAGATTTATTTTCCCTTATTAAAAATATCTCATTTACTTTCAGGTTGTATGTATAACTAACTGTATCTGTATGAGTAATGTGTAACTTTTTCCAGTGCTATATGGGTTGCTTTCCTGGAACAAATTATCTCCTTCAAATGAACTCCAAAATTCCCATTGCAGAGCGTTCATTAGCCACATTATGTCATTGATGGGCGTCTTTTAGACTCTATGTGCTAAAGAACTACAAGTTCTATCATTATCCACCCCATACTAGTTAGTGGAATGCAGTGGGATTTGTAACTTACTTGTTAGCTTCTCTAATTCATTTATGTAAGTATGTCTTGTGCATTTATGCTGATGCATTCCTCTGCACCCTTACAGAACGCATGAATCACTCATATCAGTGCTTGTCCTGAAAGGAGCTTACAGTCCAAACCTAACACAGCTATAAGCACACATACCTGCTTTACATAGGGTGACCCCGCAACAGGTCTAGTTTACGAATTAGTGCTCCTTTTTAAATATAGCGCCCGAACCCCAGTACCATAAAGGCAATTTTGTGTGTTGCACTGGGACCCTGCAGCAGCTCTCCTGTCCAATGCTTTTATCAAACATGGCAAAGTACACCTAGTTCATCAAAAACAAAACATACAATCCCATATACACAATCCTATACCCACAGTTGATACCAAGGAAGGCGAAAAACCCCAGCAAAGCATGATCAAATTTGCTACAGCAGGGGAAAAATTTATTTTCTGATCCCCCGAGAAGCAATCGGATATTCCCTGGATCAACTTTACCTATAAATGTTAGTATCCAGTTATATTATGTACACCTAGGAAATAATTCAGACATTTTTTAAAGCAATCTACTGAGCTGGTCAGAATCACCTCTGGAGGGAGTCTATTCCACATTTCCACAGCAAGAGCTGTTGGGTTGCTGCACTACAAATAGACAAAGTTGTAGCACATGTAGTGTTGGGGTGATTATACTCACGTTGCCCAGCTCTCCTGGATTACTTGGCTGACTTGGCCTTTAGTCGCAGCACCGTGTTGTACAGACCCCTCATATGGGAGCTGTCTCCAAACTGGGAGCCTTGCCCAATCCTTAAAAGAGTTGCAAAAATCAAAGGGCCAGATCCACGTAGCCCGGCGTAATTTTAGGCAGGCATAGCGTATCGTAGTTACGCTACGCCGCCGCTACTTTGAGAGGCAAGTGCTGTATTCACAAAGCACTTGCCTCTAAAGTTACCGCGGCGTAGCGTAAATCTCCCGGCGTAAGGGCGAGGAATTCAAATGATGAACAGGGGGGCGTGTTTTATGTCAAATAAGCTTGACCCCACATAAATGACGCTTTTTTCGTACGGCGCATGCTCAGTATCACGTCAAATTTTCAAATTAAATTACGCCCGCTCAATGCCTATACGACGTGAACATAATTTACGCAAAGCCCTATTCGCGAACGTTTTACGCAAACGACGTACACGACGGAAAATTCTACGCTGGCCCGACGTCAATACTTAACATTGCGTACGCCTCATAAAGCAGGGGTAATGTTACGCCGAAAAAAGCCTTACGTAAACGATGTAAAAAAATGCCCCGGGCGGACGTACGTTTGTGGATTGGCGTATCTAGCTAATTTGCATACTCGACGGAAATCAACGGAAGCGCCACCTAGCGGCCAGCGTAAATATGCACCTTAGATCCCACGGCGTACTAAGACGTACGTCAGTCGGATCTAGCCCAGCTTCAGGCGTATCTTGTTTTGTGGATACAAAACAAAGATACGCCGGAGCAACCTAGAAGTTACGCGGCGTATCAATAGATACGCTAGCGTAACTGCTTTGTGGATCCGGGCCAGAATGTTTTTTATCTTAAAGCGGTGTCCTGTCCCCCCTCCCCCCAAAAGGTGCCAATTGTGGCACTGGAGGGGGAGGAATCAGATGAGCAGGAGTTCCACTTTTGTGTGAAACTCCGCTTTAATGTATTCTATGCACATTAGAGACACTGCATGCAATTCACACAGAAATGTGCTGCAATTCCATGCTGGGTGCTCGCAGTTCACTCAGCTGTGTGTTAGGAAAGCTAATGAATATTCGCTTTCCTCATACTGAACCACCTCTCCGCCAATCAGGTGCTCGGGGCTGTTACCTGTCACCTGATTGGCTGAAACAACAGGCGCTGTGATTGGAGGCCTATCAGGGCACAGTGGCTGTGTTTGGTACAGTGGCTGCTTTTGATGGTACAGTAGCAGTAGCCGCGTTTGGTACAGTGGCTGCAATTGATGTTTTTGTTTTTTCAGTTTGTTTGCGCCCCCCCCCCAAAAAAAATTGAGCACCTGCCGCCACTGGACTTAGAGGTCAACCAGTCCTATCAAGAAAATCTCCACAGTAAGGTTTCAATTTGCACATTGTACTGCATTGAGTCAGAATTGTATTTCCATACAATCTCAAAATACCTGGATGCAATCTGCATGGGAGGCATTATATCGCCAACAACTAGGTGACTAGGTGACAACTAGGAAATATTTTAACAAGTTTAGCAGGAGTGAAATAAACCCCTGCCCTTAATTAGGGCTCATGCACACCGGACGATTTTACAGCTGCTGTTAGCTGCCTCTAAACGCCCCTGTTAGGCCCCTTTCACACAGGCTTTCTGATCATTTCTGCCTGTCCATTTTTCAGGTGGACCTGATCGGAGCTTTCACTCTACCCTATGGAGCAGCGGATGTCAGCGGTGACATGTCTGCTGACATCCGCCGATATCGGTCCATAAAATCCAGATGGATAGAGGCCCTATTTTCCATCTATTAGATCGGGTGGGATTGGATGAAAACAGACAGGCGGTTCGTTTTCATACGATCTCCCCATAGGAGAGAGTGGAACTCTGACAGGTCTGTCTCTGCACAGTGAGTGGAGACGGACCTGTCATCCGCCTGCTCAGCAGGAATCAGCGGATCTATCCCCTGCTGAGCAAAGGGGAGTCCGCCGATGTAAAGGGACCCCATGCCTATGTTTCCATGCACACATAAACTTTCAGAGGGGTTTGGAGGCATGACTGTTCAGGGGCAGTAGAAAGAAACGACAGCCTGTGTGTCCAGGAGCAGAGGCTGTTGAGCTGTAAAAACAAGAAATGCCAAAAAACGCTGCCAAACGCTGTAACAAACGTTTAGCCAAGTTTGGCTTTTTAGGCGTTACATTATATGGAGTGTTATTACCACAAAACACCAAAAAACACAGAAAAACGATATTCAAAAACGTGGCTAACAGCGCATTTTTAACGCTGCTTTTTCCTGGCGTTTTTTAAACGTCCTGTGTGCATGAGACCTTAAAGTGTATTTTCCACATACAATGGCTTGCTGGACAGCAAAAAAATAAATGGTTTTCCTGGAAAAAATGTATTTAAATGTTGGCAACTATGCAGTACTAAGCAGAGCCTGTATACTATGTGTAATGAGCAGAAATGGCCACCCATAATTACAAACTATACATAAAATCAAGGGCCCAGATTCTCGTAGGAGTCATTTACGTTAGGCTTTTTTGGGCATAAAGTTACCCCTGCGTTATGAGGCGTACCAATGTTAGGTATGGACGTCGGAACAGCGTAGAATTTGTCACGTTTTACGTTGTTTGCGTAAGTCATCCGTGAATGGGGCTGGACGTAAGTTACTTTCACGTCGACTAGGCATTGAGCAGGCGCAATTTATTTTGAAAATTCGACGTGATACTGAGCATGCGCGCGCATGCACCGTTCGAAAAAGGCGTAAATTACGAGGGGTCACGATTAATTTCCATAAAACACGCCCACCACTTCCACATTTGAATTCGGCGGGCTTACGCCGGCCCAGTTACACTACGCCGGCGTAACTTAAAGCGCAAGTTCTTTGAGAATACGGGACATGCCGCTCTAAGGTAGTGTATCTCAGATGCGCTACGTCCGCCTAAAGATAGGCGATTCTACGAGAATCTGGGCCAAGGTTTTTATAATTCATTTATAAGTGTACTTAATTCCTGGTTTTCACATGCATTTATATTGAAAGAAACACGAAAAAATGTATTTTCTCTTTAAGGCAAAATGTCACGTTACTTTAGGGATAAAATATCCAGAAGCGTAGTTTTATTAGCAGCGACAGAGCCTGTGAGACTGGAGTGATAAAAGGAGTCATATTAGTCTGAGATCAGTCCTTGGTTTCTGCATGAAAGGGGTAAGTGACAGGCCTATAACTCACAGCCATGTCACCTCAGTGACAGCCAGAGCAAATGACAAGTTTATGTTGAGAATAAATGGTGATGAGGTTTAAACTTGGATCTCTGGCTGATCTGCATCTCAGGTTTACTTTTTTCCTCTGGCATATTCCTCCTACTTTATGTGCCTAGATTTTGGTTTTACAAAGTTCTCACTTGACTTCGGTGGTGGACGTGGATTCAGGGGCAAGTATTGCTAGCTACAAACCAATTCAGAAGTTTTCCGCTGTCTTTTTTGCAGTTTGTAAGTACATACAGTATATTACACCAGCAATACATTTACTCCCTGCATACATTTATGGGCTAGATTCAGCAAAGATCCATAGATACGCCGCGTAAATTCAGAGCTGCGCCGACGTATCTACCTTCTGTATTCAGAAAGCTAGATACGCCGACATTAGCCTAAGATACGACTGGCATAAGTCTCTTACGCCGTCGTATCTTAGGGTGCATTCTCACGCTGGCCGCTAGGTGGCGCTCCCTTCGTTTTCGGCGGAGAGTATGCAAATTACCTAGATACGCCGATTCACAAATGTACGTGTGCCCGGCATTCGTTTTTTACGTTGTTTGCGTAAGGCTTTTTCGGTGTAACGTTGTGCCTGCTTCTATGAGGCGCACTCAATGTTAAGTATGGACGTCGTTCCCGCTTCGATTATTGAATTTTTTACGTCGTTTGCGTAAGTCGTTCGCGAATAGGGCTGGACGTAATTTACATTCAAGTCGAAACCAATGACGTCCTTGCGACGTCATTTGGAGCAATACACACTGGGATATGTACACGGACTGCGCATGCGCCGTTCATACAAAACGTCAATCACGTCAGGTCAACACACATTAACATAAAACACGCCCCCCCCCCCTTACACATTTGAATTACGCGCGCTTACGCCGGCCCCATTTACGCTACGCCGCCGCAACTTATGGAGCAAGTGCTTTGTGAATACTGCACTTGCTCCTGTAAGTTGCGGCGGCGTAGCATAAATACAATATGCTGCGCCGCCGTTAGATTGCGCGCCCCTACCTGAATCTAGCCCTATGTGTGTGTGTGTGTATGTGTGTATATATATATATATATATATATATATATATATATATATATATATATATATATAGCAGGTAAAATGAGTATTGAACATGTCACCATTTTTCTAGGTAAATATTTTTCTGAAGGTCCTACTGACATACAACTTTCAGTACATATCGGTAACAACCCATGCAATCCATACATACAAATAAACCAAAACAAATAGGTTCTGAAATTCAGTTTCTGTCCAATAAAATGGAATAACACAGGGACAAAGTATTGAACAGGTGCAAAAAGGCATGGAAAGCCAAGACACCAGCTGAAATCTATCAATAATTTGAAACCAATTCTGCCCATTGTCAGTGCAAATTAATATTAGCTGGTTCAGTCTCAGCTAATTCACAAACCTTATTGTTGAAAACATACTGATGGCATTGGTTACAGAAGGATTTCTGAATGCTCCAGTGAGCACTGTTGGGGCCATAATCTGGAAGTGGAAAAAACATAATTTCACCATAAACCGGCCACGACCAGGTGCTCCTCGCAAAATTTCTAACAGAGGAGTGAAAAGAATTATCAGAAGAGTTGTCCGAGAGCCAAGGACCACTTGTGGAGAGCTTCAAAAAGACCTGGAATTAACAGGTACAATTGTTTCAAAGGAAACATGGCCATGGCCTGTATGCATGCTCACCACGCAAGACTCCATTGCTGAAGAAAAAGCATCTTGAAGCTCATTTAAAGTTTTCTGCTCAACATTTAGACATAGTCTGGTTAGATGGGACCAAAATTAAACTCTTTGGATGTCATGATACGCACCATGCTTGGAGGTCAAATGGCACTGCACATCACCTTAAAAACACCCCCCATACCAACAGTGAGGTTTGGTGGTGGGAACATCATGGTGTGGGCCTGTTTGATTGAAGGAAGGATGAATGGAAAAATGTACCAATACATTCTTAATAAAAATCTGCTGCCATCTGCCAGGATGATGAAGATGAAATGATGGTGGACATTTCAGCAAGACAATGATCCCAAATACAAAGCCAAGGAAACTCTCCATTGGTTTCAAAGAAATAAATCTGCTATGATGGCCCAGCCAATCACCTGACTTGAGTCCAATAGAAAATGTATGGGAAGAACTAAAGATTAGAGTTCATAGAAGAGGCCCACAGAATCTTCATGATTTGATGAGTGTTAATGTGGAAGAATGGGCCAAAATCACACCTGAGCAATGCATGCGACTAGTTTCTCCATATAGGAGCCTGCGTCTTGAAGTTGTCATTACCAACAAAGGATTTACAATATTTACAAAATATTAAATAGATTTCAGTTAGCATGTTCGATACTTTTTCCCTGTGCCTTTCCATTTTATTACACATAACTTAATATATGAACATATTTGTTTTGGTTTCTTTGTATGTATGGATTGCATGGTTTGTTACCGACATGTAGTGAACATTTAATTTCAATAGCACCTTTAGAAATATATTTACCTTGAAAAATGGTGACGTGTTCAATACTTATTTTACCCGCTGTATATACAGTGTGTATATATATATACAAATATAGTATGCTACTTTGCTAGGGGTGCGTATTTCCAGCCCTCTGATGTGGCCCGCGACCTCCTGCACTGGGAAAGAATAGAATACAATACTGTTATTAAAGTTAAGTTTATTACTAAATTCACAGTGTATATATGGGCATATCTGTTATGCAGTGGTTACTGAGCTGCTTTCAAACTGATCCGCAGGTGCAGAGCAGTGCACCTGTGGGTTACCTGCACTGAGCCATAGGCCCCTTTGACACGGGTCAGTCCAACCCAATTGGACCCTCCATTCACCTGTAAGGGGTAGCAGATGTAAATGGACTTGTGTCCGTTTACAAACGCCTACCACCAATTAGAGCCACAAAAAAAAAAAAAAAAAAACCCAGAGTGGGCTCTATAGAGTAGAGTGGGCTGCCATCCACCCGCTCCGCTCATTGTGGCCTGCGACCGGTTACCATGTCGCTTAGGTGGCCCTCGCTCTTCAAAAGGTTGAGCACCCCTGCTTTATGTGGTAGAGACAACATAAAAAATGTAAGGATGTATTGCCCATCAGAAATATTCAAATAGGGCTAAGCTGGTTCAAAACCTCTTGCAAGACATTTTGTTGAAAAAGGGCAACTCAAATTTATGGGTATTGATGGAATAAATAAAAACAGAAGGGGAGGTAATCGTGAATTATTGTTAAGGAAAGTGGAGGTACAGTGGATATACTCTCTGGACACATTGTACCCCAAGGGACTAAATTCAGATCTTGATTTGTATCTTTTTGTATAATTCCTCTACTAATTTTACAATGTTATAGAGTGGTCTCTAGATATTTTTAACTCTGATCCCACAGTGGCTCTTTTTACAAACTTTCTAAGTCTTTATAAATCTTTGTATTGTGTTTCCAATAATAGGTTACTACTTGGATGCTTATTATAAATGTATAATTTTGTGTAAATGCTAACTTAATTGATTTCTAATTAAATAATTGATTCCAAATGTTTCCGAAATATATTGAAATTTTCATATGTTTATCATTATTTAGATGTGTTCTGAGTTAGCACGACAAATTAGCCCAGATTGGTCATGCCATATGTAACGGAACCCCAAATGGGACAGGGGTTAACGTTTAAGATATTCCATTCCGAACCCAAGACAGCTTATCGACACTCCACAATCCGTCGAACACGACCCATACAGATTTCCCCCAAAAACGAGATACAGCTCTGTTTGAGCTTCAAAACAGGGAATTCATCTTTATTGCAAGCACATGGTAACACATTTCTCTTCAAAATACATCCCTCCCACCCTTGGGAAACAGGGTGGGTTAAATTGTCCAATGACAATGGTGATATAGGTGAGGTGTGTTTCAAACTTCTCCTTCAGTAAACAGTCTTAGCGGGGGGGGGGGGGGTTGCTGAAATGATCCCCCTCCCCTTTCCTCACAGCAAGACACTTAAACATCCCATAATAGGCAGCCAGACTGTCTACCAAGCTCCAATCCACATCACCACAGTAGCAGACTTAATTAGCACAATAGACAATATATATATACAATATATACGATATCTATACTGCATTAAATGTGACTAGCACAGACCATAGTGGGGTTCTCATTCACCCTGTGCCCCTATTAGAGACACAGGATGGTCTACACATAAGAGGCATCGGTGAAGCTGAAACAGGAGTATCTCAGACTTTCTAAGCGCTTCTGGATTCCATGGGCCCTCCCATTACACCATAGAATACCTTTGACATGTTGGTATAATTTAAATTTTTCAAAAAAAATGTATGTGCAACAATCCCTTTTGAATTTTTCTCTATATATAAAAAAATATATATATTATTCTTTATAATGATTATAACAAATTAAATATATCCATATATGTTTGCCAAATGTTACCATACATGAGGCCTATCATACTGTGTGTAATATTTATACAACAGTTATTGTTATCATAGATAATTCAATGCATGTGATGGTGGAATTCCTTTTGCTAGTAATAGGTGAAGGACTTTGCAATCACATCTCAAGTGAGTAGCTATGCATAGTGTTTTTTCTGGGAGCATCATCCCAATACTACTACTACTAGTTCCAAAGTTTCAAGAGATATGGGACTTTTAATACGCTAACCAGGAAAGCATAAACAGCCACAAACCGGTTAATAATGACAACTAATAAAGTTTTATTAAATATCGGTTAAGTGGTTAGCACTTACACCTAACAGCACTACGGTCGCCGGTTCGAATCCCAACCATGCCACTACCTGCCTGGAGTTTGTATGTTCTCCTTGCTCCCTGCTCCCTGTGGGTATTTCAATTGGCTCCTGTCTAAATTGGCTCTAGGATGTATAAGTATAAATGTTAGTTAGGGACCTTACATTGTAAGCTCCTTGAGGGCAGGGACTGATGTGAACGTATATATGTAAAACGACAGCACTGTATATAAGTACCTGAAATAAATAAATAAATCTCTCTTTGAAGATATATATGGCCTGTCCTAGTCCTGAAGAAGTGGTTTATTCGAAATGCGTACAAATGACATAATATTGTGAGGTAGGGATGAAGAAGAGGGGCTCTCATCGGTATCGGTGCCAATACCCAGTACTCACACTTGTGAAAATGCTTCCGACACCGAGACCGATACTTTGAGTCAATACAAAATAAATAGGCGCAAATAGCACTACAAAGAATCGCATGCAGGAATGTGGTGTGAATTCCCCCACCTTCTCCTGTGTGTGCATGTATAGAAAGGGAAAAGTGCCATCTAGTGGGCAGTTTATTAAAAATTTTAGAACTTTGTAATCTTACTTCCCAAGCTTGGTAAGGACCCGTTAGAATGTAAAGTGTTGGCAAATAGATTGTCTCGGGTCATTACCACATTAGTGGACATTGATCAAATGGGATTTATGCCTGAAAAGTCTACTGACACTAATTTAAGAAGACTGTTTACGCATTAACAAGCTGAACATGAGAGCTCTGGGAGCAGAGTCATGCAGAGTCGTGCTTTCTCTTGACATGGAGAAAGCATTTGACTTTGTGGATTGGAAATTTATGGCTGCTGTGCTGGATAGAATGGAATTCACGCCAAGGTTCTTAACTTGGATTTCTTTGTTATATTATAGCTGCGTATTGGAGCGGCAACGTCAGAATTTTTTCAGTGGGCAAGGGCACAAGACAAGGGTGCCTGTTATCTCCTTCCCTATTTGCTTTGATGATCGAGCCTCTGGCGATAGCTCTGCGTGCCTCTCTGTAGGTCAGGCACTTGAGATTGGAGGCATTCGTGAATGCACTGCTCTCTATGCGGATGAAATGTTACTTTTTCTGCAAG
This sequence comes from Rana temporaria, assembly GCF_905171775.1. Lineage (NCBI taxonomy): Eukaryota > Metazoa > Chordata > Amphibia > Anura > Ranidae > Rana > Rana temporaria. The sequence continues at coordinate 23,907,622 of NC_053500.1, read as the reverse complement.
ATCCAGGCCCATCATTAAGAGCGGGTTTTGACATATTGATGACATTTGCAAAGTTTTTTAGGTCTCAATTGGACTAAGTCGAGTGTGATCTCAATTGACACTGGGGCCCAATCATACGCTGATACTAATATCCCTATTGTTTGGGTACCCAAATTAATGTACTTGGGTATTCAGATATCACCTAGAGTGGGGGATTATATGACCCTTAATTTACTACCCTTAAATTCCAATGCTTAATTGTAGATTGGAGTCCCGGAGAAACATACCTTTATTATTGATTGGGGCAAATCTTCTTAAAATGAAAATCTTACCATTATTTTTATATTTTCTTCTAAACTTTCTGGTATGGGTTCCACAGACTTACTTCAAACGCATTGATAGCCTTTTTAGCATGTTTTTATGGCCTGAGTCACATCCCAGGATCAGTATCCGCACCCTACAAGAACGGTCGGGACAAGGGGGTTTGGCGCTGCCAGACATCTATAAATATTTCCTGGCAGGACAAATGTTATTTGCAAGACGTTGGCTATTGAGGGACGATGAGGATGCTGCGACTGTGTTCGAGGCAGCAATCCTTGGATCTTATGAGGTTATAGCTAATCTAGTACATAGCAGTTCCCGAGTGCAGTCATCTTTAAAAGGACCCATGAAAGTAACAATACGGGCATGAGCTAAAGTACAAGAGCTCATGACTGCTGGGATAAAATCTGTCTCTCCGTCAACTGCGTTGTGGTTTAACCCCAAACTACAGTACTTCAAGCACGTCTGTGGAATTCCAGATCCAATCATATGGGTGGTGGTTGGAATAAATAGGTTACAGGATGTAGTAGAAGGGGAGAGGCTATGTACTTTTGATCAACTTAAGACCAGATATCAGTTGCCAAACTGGTATCTGTTTTGATATCTGCAGTCGGAGGCATACTTTTGTATCTAAATTTGGCTCAGATGCCCTAGATCTTCATTGGTGGGACAGGGAGACCTATGCAGAATTTGCATTTGAGCAGATATGTACTTAAAGCGTTTGTTAACCCCAAAAAAATAAAAAATCCTTATCCTGTTCCAAGCATGTTATAAAGCACAGTGCTTGTGCTGTGTAATTTGGCCCCCTGTATACCCTAAAATACCTGGTTGATCCTGCCTGGCTATACCCTCTCCTCTGCAAACAGACCATGATAATCATGGCTGCTGAGCCCTGTTTGCAGCTCTCCCTGTGTCTGTGTCCTCTGTCCTCCTCCCTTCTCACCTCCCTGATCGTACCTGGGCCCCCCCCCCCCCCCCCCCCTGATCGCAAATCTGCTATTAAATGTAAATGGTGCCATCCGCTCTGTACTATTTTAAGAAGTTTCCCTGTACCGGTTTTCTGTAAAAAATCTGGCCCATTGTACCTGTATGAGCTCCGCTCCTGCCTCTCAGCTGATGCACGGCTCTCTCTCTCTCCTCTTCTCTCCCCCTCCTCCATGGCTGAAGTCAGTGGGAGCCCTCTACCCTGCCCACTACAGCTGTGGGACGGAGAGAGAAAGAGGAGAGAAATCAGCTGTGCGCCTGGAGCGGAGCTCATACAGGTATATTTGGGCAGGTTTTTTTTTACAGAACACAAGCACAAAGAAACTTCTTATAGTGGTACAGAGTGGATGGCAGCATTTAGTAAAAGTGGGTTAACAACCACTTTAATGTGTTCTAACATTTTTAATAAACTGCCCACTAGATGGTGCCTTTCCCTTTCTATACACACAACTTACACAGGAGCGGTGGGGGAAATCGCATGCGTTTCAGACAGGAATCACACCGCATTCCTGCTCAAATTGCATGTGATTCTTTGCAGTGTGACTTCCCCCCATTTATTTAGTATTGACGCAAATCACACTACAATTATTGGCGAGTACTTGACCGAAAGTACTCGTACTCGCCAATAAAAAATCGGTATCGGTGCAGCCCTATTGTCAGGACATATGTCTATATACTGCTTGCCTCATACAACCCTTGTGTTTTCATAATTTTTCTTTTATCAATAGATGTTTTATTTGAGTAATTTTTGTCTAATATTGTCTATTAAGTGCTGGTTCCCACAGGGGCAACGCGACTCTGGGCGTGACTTTGCGAGGCAACTTCGGTGTGACTTGGGGCGGCTTACAATGTGACTTCAAGTCGCCTCCAGGACAAGTGACTTTGCCAGTGCCCAATCAAACAATAATCAGCTCTGTGGGAGGGAGGGGTTTGCCTGAGGAAAATAGTTTCTCTTCCTGTAAAGTTGCTTCAGTTAAGACAGGGGATCCGACTTGGAGGCGAATTCCATTTAAATCAATGGGTAGAAGTCGCCTTGAAGTAGTACAGGAACCTTTTCTGAAATCGGAGCGACTTCAGTAGTGTGCATTAACCACTTACCCCCCGGACCATATTGCTGCCCAAAGACCAGAGTACTTTTTGCGATTCGGGACTGCGTCGCTTTAACAGACAATTGCGCGGTCGTGCGACGTGGCTCCCAAACAAAATTGGCGTCCTTTTTTTCCCACAAATAGAGCTTTCTTTTGGTGGTATTTGATCACCTCTGCGTTTTTTATTTTTTGCGCTATAAACAAAAATAGAGCGACAATTTTGAAAAAAAATAATATTTTTTACTTTTTGCTGTAATAAATATCCCCCAAAAATATATAAAGAAACATTTTTTTTCCTCAGTTTAGGCCGATACGTATTCTTCTACATATTTTTCGTAAAAAAAAATCGCAATAAGCGTTTATTGATTGGTTTGCGCAAAAGTTATAGCGTTTACAAAATAGGGGGTATTTTTATGTCATTTTTATTAATATATTTTTTTTACTAGTAATGGCGGCGATCAGCGATTTTTTTTCGGTATTGCGACATTATGGCGGACACTTCGGACACTTTTGACACATTTTTGGGACCATTGGCATTTTTATAGCGATCAGTGCTATAAAAATGCATTGGATTACTATAAAAATGCCACTGGCAGTGAAGGGGTTAACACTAGGGGGCGGGGAAGGGGTTAAGTATGTCCCTTGTGTGTTCTTACTGTGGGGGTGGGGGGGTGGCCTCACTAGGGGAAACACTGATCTTCCGTTCATACATTGTATGAACAGAAGATCAGCGTTTCCCCCGCTGACAGGACCGGGAGCTGTGTGTTTACACACACAGCTCCCGGTCCCCGCTCTGTACCGAGCGATCGCGTGTGCCCGGCGGCGATCGCGCCCGTCGGGCACACGCACAGGAGTCGGGGGCGAGCGCCCCTAGTGGCGGCTGAGAGAGAGGACGTTATACTACGTGCTCTCGCCCAGCCGAGCCGACCTGCCGACGTAGAACGGCGGTGTGCGGTCGGCTAGTGGTTAAGACGGCTCTTATTCACTTCCATGTAATTTGTCATGTCGCATGACTTGGGGCGACATGGGGCTACACAAGTCGCCCCCAGGTCACGGTAGTGTGAACCGGCTCTTACTATTGATTTGGTTACTATTTTGGTGTGATTTTGGTACTATTCGTTTGTGGCTGTTTATGCTTTCCTAGGTAGCATACTGTAAGTCCAATATCTCTTGAAAGTTTGGAATTAATTCCTGATATGTACTTTGTGGAACTTTACCGAATGGTGAAACTTTGCAGAATGAAGCATCGCTTAAAGCGGAGTTCCACCCAAAAATTGAACTTCCGCTTTTCGTAATACCGTGTCACATTTGGAACCTTTCAGGGGGGGGAGGAGGGAGCAGATACCTGTGTAATACAGTCCCCACCAGGGAAGGACAAAAAAAAAAAAAAAGGGGCAAAAAAAAAAAGTCTGGGCAAAAAAAAAAAAAAGATGCCAGTCAGTGCACACAAATGGGCACTGATTGGCACACATGGGTAAATCAGTGCCGCCCCACAGTATCCATCAGTGCCACCCCACAGTGTCCATCAGTGCCACCCCACAGTGTCCATCAGTGCCACCCCACAGTGTCCATCAGTGCCACCCCACAGTGTCCATCAGTGCCACCCCACAGTGCCCATCCATGCCCAGTGCCCACCTATCAGTGCCCATCTGTGCCACCCATCCCATAAGTATCCATAAGTGCCGCCCATGAGTGCCCATCTGTGCCGCCTATGAGTGCCCAGTGCCGCCCATGAGTGCCCATCAGTGCGGCCCATGAGTGCCCATCAGTGCCGCCCATGAGTGCCCATCAGTGCCGCCTATGGGTGCCCATCAGTGCAGCCTATGTGTGCCCATCAGTGCCACGTCATCTGTGCCCGTCAGTACTACCTCATCGATGTCCATCAGTGCCATCTCATCGGTGCCCATCAGTGCCGCCATTTCAGTGCCCGTAATTAAAAGAGAAAACTTACTTATTTACAAAAAAATTAACAGAAAAAAATAAAAACGTATTTTTTTTTCAAAATTTTCAGTCTTTTTTTAGTTGTTGCGCAAAAAAAAAAAATCGCAGAGGTGATCAAATACCACCAAAAGAAAGCTCTATTTGTGGGGAAAAAAATTTGTTTGGGTACAGTGTAGCATGACCACGCAATTGCCATTCAAAGTGCGACAGTGCTGAAAGCTGAAAATTTGCTTGGGCGGGAAGGTGCGTAAGTGCCCTGTATGGAAGTGGTTAAAGATGATTTACCAGCTCATCATAAGTTGGTCATGGTAGCTCCTCCTGCTGTTCTTGCTCTTGCCTGCCCAGAAGCACTAATTTAGAAAAGTGCATCCGGAAAATATTCACAGCGCTTCACTTTTTCTACATTTTGCTATTATACAGCCTTATTCCAGCATGGATTTAGAATAAATGTTATAGATAACAAAGGAATGGCTACTGGACAACTCTGTGAATGTTTTTGAGTGGCCCAGCCAGAGCTCAGACCTGAACATGATTGAACATCTCTGGAGAGATCTGAAAATGGCTGTGCACCAACGCTCCCCATCCAACCCGTTGGAGCTTGAGAGGTCCTGCAAAGAAGAATGGGAGAAACTGCCCAAAAATAGGAGTGCCAAGCTTGTAGCATCATACTCAGAAAGACTTGGAGTTGTAATTGGTGCCAAAGGTGCTTCACCAAGTATTGAGCAAAGACTGTGAATGCTTATGTACATGTGATTGTTTTCATGTTGTCATTGTGGGGTATTGTTTGTTGAATTTAGAGGAACATAATGAATTTAATCCATTTTGGAATAAGGCTGTAACATAACAATATGTGGAAAAAATAAAGCGCTGTGAATATTTTCCGGATGCACTGTATAAGGTGAGAATTACATATGCCACATAAAAGCCAAATTACTGCTGCCTGCTTTCTGAGGCTAGCTTATAGATTTTCAGAAGATATGTCCAAGTCTTATATAACATATACTGTAATTGCTGCTCAGCCCATTTTGTGATGTATTTACACATCACCTTTCCAATTTAGCCTGCAGCTGCTGTGATTTTCAAAGCCGCTAAAATGTTGTTTCTTTACAAATACGGTAACTCACGGGTGATCTGTACACTGTCATTCTGACTGGAGCGTACTAACTGTAACGGAGTTTGAACTACAAAGCAAAATTCACAAGGAAGGTCTCGAAGAGCTCAGCACACAAGCGTTATGCTGAGAAAGGGGAAACTTTGTTTCCATACCTTCATCAAGCTTAAGATATTTGACATGCTGTTTGCATTTGAAACCACCTAATGCAAAAACCCCAAACCACAAGACCACACCTGCGTATCATGGAATTACAGTTTGGTTTAGCGCTGTTGGTGCACTGGGCCACAGGTTAGCTTGACATGCTGTGATAATTTAAATGCTCTGGTTGGCTACAAGTTGCTAAAGCCTGGTACACACTATGGGGGTTGATTTACTAAAGGCAAAAAGACTGTACACTTTGCAAAGTGCAGTTGCCCCAGAGCTTAGTAAATGAGCATAAGCTCTGCTGACTTCCATTACCAATCACGTGCAAGCAAAAATGCATTTCTTTTTTTATTCTCCTTGCACGTAATTGGCTACGCTTTGCAAAGTGAAGCCTTACCTCATTTACTAAGCTCTGGAGAAACTGCACTTGCAGAGGACAACTGTACTTTAAAAAGTTAGGGCCAGATTCACATACATCTAGATAGGCGCAGAGATACGCTACGCCGCCGTATCTTGCCTGGCTTTAAGTCGCATCCAGGAAGATTTTGCGCCGTAAGTTAACGGGAACTCCACCCAGCGGACGCCGAAGTATTGCATCTACGATCCGAAGCTGTACGAAGCCGTACGCCTGTCGGATCGAACCCAGATGCCGTTGTATCTTGGTTTGAGGATTCAAACTAAAGATACAAAGCGGGTAATTTGAAGGTACGCCGGCGTATCAGTAGATACCCCGGCGTACTCGCTATGAGGATCTGGCCCTTAGCCTTTAGTAAATCAACCCCTATGAGTTTCTTTTCGTTCAACCCAGCGTTCAACAAATTAATTTTGTATGGGCTCAAATTGCACTGCAAAGGAATTGGTACTCAGTATCGGCGAGTACTTGACCGAAGGTATCAATACTCGTACTCGCCAGCAAAAAAACGGTATCGTGCAACAACTTCAATACTTTAACATAGCAATACCAATAAGATAACCGTATGGGTCCAGTGCAATTTTTCCACTTTCCTCAGCAGACAAGGAAGGTCCACTTTATCTAATTGGCATTGACTCAGTGTCCAGCTGCAGTCCAACAAAAATGACAGATTCTTTTTATCAGAACAGAATCCAGGTAATATTTTACACATATCACTGACTTCACAATGGGTTAATAGAATAAACTGTTAGAATGTTATCTCTTCACGGAAGTTTTGCTTTAGGTTTTACAGTATCTCCTTCTGTCATATATGATTTATGGATGGTTATGTCTTGTTCTCTCATCTGTACACACTGTGTTTATTCTTATGTACGGAGATAGCCCATTATGTTTTATGAAGTTCAATGCATAAACTAACCAGGCTGAGATGAGGGAGTAGGGGGATTAAGATAAAACAAACACATTTCTGCAGACTCTTGGGAGTGGATTATATGGGGAGGTTAGTCCTTATTTTTTTTTTTTTAATGCCGTTTGTGAAGCAGAGATGATAAAATGTCCATTTTAAAGATAAGCATGGGCATGACTCCAAAGACTTCCACAGATTTGGACAATAGTCTGCTATTGGTAGCAAACATTCTCACCTTTGGGTGAAAGCTCAGTAGAATGTTTTCCAGTTTCTTGTTTTAAACACTATTGTGTTTGAAATAACGAGTTAGTAGTAGCTTTCAGCAGTTCAAGATTAGCTTTGGTAGTTTTTTTTGACAAGGAGCAATGCTTTACCCTACACCTATTCAATTCTTTACCCTACACCAGGGGTGCCCAACCTTTTGAAGAGCAAAGGACACTTAAGCAACTTGGTAACTGGTCACGAGGCACAATGAGCGGAGCGGGTGGATGGCAGCCCACTCGGCTCTATAGAGAGGTATATGTGCCCAGTAAGCAAGTGGTTAAAGTCTGCTATAACTGGCCAATCATGCCCCAGATTTCATGCCTCAGAAGCAAAACTTGGGTGGGGATTAGGCTCTGTAGGAACATAGGCATGAAATACAAACAACTGTGGCAGACCACGCTGGTGTAATGACGCATTTCCTTCCACACAAAGTCCTCGGAGCATTGCCAGACTCTGCCACTGTGGGGCCTAGCAGTGACGTCATTGCGCAGACATGCAGCGTTGTTTATATTTTATGCCTATATTACCTATACTCCTGTGAGTATATTATGCATATTTTAATAAAGTGATCTTAACGTGGTTGTGACTTTTAGTGGAAATATCTCCTAAACGTGCGCCTTTTAGGAGATATTTGCTGTACACTGCACCAATGATGTATTCGGTGCATACGATGTGAAGAAACAGCCCTCTGTGCCGTATCTTCACTCTCAAGTGCCGTGACTGCTGGCTCCCACGAACATGCACTGGAGTGACGTCATGTGGCTCCGGCCAGTCACAGAGCCAGAGTTCGCGGCCCCTGAAGGAAGAGGGGTGAACATGGATGCGACCACCAGCGGGGACCGCACAGGCTTCGTTTTCAGGACAAGTGCCACATAATGGGCTAGTATGCGATGAATATTAGCCTATTATTCTTTTACTTTGCAGGGGAACAAAGAGAAAGTAAAACCCATCAGGTTTTTCTTTCTCTTTAATGTACTGCACTATAGGGTTTCCTCTTCTTCCAGAAATCTCTCTCTCTACTGAGTCTAACTGCATTAATTTTAACTGTGGGCAGCTGAAGCTGCTGCCTGTTCACTTCCTGGATTTACACAGACTCACAGAGGCATAACTCCAGCTCTGCAGCTCTGCAGCTCTCATTGGCCCTCTTATGACTCACCCCCTCCCTCCCTGTCAAACTCTCAGGAGAGAGAGAGCTGTGCATGATGTCATAAGCCTAGGCTAATGACCAGACAAGAAACAGGAAGTGGGCTGTATAAGGTATTTACTGGCAGAAAAAATGTTTTACTATCCAAAGTTAAAACAACAAGGGCAGAAGATTTAATAGATGGAAAGATGAAAAATTACCGAAGCGCCGCTTTAAGAAGGTTATGGTTGCGATGGGTAACGCAGATATTTTCATTTCAGTCTTCAAAGTCTCCCAAAGTCTGTTTGCTTTATTGAGTCACCTGAGGGCCAGCAAAAAAAAAATTAACCCTCGTCGGTGACGACACACAGCTCAGGCACTTATCCCAGAGACGATGAAGTGCTGCTTCTAAAATCTGAGCTAATAATTAAAACAGAGGCCGCGCACGGGCGGTGTGCCCAAAAACACATGTATTTTGTGAGCCATGAAGCAAACTCCTGTAAAACTTACTCTAGAAGATTTTATTACTCCAATAAAAGACTTTCCTCAACATCCTGTTCCACACAAGATGCACACTTTGCAATAACGGCATTTAATGGCTGCCCCGATGCTAAAACCCTGAGATGTCTGGAACAGCGAGACAGCGGCTTTATTTTTCACATTAATGATTTTAAGCAGATTGGTGTATGTCGATATGTATAGTGCTAGGAAAATCATGTGAAAGGGGACCTGTCATATTATTAACCTGGCTTTTATAAAGTACTGGCACCTATTCCTTAGAGTTTATAGAGAGCGCTGCTTGTCTGCAGGTGCCTTGGGGTTTTGTTATATCGGATTAGATGCAAGTAGTGCTTAGAAGAGTTCCCTTCTAAACATAGGGTTACACAAGCGTTTCTTGGTTTGGAGGATGAGTGGGGTTGCAAAGTAATTGGCATCTTCTTTTTTTCAGTTTTTGGGCCACCAGTAATGATTCAACTTCTGCATGTGCACAACAGCTTTGCATTATCGCACCCAAATCCACTTTTTTGCATCTTCTATGCTCCCATTGCATACCATTTCAAAGATGTTAGATGTGATAATCTGAATTATCCTTGGTCATGTCATACCAGCAAAACTTGTAGCAGCTACCAAGGATTCTGACATTTTTATTGTGGCAGTTTGTAGCTGGCTACAGTGCTGGTGCTGTAGATGAAGACAATACCTATCTATGCAGCTACAAATATGTGATGTGCAGTGGTCATCAGCAGCTTCACGGCATGATGTAAGCAGCTAATGAAGATGGTGATTTTTTTGGCTAGCAAAAAAGCCAGTCACTTCTGCAAGACATTACATTTACCCCTGGAGTAGTTGCTCTGCTGTTTGTCAGAAAGACTGTGAAGTTTAAGCTGTCTGAAGAGGGAAGAGGATCACTGGAGCAGAAAGGGAGATTTTCATAATCCAGATTGAGGTGCTGCTTGCAGCTAAGGTGTCACCAGTTCCAGGTACTCTATTTGATCATTACACCTGTGCAGAGTTGCAGTTGGACACGTTGTTTAAGGCCTGATTCACACTTATGCAAGTGGCAGTTTGCATATTGCAGGTGCATTTATTATTATTTTTATTATTATTATTATTATTCAGGATTTATATAGCGCTAACAGTTTACGCAGCACTTTACAATATAAAAAGGAAGACAACACAGTTATAATACAATAAAATACAAAAGGATTAAGAGGGCCCTGCTCTGAAAAGCTTACAATCTAATAGGGTGGGGCAGGTGGTACAAACGGCTCTAACTGTGGCAAATGAGCTGATGGAAGTGGTAAAAGATTAGCTGGAGGCGTGATAGGCTTCCTTGAAGAGAATTTTAGCATTTTTGTCATACATGCTTTTCATCCGTTGAAGTCTATGGAATGAAAAAACTGAAAAAAGTCTCCGGCCTTTCCATAAAATGCACAGATGTGAACTACATCCATAGGAAACCATGTTAAATGGACTGCAGCGTGTTTCTGCAAAACTGAAAACGCGCTAAGAAATGCATAGGTGTGAACCAGGCCTAAGTCATATTGTTGCATGGAATACATTGCCATACACCTGCCTTAAAGATCTATTCAGAATACAGTTTTAGTAGATGCCGAACAGATAAAACCACATGACAGTTTCTTATATCTCTTTATTGATGAGATCTCAGCTATTGAGTTCAGGTTTCAGTACACTTCTGTGGCCATTATAAGGGGCTCTAAGTATTCCTGATGGATTTTACCATTTTTGTTTATACACTGAACGCAAAGATTTACGACTTTTTCTATGTACACAAAAGGCATATTTCTCTCAAATATTGTTCACAAATCTGTCTTAGCCCTGGTTCACATTGGTACCATTTGACATGTCAAATCGGCGGCAATTGACGGAAATGGCACCGTCCTAATCTGTGCAACGCTGCATTTGCGGCGCCGTACCGATTTCAAAAATTTGCTTCTGTACGACTTTTTGCAATTTACATTGACATCTGTGCAGAAACTTGCACAGATGTCTCTGAAATCACGGCTAAATCTGTGTTAGTGAGCACTTCACCTTTGCCGAGATAATCCATCCACATTCCTGGTGTGGCATATCAAGATGCTGATTAGACAGCCAGATTATTGCACATGTGTGCCTTAGCCTGGCCACAATAAAAGGCCACTCTAAAATGTGCAGTTTTATCACACAGCACGATGCCACAGATATCGCAGGTTTGGAGGGAGCATGCAATTGGCATGCTGACTGTAGGAATGTTGCCCTTGAATTGAATGTTCATTTCTCTACCATAAGCCATCTCCAAAGGTGTTTCAGAGAATTTGGCAGTACATCCAACCGGCTTCACAACCAGAGACCACGTGTAACCACACCAGCCCAGGAGCATCCAAATCCAGCAACTTCACCTCCAAGATTGTCTGAGACCAGCCACCCGGACAGTTGCTGCAACAAACCAAAGAATTTCTGCACAAACTGTCAGAAAACGTGTCAGGGAAGCTCATCTGCATGCTCGTTGTCCTCATCGGGGTCTTGACCTAACTGCAGATCGTCGTTGTAACCGACTTGAGTGGGCAAATGCTCACATTCGATGGTGTCTGGCACTTTGGAGAGGTGTTCTCTTCATGGATGAATCCCGGTTTTCACTGTACAGGGCAGATGGCAGACAGCATGTATGGCGTTGTGTGGGTGAGCGGTTTGCTAATGTCAACGTTTTGGATAGAGTGGCCCATGGTGGCTGTGGGATTATGGTATGGGCAGGCATATGCTATGGACAACAAACACAGGTGCATTTTATTGATGGCATTTTGAATGCACAGAGATACCGTGACGAGATCCTGAGGCCCATTGTTGTGCCATTCATCCATGACCATCACCTCATGCTGCAGCATGATAATGCACCGCCCCATGTTGCAAGGATCTGTACACAATTCCTGGAAGCTGAAAACATCCCAGTTCTTGCATGGCCAGCATACTCACCGGACTTGTCACCCATTAAGCATATTTGGGATTCTCAGGATCAAAGTATACGACAGCATGTTCCAGTTCCTGCCAATATCCAGCAAAGGAGATGTACTGCGTGAGGCAAATGGTGGTCACACCAGATCCTGACTGGTTTTTGGACCCCACCCCCTCTCGACCACCTCAATACAGTAAAACTGCACATTTTAGAGTGGCTTTTTATTGTGGCCAGCCTAAGGCACACCTGTGCAATAATCATGCTCTCTAATCAGCATCTTGATATGCCACACCTGTGAGGTGGATGGATTATCTTGGCAAAGGAGGAGTGCTCACTAACACAGATTTAGACAGATTTGTGAACAACATTTGATAGAAATAGGCCTTTTGTGTACATAGAAAAAGTCAAAGCGTTCAGCTCATGATTAATAGGGGCAAACACAAAAGTGTTGCATTTATTATTTTGCTCAGTGTAGAATGCAGCAGGCGTAACTAGTGAAAGTTGAGAATTATGCCAGTGTGATGTTGCTGTCAAAGTATACAAGACATATAAGAAGGCAGGTGCAGATGCAGCCCACCAGACAACACTTTCGGTGGAAATACACCTGTTAAATTAGGATTACCAATTTTAATAGATGTATATAGAAGATGTCAGAGTTATAAATGACCATACAAACTACTGATCTTTTTTCCTCTGGTAGCCTCATTACTAGCCCTCTATACTGCATATAAACATACCCCTATGTACACACACTGTATATAATTTTTGCAGTATATTGTGCTTTCCTGATGAACAAGTTAAAAATATGTTTGGCTGCTTTCTTAATCCAAATTATAAAGAAATTTAAATCTGTAAAAAATAAACTAAAAATAAAAAATAAAAATTGTAAAAACATCATACACATAATTCCTTTATCTTGTTTTTTTATTTTTTTTATTGTTATTGTATTATTCTTTAACAGTGAGCTGAAGAATTCAGTAAGCAAAAGTTAAACAATTTGGGCTTGGCAAAATTTTAGATATGGTCTTTGTACATTCAGTTAAGTGTGGCCCAGTAGTTGACCATAGACCTTGAGTCTCCGCACACCCTGTCATGTAGATATTTAGGCATCCAACTTTAGTCTAGTTTCTATGGTTGTTGTATAACGGGAGGGCCCGTGGAACCCAGAAGCTCTTAGAAAGTATGAGCCAGAAAATAATGGACATTCAGAATATATCTTGGATTGCTTTAACATGGGTCTGTAATTCACAATATATTCCAGGATATCTGTAAAGAACTATTACTGTTTGTTGATTCTGAACTCAACAGGTTAATTGAAAGATGTTAATTGAAAGATTGAAAGATGTCATCACCTCCAGCTACCTGGCTGCCTGTGTAATGTAAATTGAATCCAGAATAACTTATAAGGATCTTTCATTGTGGCTTGTGCTAATTGACCCTGTATTGTGTGAAGGTCTATTGATGATAATGTGTATTGTAAGTTAACAGACAGCCTAAACGTCAGGTGTCTGAGTCATCAGCTGTAGTTAATTAGCTAATGTAAATTAGGTCAGGTCCCGGAGCCAGCGTGTCTACTACAGAGATGTATTGAGGGGGCTCATTAGGTAAACATTGCATGATGTTGTGGGTGGAGTTGGGTCATTGTTCATTTGGTTACTGCAGTTTCCTAAATTGTATATAAGAGCGTGTATTTTCTCAATAAAGGGTCAGACCTGCTTAAAATTCATACAGAGCTGTGTCTCGTATTATTCCTATGGGTCACGTTTGCCTGACTGTGGAGTGTCGGTAGCTGCCTTGTGTTCAGGAATCCAATATTCTAAACAGCTTTAACCCCTTTCCCATTTGGGGTGCCATTACAGTTGTCTTCCAAGTCCTGGAGCTTGTAAGCTTTTGAAATCTAAACTTCAAACACCTGTTTAGAAAGAGTATATATATCTTTTGTGGCCCCCAAGGATCTCCCAGCGCCGGGGGCCACAAAAGATATATAGGCAGGCTGCCTCGGAGGGAGGAGGCGGGACGAGTGCTGTGCACATAGAAGCAGTATTTCCTGTTTACATGGCAGCCTCTGTAATAGGAAGTCTTGTCTCCAGCGCTGCCATTAAATGACTGTTCTGTCCATCAAAGGAGGCGGGACTTTCTCTTAAAGAGGCCACTGTGTAAACAGGAGATTCTCCTGTAGGATATCTTTGGCACTTTTCTTGCCCCCTCCATGTCCACTCCAAGGCTGCACTGATGGCAATGGTGGGTGCATTCCTGGCAATGGTGGGTGCTGCATTCCTGGCAATGGTAGGTGCATTCCTGGCAATGGTTGGTGCTGCTTTCCTGGCGATGGTGGGTGCATTCCTGGCAATGGTGGGTGCATTCCTGTCAATGGTGGGTGCATTCTTGGCAATGGTGGGTGCTGCATTCCTGGCAAATGGGGGTCTGCAGATGGGCACTGACCCTTATTTTGCTTCACAGTTCTTTAGTTAAAAATGTTTTCCTGAAACTTCCTTCTTAAAGTGAAGGTGCATGTTATACGCCAATAAATACGGTATATTCAAATAATACGTCTGAGCTCATGTCTTGACTCACACACAGCCACAAAGGCAAGAGAATTATTTTCGAGCAGTGTATTAGTGTTCGAACGAACACACTTTTTTTTATCAATAGAAGAACGAACACACTAAGACCGAATTGTAATGGTTCAAAGAATGTCAGGCAAAATTGTCGGCCCTCACGCATGTTCACTTCATCAAATCTGGCCCTCTTTGAAAAACGTTTGGACACTCCCTAGAGATCTCCTGGACGTGCTCAATGGCCCCTGCTGTCCTCACACCTGCTCCCATGCATCCAGGAAGGATTCCTTTTGTGTGTTGTAGAGGGTCCCTCCAGCACCTGAGCTCCAGACCGTCAAGGGTCTTTGACACCCTCCTTAGCACTCCATCTCCAGCTTCCACCCAAACTCTCCTGCAAACATGGAAAACGTGGAAATGGATGGACAGCCGCACTCCAAAGGAACTTGAAGAAGTAGTCTTTATTAATAAAAACTGGACAAGTAAATCCAAAAATACAGTCACATGAGGGGACAGCCGATGCGTTTTGCACACTGTTAGTGCTTAGTCAAGCTTTCCCCAAACTCTCCTGCCCTGCTGGTCTGACCCAGAGTATTTGAGGTGACCTGCCCCCTGCCAACCCATCGGTTGGGGATTGGTCAGGGCACTCATGAATACTCCAGGCAGCTTCTCCTAACCTCCCTCCCATTCTTCTGGAAATTCCTCACAAGTTCCAGAAGTAGGGGGAGGTAACAGAGGTGCCAAACACTAACAAAAAAAAAAAACACTAGAGGGTGTTACACACGTGATTGAGTATTCTTTGAAAAGTGAAACTTCGCCACACTCATTAAGCTCTGGGACGAATTCCCTTGCAAAATGAACAGCCTATTTGCTTAATAAACCAGCCCCATTGTATGCATGTTCTAAAAATGTAAGGAAAATGGAGGGGGAAAAGCTGCAGAATGCATCTTGCTAAAATACAACTCACACAAACAGATGGAATTTGTTATAATCTTACAGACTTTTGCTTGCTCTTTCTGTTCATATTAGCAAACTGCAAAAGTAGAAATGGGCCGTAAAGAACACAGTAAAGGGAGATCAGAGAATGTGGTATGCAACCTTAGAACATTTTATATTACTGTTGCCTGTGCAAATCTGATTTTGTAAAAAGTTGTGCAAACATTATTTCAGCGGTATTAAAGACTCATCTCCACTGTTCTGGCCTTTGTGGAAGACTTATGTATGTTGTTTTACAGATATCTTCTTTTAAATTGTCGCAGAGTGACAGCAAAGTCCAGAGGTATCATTGGTCTTCAGCCAGGCACTCTGCCTCCAACTTCCTGAGTGGTCACAGCTTGTCACTGAATGAGTACAAAAACCTGGAGGGCCAGAGCTGGAATGTATTGTGTTCCAGTGTAAAAACTTAAGCTTTCCTTTTAGCTTCTTGGCCTTTAGAACTATTCTATGGCCAGTTTACACATGCTCTTAGCCAAATGAAACGCTGGCAATTCCAGATAGGAGAACCTGAGTTTGAGAGATTATTGGGCGCAGAAGAAGTAACAGGGTATTGAGAAGGAAGGAGATGGGGGTATAAAATCACAAAACCCTAATAACGTTTGATTTAAGTAGGATTCCAGACAAAGCATTATTTTTGGATTCGAAAAGGGTAAGATTATCTCCCAAGTATTTATTACTGACAGAGTCCCTGTTTAGGAGCCCCATTGTCATTTTCTGTCTATGCAACTCCAACTAGCCCCTTCTGACTATTTAAACTGCCTGGTTCATTTCATTAATTGCCTTTGCCTTGGTCAACATATCTAGAGACTCTCTGCTGTGTTCCTGTTAAAGACATGCCTGGCTGACATCCCTTCTGGTTTCTGTTTCTGTCTGCTGCCTCTGACTATGCTGATCTCTGGCTTCCTGATTTCCTGACTTGTTCTGACTACCCGATTTGGCTACTGAACCTTGGCTATGTTTTGACTATGTTTACCATTTTATTATAAGGTGTGATTTTTACTGTGTTTTCTATCTCCATCTGTTTCATGGTTCCTGACACACAAGCACAGCTTTAAAAAGGGTTGTAACTAGATTCTCCAAGGCTGCACTAGAACTAGAACTAGAACTAGAAAAAGTATGGCTGAAGTGCCACTTTTAAGAGTCTGAAATTAGATGAGTACAGGGCTGAGAGAGAATATAGGGTATGGAGCTAAAAAGAAAAGTTAGCAGATACATGTCTACAGATCTATTGCATCAAACCGCTAACAGGGGAAAAGAGACTCTCTGGATAAATATGGATTGCACGCTTGTTTTTAATTATTTATTCATTATTTATTCATGGGCACCCATATGCCTTCTCCAGCTGAACAAACTGTTTCCAGGCATAAGTTTTAATTAAATATTGAAAGGACCTTCTTTTTTAAAAGCTAATTAATTTACATAGTATGTTTGGATGAGCTACATCTGGAAATTGGAAGTTCAAGTCTGTGTACAGATGTATTGGTTTGGTTTATTTTTAGCTAGCTATTAGAAACAGTTATTCATTTAAAAGAAGTTGGATGTCCTTCTGGTTACTACGATTAGTAGTGGAAACCTGGCGATGTCCAGTGTAGTCTGGACATGTAGGTTAAAACCATTTTCATTTACAATATTGTTTATTACATTTTTCAGTAAAGAAATTAAGCATGCAAAATGGAGATACAAATATACAAATGACTGTCAACTGGTCACAATTTCAAACAAATGTGTCGGTGACAGAAAAAGACACATAGTAATAGTTCTGAGCAGGAAGCCTATGTTGAAGTCTCTCCCAACTTGACTAGCAGACCCAGAGGGTCCATTATCTCCAGCAATGTGCTATCCAATACCCAGTAGGACTTCAACAAGTTATTCATATACAATGCAAAGTCTTAAACTACCATGTTTAAGGCTGGCCGTACATGTTCAATTTTCTTGTACGTGTTTCCTTTAGATCCACCAAAAAACATATAATATGAAGTCAAACCTCAACTTTCAATTGCATTCAATTAGGCAGGCCCTTGCACTACATAAAGTAGTTTAAGGTAAATCTAAAGGAAAATTGAACATGTATGGCCAGCCTAAGTTGATGAGATTATCCTATTATTCAGGGATCAAAAGAGAATAAAGTAGAGGAAGAAAGAAAGAAGAACAGTAGGAACAAACATTCCCTCCAAAGCCAGTAGAGATATTTCTAATTCAGCTGGTAGTGCCTGTCAAATATCGGATCCAAAAATCCCAAATTTTTTCAAATAAAGTTTGCCTGTCATTTAAGAATGCTGATAGGCATTCATTGATCATGATCCAAGACATCTTTGTCTTTAGTAAATCAAATTGGATCATTGTAGACTTCCATGATCTAGCTATGGTGATCCTCCCCATTATGAATATAAATGTTATCAATCTTCTTTTGGGTTTTGGGGCTCCCTCCACTGGATGACCCAGTAATACCTGTTGTGGGAAATTCGGGGGTTAATACCAGTATGAGAGTTGATAAAATTGTAGGTAAAGATACAAAATCTTTTGACGTTTAAGCAGGTCCAGCATATATGGTAAGCTATTCGGTAGGTTATTCTAGCGGGGACCATGTACCACCACAGAAACACTTTGTAGTTAGCCTCTATTAAAGAGGTATTAACTATAGTTTTAAGGCATGTTGTGCCAGCCTATGCCATTCTGGCGAACCAAGTGTCTGCCCTGTGTCTTATGCCAATTTGTTCATATAGGGCAGTTTGATGTATTGAGAGATGAATATGTCGTAAATCTTAGACATGTGACCCGTATGCTTGTCAAAACATTTGCATAAATACTCCATAGAAGTGGTGGAAGAGAGATCAGAAATCCGTTTCAGAGATGTTAGGAAATGGGCTATTTGGGTGTAGCCGTATAGCTCTGTGTACGGTAGGTCATACTTTTCTTAAAAAAATTGCATGGGAAATATACCTTGGTGATCACAGATGTATTCACTATGCACAAAAGACCCTTATTTGTCCACTGTAAAAATTCTTGGAGGCGAGGCCTGGGGTAAAGTCAGGGTTACTAAGTAGTAGAGCCAGCAGAGTATGAGAATTTATATCACATGCCTGGCGAAGGGGTCTTGCGCGGCTCCGAAACTTCGCACTTTTCTCTGTGATGTCATCTTTCTGCAGCACCCACCATTTTATGAACCTTTTTTTCCCAGGAATGTGTGCAATAGGAATATAGATAAGACTGAATTTATATCTGTTCATTACTCTGTCCCACAGGTCGAGGAAAAAAGAAAGGGTGGGACATAGTATCATAGGTCTATTTTTGACCTGTTGCCATAATAAATGGCTTACCGGTCTCACGGGGAGAATGATAGATTCCAGCTGCATCCATATGGAGCATGGTGTCTGAGTATGGAATTTCATTAGTTGAGCTAATTTTGCCACTTAAAAATATGTAACCACATCAGGAACCCCAAGTCCCCACTCTCATTTTGGGGGTACAACGCGTACATCTGTTCAACCTAGGCCTTTTCCCCCCCAGACATTTTTTTATAGTTTTTGTTGGAATTTCTTGAGATCTGAAATGTTTATGGCCACTGGCAGGGCTCCTATTAAGTACAAAATTCTTGGCAAAATGTTCATTTTAAATGAATGCAATCTGCCTCCACTAGTTACTTTTAAAGCGGGGAGTTTAAAAGTATTTTAAAAATCAATGACTGGTTTCCTTCAAGTGAGGTTGTGGAAATGTTTGGTGTTATTTGGTGTTGTGACACTCTCCTCTCCTCTGACAGCACGTGGAGCTCTGTGTTTACACACAGAGCTCCACGTCCCTGCTGTGTTACCGACGATCGCATGTACCCGGCGGACATCGCGACCACCAGGTACACGCATCGGCTCTTCAGCGATGCACCGGGACAGTGTTTACCTGCTGCGCGCACCCCAGAGGCGCACGTGGGTAATGCACTTTAAAAGACGTCCAAAGACGTCCACTTGGCACTTGAGAGCCGTGCTGTTGACGTCTTTTGTCAATAGCGCGGGTCTCAAGTGGTTAAATTCAGTAGAAAACACTCAGGTCTTCAGATAAAGTTCTGCTGTGAGGCAGAGCTGTGAAATTCCAGGACAAGATAAACAGAAAAACAATCATTTGACAGGTAAAGTATATTAAA
The DNA here is from genome assembly GCF_905171775.1 of Rana temporaria. Classification (NCBI taxonomy): domain Eukaryota; kingdom Metazoa; phylum Chordata; class Amphibia; order Anura; family Ranidae; genus Rana; species Rana temporaria. Next base: position 23,888,211 of record NC_053500.1, on the reverse strand, counting down.
TATACAGTTTATATTTCATTTTTGGATTTAGCTGTTTGCCTCAAGTTTAGCTTTAATCTTAAATTTACTCTCCTGGCTTGTTCAAGACTGGCATATCGCTATTGTTAATAAGAAAATATAACATTTTCTGTTGTTTCTCTGTAGAATTTCCAAAGAGCAAAAACATATCCTTGTCCAAGTTTATAAAATTTCTAAATTATTAACTTTATTACAAACATTTTTAGTAAGAAGAATGTGTGCAGTTTGAATTCTTAAGCTGTGATAAATAAAATAATGGGGTGGTGGCGCTATCTAAATGAATTCTTAAGCTGCTTTCTATTTTAAATGCTGCATTTTTCAGAACAAATATTCTGTGTCTTGTTAAAGAGGATTTGTTTTTTAACCACTTTAGAACCAGCATTGTTTTGAATTATTTTGCCGCATCCATTTTTAAAATGGCAGTAGGAATCTGTAATTTCAAGTTGGTCTCTCTGGGGCTTTAAAGAGGTAGATTGATGGTGCTGGAACCTTACATAGATAATACATTTGTGCTCCGGGAGTATTTGGCAAAACTGTACTGGTGGCATCCTAATGGGGCATCTAGACGATGTGTGAGTTGCTCCCGAGAGCCAAGGACCCTCCACAGAAACATTGGAATGTGAAAGTAGTATTTGAGTCTGAAGACTGAAGTGCCACACTGAAATGTTATGCCCCGTACACACGATCGGAAATTCCGACAGCAAAAGTCCGATGTGAGCTTTTGAACGGAAATTCCGACCGTGTGTATGCTCCATCAGACTTCTGCTGTTGGAATTTCCGCCGAAAAAAGATTGAGAGGTAGTTCTCAAATCGGTACAAATCGTCTGTAGCAATTTCGACGCATGCTCGGTAAGAATTTGACGCATGTTCGGAAGCATTGAACTTCATTTTCTTGGCTCGTCGTAGTGTTGTACGTCACCGCATTCTTGACAGACAAAAGTTCAGAGAACTTTTGTGTGACCGTGTGTATGCAAGACAAGCTTGAGCGGAATTCCGTCGGAAAAACTATCCAAGGTTTTTCTGCCGGAAAATCCGATTGTGTGTACGCGGCATTAGTGTCCAAAATAGGGTTTTGTTCCCAAAATATAATAGGTGCTACAGCCAATGCGTTTCAGGGACCTCACATTGTTCCCTTCGTCAGGACTTAAAATTTAGAGAACCCACTGGTACAGACTGTTACTGGGAGAACCCGGCAACGTTCAGCAGCTGATGTAATCAACCTGTGTCTGGGGCTATAACAGTTAGAACCTTCTAGTTATTTGAGAAATGACAAGACATTATCTCTGATGTTAGCGAGATCTCTAGTTGGCTTTGCAACCATCTTGTAAAAGAGCAAAGCTGATATGGTTCTTCCTTGTCTTCAGTTAAAAATTACTGCATTAGTAACCTATTGGTTGCCAATAACACCAGTATACAGTGAGTAAGTAATAGATCACTAGTAATCATTTGTTTCTCTAGAGGTGCATTGGGACCTGATCTAGCCCACCCCATATTTAAATAAATGGAAAAAATAATAATAATATATATATATATATATATATATATATATATATGTCAAGATAGGTCCTTGTTAACCTCACAGTAAACATGTCAGCCACTATGGATGACATTTACACCAAGATTTTGTGTATAGATATATGTATAGATACATATTTATCTATACACTGAGCAAAATTATAAACGCAACACTTTTGTGTTTGCCCCTATTTATCATGAGCTGAACTCAGATTTCTAAGACACACCTGTGCAATTATCATGCTGCCTAATCAGAATCTTGATATACAACACCTGTGAGGTGGATGGATTATCTCGGCAAAGGAGGAGTGCTCACTAACACAGATTTAGACAGATTTGTGAACAATATTTGAGAGAAACAGGCCTTTTGTGTACATAGAAATTTTGCGTTCAGCTCATGATAAAAAGGGGAAAACGCAAAAGTGTTGGGTTTATAAACTTTCTCAGTGTGTGTGTATATATATATATATATATATATATATATATATATATATATATGTGTATGTATGTATGTATATATTACACAGTGTGGCTCAATGGCATCATTGTAACGATTCATGAACCCAAACTTCATTTTACCTTACTGTCTGATGGTTTATGCCAACAGATTTAGTTTTTTACTTATATGTGATGTTAGTGTGAAGCCTCGTACACACGACCGAGGAACTCGACGGGCGAAACACATCGTTTTCCTCGTCGAATTCCTTGTTAGGCTGTCGAGGAACTCGACAAGGCAAGTTTCTACATTCCCGTCGAGGAAATAGAGAACTTGCTCTCTTTTTGGCTCATCGAGTTTCTCGACAGTTTCCTCGTCGAGAAATGTACACACGACCGGTTTCCTCGGCAAAAAAAAAAATCCCAGCAAGTTTCTTGCTGGTTTTTGCCGAGAATCTCGGTCGTGTGTACGAGGCCTTAGTGTGATGTAAGTAACATCAAGGAGACAAAAGTCTTGCTTATAATGAAACCTTCCAGAAACCCTCCCCCCTCCAAAAAAAAAAAAAACAGAAGTAGAACAAAATGAGAAAAGAATAACACATTTATTAAGCTGAGGGAACATTCCCGTACTAAGTGAAACTAGAAGTCCATTCATTAGAACTGGACAAAAGTAAGTGTGCTTTGAATTAGTACTGTTTTCAAAAGCAACCCATCAAAATTGTTGTTTAATTATTCAGAATTTACTGTTAAACCTTCAATGTGCTCATTTTCTTTTCCCCAGATTTAAAGAATTAAAGGTACATGGGGTGTTTCCCTGTCAGACCGCAGAGCTCATCTGTTTTCTGCATCAGCGGCTGCTATCACAAGCCCCGATGGATTTACACATGTCCGTGTTTGTGTAGCCTGTAATAATTTCTAGCCCCCTTTTACTATACATATCCTGTTCTCTGATCTCATAATGTATTGTTTTTACAATTCATACTAATTGCTCTCCTTAGTTATCAGACAAACATAAGCTTTGTTACTCGTGTCCAAGCAAAACACATTGCTCACATCTGTAAGTAGTGTAATTATTAATAAAATGTCCTTAAGGATCAAAGTTTAGCTCATTCACCAGGTCCATTAATTTGCCAGGTTGGAATACTGTCATACTGGGGCATAGCCATCATGCACCCAGCTAGGCCCCAACACTGCATACCCATGATAGACTTCTGCGGTGGGGAGGCGGACCATTTTCATCGGACATGTCCGCTGCCGGATTTCTGTCTGATGGTTGTACACACCATCAAACAGAAATCCGCACGGACACGATACGTGGTGACGTGGCCGCGACGATGACGCGGTGACGTGCGCGGCCCTGGAAGGTCAATGCTTCCACGCATGCGTCGAATCACTTCGACGCATGCGAGGGCTTTCGGCCGAGCGGACATGTGCGGTGAGTCTGTACAGATGACCGAACATGTCCGACAGACAGGCTTCCAGCGGACATGTTTCTTAGCATGCTAAGAAACATTTGTCCGCTGGAAACCTGTCCGATCCGCCGAAAAATTGTCCGGTCGGACGTACAGACGACCAAACATGTCCGCTGAAACTGGTCCGCGGACCAGTTTCAGCGGACATGTTCGGTCGTGTGTACGGGGCCTTAGGCGCTTCAATACTCTAGCTTCCCCTTTAAATTGATCTCTGTGTATATGTATCTATATAAATATATTATTTTTAGCTTGCCCTTAAAGTTCTGTATCTCTATCTTAGGGAAACCCTAGAGAACTTGCCTGCCGACATTCCACAGATGTTGTACATTATGATCACAGATGCCTGTATCACCCATAAGTATGTTAATCACTGGAATAGCAGTAGAAAAGATATCAGGGACTGGCAGGCAGTGTATATCTAGCTGAACCTGAACACTGCTCTTTGTACATCGTTCTTCTAAAGGCATCCCTACATTGGAAAAATATATATTTTGCTAAGTGCAGATAAGACAGTCGTATGACTTTTGTTATAAGTCATATACACTGAAAAGCAGACAGTCCACCTTTCATATCATCACTTCCAGATGTATAAAGAGCAGGGGGGTTCAGCAAACATTCACACAGCATTCATACAATTTTTAGGTGGTCAGCAACTCTTTGCAAATGCAGTCATCTCAGGTCCGATTTTCATGCTGTCTGCACTCAGTTTTGCTATGGACAGACATTTAGAAAACTATTTTGTACCCAGCTCTTGAAAACATTCTAGTCTGCATAGTGGGAACACTCCAGCTCCAATCTGATTATATATTTGTCAATTTCAGTGCTAAAAAACACACATTTTGAAAAATATTAGCTACCATATTTTTCGCTCCATAAGATGCACCTGACCATAAGACGCATGTAGGTTTTATGCCGCGTACATCCGATGAGAATGGACCGATGGACCATTGTCTTCGGTTAACCGATGAAGCTGACTTATGCTTCGTCGCGCCTACACACCATCGGTTAAAAAAAACATCGTGTCAGAACGCGGTGACGCAAAACACAACGACGTGCTGAAAAAAAAAGAAGGTCAATGCTTCCAAGTATGCGTCGACTTGATTCTGAGCATGCGTGGATTTTTAACCGATGGTCGTGCCTACTAACGATCGGTTTTGTCCTATCAGTTAGGAATCCATAATTTTAAAACAAGTTGCCTTTTTTTTAACCGATGGTTAACTAACCGATGGCGCCCACACACGATCGGTTTTGACCGATGAAAACAGTCCATCAGACCATTCTCATCGGTTGAACCGATCGTGTGTACGCGGCATTAGAGGAGGAAAACAAGAAAAAAATATATTCTGAACCAAATGGTGTACTAAAATATTTTCCAGGGCCCATAAAATGCAGCCTGACCAGTGCCAATTAAATGCAGCCTTGCCAGTGTCAATTAAATGCAGCCTGACCAGTGCCAATTAAATGCAGCCTTACCAGTGCCAATGAAATGCAGCCTGACCAGTGCCAATGAAATGCAGCCTTACCAGTGCCAATGAAATGCAGCCTGACCAGTGCCAATTAAATGCAACCTGACCAGTGCCAATTAAATGCAGCCTTACCAGTGTCAATGAAATGCAGCCTGACCTGTGCCCATGAATTGCAGCCTGACCTGTGCCCATGAAATGCAGCCTGACCTGTATCCATGAAATGCGGCTGAGCCTTACCAGTGCCAATTAAATGCAGCCTTACCAGTGCCAATTAAATGCAGCCTTACCAGTGCCAATTAAATGCAGCCTTACCAGTGCCAATTAAATGCAGCCTGACAAGTGCCCATGAAATGCAACCTGACCTGTGCTAATGAAATGCAGCCTTACCAGTGCCCATGAAATGCAGCCTTACCAGTGCCATGAAATGCAGCCTTATCACACAGAAATCTCGGCATCACACTAATTCAATGTATCATTGGATCAGTGTTCCATCTATCTAGGAGGCGGGACTTTGTTACAGTTCTCCCTCGCACAGACTGGCATTCTCTGGCGAGGACATCATCACATTCGCCTGTCACTCAGGTAGAAGACAAAGCAGCTCTGTTTGCAAAGCAAGCCAAATAAAAGTTTGGCTTGCTTTGCAAACAGGGCATGAGCTCAACATAAAGGGGTAGTAAAGGTTCGTTTTTTATTTTTTAAATAGGTTCCTTTAAGCTAGAGCATTGTTGGTTCACTTACCTCTTCCTTCGATTTCCCTTCTGAATTATTTTTTTCTTTGTTTTCTTTGTCTGAATTTCTCACTTCCTGTTTCTCCTCAGTAAGGTGTTCTAAATGACTTTCCACCGCTCGGATGATGGGGGCAAGCTTACTGAGGAGAAACAGGAAGTGAGAAATTCAAACAAAGAAAAAAAAACATTTAGAAGGGAAATAGAAGGAAAAGGTAAGTGAACCAACAATGCACTAGCTTAAAGGAACCTATTTAGAAAATAAAAGACGAACCTTTACAATCCCTTTAATGCTTAACTCCAGGCTGGCCAGAAAAATTAAATGTACCCCCACTCCAGCAGATTCAGAAAATAATGCTCAGTTTTCCTGGGAATAATTCTGAAGCCTCGTACACACGGCCGAGGAACTCGACGGGCGAAACACATCGTTTTGCTCGTCGAGTTCCTTGTTAGGCTGTCGAGGATCTCGGCGAGCCAAATTTCTCCATTCCCGTCGAGGAAAAAGAAGACATGCTCTCTTTTTGGCTCGACGAGATCCCCGTCAGTTTCCTCGTCGAAAAATGTACACACGACCGGTTTCCTCGGCAAAAAAAAACCCAGCAAGTTTCTTGCTGTTTTTTGCCGAGAAACTTGGTCGTGTGTACGAGGCCTGAGTAATGCACAGTCTTCCTCCTTCCTTCATTTAGAAGTGATGACTGGTCCCCCGAAGCTGCTCATCATTCCACTCATGCCATTACCCACCTTGCAGACTTTAAATCACCTACAATGCAGGACCAGCATAAAATAAAAATAAAATGTTAAAAAATAACATACATTAAAATTGACCATTAAACCATTTTTTTTCCTTAAATATTGCTTATCAGTAAACATGAAAATTAGAAAGTCAAGAGTTTTTCACATTGATAAAAAGTAGGCATTGTCCATCAGTCAAGACCGTTCCATGTGCAGAAACTGCTAGGGACAAATCTGTAAAACCTTTCACTGTCCCTGGAAATCCGGGGGAATTGACAAACCATTTATAATTTTGCCCTCTCCCCCAGCCAGTAGTTTACATAGGAAAGGATTCAAATAGCAACTGCAGATTTATCCAAAAAAGCAAAATTCATTTGCAAGACCATGCTGTAAATATGTGCAAATACTGAATATATGAGATCTGCCCAGGTCGTCAATATGCAAATGACACCTCCTTCCCCAACAAACCAGACAGCCAGAATTATTAGCTGTCGACTTATGAGTCATGATTTCTCTTTCCTCTTGTAATAGGAATGTGAAAAATATACAGTGAAGGGATTTTACAAAACTTTCCTGCAAATTTCTACCTTTCTCACTTCTCAAATAGTTACTGTTTGTCTAAAGCAGGGGATGCCTGTAATTTGGCTTGTAGCTCCGTGTAGACTTCTGAGAAAAACAGTGAGCCAACAACACTAGCAAGGGATAATATTTCTAGAGGAGTTATATGCAAACACCCCAGGTCTTCTTATTGCAAGCAAGCAGCGTTTTAAACAAAAAAGTCCAATGTTCCCACTCAGTAAGTGCAAAAGAAGGTGTCCGACCACCATAAGTATTGAAGGCTTACCAAAATTTTTACATTTCCTGTTTGGACTACATAAGTATGGCGGCCATAGCGGAGGTCCGTGTGGCGGTGTTATAGGTGAGTCTAGCCTCATGATATTTTGTTTTTATTACCTGTTCATCGTATGTCCTTTTAATAAATACACTATGAGGCATGTCTTTTGTTTGTGGCCTTTGGTATTTGGGGACATATGAATGGAGCTCTACCCTGTGAAATGAGATAATATGAGAGGAAATCATTGCACTGAAACTTGCGGACATCCCCATTTTTATGCTCTTTTGTTTGGTGAGTGCGCACTGCATTGGGGTGAAAGCTGGTGGAGGCTGGTGATTGGCGATTGCACTTATAATTTATGCATGGAGTGTTAGGCCTCGTACACACGATAGGTTAAACAGAGGACAACGGTCAAAACCGATCGTGTGTGGGCCCCATAGGTTATTTAACCATCGGTTAAAAAAATAGCCAACTTGCTTTAAATGTAACCAATAGATTCCTAACCGATAGTTCAAACCGATCGTTAGTAGGCACAACCATCTGTTAAAAATCCACACATGCTCAGAATCAAGTCGACATATGCTTGGAAGCATTGAACTTCATTTTTTTCAGCACGTCGTTGTGTTTTACGTCACCACGTTCTGACACGATCGGTTATTTAACTGATGGAGTGTGGGCGCGACAGACCATCAGTCAGCTTCATTGGTTAACCGATGACAACGGTCCTTCAGACCGTTCTCATCGGATGGATTGATCGTGTGTACGAGGCTTTACTCACCAGAGTGTAATTTATCTGAGTGGTAACAATATTACACCATATTCGTTTTTTTTTTTTACGGCCTATCTGGAATTCCAGAGATAAGGATAAAAGGAGAGGATTCCTCATACTCCATATAAGTGGCATTATCAAAGCGTGTTTGTTGCACTTAATCGTGTAGCCACAAATTCTGGTACACCTTCTTTTGCACTTACTGAGTGGGAACATTGGACTTTTTTGTTTAACACAGAAGGACGTTTTTATATATTTTTTATGTTTATATAACTTGCGTTTATAATCATCATGGCGCTGCATATTTTATGTTTATTGCTTTGGAGGATTGGATATATTGCTTTTTTTTGCTAGCAGCTATTATTTCATTATATTACTCTGTTTAGTGCTTACTTTATTTATTATTTCAGTTTTAAGTAGCGTTTTTGATTTTTTTCTGACAGTTATACCTTGAAATGGAAAGGTTGTTTCTGGAAACAATAAAAGAGAAGTATGGGGTTCTTTAAAAAAATATATCTATATATATATATACATATATACTCACCTAGGTGGATGTAGAATCAAAGGCCGCTGATCGCTCAGTTTCCAGTCTTCCATGAGCAGAGAGCAGGTGACTGTCACCGACTGTCTGCTTTGCCCCTCCAGCACTCACTGAAGCATTGGGCTGTGAAGGGGGCGGGAGCGGCTGGCTCAGTCTCCCAGTGGCTTGCTGAAAGCTGAGTGAAGTCAGCCCAAAAAAATTGTAAAAAGAAATATATATATATATATATATATATATATATATATATATATATATATTCTTTTTCTTTCTTTTTTTTTTAAAAAGTGGAGTTTTCCTGCCAAAACAATATACTTGTTTTTTGATATAACAGAGAATGAGTGATTGAGTGAGTGACAAACTTGTATAGCGCAACAAATTCAAACTTAATCGCCTCAAGGCGCTGACATCCAGAGTTGTACAGGTCTTTCAAAAGAGGTGGGTCTTCAGTTTTTTCCTAAAAACCCGATGGTTTTCTTCTAAGCGGATGGTCGTGGGTAGAGCATTCCAGAGCTGTGGTCCTTGGATCGAGAATCTGCGTTCTCCCTTAGATTTGTAGCGAGATTTGGGGATTTGGAGAAGGTTTTGGTTGGTTGACCGGAGCACGCGCTTGGTGACGTAGGGTTTTATTTTCTCGCTCAAGTATTGAGGAGCTTTACCCTGTGTACATTTGTGGGTGAGGCAGAGAGTCTTGAATGTCACCCGGTCCTGTACGGGCAGCCAGTGGAGGGACCTCAAGGCCGGGGAGATTGGTTCCCACGGCTTTTTACCAGTTACCAGTCTGGCCGACGTGTTCTGGACGACTTGTAGGCGTGAGATCTGGTATTTCGGTAGTCCTTAGAGGGAATTTGCGTAGTCGAGTCGTGAGTTGATGATTGTTCCCACCACTACTGCTGTGTCCTCTTCCGGAATGAAGGGGATGAGTCTACGTAGCATGCGGAGCAGATGATGAGAACCGCTGACGACTGATCCTATTTGTGCGTCCATCGTCATGTCAGGTTTTTACTGGTATCTGTGGCTCCATTACAGAGATTTCTCTTTACTCCCTTTCCTGCTAATAATGTTTTAACAGACAGAAAGTAAGGGGCAGAATGTGAGGTGAACCCTCCAACAGCAGCATATACAGAAATAAGAAATTATTTTCTTTTAAAAAACTGTGCTCAAGTAAAGGGAGGTTGGGACTTTAGATGAGGCTATTGACTAGTGGAGGTGAAGTTGTAAAAGCATTTAATTGGCATAGATGAATATACAGATACATAACAATTATACAGAAATAAATAAAGGATAAATTAATTTATATAAACATGCATCCAGTGCATGAACATCAAGATAACATGATTGCAGAACTCATGTCAGATTTTTCATATATCTGTGTCCCTATTGCAGAATTTCTCTTATTGGTAATATCATTATCAGCTCAACACGAAGTGAAGGTAAATCTCTCTAATGGAGCCCCGCATCAAAGACATCAAAGCCCCACACTTACCCCATTTAGGAAGCGGGCGGGCAGCGTGTCAGGCAGCTTTCTTACTCCTCCTGTGGATCATGGCGTCTTCCGTATAGGGGGTGGTGTGGATAGAGGGGGTGGCGCCCATGCGCCCTTAATGGACGCCCCTGGTTCTAATTTTTGTTTGTTTGATGCACATTTTAAAATAATAACTACATGTGTAAATTAAAATTTACAGGTGGCAACTCGTTGTGGGGAGGTGCGGAATTTGCGCTGCGTAACACACTTTTACACAGCACACACCACCTTTACGTATTTATTGATTGAGCAGGTCACATAGAAAAAAAGAGTTTTCTGTATACCATTGTATTGAGCCTACGATGTTCTATACAGACCAATGTGGGATAAATGATCCATAATGCCTCGTACACACGGTCGGACTTTTGACCGTGCAAAAGTCTGCTGTGAGTCTGTCGGAAGTCCGACGGAAAGGAAGAGAACAGGTTCTCTATCTAAAGTACGCCGGACTTCCGAGAAAAAAGTCAGATGGAGGCTACACACGGCCGGACTTTTCAAGAAGAAAAGCCCGTCTGACTTTTTTTCTCTGAAAGTCCGGCCGTGTGTACGAGACATTAGAGGACTTCAGTTTGATTCTAATGCCCTGTACACACGATCGGACCTTTGTCCGACCAAATTCACATCGGAATTCGCGACGGAATTCCATCGGAGGAAAAGAGAACATGTTCTCTATGTAAACTCTGATGGGGCATACACACGGTCGGAATTTCTGATGGAAAAAGCCCGTCTGACTTTTTCCATCGGAAATTCCAATAGTGTGTACGGGGCATAATAGGGAATGTTAATTCCAGCTTTTGAAACATGTTTTAAAAAAAAAAATCAGCTTTTATGCTTCGCTAGGCATTTCTTGGACATTGTTCCATAGCAAGAGTGAATGTTTCCTTGTGGAACACAGCAGTACCGGTTGAGGATAATTGAAAAGAACACTGAGTCCTCAATAGTTCATTTTGGATTAACAGGCATCCCGCTACCAGCACATGCTCACAGATAGAAAACAAATGTTTATGCTCGCACCACGTCTGGTTTGGATGTCAAGACTTATTTTAAACTCCAGCTTCTCAGTGCGATTAGCAGGAGGCTGTGCAAACCGAGTGCTGAATTCTGCTGTACATATGAAATGTATTCCATTGAAAGACATATTTTAGGCTATATAGATCCAATATGATTGGAATCCACATCATTTTGCCTGTGGTGCAGCTCATCTCCATCCCAAATGTGGCTCTGCTGTGAGCAAATATTTTTCGATGGTTGAAGAATGTCTGGTGACGGGACTAACAGCAAAACTAAACAGCTTCAAATAATACATTGCAGATGAACAGATCTTATGCAGCAAAATATACATATTTTTTTCTAGATGAAATACATTTTCATGAATGTTTTGTTGAATTTACAATATGTACAGTGGCAAGCAAAAGTATGTGAACCCCATCTGCAGTAATTTGCCATAAAATGCTATCCGATACATACCTAAGTCACAACAACAGACAAACACATTGGGGTTGATTTACTAATGGCAAAAAGTTGCTCCAGAGCTTAGTAAATGAGCAGAGGCTCTGCTGACTTCCATCATCCAATCATGTGCAAGCAAAAATGCTTTTTTTTTTTTTTTCCTTGCACGTGATTTGGTATTCTTTGCAAAGTGAAGCCTTACCTCATTAACTAAGCTCTGAAGCAACTGCACTTGCAAAGTCTATTTGCATTTAGTAAACCAACCCCTATGTGCTTAACCACTTTCTTACTGGGCATTTAAACCCCCAGACCAATTTTCAGCTTTTAGCGCTGTCACTCTTTGAATAATAATTGCGCAGTCAAGCAACCTTTGTTTTTTAATCTTTTTTTTTTTCCCACAAATAGAGCTTTTCAGCACAAAATTCGGACCTGAAACTGCTTCTCACAATATTTGGGCTGCTCTGTATTCCCCAGGATCCCACCGGAAGAAGTGTTATGCCCTGTACACATACGATCAGTTAATCCGATGAAAAAAGGACCGATGGATTTTTTCATCAGATATCCGATGAAGCTGACTTTCATCAGTCTTGCCTACACACCATCAGTTAAAAAAAACGTTCGTGTCAGAACGTGGTGACGTAAAACACTACGACGTGCTGAGAAAAATGAAGTTCAATGCTTCCGAGCATGTGTCGACTTGATTCTGAGCATGCGTGGATTTTTAACTGATGGACTTGCCCACAGACGTTCGTTTTTTTCTATCGATTTTTTAACCATCAGATAATTTTAAAACAGGTTCTAAGTTTTTTCACCGATGGGAAAAAAATTATGGGGCCCACACATGATCGGTTCGTCTGATGAAAACGGTCCATCGGATCGTTTTCATCAGACGAACCGATCGTGTGTACGCGGCATTACGTGACTTTCACTGGGGGGTGGAAAAGGGAGGTATAGGTAAGAGTTAACCTTTTTCTTTGTACAATCTAAGAGCCAGTGACTTTTCAAGTGGAGGGGGCCCAGACAATGTAAGCAAAAGTTTCACTTTACTGCAAAGTCTACTTTAAAGGGGTGTTCCAGTCATTTTTAATGTTTATTAAAAGTCAGCAGCTACAAAAAGTGTAGCTACTGGCTTTTAATAAATATACACTCACCTGCTCCACATTCCAGCGACGCGCCGGCCGGGGCTCCGCTCCTCTCCCCCCCTCTCTGGCCGGCGTCTTTATTCTAAGTGTGGGCACCCGGCCGTGACAGCTTTCGGCTTCACAGCCGAGCACCCACTGCGCATGCGCGAGCGGCGCTGCGCCATCTGATTGGACAGGTGATCGCCTGGGACCTGTCACGTGTCCCAGGCGATCGCCTACAGGGAGGGGCTGCCAAAAGGCGATTAGACTATTCGCCTTAGCAGCCCCTCGGCGGAAGGAGGAAGTGGGACAGGAAGTGGGAAGCACCCACTCCCCCCGAAAAAAAGTTACATGCCAAATGTGGCATGTAAGGGGGCGAGGAGTGGATTAAGCGGAAGTTCCACTTTTGGGTGGAACTCCGCTTTAAGATAAATTATTAAGGTTGTTTACTTGTTTGTATAAAAGTAACTGCAATGATTATGTACATCCCCTCAAAATAAGATCTTGCTTTGCTAAATAAGCCCAATTATGTAGTTATTTGGGGTCAAGGGCAATAGTAAAACCAGAGAAGTGTATTCATTCTAAGCTGTCTCCATCGCGGCATTAAGCTGCCAGAGCAAAGGAATAGCTTCTTGTACAGCCAGCCTCATAACTCATTCTGGCGGACATGAACATTCCTGTAAATATTATGATCAATCAGGTCTCTAAGTTAGAATCCCATAAAACAAAGAATCCATAATTGTCTGTTGTCAGTCCAGGTGTTGCAGGACTTTAAGAGTTCTCCGGAGCTGGAGGGAATATGGAAAGGCAATAAGCATAGAGAACAGCCAGCGCTCTCCATCCAGGAGTACGGGAGGTCTCTCCGATGCCAGGGACCCGAGTGCAGCCAGAATCAGCTCGTTCACACTCCCGAAATGAAATCAAACAGCTTCTTTTATAGACTTGTACCTATTTTGGAACCAGCAGTTATGTGTTTTATAGGAATAGAACTTATGCTCAATTTCCAGAACTAACATTCATATGTAACTTGTTTGTGATTTTTTTTTTTCGCTTAACCTTCAGAGTGTAGAAAACACTCTTTAAACAGTAACTCAGACAACAAGAACTATCAGTCAGTGAGCTGTTAATGCTATAAAGGAAACATTGAAGCTGTGGAAAAGTCAAAAAGCCCCCCTTAGGTTAACCTCTAAAAAACAGTTCGAAATTCAGCAGGGCTTTCTCTGTGCTTCTGGGTAGTAGTGTAGGCTCTTGTTATATATATTTAATATGTAGCAGCTGTATCTACTGAGATCTACAGAAGACCTTCAGGCTGATGACAGGAAAAAAGTGAAATCCACTGGAAGAAAAGTATTTTCTAATGTTTCCTGTAGAAAATTTCAGTTCTGCTTCATATGCTGTACTGTACAAAGCTATTGTAACAATTTGGGTTCTTTAATCCTCAGGTAATTACTTCAGTTCTTACAAAGAAGCTAGCTGGCAGAATGCATGGGGGAATTGTGTGAATGGTCTTTGTAAAAGGGTGGAGGGGACTCAGGAATTATCGGACAGTTAAAGCCGAAGTTGTGAGCTCTAATTAAGGTTTGGCAGAATGTGCGTTCCCTCTGTGCCCAGTGAACCGCTTCCTTCCGACCGACGAATTATTTGTTGATAAAACGAAAGAAGCAATGGACTTGCTCGCGGAATGAGCTGGCTCCAAGGCCTTCCAAGCCGATTCGTGGTTTCTGGATTCGATCCAATTGGGTGGATTACATGTCCTGTAATGTATAGCTATTCCCAACCGGTAATGTTTTCGGGGGCAAAAATTATCATGCTAATGTAGTCTTACATATCTCTGGCCTTGCCAGACCAGGTATTAGGCCTTAGGGGAAATTGTTCTGAAACTTTAAAGGATAGGATAGAATCCAGACACAACTAAAATTCCATTTTAGACTTTCTGCTACAAGAAGAAGCACACCTTAAAGCCTAAAAGTGGACCTGAACTGTGAAGGGTGTGCCCAAATAATAAGCTTGCAAAGAGCAAGGAACTATTTACCAATATTGACTTTTGGCTCCCTGCAGCTGTCCCCCCCCCCCCATAACTTTTTCGCCATGCCTTGTTCTGTAATTTGTCTCTTTGTGAAGGTGACCATCTTGGAAAAATCAGGGCTTTTTTTCTTCATGTCAAAGCTGATGACTGGTGATAATGGGGGAATATTCAAGAAGCAACATGAGAGGTGCAAGAAGTACAGATTTGAAGGATAAATTAAGCAAAAGCAGGGAGATCCTTGTACTGCAGGCTTTTCGGAACAGCTTCTTCTCCAGCAAGAACAATGAGCAGCACAGTAGTGACATCACCAGATCTGACGCCAACACTTGTAAGACTAGCAGTGCATTACACTATTTCCCAATTCAAATATACAGTTTAGCTATGAGGCTCAAGGCATAGTCAAAGAAGTGCAGCACTGCTATTTTTCAAGAGGAATTCAAAAGAAAAGGTTTATTATTAAGGGTACTGCTTAGTTAAAATTAAACACTTCTAGATGTTCACAAAGAGATAGCAAGTCTTTTCTTTTTTGGGTTCAGATTCTTTTCAAGTTCTGTTGTTTTTTTGTTTTTACCTAAAGGTAACATCATAATGTCCTAGTATGGATTGCACACTAGCACATTATGTGAAATTTACCTGAAAATTAAGTCTTCCAGCGACATGCTGTCACCGCTGAAGGCGCTTTCTTCCTGAACTGGGTTTGCGGATTCCAGTGGCATGCATGCATGAGATGCCGTGTACGGAACAGGACTCCTTCAGAGCCTACATGTACAGTAAATATCTCCTAAACGGTGCACAGTGTTATAGGCTTACCTATAGGTAAAATTCATACATGGGAGTTTACTCCCACTTCAAAAATGGAGAGACAGGGAGCTGCGGTGGCTCAACGCGATTGGCACTGGACTGACAAGCCATTCACCTCTGCAGCTAGAGGTTCGGATCCCGGCCTCGGCTTCATGTGAATTGAGTTTGGTGGTCTCAGCCCGGCTCCCAGTGGGTGTGCTATGCAAGGTAAGCCTGTGCTTAGTACGCCCACCCCCCTCCCACAAAAACCACCACACCTACACACGCACTCTAAATTGGGTTAACACACGCACATTGACCACGCGGTCTCTAAAGAGAGGCGAAGGACTAATGGGGCTGGTTGAGCGGGCTAATCCTCTCACTCCCTTATAGGGAGTCCCTCTGCCCCGTTGGGCTTCAAAGCGGAGCAGGTTGGGCGGGCTGTGTGGGAGGACCCCCTCACACACCCGCCATTGCCACCCGGGGCATGGAGAAAGGTGGCAGATTGCCTCTGGGGGAGGCCTGCCTACTCCCAACTCCTGCAGTCCAGCTCCTCTCTCGAGTACACGCACAAAATACACTTTAAAAAAAAAAAAAAAAAAAAAAATGGAGAGACTAGACCTGTGTTGAGAGCAAAAAAATTATGTTGAAATGAATACTAGGAAGTAGGTGCTATAAGGTTTCTGATTGCATTTTCATTGTATGTCCTATGCAACTAAAGCAAGCCATATATGAATCAAAATACAGATGGTTCAATAGGGACTGGGCGAGATCCGATCCATGTATGGGCAGGCTGATTGCACCCAAGTTAATCCATTGATTGACTTTGGAACAACCAGCCTGTTGGATATTTTACATATGTTTACTGCTTGCAGTAATTATTGTGTTCTGCCAGCCCGGAAGGCTCCCTGTGCCCCCTGCCGGGAGAACACATAAGTGCTGCTGTAGGAATCAAACTCTGTTTTTTACCCTGGCAGGGCACAGTACTGCCACAAGGTAAACTCAGTCACTTTATGGGACCTATTGTATTTTGTAATTTTACTTGATCTTACATACAGCCACACTACTATGACCTTGTCATAGAAAAATGCAACCTTTTATGTGAAGGAAAAAACACATGGATTTACGTGTCTCTAGCAGTTGTTCAGTTGGGGTAGAAAAAGAAAAAAAAATGTACCATATTTGACGGTGTATAAGGCGACCGGACGTATAAGACGACCCCCTAATTTTACATTTTTTTAAAGATTTTTTGCCTGTACTCACCGTATAAGATGACCCCCCCTTCTGAGGCTTCCGACGCTTCATATTTCTTCCTTCTGGAGCCATATTCTTCATTCTTGCTGGAGCAGGAGCCATATTCTTCCTTCTTGCTGGAGCCAATCACCGCGAGCAATGCTATTAAGCCTGCTTGGATTGGCAGAGGCTGTAACATCATTAGCCCACACCTCTCTGACTATCAAAGTCAATCCGAGCAGGTTACTGTATGTAGCCTGCTCGGATCGGATTGGAGTAACAACCTCTGCCAATCCGAGTAGGCTCTGTATTCATTTGAATACATAGCTCACCGGGAATGGCTAAGCAGTATATACTGTATGTAGCGAAAGCTATCTACAGTATTACTGCACATCCAACAGGCATCCGAGCAGCTGACCCGGCGTATAAGACGACCCCTGTTTTTTGGCCAATTTTTTTAAGTGTAGAAGGTAGTCTTATACATCAGCAAATGCAGTAGTTGCATGCCATATCAGGCCAGAAGTAAACCCTTATTATGCATTTTTCTTCCTACATTTTATGTGCTAATTAAAGATATGGGCACAGACACAACATAGTCTCCGCTGTCGATTCTAAAGCAGGGTTGGCACTCACAACAAAGTATTCTGGGTGTCTGGTTTGGAAGTAGAGTAGCTCATTTACATTTACTGTATTTGACAGCTCTTCCATAGAGACTTTTTTTTTCATGTATTGAAAAAGTGATATCCGTGCTGTGTAAAAGATAGATAGTAAGACTGCTTACACTAAAAAAGCAGTATAACTGTGCCTCAATAAAATATTGTGCAAAATAATAGTGAAGCGCCTCATATAAAGTAAAAAACGTAAACCATAACTATTACAAAAGAGTCCAAACAATGAAATTGCAGTATAACGTCCAATAGTGTTGGACAAGTGTCAATCAATAACACCAGTGTTGATGTAACAGATATTTATAAAAGTGCTTCAGTGATCTCCCACCATCAAGTGAATTTTAAACTCACTGGAGCGAGTAGCTGCCATCACAGCAGCAAAAACACCCAAAGTAGTGTGTTGATCCAGCAAGGAATGTAACACCATAGGGACTCCAAGGACCTCTCCTTAAGAAACATCCAACTGCAGCTAAATGAAGCTCACCAGGAGCCAGAAAAAAAGTTCTAATGGTGTAGTATTTATTTGTAAGATTCATATAACAGATAAGGGACAATAAAATGAGAGTAGCTCACATCTGAATGCCGCTGTCAACCCGGAACCAAGCAGTGGTGTGACGACAGCACCAAAATCACCCCAACGCGTTTTGTCCAATGGGACATTATCAGGGGATGTTCAAGGATCTACACAGCCCTGCTGTTAGCAGATCATTCTTTGTTTCGACCAGCGTTCTTCTTTACCTTTCTGCATAATGTAAAAATTGGTTTCCGTTGTGGACATACAGGGCCAGATTCATGAAGCACTTACACCTTTTTTTGGTAGATGCGCGGCGTAAGTGCAGATTTGCGCCGGCGGATCGCTGCGCTGTACCCAGAGAACCAGATTACGCCTCCAAATAGACTTCATCGCCTCGTTGTAACCTTTTCACGCCGGCGCGGCGTTGGCGCAGATTTACGCTGGTCGGATCTGGCGCGGCCATGGTTTTTGTGTTTTAAATATGCAAATTAGGTTTTTGGGCCGATTCATCAACTTAAGCTTGACCGGCGCAGGCTACTCCCGGTGCGCGGAGCTGAAATTTCCGGCGCCAAGTTACACCTCATAAAAGCAGGGGTAACTTTGCACCAAACTTGCAGAGGTCAGCTGGAGAGCAGCTAAAGCAGCAGCGTTACAAACGAACTGAACAACAACACTTGCTGGACAACACATCTGTGTGCCAACATGCCAGGGGCAGCCACTCTGTGGCCCATAGAGGCAGTCCCCATGTTGGGAGAGGCCCTCAATAATTACAGCCCTCTCCTCTGGGCTGAAATTGGTCATCCGCCCACCTGACGATTCCTCATCAGCCATAACTGCCCCACCACAATGCAAACGACCTAGCTTGGAAAAAAAAAGCTTCAGTACATTTGCACCTGCAGGGCGGAAGTCTGGGCTGATTTATGGACTGGGCGTTGGTAGTGGGCCGGCGTAGCTCAGGGGTCATGCCAGGGCGCAGTTCTGAGCATGTGCAGATTGGGGCATTTACCCCTGGATGTCACTGAGCATGTGCGGACTAAGATGCGCCCCAGCGTGACCCCTGCGCCACGGTCGGCACTTCTTTAGCATAGGGTGACTCCCATTTGGCCTTACCCCGCCTTACGCCGTCTAAAATCCGCCCCGCTGGGGCATCGTAGACAAAAACTGCCGCTCCGCGCTGGACCGGTGTAGTCTAAAAATGATGCACCACGCCAGTGCAAATCTGCACCATTGTACATGAATCTGGCCCACAGTGTCTCTTAAAAGTTCAGTGAATGGTATCAGAAAACAAACAAAACAGAAGATACAAAAAATTACCTTTTATTGGCCTTCAAAATAATCACCATCCTTCACAACACACGTTTGGCAACAATCATAAAGCTTTTGGAAACTTTCAGCAAAGGCGTCTTTAGGAATCGATCGCAGAACCGCTATCACACATTCTTGGATTGCCGCCATGTCCGCAAAACATGCACCTTTCATGATGCTCTTCAGGCAGGGAAACAGAAAGAAGTCCGCAGGCGCCAGATCTGGAAAGTACGGAGGATGCCGCTTAGATTCCGTATCAAACTGGTAGCACCAGGTCTCATCCCCTGTGATGATGGTTCACAGAAAGGATGTATCCTGGTCAAACATGGTAATGGAATCTCCAGAGGTTTCAATCCATTTTGCTTTTTAGACACACCTCATAAGATTTAAAATTATAAGTGAATTTATAAATCTTAATTTTCATTCTGTGGCAGCCCAAAAAAAACGGAAGATTCCAGACAGTGCATGTGGCTGTATTCTGTATGTCTTTAAATGACGGAATTTTAATTTATGACAAGCCTGTTTCCATTAACAGTTCTTTATTGAAGGAAGGCATCCAAAGCAAATATTGTCTTACGTTTTATGATTATCAGTGTGGGAAGTTTAGCTTTTTTGTGGGGGAGGAACCTGCTGATAACACTAAATATATTGTAAGTTCTGCCCTTTCTATAAACTACAGTGTTTATACTGTAAAAAATGATCCGACCTCTGATGGGAGGGCTCCTCTCTGGGAGAAACAGACGTTTAAACTGACACACAAAATGAGTCTTGTAAAGACATGAAAATTGTAATTCACTAGACGTTTCTAAGTGGCCAATAGCTATCGCCTTTTATTCTTCTTTGCTATAATAATTGAAGTTGCATCTTCATTTGTCCCATCCAAGACCCTTTAAAGTAAATTATTTTTTTGTAATTTCTGAGGAAAATGTTTTTAAACCCTTAAATTACCTTATATTACTATTGAGTAGGTGAAAATCAAAATTGAGCATAGTTCTGCTTTAAAACTGATTCCCAGGCAAACAGCTGAATACACCGTTTAGAAACATATGACCTAAAGTATGAGGATGGCCACTAATCAATCGCATCATATGTTTCCAGTGAAACATTCTACAACATACAGTGCTGTATTCTGGCCTAGGCTGACAAGGTGGCACCCCCCCCTACGAAAAATGACACTCGCGCCATCCTCCCGACTCCCGCACGCAGGGCCACTATCACTGCTTAGTAGTGCAAATGCAATGGCTCGCGCCGGGTGCGGAGGGGACCAGGAAACAGTTTAAATAGGAGCCGACCCCCCCCCCCTACAGCCGTGATTCTGCTGTGGCCAATCATGGGGAGGGAAACAGCGGGCAGAAAGCTGGGCGGCGGCGTGGCAAATTCAATTAGAGCTGCTCTCTCTCTCTCTTTTCTCCCTTTTGCTTACAGAAAGGGAAGGGGGGGCGGCGGGGGAGATACAGACAGCCCGCGGCTCTCCTCTCCCTGTCACAGCGCCGCTGCCGAGTTCTCTGGCAAATAGAGCAGCGGCGGTGTGACAGGGAGAGGAGAGCTGCGGGCTGTCTGTATCGCCCCCTTCCCTTTCTGTAAGCCGAAGGGAGAAAAGAGAGAGAGCGTCTATAATTGGATTTGCCGCGCCGCCGCTCAGCTTTCTGCCCATTGTTTCCCTCCCCATGATTGGCCAAAGCAGAGGGCCAATCAGAAGACTCTGGGGGCATCATTGGAAATGTAGTCTGCACCACCAGAGAGCCACGCTGTACCCGCACCAAAAGAGAAGGAGCCACGCTGTTCCCCCCTCACCAGAGAGGGAGCCACGCTGTAACCGTTGTACCCGCACCACCAAAGAGAAAGAAAGACCGAACCACTACAAGGATACAGACATGCTACACTACTAACTAGAGTCACCCTGGGCAACCCAGAGTGAGCGAACGTCCAGCCAGAGGGATCACTGTTGCGATTTCACTGGGTCTGGTAAGAGGGCCTGTTGGCCATTATCCATTACTATTCCCAGGGACTGAGCCATTAGGAAGTGCCTAGCCTGCTATTCTCTAGGCCTTATTGACCGCCACAACATCCCTCTCTGTCCTCTTTCCATGGTGTTCTTCTCCCACGGCGTCCCTCTGTCCTCTTCCCACGGCGTCCCTCTGGAAGGGGTGGGTCATATTTAAACTAGGGGGTGCGCAAGTTTAGTCAGGCCTAGGGCAGCACAAAATCTAAATACACCACTGACAACATAAAACATTTTTTTTGTGTGCTTCCAACCTTGTGGCAACAGTTTGGGGGTCACAGCATGACTGGTGAGTTTGGTGTAGAGTAAGGGTAGACAACCTTGGCCTTCCAGCTGTGGTGAAACTATAAATCCCATCATGCCTCTGCCTCTAGGAGTCATGCCAATGTCTCATGGGACTTGTAGTTTCACCACAGCTGGAGGGCCGAGGTTGTCTACCCCTGGTGTAGAGGAATTTGAGTAGCCGTCTAAGAGCCCTGACCTCAACCCTGTTGAACACCTTTGGGATGAATTGGAACATAAGTTGCGAGACAGGTCTTCTCATCGAACATCAGTGCCTGACTTCACAAGTGCTCTTGTCAGGAAACAGGTATAGGTTCTTCACCTATAGCAGCCCTCTTTCCCAAAAGGCAAGCAGGTCTGCTGGTACTCGGTTGCCCCCAGGACTTATAGACAATGCTATAGTGCCTGGCTACCATGTCAGGGCAGGCGTGAACTAAGCAAAGCAAACATGTATGGTTGGCAGACAGGCAGAGTGGTTCAATGACAGTCCAGGTAAAAGGTCATACACATGGAAATCCAATCTAGCAAAGCAGGGCAGACAAACAGGCAGCTTGATCAAATATTACACACGCTATCACAAGCATGACACTGCAGGCTTGGCTGGCTTATATCCGGTTGGGTCTCCACCCAGAGTCTGGCCACAATCACTTTGCAGGTGAACAGACAAGGAGAATGCCACAGCCAAAACTAATATGCTGGAACCAGTAGATGTGATGGAGCGGAGTGCACACGCGCCTGACAGAAACCAGTAGGATGAGAAGTGTTGTCTGATGGGACCAGATATGTGAGCTACACACAGGAAGATACCATTGTTTAAGTGAAGACAGCACAATTTTTGTAAACTTATAACATGCAAAACATAACATATGTATATATATATATATTAAAAAAAAAAAACAGATGTCTAACAGTGTATTAGTGGAGTAATTAACTATATACAGATATAACCGTAACGTGTAAGGCCTCGTACACACAATAGGTTAAACAGAGGACAATGGTCTGATGGACCGTTTTCATCGATCAAAACCGATCGTGTGTGGGGCCCCATAGGTTATTTAACCATCGGTTAAAAAAAAGCCAACTTGCTTTAAATTGAACCTATGGATTCCTAACCGATAGGTCAAAACCGATGGTTAGTAGGCACAACCATCGGTTAAAAATCCATGCATGCTCAGAATCAAGTCGACCCATGCTTGGAAGCATTGAACTTCGTTTTTTTCAGCACGTCGTTGTGTTTTACGTCAACGCGTTCTGACACGATCGTTTTTTTAAGCGAGGGTGTGTAGGCGCGACGGACCATCAGTCAGCTTCATCGGTTAACCGATGAAAACGGTCCATCAGACCGTTCTCATCGGATGGACTGATCGTGTGTACGAGGCTTTAGTTCACCTTTTTCAGAAACAATGAACTAAAGCCAAATCTTGGCCAGTTCAGCAGGGACATATAGGCAGGATGTATAGGCAGGCTGATTGTACCCAAATCAATTCATTGATCGACTTGGGTACAACCAGCATGCCATTTTTTAACATGTGATAATTGGCATATGTGATTATATAGCCGCTAGCAATAATCACTGTGTTCTTCCGGCCGGGACGACTGCCCGCACCCCCCCCATCCCCCGCTGGGACAAAACAATAGCTCTGTGGGAGGGAGGGAATCACAATCAGTGTTGATGGGGGAATCGAGCGATTTTCTTTCATGCAACATAACCTGTGGTTGCAGGAAAGGAAATCTCATCACCTATAGCTGGCTTAACACCCTACCCTAAGAAAGAAAACTATTGCAGACACCACATCTGGTCAAGGTTTGGCGAGAGGCAATATATCTCACATTTTTGTTCTTAGGTCTAGATACACTTTAAGCAATGACTTACAATACACTACTACCCAACATGCTTGGAAGAAAGTCATTTGAATACTTTTTTTATGTGTAAGAATAACTGAATAAAATATTTATGCGTATGACATCTTATATTTTTATTTCCAAGGGAAGGAATGATACAGAAGGAATCAGGTATCCATGTGAGTGAGTACTAGACCAGCTGTCACTGTGGCCTTATGTTTCCCATTCCTGTGACAGCGATTTGAGGTTACAATGTGATTGTTTGTGACATTTCCAGCTACTGAGATGTGGTACAATGTGCAGACAAGCGATCGCATTTCAGTGGTCAGTGCACTTTTGTGGGGGCTGTAGTAACGTTCCGTGTCCAAATCTATTAGACGGATTTTGAAAAAATTGCCAAGAAACCTGCAAAATCCTTTAAAATCCCCCAGTCTCCCAGATTTCAAATTAACACAGATAACTCATAAATTCCAGACATTCATATTCCGTGTCCTCCTTATTTTAATCAAGTATGTTAACTGTCTCTGTTCCAGTTAATAAAGTACTCCAGTGAGGTACAATCCTAAGGGTTTTATGTATGAACAGTGGGAATATGCAAGCATATTCTTTATACGTAAATCCCCTATAGCTGAATTCCAGGCAAAACTCCAAGAGACACAAACTAATGCAACTCTGTATTCAATAATACATCAATAAAAGTATTGTTAATTTAAAGGGTAAAATACTGAAATATCTCTAAGGCCTCGTACACACGGACGGACTGTCCGATGAAAACGGTCCGCCGGACCGTTTTCATCGGACATGTCCGCTGCCAGATTTTGGTCTGATGGTTGTACACACCATCAAACCAAAATCCCCGCGGACAGGATACGCGGTGACGTGCGCGACCCTGGAAGTTCAATGCTTCCACGCATGCGTCGAATCACTTCGACGCATGCGAGGGCTTTCGGCCGAGCGGACATGTCCGGTAAGTCGTACAGACGACCGAACATGTTCGACGGACAGGCTTCCAGCGGACATGTTTCTTAGCATGCTAAGAAACATTTGTCCGCTGGAAACCTGTCCGATCCGCCGAAAAAATTGTCCGGACGGACGTAATGACGACCGAACATGTCCGCTGAAACTGGTCTGCGGACCAGTTTCAGCGGACATGTTCGGTCGTGTGTACGGGGCCTAAGGCGAACTTACACAGGACCCCCGTCCCGTCCCACTGAATTGAAGAGCGGCGATCTCCTGTTCTGAGCCCTGGTATAGCCGCCTCGTGGGTCTGGGCTTAGAAATCCCTGCAGCTTAATCTGTCAGGAGGTATGTTTAGGAGCATTCTAATTGGTCAGCGCCATCACATGGGCAGCGCTGACCAATCAGAACCTGCGTAGCCCCTCCTGTCAGTGGGAAAGAAGAAGAGAGAAAGCCAAGGGGATTTCTAAGCCCCGGACCCATGAGATGGCTATAGCAGGGCACAGGACGGGAGATCGCCGCTCTCCAGGTCAGCAGGACTGGGGGGGGGGGGGGGGGGAAGGGGGTCCTGTTACATAGTTACACGGTAGACAGGGTAGAAAAAAAAAACAAGTCCATCAAATCCAACCTATGTGTGTGATTATATGTCAGTATTAAATTGTATATCCCTGTATGTTGCGGTCGTTCAGGTGCTTATCTAATAGTTTTTTTAAATTATTGATGCTCTGTAAGTACAGATAAAGGTGAACATACACTTTAATCAGTTGCCGACCAGCCACCAACAATATAGTGCGGCTGGTCGGCACGTTTCCGCAAACCATCGTAGCTATACTGTACGTTGGCTCCTTAAAACGGGGATAGCAGGTGCCGGATGTGCCGGACACGGGCACGAGAGACAGAACATGTGTACATACTAGCTAGGAACAACGATCTGGCATCTCCTCTAGTCAGTTCCATCCCCCTACAGTTAGAACACACACAAGGGAACACAGTTAACCCCTTGATCGCCCCCTAGTGTTAACCCCTTCCTTGCCAGTGACATTTACATAGTAATCAATGCATTTTTATAGCACCGATCGCTGTATAATTGTCAATGGTCCAAAAAATTTGTCAAAATTGTTCGATCTGTCTGCCATAATGTCGCAGTCCTGATAAAAATCGTTGATCACCACGCAATTACTAGTAAAATAAATAATAATAATAATAAAAATGCCATTAATTTTTTCCCTATTTTGTAGATGCTATAACTTTTATGCAAACCAATCAATCGCTTATTGCGATTTTTATTACCAAAAATATGTAGAAGAATTGAAAATTTAGAAAAATTACAAAATATTGTTTTTTTGTCAAAATTGTTGCTCTTTTTTTGTTTATAGCACGAAAAATAAAAAACGCAGAGATGATCAAATACCACCAAAAGAAAGCTCTATTTGTGGGGGAAAAAATACATCAATTTTGTTTGGGTACAGTGGTCTGTTTAGCCAAAATTCCCTGCTGGGAGATGTAGTCCCAAGGGAGGGGGCAAGCACGCTGACTAACCCCCAGCCAGAAAGGCTCGGATGATGGGGGCAAGCTTACTGAGAAGGAACAGGAATTGAGAAATTCAGACAAAGAAAAAAACATTTAGAAGGGAAATGGAAGGAAAAGGTAAGTGAACCAACAATGCTCTAGCTTAAAGGAACCTATTTAGAAAATAAAAAACAAACCTTTACAACCCCTTTAATGCATTATTTCTTTAGAACTGCCAAACATTATATACTCCTGGAGTACAAATCTAATAACATGTTTATTATTTATGGTATTAAGGTTTGAACATGCACTACAGACACAGATTTAACCACTGTGATATACATTCTATTCAGTTTTAGTCATAGCCTTTTGACTAAAATGTCATTTTAGTTTTTAGTCGTATTTTAGTCATCTGAATTGTTTTAGTTTTAATAGTTTTAATTGAAAATCAGGCCTTCTGCCATGCCCCTCTGTGTGACAGAGGTGTGTAAGTCTCTGATAAAATGTTTTTTTTTTTTTCTTTTATATAGATGTGGGTGGTGGGAACTGTATTTTTTTTTATCCCGGGTGGGGTTTAAAATCATTTGTTTCCAACAATTTTCCTTTAAAGAGGAACTGCAGTCTGCTCACATAATTTGTAATAAAAATATATTTGACATTCTGGAGCTTCCCTCCAATCACTTTGCATATTATTTTATATATACTGTAATTCTGTACTTGCCAAATATGCTGCAGAAATCTCCCTCCACTGAGTCTGGCTGCATCCATTTTAACTGTGGGAAATTAAAGCTGCTATATACATTTTTGGCCGATCTGTACACTATGGTCACGTGATAAACTGCAGGGTCTGCATTGTGCTGAGTCTTCAGGTAGGAGGAGATTTCTACTATAGCCTAGCCTGAGTCCTCATGCTGTTATGTGAGGCGGATCATCCATCAATCAAGATGTGATATCCCACCAACTGTGTTCTTTTTTAATTATTGGGCATGGAGGAGGAGGGAGGGACTGCACTGTTATTTAGGATCTGTATACATGCCCAAATGTGTGATGTCAATATCATGTGACCTGAAAAGCTCAGCTCAACGAGGAAATGTTCTCTTCAGCAATAGAGACTGTGTCTTATCTGGTCTAGGGATGAGCTCCAGCGTGTTCGCATCGTACACGTGCAGAGCCCGCCAGGAAGTCTGCACGGCACTGCACTAACCACAGCCAGGGAGACATTGTCCCAATGCTCGGCTGCAGAGATCGGGAAATGTCTCCCTGGCTGTGATTGGCGCAGCGCTGTGCAGACTTCCTGGCGGGCTCTGCACATGTACGATGCGAACACACTGGAGCTCATCCCTAATCTGGCCTTGCCAAGAGTGACCCTGCAGGAGGAGGGAGGATCTGTCCATACAGGATCACAGAGCCTTTTTACACAATGCAGAGGATTAACCCCTTAGGTTCCACAGTGAGTATAACAAGCATGCTATTCTGCATATACAAACTGATTTTACTGTTGTGGGTTTAGTAACAATTTAAAACAACAAGGGCAGAAGATTTAATAGATGTAAAGATGAAAAAAAATGACTGAAGGTCCGCTTTAATGTCTCTAGGCAGCTTTAGAATTGCCTCTAGTAGTTCTCCCTCCTTAACCTATGGGACCTCTTCCCATATCTGAGCCTGCTTTCACTAAACAATAATAATGACTGTTTTATTATATTATCCACATAATCAATCAGAATATTTATGATTATAAATGTATAAAGCCTAACATCAATATTTCAGAGCCATTCCATTTCTGGCCAAAAGTAGAAAAAAAGAAAAAAGTTCAACGCTTTTATGGTTCTGATTTATTCATCAATTCCAGTTATGAATTGGATCCTTTCTCTGCGGATTAGCTCAGTTATGGATAGTTCGTGCATATACACGGGCCTTGTAGAGCCTGTGACACTGCTCCATAGGACACCTGCTGAGTGATTAATGACACGTTTCTGCAGCATTTACTTGGAATGTTTTCTGGCTTCCCTGAGGATTCCAGAGCTTCCCAGTGCAGCAGAGACACAGGGCTTTCTTCTGTGCTGTGTTTTGGGAACAGAAATGTGAAATGATTGAGTTTGAACGTAGACCGATCGAAAAACACAAAACAAAGTAATGTGAGTGGCCCCTGAAGGACCGGGGAATGAGCAAAGAGGATCACCTGCCTTTTTTATTTTGGCTTTAATGTGCGATTGACAGTAAGAGGAGCATTCTGTAAATATACCGCAAAAAGTAAAATCATTTAGTGATCAAGTATATATTACTACTTTACTTAAGTTAGTAAAATTATTTCAGTTTACCTACGTTTTCACACAAACCTCCTGCAGCTCTGATTAACACTTAACGACCGCCCTATAGCAGATTTACTGCTACAGGGCGTCCATTCTGCGCAGGATCAGGCATTAAATACATGGTTCTGCAATTCGGCCTAGGGGGCAGCAGGGGCCAGCCAATGGGTGTCCACATAGGTGTGCACAGCCTATTGCATTAGAGTGTGCACCCCAAAGCTCAAACACACCCTGCTGATCAGTCTCAATGTTCATTCAGAAAGGTAAGGGACCGGTAAATTACATATTTAATGGCCCCTTCCCCCACTCATCCTAAAACATCCTGGCAGCAACAGCATTTTGCCGCCATTTTCTCGGCGCCAGCGACAATTTTTTGTAGCCTGCTGCTTCCATTAGGAAGAGGAGAGGTGGGAAGCCTGCAGCGCTGTGGAGTGAAGGGGAAGGGGGCAAGGCCACAGGGCAAATCTGTGCTGCACAGGGTGATTAGGGTGTGCCTGGGCACACCTGGCCCACCCTGTGCGCACGCCTATGGGTGTCCATGGGAACCCGCTGATCGTCAGGAAGACACACAGGACGGAGCTCTGCCTGTGTAAACAAAGCAGAGCTCGTTTCTGACATTGGGGGTGTGATGGATTTTCTTTCCCTGCAACAATACTTTTTAGAATCACCTATCACCTATCGCCGGGTCGCAAAGGGAGCCACCCTCAGCATCTTGGCCTTGGCCTTGGTAAGTGTACTTTCGTTACTACCTGATACTAAGGTTCTCTAGAACAGAACAGTTGTATTTATACTGACATTGAATTACACACAGGTGGACTCTATTTACTAATAAGGTTGACCTCTGAAGGCAATTGGTTCCACTAGATTTTAGTTAGGGGTATCAGAGTAAAGGGGGCTGAATACATTTTGAAAACCATTTATCAGTTTCCTTCTACTTCACAATTATGTGCCACTTTGTGTTGGTCTATCACATAAAATCCCAATAAAATAAATGTTATACATGACAACATGTAGAAAATGGCACTGTATTTCACATTGGCCAAGTTTAAATGATCTAGAAAAATGGCTGACACAACTTGCTGATATGTGCATCTAAATAGTGCCAGATTTCAAACACAGTTATCACAAGTGGCAGAATTCAGATAGTAGAGATATTTTTACAAAATTCAGACATGTTTCGAAAGTTGAGAGAAAATGATGGTTGCAATTGTTAGGGCTGGTTTGCACCAGGATTTACACAGGAATGCGCTTTGCGCTCCTGTGTGATACTGTGTGATCCACATGCAGGTCTCGTTCATTTTGAACGTCCTGCAATTGCACCGCACCAAAAGTAGTGCATCCACTACTTTTAGAAACGCATTGCACCTGGATCGCATAGTACTTTCATACCGTGCAATCCAGTGCGGGCAAACACATTGCGTTTGGGGTGTCGTTATTTTATTATTGACCCCTGCTGCAGATCGCAAATGGTCTGTGTTTTGAATGTGGGGTAAATGTTGCGTTCCTATGCAATTCCTGTGCAGACGTGGTGTGAACTGGTCCTTAGGGTAAAGCAGCAATATACTGTACCTGTAATCAACTAGGTTCATTCTTCACAGGTGGTTCCTGCTGTGGGTCAGGACCTGTTCTCGGAGCCGCAACCACCTGTACAGAAAAGCGCACTGGATGTGTGTGGGTGCCATTAATCCTAATGGCACCCGCACGCACTGGAAATCGCACCCGCACTGGGAACCGCACGGCACTTGTGGTTCATCTGCTGGCTACAATTTCTAAAATGCTGTTTCAGGAGGCAGGGCAGCCCAACAAATGAATGGGCTGCCATGCCCGCTCTAAACGTGGCTCGCAGAGCTGCATATGTGTGAACCTAGCCTAAGTGTTCTCCTGTTTCATTCTCTTCTCAAGTAGACACAAAATACAAGTAGACATAAGATACAAGATACCAAAATTTCCAGTACAGCAGTGGCATTTGTCATGTGATCCACAGTTTTCTTTTTTATAAAAATTTTGATTTTGAGTGGTAGAGGCGAGTATTATGAAAATACTTTTTAAATGTGGCGTTTTCCTTAAAATCATAACTAGAAAAACACAATTACACAGTTGAAATACATTTCAAAGAATCTGTAATTTAATTTAGTCGCTCTTGGGATTCAATTACCCAACATAGCCCAGGTCCCTGACCTATTTTTTTCCAGTACATTTAACAAAATACAGCTTGATCAATTGACTGTCCCATCTTGTAAATGGATAGCAAAATCTCATGAGGTCAACCCCGTGTTCTCACCTTCTATCAGCAAGCTCTCTCTGCTATCTTATTATGGTGCAAAGCACTAGTGTGTGATTGACATTCAGTGCTGTCCTAACCATTCCCAGTCTACTATGCAAATGAACACAGGAGTCTAATATAAAGGCAAAATTAGGTAATATTTAAAAATACATTTCGGGATTTTAATGCATACATCTGGATTAAATGTGAGACTTTCATATCTGCAGAAGCTGAGTTAGAGGCATTTCAAGCGCCAAACACTTCTAAACGTGGTAACTTGCATTTAGCCGCGTTTCGTTTACAGACGTTTTTTTGGGGGGATTTTTTTTTAAACGTTTCTAAATGCAAATGCTGCTAAATGCGGCAAAACAGACGTTTAAAACGTGGGTTACTCTCTGTCAAGTTAAATAGCTCAGGAGAAGTTGTAAAAACGTTCCGTGTACTTCATGTATTCATGCCTTACAGTTCTGAATGAAACACCCTTGAGTGGTGACCGAATGTCTCTTCTCTTGTAACTTGCCAGGACAACACAAACATCCCGCTGACTGTCTGACCCCAAACTTTACACGCCTCTCCCGGGGTTCAGGCAGCGACAAACTATACCCAAAACATAGTTCAGCTAAATAAAAGGGTCAAAGACCTGGAAGCGTCTTTAACAAAAATAGCAAGCACTTTTCACATTTCACATCTGGATTTTCTGTGCAGAGGGAGAACTAAGCTTCCCATATGCAGAGCGTCGTTAAAAATGAATGGCAAGTTATTTTCGTTCATCCAGTAAATTACCGCCACATAACCTCCTTTTTTTTTACTAGATTACTCTTTTTTCTCAGAGGCTCGTGTTTGGATTTAGGTCAGACTTTCCAGTTTCACATGTGTACATCCACTAGCATTTATTACACCCACCTCTTTTGCGGCCTATGAATGGGTGGACTGGTGCCAACACCATTCCTGCCCTGTTCATGCCATTTTTCCCACAAGAGGAGCTAAAAACATCACGACACCTTTGCATTCCGGGTCTCGTCGCAGTAGACAGGGAGCAGTCACATCGGTTTAGTTTTGGTTCAATCCAGTTGGAACCAATCACACTTTAGATTTCAAAAACACTGAACAAGCCCAGGAGATCCCCGTTCCTTATGTGATCGATGGCCCCACTCTCCATTGTGCCAGGCAGTGATATAACCCATGACACTCAACTCCAGAACAGGGTGTGTGGGTCAGAACCAAGATGTTACAGTATTTTTTCAGAAGGAACATGAGATTTGAAAAGTAGTCATAGAGATCATTGTGTTGTTACAGGGAAAATATAAGGGTCTTGGGTCAAATGTATTAATTTGTTTAAGTTTGTATCTTTTATAGCCCAATCCTGTTTTTTTTTGTTATTCTAGATGGGAATGCAACTGTCCTTCCATAGCTTGATCCTACTTCCCCACTCCACCAGCAGGTGGATGAAGCCTGCCTTTTAGTGCATGCTCAGAAGCAAGTTATAAGACGGGGAAATTAGCATAAGCAGCCCAAAGGGTGGCGCCATTCGAATGGAACTTCCCCTTTATAATGCCGTCGTATATGTTGTACGTCACTGCGCTTTGCTCAAGCATTTTTTTTCACGATCGTGTGTATGCAAGGCAGGCTTGAGAGGAATCGCGTTGAACATTTTTTTTCCCATGACATGAATAACGGTCGTGTGTACGCGGCATCAGTTAGAATAAATGCTGTTTTTGTTACTTTAGGAAACCCTGGCTTTTATGTTTTTGTTTTCCTTCTGTATACCTGTAAAACCTAAATAATGCACATTTTCTGGTGTACCTCATTTATTGAGGTTGTGTGTCTGACTAGGCAACTTCATTTGGTCATGAAGTATTATTCCCAAGACCCTTAAGGTAGTGAATATTAAGCGGCCCCCCCCCCCCCACGAATGGCCACATTCGTTTATTAGGTTTGTTTTTTCTGTGTGTTGGTGACCTTCTCCATCATACCTTGGACAATCGGGTTGACCCTCTATGCTCCCCCTCAGTCATGTTAGCAGATTCCTCTATCTAATAGGGGTCCTAACCTCCTCCATTTAGATTAATTCACAGCAACCCGTCCATGCAAACCGATTGTGGAGTGTATGTTAAGTAAAATCTAGCTAATTTGCATACTCAACGCGGAATTCGACGGAAGCGCCACCTAGCGGCCAGCGTAAATATGCATTTACGATACGACGGTGTAACACAGTCACGCCTGTCGGATCTAAGGGAAGTCTATGCGTAACTGATTCTAAGAATCAGGCGCATAGATACGATGGCGCAACTCAGAGATACGACGGCGTATCTGGAGATTAGCCGTCGTATCTCGGTTGTGAATCTGGCCCTATCAGTTCAATTTAACAGACCAAAAGGCAGCGAATACGAGAAGTTAATTTTTAGGGTTTACATAAACTTTAAGTTCAGGCTCTACATTAATACATTGACTCCCTTCGCTCCCTCCTCCTCATTCCTCCTCTGGAACTCATTAATCTTGAACTATGCAACTTGTCACCCTGATAAAGAAAAACTGTAGTTACTCTTCAAATAGAGATGAGTCAGTTTGGCATCCCATTTGACAGGGCAAATCCTGGATGTCATACCCGGGGCCAATCCTGGATGTCATACCCGGGGCCAATCGTGGATGTCATACCTGGGGCCCCCTGCACAGTACACAGTTTAGGAAGAAATAATCAGAGTCATTCCTGATGATCAAACAAGAACCCTTCTTCCCCTGGGTGGTCCTGTAAGAGTTAAGCGGAGAAACATGATGTAATAAAAACAGGTTGTGTAATACGGATTATAAACCGCTTGTGTCAGATCTGGCAGGGTCGTCAGAGGTCTCAGCCGCTACTAATTCATTTATTATGATAAACAGAAAGGGACCCATTTACGTGTTAAACATTGCAGTGATGAAATTGTGAGTAAATGTGCAGGCCTACGCATGTCATTGTTGTTACCATTTTGTTGGACAGTGACAACTTTTGACCCCCTGAAGATGTGGGAATTGTAAAAATGTGCATGGATTTGTCAAAATTGGGTCAGAGTTTAGTTGGATCAGAGAAGGTCTTTATAACTTCTTCCATCTCTTCTTAATTGAAAGATAAAAACATCCATTACAGTACTTGCTGAATGTTTACAGAGAGACACTGTCAGGTCTCTAAGCAAATAAAAAGTCCCATTCTCTGCAAAAGACGAGCAGTATTATACCTACCTCTCCAGGGGCCCCAACTCCTACCTCCCCTTTGTTCCAGTGCTGCAGCCTCCTTCAGTCAACCTTCAGCATTTGAAGTTTTGGGAGTGTTGAAAACCTGTGTTCTGTATCATGTGTGGTGGCCAGGGCTGCTGTTAGAAACCACGGGGGCCCAAACAGACAACCTGACACAGGGCCCCATAGACAGACAACCTGACACAGGGCCCCATAGACAGACAACCTGACACAGGGCCCCATAGACAGACAACCTGACACAGGGCCCCATAGACAGACAACCTGACACAGGGCCCCATAAAAAACAAGACACAGAACCCCTTACAGAAAAAGCTTCATGCCGCGTACACACGACCGTTTTTCATGATAGGCTCCAGAGCATTTTTCTCAACGAGAAAAATGGGCGTTGAAAATTTAGAACCTGCTCTATTTTTTCTCGGAGTTTTTCACGTCGCCATTTTTCACGTCATGAAAAACAGTCGTGTGTAGGCTTTAACGAGGGGGAAAAAAACGTGCATGCTCAGAAGCAAGTTATAAGACGGGGAAATTAGCATAAGCTGCCCAAAGGGTGGCGCCATTCAGCATTTTTTTCACGATCGTGTGTATGCAAGGCAGGCTTGAGAGGAATCGCATTGAGAAAAAAATTTTTTTCCATCACACGAATAACGGTCGTGTGTACGCGGCATCAGTTAGAATAAATGCTGTTTTTGTTACTTTAGGAAACCCTGGCTTTTATGTTTTTGTTTTCCTTCTGTATACCTGTAAAACCTAAATAACATTTGTTTAAAGAAAAAAAACATTGGTAAACCTGGCAACACAATCAGGCCTCGTACACACGACGGGACATGTCCGATGAAAACGGTCCGCAGACCGTTTTTATCGGACATGTCCGCTGGCGGATTTTGGTCTGATGGCTGTACACACCATCAGACCAAATTTCCGCAGACAGCGAACGCGGTGACGTGGCCGCACCGTCGCCGCGACGATGACGCGGCGACGTGCACAACACTGGAAGGTCAATGCTTCCACGCATGCGTCGAATCACTTTGACGCATGCGAGGGCTTTCGGCCGAGCGGACATGTACGGTGAGTCTGTACAGATGACCGAACATGTCCGACGGACAGGCTTCCAGCGGACATGTTTCTTAGCATGCTAAGAAACATTTGTCCGCTGGAAACCTGTCCGATCCGCCGGAAAATTGTCCGGTCGGCCGTACAGACGACCGAACATGTTCAGCAGACATGTTCGGTCGTGTGTACGAGGCCTTAGAGTAACATGGGGACACTTGGTAAAAGAAGCAAAGTAGGATTGAGAAGCAAGCCCAAGCATCTTAGTAGCATGAGGAATCTGGCACAAGATTTTTAATAAAAGGGGAAAATTCAGCACAATTATCAGTAGCATGGGAAAATCTGGTACAAAAATCAAAGTAGTAGGAAAACCAGACACAATAGTCACAGTAGCAAAACCAGCACAGTAATCTCAATTACTTGAGAAAACACAACACAAGAATTAAAGTAGCATGGGTAAACCTGGAACAGAGTAGCATGGGTAAACCTGGAACATAATAGCATTGGAAATCTCTCACAAGAACTGCAGTAACTTGGAGAACCTTGTAAAAAGAATAAGAATAGCATGGGGAAACCTAGCACAAGAATCAGAGTAGCATGGGGAAACCTAGCACAACAATTCGACTAGCATGGGGAAAGCTAGAACAAGAATCTCAATAGCATTGGTGGCATGGGGCATGTGAATCTCAGTAGTGTAAGGAAACCTGGCACAAAAATGTAAGTTTCATGAGGAAACCGGCACAAGAATTACAGTAAAATGTGGATCCTCAGCACATGAATCTCAGTAGTATAGGGAAATCTGTCAAAATAATCACAATAGCATGGGGAAAACTTGGAAAAGAATAATGCCGCGTACACACGATCGGTCAATCCGATGAGAACGGTCTGATGGACCGTTTTCATCAGACCAAACCAATCGTGTATGGGCCCCATCGGTTATTTATCCATCGGTTAAAAAATTTGAAACTTGTTTTAAAATTAACCGATTGATACCTAACCGATAGAAAAAAAATGATCGTTTATAGGCATGTCCATCGGTTAAAAATCTACGCATGCTCAGAATCAAGTCGACGCATGCTTGGAAGCATTGAACTTCGTTTTTTTCAGCACGTCGTTGTGTTTTACGTCACCGCGTTCTGACACGGTCGGTTTTTTAACTGATGGTGTGTAGGCACGACTGACCATCAGTCAGCTTCATCAGTTAACTGATGGAAAAATCCATCAGACCGTTCTCATCAGATTGACCGATCGTGTGTACAGGGCATAAGAGTTGCATGGGGATTCCCAGAACACATATCACAGTAGCATGGAGAAACCCAAAACAATCAGAGTAGCCTGGGGAATATCCCCATTGCAAGAATAGAGTAGTGTGGGGATTATTTTGGGCACAGAATCACAGAAACTTTGAGATTTCCAGCACAAGAATCACAGTAGCTTTGTGGAACTTGGCCGAGTTACAGTATCATGGGCAAATCTGACACAAGAATCAAAGTAGTGTAGGAAGACCAAGCAAACGGTTTACAGTAGCACAGGGAAACCTGGCACTAGAAACTCGGCAGCTCACTGCTGTGGATCTGAAGATTTCCCTAACTTACGCCTAGTTTACACCAATGTGTTTTTAGTGCGTTTTCAATTTTGCACACTACAGGCCATTTAACATGATGTCCTACAGGTGACGTTGACATCTATGCGTTTTCAACCTGTGCATTTTTTGGAAAGGGTCAGGGGCTTTTTTGCTCTCAACAGGTTGTGTTTTTTGTTCTATAGACTTCAATGTAAACACAGCAGAAACACATTAAACATGCATGTGAAAAAAACGCAAAATGCACCAAGAAAATTCACCAACCGCAACCTGCATAGGTATGATCCAGGCCTTCAGCTCAAATGAAAGCATTGTCTACAGTAAGTCCCCTACTTACTATTGAGTTCCGTTCTGGGAGCTTTTTCATAAGTCTAAAGCCTCATACACACGATCGGACATTTCCGTGGATTTTTGTCTGAAGGGGTGTTGGCAGTGAACTTGTTCTGCATACACACGGCAGGACATTTTCAGCCAACATTCACCAAATCACATGTTTTTTTTAACTCTTTAGCGCCTTCCTTTGGGCATTTTCTGCTATTGTCTGATGTTTAGCATTGGTTCTGAGCATGCGTGTTTGTACTTTGGATTCTAGTCTGATGGACTTGTGTACACACACGGTCGGATGATCCGACGTAACACATTTGTTGTCGGAAATTTTGAGAGCATGCACCGCGAACATTTGTCCGTGGAAATTCCAACAATAATTGTCCGATGGAGCATACAGACGGTCGGACTGTCCAATAAAACACGTCCGTCGGACCGGTGTTGTCGGAAAGTCCGATCGTGTGTATGGGCCTTAACAAAGATCAGTGCTTGCAGACAAAGGTTGCGAGCGCAGATCAGTGTGTTCTGGTGGTGGGGGGGTCCCCCTGTCAGAACACAATAGCGCAGCTGGGGAGATCACTGCACCAACATTGTTTGCGTTGGTGTGGCGATCTGTAAAATACATGTTTGACAGATCGCAACTCGAGGGTTGGTATGTAGGGGACTTACTGTACAATCAGATTTGCTAAGGATACAGTGTGCCGTATGTAGCCACAGTATCTCGCTGATGTTTCATGCCAAATGACTTGCTCTTAGTTTAAAAAGCCATAATATCAATACACAGTTGAAAACTGTATGCAATATTTGGCCTTTTTGATCAATGTTTATTCAGTGACATTTCGAATTATACACATTTCTAAGGACAAGTCTCCAAAATCTGTCCCTTGACAGTCAGTAACAGTTAGCAAAAGGTACATCTTTTTTTCTGTAAAATGTGTATTTATTTTTGATGTTACATCCACTGAAGAATAGGACTGCCCCCTCTTTAATCTAGTATAACATGTTTTAATGTATATCTGCTGAAAAGCTTATCTATTATCACGTAATCAGTCTGGCATAGGCTACCAAAACACCTGCCCACATGCCATCCATATGCCCCTTATCTGCTGCAGATTTTGTTTATGATAAGCATTTCCAGTGTATTACACTAAAGCCAGGGATAAAGCGCCTTAGATCACTGTGACCTTGGTACAGGATTCCCAGTCCATCCTCTCTTTGCTAAGACAAATAATGTATCTCTGCACATTCCCTTTGTGCTTTTCACCCAGTTGTCAGAATAATCCAGTCTGGCCTACAAGCGGGTAGGCCCCTTGCACATTGTCATACTATTTTACTGATGTTTATATGCAGGATCTTGCTGGCAGAAATATTATGTGGAAAAAAATATTACGTTCTATACATACACATGCGTACAGATGCGTAAATGTGCATAGGCATATACTGTACATGCAAAAAGTTCTTCTCCATCCTCTTCAATCTGCAAGTGTTGCAATTTACATATATATGCCTAAATTACTGCACTCAGACATACAATTTTCTTTTTTTTTTATGGCTCTGAGGTAGGGTTGCACTGTTTTTTTTTTTTTTTTTTAACGGCGAGTAACGATACTTTTGGTCAAGTCCTCGCCGATACCGAGTACCGATACCTTTGCGGTGCAATTTGAGCCCATACAAAATTAATGGGCTCAAATTGCACTGCAAAGAATCTAAAGTGATTTGAACAGTGATACAGTGCGATTCCTGTCCAAATTGCACGTGGCTTCCCGCACCACTCCTGTGTGAACCCAGGCTGAATTCAATATGACAAGCCGTTTATGCTCAAATTGCACCACAAAGGTATCGTTTCCAGGTATCGGAGCCTTAGTCATCTTTCAAATGCTTAGTATCGGCATCGGTATCGGTGCAATCCTACTCTCCAATAGAAAACAATGCATCTGTGTTCAGATCCATAGAAAACAAAATGTACGGCCTCGTACACACGATAGGTTAAACAGAGGACAACGGTCTGATGGAGCTTTTTCATCGGTCAAAACCGATCGTGTGTGGGCCCCATAGGTTATTTAACCATTGGTTAAAAAAAAGCCAACTTGTTTTAAATTTAACCGATGGATTCCTAACCGATAGGTCAAAACCGATCGTTAGTAGGCACAACCACCGGTTATAAATCCACGCATGCTCAGAATCAAGTCGACGCATGCTTGGAAGCATTGAACTTCGTTTTTTTCAGCACGTCGTTCTGTTTTACGTCACCGCGTTCTGACACGATCGTTTTTTTAACCGATGGTGTATAGGCGCGACGGACCATCAGTCAGCTTCATCGGATGGACTGATCGTGTGTACGCGGCTTTACAGTGTCTTCAATGCTATAGGATGCTTAAGCTCTTTATGTAGTCACCTCATACATATCTGGTTTATAGTTACCGTAGCTGGAACTGGTATAGACCAGCCTTTTCCCACCAGGGTGTCTTCAGGTTATTTCAGGGGTACCTTGGCAAAATGCTTAGAAATTGCCCAAAAATTGTATGCAAGGCAGTGGAAAGATCAAGCCAACCTTTTAATTACACAAAGCCACAGGTTTTTATTGTGCACCATTACAGCCTTCGAGCTGTCAGCATCCTAACAACCACTGATGTCATTGGTTGATAAGGAGGACATTGGGCACCTGCACAGCATCCTTGTTTGATCCTCCCCTGCCCCTCTCCATCAGCACTGGGGGCCACATTAGCTGAGAAACTGAGGGAGAAGAGAAACATTGGAATACTAGTCAGTACCAGTGTGCAAAGTATATTTGCTTTGGAAGAATAAATTACCTCTAATGTTGACTGTCCTACATGTGTGGATGTTGCTGCATTATGTAAAACTTAGTTTTGTTTTTGACATTTTGGAATGGGGTGCCTCAAGATTGTGGAGAATTTTAAAGGGTGCCTTGACAGAATAAAGGTTGAGAAACACTGATATAGACAACCCACTTGCACACAAATAAAATAAAAAGACACAAACGCTATTTCTACCTAATGAGTGCTTTAGCAATGTGACCAGCAATAACTTCTCTCTAACAGCTATACCTCTGGAACCTACAGGCATTTTGTTTCCTATGCGGACCAGAGTTAAGATCACAGTGTGCACACATTTTAGCTCAGACAATGCCCCAAAAAATCCTCTGGTAAGGAACTGACATACTGTACATCCTATACAGATGGTACTGCCTCAAAGCTCAGAAGACCAATATATAGTGCCTTGAAAAACTATTCATACCCCTTTAATTTTTTTAAATTTTGTCATGTTACAACCAAAAACTTAAATTTATTTTATTGGGATTTAATGTAATAGACCAGGGGTCTCCAAACTGCTGCCCGTGGGCCAGATGTGGCCCTTTGCTAGCCTTTATCCGGCCCTTGAGGCACTATTCCTCCCACTGACACCAACAATGGTGCACTTTGTTTTCCACTGATACCAACGATGGGATACTATACCGCCTACTAATACCAATAATGGGGCACTACTACTGACCACCAATCCCAAATCCATATTTATTCTCACTGATGCTGGGCCTCGGCACATTTTCTACCCCTGCTGGCCACAATCTGGCCCTCCTAAAGTCTGAAGAACAGTAGACTGGCCCTTTGTTTGAAAACGTTTGGAGACCCCTGTAATAGACCAACACAAAGTAGCACATAATTGTGAAGTGGAAGGAAAATGATAAATGTTTTTTATTTATTTTTTACAAATAATAATGTGAAAAGTGTGGCATGCATTTGTATTCAGCCCCAGTCCATACTTTGTAGAACCACCTTTCACTGCAATTACAGCTGCAAGTCTTTTTGGGGATGTCTCTACCAGCTTTCCACATCTAGTGAATGAAATTGTTGCCCATTCTTGTTTGCAAAATAGCTCAAGCTCCATCAGAATGGATGGGAGAGCGTCTGTAAACAGCAATTAAAGTCTTGCCACAAATTCTCAATGTGATTTAGGTTTGGACATTGACTGGGCTATTCTAACACATGAATATGCTTTGATCTAATCCATTTCAATGTAGCTCTGGATGTATATTTAGGGTTGTTGTCCTGCTGGAAGGTGAACCTTCACCCCAGTCTCAAGTCTTTTGCAGACTTTCATGCCTCGTACACACGCTCGCAGGCATCAGATTTTCTTCTAAGATTGCCCTGTATTTGGCTCCATCCATCTTCCCATCAACTCTGACCAGTTTCCTTGCCCTTGCTGAAGAAAATAAAAGTATGGTGTGTTCAGGGTGATGTGCAGTGTTAGGCCCTGTACACACGATCTGTCCAAACTGATGAAAACGGACTTAAGTTCAGTTTCATCAGTCCAAACTGACAGTGTGTGGGCCCCATCAGTCAGTTATCCTTCGGTCCAAAAATTTAGAACTTGCTTTAAAATTGAACTGATATACACCCGCGCATGCTCAGAATCAAGTCGACGCATGCTTGGAAGCATTGAACTTTGTTTTTTTCAGCACGTCGTTGTGTTTTACGTCACCGTGTTGGACTTGATCAGTTTTTTAACTGATGTTGTGTAGGCACATCAGACCATCAGTCAATTTCATCGGTTAACCAATGAGAACAGTCCTTCAGTCCGTTTTCATCAGTTTGGACTGATCGTGTGTACTTGGCCGTAGTTTTCTGCCACACATAATGTTTTTCTTTTCGGCACAAAAAGTAAAATTTTGGTCTCATCTGACCAGAGCACCTTCTTCAAATATTTGCTGTGTCCCCCACATGGCTTCTCGCAAACTGCAAGACTTCTGGGACTTCTTATGGCTTTTTTTCAACAATGGCTTTGTTGCTGCACTTCCATAAAGACCAGATTTGTGGAGTGCATTACTTACTAATAGTTGTCCTGTGGACAGATTCTGCCACCTGAGCTGTAGCTCCTCCAGAGTTACTATGGGCCTCTTGGCTGCTTCTCTGACTAATGCTCTTCTTGCCCAGCCTGTAAGTTAGGTGGACGGCCATGTCTAGGTAGGTTTGCAGTTGTGCAATACTCTTTCCATTTTCGAATGATGTATTGAACAGTGCTCAGTGAGATGTTCAAAGCTTTGGATATTTTTTTAGAACCTAACCCTGGTTTAAACTTCTCCAAAACGTTATCCCTGACCTGTCTTGGGTGTTCCTTGGCCTTCATGATACTGTTTGTTCACTAAGGTTCTCTAACAAACCTGTGAGGGCTTCACAGAACGGCTGTATTTATACTGAGATTAAATTACACACAGGTGGATTCTATTTACTAATTAGGTTACTTTTGAAGGCAAGGCACTGTAAGAAGTGTAGATGAGGATAGGAAGGGGGACAAGCTATTCAGAATCGAACAAGGCCCTCTCTTTCACCAGTTCCTTGTTGATACTTGAGACCCACGTTGATTGCAAACCTGAAAAATTAGAAATGTGTGCTTATTCTTTTGGATACATGGGCTGTAATAATTATGTTTTAGCTTAACAACTTACCATTGGTCTACGAAGGGTGGCCTTGTTGACAACAATAAAACATGGAGGTGAGAAGAGGAAGGCCCAAGCTTATCTTTGGGAGCTAAAGCTAACAGTTCCATAACAGAGCACCTGGAGTTTCTAAAAACATCTGGGATCTCTGGATGACCACTCTTCAAGGTTTGATGATTTCCTGACAGACTCTAGCTAAGTGCTATCATAACAATAGGGCATATTCTGTATACAGTATATATATACACAGTGGAACCTCGGATTGCAAGTAACGCAGTTAACGAGCATTTCGCAATACGAGCATTGTATTTTTAAAAATCCTAACTCGGTTTGCAAGTGTTGTAAAACAAGCAGGATTCAGGCCAAAGCGGTGTGCAGTACTGCGTTTAGCCGTTTGGAAATGCACAGAAAGGCCCGAGGACAGCTCGGCTGACTTTGGCAAATCTTCTGAGTCTTTCCGAGGTTTGTAGAGCTCAGCCATTGTGTCCTCGGGCCTTTCCGGTCGTTTCCGAGCCTCTCCAGAGCCCCTCCACCTCTGCCCACATGCGGTATTGCATGCAATTGAAGTCAATGCGGAACTAATTATTTTAATTTCCATTGACATCAATGGGGAAACTTGCTTTGATATGCGAGTACTTTGGATTACGAGCATTCCCCTGGAACAGATTATGCTCGTAATCCGAGGTTCCATTGTATATATATATATATGGCAAAGGGGATGAGTATCAAAGGACGGTTCAGACCATTGAGCAGCCGGTGGAACAAATTTAATAGACATATTCACCTAACCATATGTCAACCATAGGCCAACAGAGAACTACGGTATTTCATTTTACAGACGGTCGTAAAATACCTATTAGACATAACGCTTACATTAGTGAAGTGCTAATGGCAACCTAAAGTGCATCACTTTGAGTCACCTAAACTAATATTAGTACTACTTTTATATGGCTCTTATTTTACACACTTATATATCATTTTACATGGTGGTGTTCAATTGCAGTGGGAGACACAGAGGAAGACAATACCTCACTCTTAATGGTTTGCCACGAATTACAGCATTACTTTGATTAAACAAAAATAAAAAGTTCAATCAAAAATGTAAAAATGTTTTAAAACACAAAATAAAAATAATTTCAGGTGTCAGTATGTTATTGTTCTTGATTCAAGGGTCTTTATGTCATTGTTCTAAACTTAAGTTTTACTATGTCATGGCTCTGGGACCCAAATGTCAATAGTCCATTTTTCTGAGTCTCAAATATCAATCTGTCATTGTTCTTAATCTACTGTACATACACAACATATCAGTGTGCTATTCCTTCAAATTAAATGTACATGAATACATGTGTATAAACAGCAACTAACCCTAAATTCAAATGCAATAAATATAAAATCAACTAAGTGAACAAATTTCAAAGTACAATTTCATAGACGATAATAAAAGGTACAGTCATATTATTAATAAATAAATATAAATCAAATGTACATGCCAAAAGTAAGAAAATAGATAAATACAGTACAATAAAAAGTCCAAATTCATAAAGAAAGTCCAAATGTGTGAAAAGTCCCCCACAAATGGCGATCTCCTAAGTGTGATACACACAACTGAAGTGCCAAAGGACGGGCTCCACCAAAGGGTTAATAGGTTCCTTACCAAAACAATGGATCCCACACAGAGATCACTCTATGCTGCTGCCCCAGAACACTGCACCTGCCAGAGTGGAAACCACCTTCCAACTCCAGGAAATGTGCAGAAGGGATTAAACCACAGAAGGGACCACCATTGTGTAGTATCGTCAAACAAACCGTTTCCTTTATTCAGCAGTAAAACATATATAATATGCAAATACATTAGCATAATGAACAAGCGCCGCCACAGTGTCCTGTCTGTGCGCGTGATGACGTCACATGTTCGGCCCCGCCAAACACGTTTCTCTGTAACAAGTATCTTCAAGCCGTCAGATGGCACTGCAATAAAATAGGAATGACCCTGTGATGGACATCACTGCATAGGCTCAGGAATACAATCACTGTCTGTGAACACAGTTCGCTGTGCCATCCAAAAATCCAAGGTAAAGTTATATCATGCAAAGAAGAAGCCATATCTGAACATGATCCAGAAATGGCGCTGTCTTCTCTGGACCAAAGCTTATTTAAGATGGTTGAAATCTGTTCTGTGGTCAGATGAATCACAGTTTAACTTTCTTTTTGGCAACCATGGGCACCATGTTCTCTGGATTAAAGAGAAGGATATTCCAGCTTGTTATCAGCACTTAGTTCAAAACTCTGCATCTCTGATGGT
The DNA here is from genome assembly GCF_905171775.1 of Rana temporaria. Lineage (NCBI taxonomy): Eukaryota > Metazoa > Chordata > Amphibia > Anura > Ranidae > Rana > Rana temporaria. Next base: position 23,843,986 of record NC_053500.1, on the reverse strand, counting down.
ATGGGGGTGCATTAGTGTGTATGAAATGAGCAGCTTGCCCATCTGGAAAGGCAACATCAATGCTGAATGATATAGCTAGGTTTAAAGGAGAAGTCCAGCCTGGGGTTATTTGGCTGGGCTTCTCCTATGGGTCACAGGAGTGCTATACGTTTGGCAGTCCTGTGACCCGTTTTCAGAAGAGAGTGGACTGAAGTCTGCTCTCTGCTGACGTCACCAGGATCAGTCTAGGCACCGCGTCATGCCACTTGGGTAGTCTGGATCCGCCAGGTGCCTGGACTGATGGTCGTCTCAGCCTCTCAGCGAAATACTGGGAGGCTGAGATAACTGCTCCCCAACTCTTCACAGCTCAGCGCTACAATGAGTGTGGAGAAGCAGAGCAGGAGAGATGCTGACTGACAGGCAGCAGCTCTCCGCTCGGGGAGGTGAGAGAACTGTGCCATTGGCGGTGTTTGGTGGCTCGGTTCTCAGTGAAGAGGCGGCAGGGGACAGATACAGCATTGGTCCGATGCTGCATCTACCTAGGTAAGTATGAATATGGAATAAAAAGAAGTCCCATACTTCTTTTTGAAGAGTAGCATATGCTCCCATCCAGACAACATCTTGCTCAGGGAAGGCCTTGCATATTACATCAGGACAAATGCTAAACCGCATTTGTCATCCATGACAACAGCATGGCTTCGTAGTGGAAGAGTCTGGGGGGGTTAACTAATGTTTATTGCATGTGATAACTCATTTGCATAAATTATTGCATACAGTAAAAAAAAAGTTAATTCACAAAAAAACGATTATGTTGTATTTATCGCAAAGTGAAAAATGTGGCAGTAAATTTTGCCAACGGTTTTTGCCAATTCACAAATATCATTCTGCTTTGTCTGCTTGACCATCCTAGAGATAAGTGGTCACAACCATTTGGTATGAGTCCCTGATTACTTTAGTGGTATGCCACTGAAAAATCCTGCATTCAATCACTTGGTGGTGGAATATACACATATTCTTGGACCATTTTTCTTATTTTTTATTCCAAAGACTCATGTTTTACTAAGGATTTCATCATCTGCTTTTTGCACAACGCACTTTATTTTTATTCACATGTTTACTGTGTCACAGCATTATAAGGAGTGTTATATTCATTGACTAGCTTGATTTATTTTTTGTTTATGCATGTTACCTTGTTCTATATAACTTGTTTTTATCGCTGCAGTCTTTGCTTTTCATTTTATGTTTTTGGACGGTATATCACCCTTTTTTACAATCTATGTTTTGTGCAGTGTTTCCCAAAGTACAGAGGTTCCGGACTGTGATATTAATCTTCCAAATGGTATGTATAACCATTTTTGGAATCTCTAGGACTTGAGCATTTCTATTTACTTTATTTTTTCTTTTTGTATTATTATATTTGCAATGTAACCATTAATATGTTGAGTTGTTATGTTGGAATGAATATTAATAAAACCCTTTGTAAAAGAAAATATTTGGCATATTTTGAAACGATATGACAAAGAAGACCCAGGACTGTTGAGCAGTTAGAATCCTACCTATTAGGCAAGAATGGGACAACATTCCTCTCCCAATACTCCAGCAACTGGTCCCAGTTCCCAGAGGTTTACAGAGTCTTTTTAAAGCGGGGGTTCACCCTAAAAAAAAAAAAATCTTTATCTACCATCCAAACGAGCATACTAGCGTCAGCTACAGTATGCCTTTTTTTTTTTTTTTCGCTGTACTTACAGTTTAATCCGTAACTTTCGTTTCAGACTCCGGCGGGGAAATGGGCGTTCCTATGAAGATGGGAACATGATTGACGGCCGGCTATGGCGCGTCACACGTTCCGAAAAAAGCCGAAATAGGACGGAGACATATACGGCGCCTGCGCAGTCAGCTCCTAGTCTGTGCGCAGGCGCCGTATAGCGACGTGAAGAGCCGAGTCCTACTCCGGCTATTTTCGGAACGTGTGACGCGCCATAGCCGGCCCTCAATCATGTTCCCCTCTTCATAGGAACGCCTTTCCCCGCCGGAGTCTGAAACGAAAGTTACGGATTAAACCGTAAGTACAGCGCAAAAAAAAAAAAGGCATACTGTAGCTGACACTAGTATGCTCGTTTGGATGGTACATAGTTGTGTTTTTGGGTGAACCTCCGCTTTAAAGGGTAGTAAGTTCACCTTTACAGAAAAACCTGTAAGGTGAACTTACACAGGGCCCCTTTTCTCCCATAAAAAGGGACCTTCAGGAGCATTCTCATTGGCCGGCGCCGTCACAATCAGAACCCGCCTGTCCTCTCAGCAGGGAAGAAGAGGAGTGAATGCTGAGAGGATTTCTAAACTCCGGACCCCTAAAGTGGCCATACCGAGGCTGAGAATGGGAGATCGCTGCAGGTCAGCGTGACGGGGGGGAGGGGGGGGCGAGGTGGGGGTCCTGTGTAAGTTCACCTTACAAATTCTTCTGTAAAGGTGAACTTACACTTTAAAAGAAAAGAGGATGCAACACTGACGTAAACATGGCCCTGTCCCAACTTTTTAGAGACTTGTTGCTGCCTTCAGTTTCCAAACGACCTTATTTTTTTCTTTAAATTGTCCATTTCCCTGTTCAAAAATGTGATTTATAATTTTTATTGTGAATAAAATACGGGTTTATGAGCTATTAAAATCATTGCATTCTGTAGATGTAGATTTTACGCAGCGTCCAAACTTTTTTTGGAATTGGGGTTGTAGATAGATGACCCTGTGTTCTTCCAGTCCTGATAATGTTTTCTGTCTCACCTAGCAGGAGCGGTTCAGTGCAATTCACTCTCTATAGGTGTTCTTTTAATGCTGAAGTGTTAAAAACCATGAGGTGCATTTTCAAGTCTTTTATATTGAATGACTGATTACTGCTGGCGCTGCCAGATTCCATGTCTGTGGCTGCATTTGGAACATCTCCTAATCACTGTGGCTGAACTTTTTTGATTGCCTGACAGCATCCAAGCATTCTGATCACTGGCGCACATTTATTTGTGATGGTATGACCACAGGAAAGTGTATATCATCCTCCCCTAGTGGGCACTTGTTATATTGATGGATGACTGTTATACACAGTATGTGATACCTGATATACTGATATTATACAGCAGTGGAACAGTGTGCTCTATATATAGGGTAATTGTAAGCAATCTGTAATAATAAACTCCAGGGCAAATATTTAAAAAATAAAAATTTAACTACTTGTGGAACTCCCACACAGGCAAATTGACTTACTGGTACATCGTAGCCTGTTTCTGGGTTTAGGGGCGTGCGCATGTCATGCAGTCTGTCAGCAGGTCCTGGCCAATGATTCATGGCTGGGACCTGCTGATCGCCTCTGTCCAATCACAGCCTAGATCCCTGTGTTGACAATCCGTACAGAGAGAATAATCTCTCTTTCTTAACCCTGCAAAGCAGGAATAAGAAACAAAGGGCCAGATTCAGGTACATTTGGTGTATCTCTGCGTCGGCGTAACATATCCGATTTACGTTACGCCGCCGCAAGTTTTTCAGGCAAGTGCTTTATTCACAAAGCACTTGCCTGTAATGTTGCGGCGGGGTAGCGTAAATTACCCGGCGGAATTCAAATTCGGCAGGTAGGGGGCGTGTATCATTTAAATGAAGCGCGTCCCCGCGCCGAACGAACTGCGCATGCGCCGTCCGTAAAATATCCCAGTGTGCATTGCTCCAATTGACGTCGCAAGGACGTCATTGGTTTCGACGTGAACGTAAATGACGTCCAGCCCCATTCATGGACGACTTACGCAAACGACGTAACTTTTTAAAATTTCGACGCAGGAACGACGGCCATACTTAACATTGGCTGCTCCTCATATAGCAGGGGCAACTTTACGCCGGGATAAGCCTAACGTAAACGTTGTAACTTTACTGCGTCGGCCACACGTACGTTCGGGAATTCACGTATCTAGCTAATTTGCATACTCAACACGGAAATCTACGGAAGCGCCACCTAGTCGGATCTAAATTGCAGTTTAGATCCGACGGCGTAAGAGACTTACGCCTGTCGGATCTAATGGATATTTATGTGTAACTGATTCTAAGAATCAGTCGCATAGATACGACGGCCCAGATTAGGACTTACGATGGCGTACATGGCACTTGTGAAGTGGAAGGAAAATGATAAATGGTTTTCATAAATTTTTACAAATAAGTATCTGAAAAGTGTGGTGTGCATTTGTATTCAGCCCCCCAGAATCAGTTTTGTAGAACCATCTTTTACTGCAATTACAGCTGCAAGTCTTTTTGGGGATGTCTCTTCATATCAGCTTTGCACATCTAGAGAGTGACATTTTTGCCCATTCTTCTTTGCAAAATTGCTCAAGCTCCGTCAGATTGGATGGAGAGTGTCTGTGAACAGCAATTTTCAAGTCTTGCCACATATTCTCAATTGGATTTATGTCTGGACTTTGACTGGGCCAGACTCCTGCCATAAAACTGGCAGCCGAAGTGTCACTTTAGGTTGCTGGGAGGAACAGGCCTCTGCCACAGACCCGGCTCTAGGGACCTCTGCTACAGGCCTAATATTTGGATGAGCTGAACAATTTGAGCGAATCCTCCCAGTAAATTAAGTCAGGGTCACCGGGTGACAGTTGAAGTGTACCTGTCAATGTCCCAGTCACCAGATCCCCGATGGCTCGTTCAAGCCCTGTTGGACAACCTGCCTCCGGGTTCTCCTCAAGCCGACCCCCCATCGAACGGCATCCAGCCAGTAAGTCACTGGGGCCCCTTTCAGCAACATGAAAATTCTGCGTAGCATGCGACCCCGGCCTGGTAGGCCATCACCGGGGTCCGTTGGATGCGCGCACCCTAAAGGTGGATGCCGCACCTGGAACCTGCGAAGAACCACAAAAGATGGCGTCTGCCACAGATATACTCTCCCCCAGTATGCCTCGCAAGGGAAAACTCCTCTAATTGGTTGCTGGGGAAAAGTGGCTCTGCCAGAACCCCTCTAGCGCCAACTGTCGCCCAGGGTTGGAAACGACACCCCTGGAGCGCAGACTGACCTACAGGACAGTTCAGGAATGACAGCAGCCCAAATTTAGCAAATTGTAAATGGGAGCAAAATAACCCTCCCATTCCCCACTAACTTTAGCGTAGTGCCCATACTGAAAGTAAGGTGGCGCTACAAATGTCAATTAAATTGTGACATCGCTCAGGCCTGAAGACTGGCTGCACAGAAACTGATCATATCATTGCGTGCTACCAAAAAAGGGGCATGTGTACTGCCTATGTAAATGGACCAAGCTTTTCAGTGTGAACCAGGTTACCGGGCAAAAGGGCCAACAGTAACTTATGGCACCAGAGGGTGTCTGCTATGCAGAGGGTGGTTAATTTCAAGATGACAGATTTGCTTTAAATCTAAAGACCACACCTGTCACTATAAACTCTATTTGTCAAGGTCTTCTTATCGTGCGGATTTGCAATACGTTTGAGTTTGTAGATTCTTTCCCTATGTCATTCTCTTGAATCACATCCAAGTTGCTTCCGCAGTGTTTAGACTTTTTGTCTTTATCTCGCCGAAGTCTGCAGATAATGGAGCCTAAGTGTAGTAGGTTGAAATCATTGTCAAACAGGAAGTTCACGCTTTATAAACACAATTTTTAATAGAGGACAACTGCACACGTCTTCCATTCCTTTAAAGTGAAAATCCACCTTTTAATGCAAAGACAATCACATGATTACCGCTCCTTTCCATGAGTTCATACATATTATTGAAATGTTTACCTTCATTTAAAATAGCCCCATACATTTATCATTCATTATCATTATATGATTCTGTGCCTATGCTTTTCTACATATGGTGTAATATGGGTGGGACTTTTTGAATGTCCGACCCCTGACCCACTTATCATGGGACTAGAGTTAATGGTACTACTCCAGAAGTGCAATAAAAGGCTTATTGAATCTAGTTACTAAGCTAATCCACAATTTTGAAAGCTATACCTTCAGTCCTGGATACCAAATATATACCAAGCGCCTTGAGGCGATTCAGTTCCCATGTGTAGCGCTATATACGTTTTTCATTCATTCAGTCCTATACTAATATGGAAGCCATTGCATGTCAAAATGCTTGTCACCAACATTTGCATGCACAACCCTTGACATACTAGTTTTTTCTGCTCTTTATTCCTGTAACAGATCACCGTCACACTCCACTATCCAATATTATAGCCATATATTGTAACCAAGAACGAGACGAGACTAACTTAGAACTGAACATGGAACTGTTTATTAGAACAAGAATACAGTCTTATATACAATTCAGAAGGAGCCCCCCCCCCCCTCTTGATCATATTATTCTAACAATACAATTGTAACCAGAAACATAAATTAACATGAGCTAATTAACTAGTCATTTACCCAGCCTAGGTGACTCAGAGGTAAGACCTTTTAGGTCAGCCTTGTCATTTTTTAGGTCAGAAGACACAACACACATTTTCATAAATAAAAAAAAGGACACCTTCTCACAAGGTCCCAGAATCAGCGGTTAAGTACATAGGAGGGAGTGGTCAGAAACAGCTGTCAGAGTAAAGGGGGCTCTCAAGCCCTGTTCACATCGCTGCATAGCGGGAACTCGCGTTTTTTGTTTAGCGAGGGGGAGGCGTTTTGGAGCAAAAGAAAAGGATCGGGGGAGGGTTGCTCTGTGCAAAACCAATGCACAGAGCAGGTAAGTATAGGCATGTTTGTTATTTTTATTTTAAAAAGCAGAGCTTTATAACCACTTAAAGGGTTGGGTTGAAGAATAAACCTGATGGGCCAGATTCTCAAAGGGCTTACGACGGAGCAAGGCCATTTGCGCCGTCGTAAGTCCTAATCTGGCCCGGCGTATCTATGCGACTGATTCTTAGAATCAGTTACGCATAGATTTCCATTAGATCTGACAGGCGTAAGGCTCTTACGCTGTCAGATCTTAGATGCAATTTTGTTTCCCGCCGCTAGGTGTCGCCGACGTCGTTTTCCCCGTCGTCTATGCAAATTAGCTATTTACGCGAGATCCCCGAACGTACGCGCGGTCGACACAGTGAATTTACGACATTTCCGTAGCATTTGCGACACGTAAAGTTGCCCCTGCTATATGAGGGGCAACCAATGTTAAGTATGGCCGTCGTTCCCGCGTCGAAATTTAAAAATGTACGTCGTTTGCGTAAGTCATCCGTGAATGGCGCTGGACAGCATTTACGTTAACGTCGAAACCAATGACGTCCTTGCGACGTCATTTAGCGCAATGCACGTCGGGAAGTTTTAGGGACTGCGCATGCGCAGTACGATCGGCGCGGGAACGCGCCTAATTTAAATGATCCACGCCCCCTACCTGGATCATTTGAATTAGGCGGGCTTGCGCCGGAGGATTTGCGCTACGCCGCCGCAACTTTACAGGCAAGTGCTTTGTGAATCAAGCACTTGCCCGTAAAACTTGCAGCCGCGTAGCGTAAACAAGATACGTTACGCCCGCATAGTTTTACGCTAGGATACGAGAATCTTGCCCGATGTGTTTAAAGCGCTGGAAAAAAAAACAATAGCATAATGTGCTAGCATGCATCACATACTAGCACAATATGAAATACTTACCTTAGAATGAAGTCCCCGCAGTTGCGCCTGGTCACCGCTGAGGGGCTGACATTTCCCCCTGGCATTTCTTCTGGGTTTGTAGGATCCGGCACTGTGAGTGGCCAGAGCCATGATGACGTCACTCCGCTCCGGCAAGGAAATTCAGAGCGCATGCGCCGCTGACATCAGAGGCTGCATGCAGGGTGAACATCTCCTAATCCGTGCAATTTAGGAGATATTAATTTTACTTACAGGTGAGCCTTATTATAGGCCTTATTATAGGCTTACCTTTAGGTAAAAATCACCAAGTGGACAATGCAACCACTTTAAATGGTTTATTTGAATTTATATTAACTCTGTAATGAAACTTTTTTTTCTTCAGCCGGTATTGCTGGCAGCGCTTAGTGCGGCATTTTACCCCCTCTTTTGGCAACAAGAATAATAGGAAAGAACAGGACTGTTTATACAGTGCATGAAAAATGAAAGGCTTCCACTGCTGTTTAGTATCTAACATAGCACAGATTAGACACAGAGTAAAATGCTTTGTGAAACACTTGAAGGTAATTGCTGTTCCTGGCAACCAGGGTCTCTGCTGTCAATTCCTCTGTCCGCTATGACAAAATAACGGGTTTTCTAAATGGAGGCAGACCTCATACGGGGCAGAACGCCCAGGAGTTTACTGCATTTTCAAATTCTAGAATTGCCCTGTTTTTGCTGATTTTAAGGGGAACCTTTAAAGTAGATGTAAACCCAATCACTAAAATCTCATGTACTGTAAACTTTAACAATTTCAAAAGTTATCAATAGCTTTTTTTTTAAATGTGCAGCTGCTATTAAAATAATTACTATTCATGGTGCTTGTCTTTGCCGCAACAGTTTTACATTACACCAAATATTCTGTTGCATGCGGTTCCTGTAATGTTCAAAAATTCATTTTTTTAAATCTTACTTTCAGTTAAATCAGATGTTTCCAAACTTTCTAAACAAAGGACCAGTCTACTGTCTCTCTGACTTTAGAGGGGCCGGACTGTGGCTCCCTGAGGGAGAAGAACATGCCCCAGAATCAGTGGGAGTAAATAAAGCCATGGCCTTGATGGTTAGTGGGAGTAAAAAAAATTATAGTGCCGGTAGTCAGTAGGTGTCAGTGGGAAGAATAGTGCCCCATCATTGGTGTCAGTGGGAGAAATAGTATCACATCATTGGTGTCTATTTCAGGAATAGTGCCCATCATTGATGCCAGTGCGAGAAATAGTGCCCCATCGTTGGCGTCAGTGGGAAGAATAGAGCCCAATAGTTGGTGTCAGTGGGGGAAGAATAGCGCCCCATCGTTGGTGTCAGTGGGAAGAATAGCGCCCCATCATTGGTGTCAGTGGGAGGAATAGTGCCCTATCATTGGTGTCAGTGGGAGAAATTTTGCCCCATCATTGATATCAGTTGGAGGAAACACTAGGGGGCGAGTAAGGAGTTAAATGTGTTCCCTAGGAGCGATTCTTACTGTGGGGGGAGGGGACTGACTAAGGGAGGTGACCCTATATACAAGGGACACACCATCGGTCTCCTCTCCCTGACAGGACGTGAATCTGTGGGTTTACACCCACAGATCCACGTCCTTGGCTTGGCTGATCGGCTTGGTACCTGGCGGACATCGAGGCAGCCAAGCACGCGTATCGGCATCTCAGTGACGCGGAGGAGCCAAGGACGTCAATAGACGGCCTCCCGGACCTGAATAGCCACCTTGTGGCCGTCATTTTACAATGGCCCGGGCTTCAAGAAGAAAAAAAAAAAATGTAAACCAAATTTTATTTAGCATGATCCACAAAACTATTATAGGGCTCTGCATAAAAACCAATCATCTTTCGGGGGGTTTTTTTGTCAAAGCTTAAAGAGGTTGTAAAGTCAGAAGTTTTTTTTTATCTTAATCCATGCTATGTATTAAGATAAAAAGATATGTATTAAGATAAAAAGCCCCCCCCCCCAAAAAAAAACTTACCTGAGGTCTCTCTCTATCCAGCGATGTCCACGAGTGTCTCAGCCATCCGAGTGTCTCTACCCTGATTGTCTGTGACACAGCAGCGACGCCATTGGTTCCCACTGCTGTCAATCAAAGCCTGCTAGCCAATCAGGAGTGAGAGGGGGTGGGGCTGGATCAGGTGCCCCTGTCTGAATGGACACAGAGAGCTGTGACTCAGCTTAGGTGCCCCCATAGCAAGCTGCTTGCTGTGGGGGCACAGAACAGGAGGGAGGGGCCAGGGTGAGTGAGTGAGAAACTTGTATAGCGCAACACATGCGAACTGAATCGCCTCAGGGCCAGGAGCACAGAAGGGGGACCTGGGCTGCTCTGTGCAAATCAACTACAACAGAGCAGATAGGTAAAACATGTTTGTTATTTTTATAGGAAAAAAACAAGACTTTACAATCACTTTACTTGAACAGACTGAAGTTAGAAGCTGATTGACTACCATGCACAGCTGCATCAGATTCTGAGTGCTCCGGTTTTAGTAATACCCCATACACACTATACAACTTTTGTTGTCAGATTTCCTTTAGATTTACCAAAACCATGTAGTGCAAGGGCCTGCCTGATTGCATACAAATTGAAACTCTTAGGTCGCGTACACACCATCGGTCCAAACCGATGAAAACGGACCGAAGTTCAGTTTCATCGGTCCAAACCGACCGTGTGTACGGCCCATCGGTCTTTTGTCCTTCGGACAAAAATTTGAGAACTTGCTTTAAAATCGAACCGATGGACCGCTGACCGATAGGTCCAAACCGATGGTTAGTACACAAAAGCATCGGTTCAAAACCTGCGCATGCTCAGAATCAAGTCGACGCATGCTTGGAAGCTTTGAACTTCGTTTTTTTCAGCACGTTGTGTGTTTTACGTCACAGCGTTCTGACCCGATCGCTTTTTGAACTGATGGTGTGTACGCACATCAGACCATCAGTCTGCTTCAGCGGTGAACAGATGAAAAAGGTCCGTCGGACCATTCTCATCGGATGGACCGGTCGTGTGTACGCGGCCTTAAAGTTTGATCTCATATTATATGGTTTTAGTAAATCTGAAGGAAAAAATCTACAGAAAATGGTTATAGTGTGTATCAGGCTTAAATCTCCCCCATTGTTTTTCCATCACCTGACTGGTCCTGCAGGTTATGGTCTCTGCATCTCACAGTGGAAGCACAGGACCGTCTGAAGACCTATTAATCCCGGCCCATACCATACCAGAGTCAGAAAGTTTTTTTTAGATACAGATTCACATGAGGATTTAAAAGGATAACCCTTCAAATATTAAAAGGTGGAACTTCCCTTTAAGTAACCTATCACTGTTATCACTCAGTGCACTCCTGAAATGTAATCTTTTGTTGAGACAACCTCTATAGCCCTAATTCCACCCTCTCAGTTCCTGAACCTGACTCCCTAATGCCAGTATCGCTTTCAAAGCCCTAGCATTCCTGGAAAGATTGCATTAAAAGCTTTTAAAACTGGCTCTGGCATTACAGCATAGAACAGAGTTGCCAATGGGGTCTTTGGTTTAAAGGTAAAGCTCTGATATTTTCAAGAGCTCATAAAATGTTCGCCCAGTCACAGCATGTCATTTTTCATTATTATTTTTTTTATGCTGAAATACAAATTTTTATTTACCTGCAGCTGTCCAGCCTGTCTAAGAAATTTTAGAGAATATTTCTAGTTTTGCAGGCCAAATGTAGATAACACTTACTTTATCATTGCTACATGTCCCCAATAACATAACATAACCTGGAAAAAATGTAAAATATTTTTAAGTTCATTTTACTTGCTTAAAAATCTTAAGAAGTTCTACCCTTCTATGTCTGGAAAAGAGGGGGTTGTGGAGTAATGTTTAACATGATTAACTCTGCCTGAACTGTGCTGGAAGATCTTATTATTCATTGTAAACTAGATTTGTTTTAATTTATTTTTATTAATTTTATTAACATTACATAACATAACAATCAAAATCAACATATACATACACATAATATAACATTCATTCAAAATAAACATACACGTATATAGTACTCCTTGAGTATGCATACCCCCAAAACATTTTAAATACTCCTTAGTATACATAAAATTCCAAGATTCTCTCAAAACTCCATAAGAAAAAACACAACAGATTCCCCCCGTGCCGTCTTCTCCCCCCTCTGTGCCGTCTTCTCCCCCCTCTGTGCCGTCTTCTCCCCCCTCTGTGCCATCTTCTCCCCCCTCCGTGCCGTCTTCTCCCCCTTCCGTGCCGTCTTCTCCCCCCTCAATTTGATCACTGACTCTGTCCATTCATATAACTGAGCATCGTAACCAGTGTTTACGATGCTTCAGTTTATGAATGGAGAGGAGCTTCTCTCCATTCATTTTAGTTGAGGCTGCAGAGAAAGGGACTGGGGAATCTGTGTCCTTAGTCCCTTTCTCTGTCTTAAAGGGGAGATGTCAGAGGTCTGTTAAGACCCCTGATATCTCTCCAAAGACCCCCAACAGGGCTGATTAAAAAAAAAAAATTGCAATAAATAATAAAAAAAATAAAAAAAACACACACTGACAATCCACTCCCCCCCCCCTAAAAAAAAAAATCACTGTAAAAAAAAATAAAAAAAATACTGCCACTGTCACATGACATTAAAAAAAAGTATCGGTAAACGGTATCGGCGAGTGCTACCGGGACAACCCTAATCAAAAGTGTAGTTCCTATTACATTGTCCCTCACTTCCCTACCGGGGACAAAGCCCACTTGATCTTTCTCTATCCAGTTAGGCATAAAAGGCTTTAGCCTCTCAGCCAAAATCCTAGCATAGATTTCGATTTCTTCATTGATTAAGGATATTGGCCTTAAGCTGGAGCACAATGTTGGATCTTTCCCTTCTTTTACCAAAAGTGATAAAAAAGCCCCTAGCGCTGCCTTGCGTATTTCCAGACCTCCCCAATAGAGTTCATGTATGTCTGGAAATAGGTGAATAAACTTCCTAAAAACTTTTTGAAATATAGAGACATAAATCCATCTGGACCTGGACTTTTATCTACACCAGTACTATTAATTGGCTGTTACATTTCATGTTTAAAGACATCCCTCTCCAATTTTGCAGCGCCCTCTTCTGATATAATTGGGAGTTTTGCCTTCTGTAGATATTGTTCTGTCTTCTTTAGTCTAAGTTGGATATCAAATTTTTTTTTTGGACATTATTCACTCTATATAGGTGTAATATTCCTGGAATACCTTAATGACATTGTTTGTATAATTTTTTAGCTCCCCTTTCCTATCTTTCCTTTTTTTCTATATAATTTACTTTAGTTTTAGTTTTAATTAACCCTGCTAACAGATTCCCTGGTTTATTTCCCATTTCGTATTGTCTTTTAGCTGTTTTATTAAATTAGATTTGAACACTGTCTGTTCTAGCAAAGGGTATATGATCTCATGGCCTGGATCCTGCACTATATGTTAATTGCCTTCTTTTCGAAGCAGTAGAAGCTTCTCATAGAGTTCTGTGTATAAATCTGCTCCAAAAAATAAAGCTCAAAAAAGGTTATAAGTAGCGTTTAGTAGCCTTTAGCAGACTTGTGTATTCAGTCCATTAGAAATGTCATCAGAAGACATACCATGTCCCAGCAGTCTGATACCGTGGTATTAATGTATCTTCATAGATCGCTTGAGGATTGTGGTTGATAAATATTTCTGTCCCAAGTGATGGAGCCTTTCCAACCTAGCCTGCAGGAGGGTCACCATATTCCCTCTGTCCATTAGCCTGTACAAGATTAATATTGCACCTTTCCATCCACTCCAGAAGGCAAGCTTTATTGTCCTTATTCTTAAAATTATTCCAAGCTTCGCTCTCAGCATCCATTACATTGTTGTCCATCATTGTTGAATGATCTGCTCTCTCATGGGCCTTCCCAGTAGGTAGGAGGTTTGTCTCTAGTCCTCTCCAAAAGCTCCTGTGCTGGTTGGGTCTGTCATGTGCATGCTATCCATCAGATAATAAAAGGGAAATGCACGCTCTGTCCATAGCACCTGACCTGCAATTCTCCCGCCCCCCCCCCGACCCCCTTTGAAACTCTAGTCCTGAATGGCTCCACCCAGAGGGGCCTAATCTCCGGTATTTATAAAATACTTAATGCCTACCCCCTAGAATCGAACGGTAACCATTCCTATATGACCAGGTGGGAGAAAGCCCTCAATGAGGAAATTCCTATAGAACAGTGGCGGATAATATGGTCTCAGGCGGCAAAGAGCTCGCTTTGCACACTATATAAGGAAAACACGTATAAAATACTCCTTTTCTGGTACATGACCCCAGATGTGCTCCACACCATATACCCTGAAACTTCTGATCGCTGTTGGCGTTGCCAGAGAGCTAAGGGCTCCCTCCTCCACATTTACTGGAGTTGCACACTAATTACCCCCTACTGTACCGCGGTCCAGCAATTGCTGACCCAGTTGCTGGAAGCACCGATCCCCATGACCCCCACATTTTTCCTACTAGGCTTATCGCCGCTAAGGCTCCATTCACACCTGAGCGACAGCGGCGTTCGGCGTACGCGGCGAATTTTGCCGCGAGTGTGAAACTTTCATTTTTTTTTTTTTTTTAAACTCTTCCCATTGCTGTCAATGGGCGAATGCCAATGTCGCCTGAAAAAAAGGGTCCGGGACTCCATAGACAGCAATGGGAATTTCCCCCTCTAGTGGCAGAAGCGTCCGGCGTCGGGCGTTTTGTCGCTCAGGTGTGAATGCAGCCTTAGGATCCCCCACCCTACAAAAAACTGATGCGCTATGTCCTAACGACCGCTCGCTGTCTCATAGCCCTGAACTGGAAAAAACAATCCCCTCCCACTCCTGAGGCTTTGCATGCTAGAATCAAGGATGTGGAGCTGATGGAGAAGATGACTGACAGGATGGGCGCTCATGACAGAGTCTGGGAGCTGTGGCACCTTCGAGAGGACCCACCATGACCAGGTGAACAGGCTACTATGATAATCTCTCTTCTGTTTCTTTTATTTTTCTACCCCTCTCTTTTTCTCTCTACTGAGAGTATTCTTGTGACTCTCTCTATTCCGCATGGTTTGGTGGATGCTAATCCACGATGCCATGTGGCACCACAACCAAATTTAGTTATGCGATTGTTACTGATTCAGAGCATAATGCCTTACGTTAACTGTATTGGTTTGATAAACTGGATACATACTGCATCCTATATTCTGCTGACATGTATGCTCTTGTATCTTTTATGCAAAAAAAAAAACATAATAAAATAAAAGGGAAATGCAGAAAAAAGTATTGCTTTGTATAGAGCCTGTTCACACCAATTTGCTTCAATGGTCTGCGTTTCAAAAAAATTATGCAGGCATATATTTTATTCCAATGTATTGTGTTACAACATGCTGCTTTGCATAAAGTTAAAAGGTTTAAAATGTAGGTAGAATGTAGAAAGGTAGAAAAAAAATTTGAAAAAGTAAAAAGTAAAAACTGTGATGCATAGAAACAACACAGCTGGCATGCCCAATGTGCACATGTTATGTACGCCATAGCGCACACGCTGGTGTAAACAGGTCCTTATGTGCACAGTGCTGCTATTTAGTATGTCAGTACACAAACTGTATATAGTATGAGCTTTACCAGGCACTCTGCAGTCTGACCCTGCAGCCTCCAGCTGTAAAATAAATTGGGATTCTGGATAAAGTATGGATACAGACTTAGACCAGTCACATCATTCCAGAAATATCTCTCATGGCCTCAAAAGTGTCTAGCCTGACTCTTTGATCAGACATTCGTCTTTTCTGTGAAGTTTCTACTATATGTGCATTGGTGGTGGTGGGGGTTGACGTTTTCTTTTTAGACTTTTCCTGTTGTCTTAGAAGCTTTCTTCAGTCAGATAACAAGTAGAAAATGAAAAGTCGGTTAATTTAATGCATACGTCTGATCCTGGTGGGGGACAATTACCTGGGCTTTAAAGGCCCGCACGCCAGTTACACAGCTCGCGTCACTATGTATGACTGTGAAGCCCCGTACACACGGCCGAGGAACTCGACGTGCCAAACACATCGAGTTCCTCGGCCAGTTCAGCCCTGAAGCCGCCGAGGAGCTCGGCGGGCCGAGAGCTCCCATTGAACAACGAGGAAATAGAGAACATGTTCTCTATTTCCTCGTCGAGCTCCTCGTCGGCTTCCTCGGCGAAATTGTACACACGGCCGGGTTTCTCGGCAGAATTCAGCCAGAAACTCGGTCGGAAGCTGAATTCTGCCGAGGAAACTGGTCGTGTGTACGGGGCCTGAGGTTATCTGGACGGCTGGAGGACAAATTATTTTTAGATGTGGTCACCCCTGCAGCAACACAGCAGCAAGATATTATTCATAGGAAAATACTCTTTTAAGCCTTTCATTCTATTAGCTATTCTGATTATGGTGCATTTCATTTTGTCTGCACTCTATAGAGCAACTCCAGGAATACTCTGAGAAGTGCTTCTAAAATCAGAATCTTCATTTCCTTTACATTTAGCCGAGGAAACTGGTCGTGTGTATGCTTTTCATCGAGGAAACTGTCGAGGAACTCGTCGAGCCAAAAAGAGAGCAAGTTCTCTTTTTCCTCGACGGGAGTCAAAGTGGCTTGTCGAGTTCCTCGTCGGGCTGGTTTCCGACGAGAAACTCGAGCGTGTGTATGTTAGGAACCCGCGCTTGCTCATAATAAAGTATGAGACGGGAGTAAAAGTAGCATTTGTAATGGAGAGAACACATTTTTAAAGCTGTAACAGACTGAAAAGTGCAAATAGTCAAATAGTGCAAATAGTGCAAATAGTCTCTTACTAACTTTTACTTAACACGCAAACACATGAGATTAGCAAAAGCAGCCCCAAGAGTTGTGCAAGTGGAATCGAACTTCCCCTGCCGTCCTATGTGTTGTAGTCACCGCGTTTGAGAACAAGGAGATTTTGTCTTGACTGTGTGTACGCAAAGCAAGCTTGTCGAGTTCCTCGACAAGCCTAACAAGGAACTCGACGAGGAAAATGATGTGTTTCGCCCGACGAGTAACTCGGTCGTGTGTACGAGGCCTGAGACTGTCTTTCCTTTACACGATTTGATAAACAAAGTCCGTTATAGGATTATTGCTAGCGATCTGACCAATCAGAGCTGCTAATGCCAATTTTTACAGAAATGGGATTACCAATATACAATAGGTACTTCTCAATGAGAGGTAAAAGCTAACTCCACCTTATAGAGCATGTTACGTTACACCCTAGTGCAAAGCCCCAGAGCTTAGTAAATGAGGTAAAGCTTCACTTTGCAAAAAATATCCAATCATATGCAAGGAAATTTAAAAATATATATATTTTGCTTGCACATCATCATGATTGGATGATGGACGTCAGTAGAGCTTCTGCTCCTTTACTAAGCTCTGAAGCAACTGCACAGTCTATTTGCCTTTAGTAAATCAACCCCTAGTCTTCTGGGTTGAATGATGTGAGCCTGGCTTGTTTTTTTTTATTTTTTTTAAGAAGAGTTTTATTCAGAATAAAAAAAGGTCAAGCAGTGTACATGTAGGTAAATCCAATTGCCTCTCAGTGGATCAAGGATAATTTTTTTCCCCTGCTGCAGAAAATTGGATCATGCTGTGCTGTTTTTTTTTTTTTTTTGCCTCACCCTGGATCAAGGGTGAAGGATAGTGTATATGGGATTGTATGAGTTTTTTTTGGTTAAACTGGATAGACTTGTGTCTTTTTTCAACCTGACTAACTATGTAACTATGTACATAACACAAGGACATTATATCAAGAAAATGAAAAGTACAGGGTAGTATCATAATACAAAGTATCCCAAAAAGCATAGCAGTTACTAGACAACACAAACCAGGAATTAAACCTTTAGCCAGATTAAATACACTGTGTCGATTAAAAGAAGTAAGGGGAAAATGGGGCAAGGAGAAAAGAGGGTGGCATGGAAAATAAGCATAAGGTGGGCACAAGGAAGGAGACAAGGAGAGGAAGGGGAGAAGTGTGTGTGTGTGTGTGTGTGTGGGGGGGGGGTGAGAAGACAAGGGGAGGGGGAAGAAAAGCTCAGCACAACCTAGAAAATAAAGCATGAAGGGTACAGTCAAACATATATTACCATAAACATCCTATCAGGGTTCATCATCCCATCTAGGAGTAGAACCAACATCTCCCATAGACCCCCAAGCATTTATCCAATCTGACCATATTTTGTCAAACTTTCTTGGGCATTTTTGATTGGTGTAAGTGAGCTTATATAATGGTAGAACAGAATTCAACACTGTGCACCATGTGTAGACTGTTGGTGGAGTAGTAGCTTTCCAACAGAAAAATATTTCCCTGCAAGCATAAAATTTGTCATAATAAACAACCAACTTGGTATAACGGCCCATAAGCTTGGCATCAAAAACATTTAATAGCAGCTGTTTGGGGTCTGACACGAGGGTTGAAGTGGATGTAAGCCCTCTCTTATACCCAGTGAAGTGAACAGCCTCAGATGATACACAGAGATTAAACACATCTCTCTACCTAAAGCGGTTCTCCACCCTAAAGTGAAGTCGCGCTGATCGGCACCCTCCCCCCCTCCGGTGTCACATTTGACACCTTTCAGGGGGAGGGGGTGCAGATACCTATCTAAAGACCGGTATTTGCAGCCACTTCCGGCCCGGCAAAAGACGGGCATTGCGTCACATCCCATCCTCCCCCCGTTGTGTGCTGGGAACACTCGGCTCCCAGCACACAGCGGGAGCCAATCGGCGGGCGCAGCGCGACTCGCGCATGTGCCGTAGGGAACCGGGCAGTGAAGCCGGAGCGCTTCACTTCCTGGTTCCCTCAGCGTGGATGGAGGGGGGAGCAGCAGGGTGACGAGCGATCGCTCGTCCTCTGCTGCGGACGCCGCTGGACTCCAGGACAGGTAAGTGTCCTAATATTAAAAGTCAGCAGCTGCAGTATTTGTAGCTGCTGGCTTTTAATATTTTTTTTTGAGCGCACATCCGCTTTAAGTTTTCAATGTATATCTGCTGTCTTCAGCTTTCTACACTCTTTAGAAAGAGCTGATCGTGTTACAATTTTTTCTTCCTGTTTAAGCAGTGGGAGGTGAGTCTGGACATACATGGTGTGTGAGCTGATTGGAGGAAAGTCACACACCCCCCTCCATATAGGCAGAGGAACAAAGAAACTTGCAGAGCTGTGATGTGAGTAAACCAATTCTCTGCTTATCTATCTCTAATGCCGCATACACACGATCATTTTTCGGCATGAAAAAAAACAAAGTTTTTCCAACTTCATCATTAAAAACGATGTTGCCCACACACCATAGTTTTTGAAAAAAATTATGAACAAAGCGCGGTGACGTACAACACGTACGACGGCACTCTGAAGGGGAAGTTCTATTCGCCTTTGGGCTGCTCTTAGCTGATTCCTTGTTAGTAAAAGACGATTTGTGCTTTTTTGTCTGTTTCAGCGTGATGAATGTGCTTACTCCATTATGAATGGTAGTTTTACCAGAACGAGCGCTCCCGTCTCATAACTTGCTTCTGGGCATGTGCGGGTTTAAAACGGCGTTTTAGCCCACACACGATCATTTTTTACAACCCGAAAAACGACATTTTTTAAAACGACGTTAAAAAATGCAGCAGGTTTGAATTTTTTTTTTGTCGTTTTTCAGAAGCCGAAAAACTATGTGAAGCCCACAAACGATCATTTTAAATGACGTTTTTTAAAAAACGATCGTGTGTACGCGGCATTAGTTCCCTTCCCGACCCAAATTTCCAGCTGCTTTTATCTCCTGTGAACTTGTAAGAAGTTATCATGCTGATAACAGAGAACTGAAGCAGCAGAAAGACACTGGACTTTAAGTTAGCAACCTAATTGATATCCTCGAGCACCTCCATCGAAAAGAAGCAGAGAGACGGACAGGACCAGACCATGTTCAGAAAGGTTGCCTCAGGCAGGTCACATTTAAGACATGACACTGGAGTAGAAGGGAAGAAAGCCATCAATGTTTTTGGGGTGAAATAAGCTCTGTGCAGGATTTTAGGTTGCTCATAACGATGCCTGGCAGAGATCATTGTAATCACATAGGATGACAGACAATCCTCCAGTCCCATTCATGCTCCATAAGGTCAGGAAGATTAGCCTGCCACTCTGCAAGGGTTTTAGTAAGTTTAGCTGTGGATGCTATAGACTGGCAGAAATATAAGGCTGACAGTGGCTTATTCAATAGCTTGGAGGTAAGTAATCGTTCCACTGGATCAGAATCTGAGGCCCCGTACACACGACCGAGAAACTCGACAGGCAAAACACATAGTTTTGCTCGTCGAGTTCCATGTGAAGCCGCCGAGGATCTCGGCGAGCCAACTTTTCCCATTGACTAACGAGGAAATAGAGAACATGTTCTCTTTTTGGCCCGACAAGATCCTCGTCGGTTTCCTCGGGGAAAAGTGTACACACGACCGGTTTTCTCGGCAGAATACGTCTCCCATCGAGTTTCTGGTTGAATTCTGCCGAGAAACTCGGTCGTGTGTACGGGGCCTAAGAGGAAAGGAGATGAGTATTGTTTCTGGAAAGCATCACGCAATTGTATATATCTAAAAAGCATCCAATTTAGTAGGTTAAAGGCAGGTTTAAGATCAGAAAAGCGAATGTAGCTTTCCATCTGAATCAATATGTTTTAACCCCACAACCCCCCCTAGCTGCCCAGACCTGAGGATCGGGAGCAGTTTTCATATGCAGAAGAACTGAATTACCCCAGAGGGGAATGTGGGGAGAGAATGTCCAGGGGGAGCAATACCGTGCCCTAGCCATATTCCATACTAAAATAGTAGATTGCATGAAAGTAGTAATCCCCGGATGAGACCCCACCCCCCGGAACTCCGGGTTACTAAGAGTGGAGTAGGAGCCCATGATGGCTGGGTTGTCCCGAGGCTGATAGAACCACCACTGTGCTGTCACCAGAATTGCGGCCCAAAAATATGCTTGGAAATTCGGTAAGGTTAATCCGCCCTACGTAAGGAGTAGTTGGAGGGTGGAAAGGGCTGAGCGTGCCTGTTTCCCAGCCCATACAAAAGAGGAGATGATCCTATGCAACTTAACAAAAAAGGAAGCTGGAGCAAGAGGGGGCAGTTCCGAAAGAAGTACAGAAACGCAGATATACAATTTTTATGAGGTTCACCTTTCCCACTGGAGTGAGGGGGAGGAATTTCCAGGCAGTGCATTGTTGCAAAGGGATTTAAGCAGTGGAAGCAGATTCAGATCAAAGTAGGACAGAGAACCCCCAGCTCTAACTTCCAGATATTTAAATCCAGTGACTCAGGACAAGGGAGTATTAGTATTCAGACAAGAACTAGAAGGGTGTAGAAGGAATAAAAGGGATTTACCCCATTGATCCTAATCCCTGAGTGCGATCCAAAAATATTGATAATTTATAACGCTGCCAGTAAGGAAGAGGTGGTGTTCCTTAAAAACAGGAGGATGTCATCCACTGACTTAGTTTATTACATGAGCGCCACTCAATCCAGGAGGAAGGACCACCCACCACCACTGCCAGGAGTGAGCAGTCACTGACTTATCTGCTGCTTCCTAATTGTCCAGTCAGCATGCTGCAGGAGGGCAGGTAACACAAATGTATGCCTTGGCTTAAAAAAAAAAGGTGTCGCAGTCCCAGTCATGTTATGTTGCAGAACTGTACAAATCACAAAAATGGCTGGACAGAACCACAATGCCTTTGCTATACGAAATGGCTTGCATATACTGTATGTGTTTGAATTTTGTAGAAACTGAAAGGATGGACAGCCGCACCTCCAAAAAAAAACCTTAGGTTGTCTTTATTTTTTAAAAATTGATGGAAAATGCACTACAAGCCATGACTAAGCACTGATCGCAGTGTGAAACGTGTAGGCTGTATTCCACCCTCTGCTGTTATTTGTAGTGCATTTTCCATCAAATTTTTTAAAATAAAGACAACCTAAGGGTTTTTTTGGAGGTGCGGCTGTCCATCCTTTCAGTTTCTACATTTTGCCTTTTGCATTTCCGGCACTCCTGGCCTCCTGAGCAGCTACTGATTGTCCAGCAGACCTGGAGCGGTAATTTCTCTTTCCCTTGTTTGAATTTTGTATTTGGCTGCTTCCCTGGATTTCAGCTATAACATTTCAGGAGGTTTCCAGAATTGAAGACAATAAGGTAAAAAGTGTAGGCTGTGAGGACAAATGTTTTGCTACAAAGCTGACTCCCTGTTTAGTAGTATAATAGTTAAGAGTCTACAAATAAAAAAAAAGTTCCAGGTCAAAAAATGGGAGACTGTGTGCAAGCTAATACAACCGGAGCCCGTAGTATTGCAGATAGGCAGTGCCCATCGATATTGTGCGAAAACTGCAATCTCTGTTTCTAATTGGAATCCCTTTTAAATTCAGCAGATATAATATAATCTGGTGAAGTGCCGCATATGAGTTTTGGAATGACGCTGCTGTCTAATAGAAACCAGCTGTGGATCCAGGGGTTAATGGAGCCTCTAATAAGTAGAGCATGAAACCAAAGGAGCCTCATGTTAGTGGAGAGGCTGCGGTTTGATCTGCACCAGATATTAATCATGAACAAGGCCTTACTTTGATGCTCACCACTTGTCAAAGGCAGCGGGGACCATCCACCATAAACAGACCCTGTATTTTAAAGTGGATGGCCACACTGGAGTGCCTTCAAGAAGAAATACAACAAAATATTATACCTATTCCAATCTGTTTACCTTATTTTCATTTTTTCCCTTGTATCTTTGCCACTCTACACCCTTCTGTCTGCAGGACGCCTTCTGTTAAGGCAGACATCCAGGCAAAACATTTTTTATAGTTTTGGAAAGTGTAGAGAATACTTTACTACGCTGTGGTGTGTCCATGGGTTTTTCTTTAAACTTAAAGTGGAGGTTCACCCTATAAAAAATTTCTAACACTGCATCCAGCCCAGTTCTGCATATAAAATTACACTGACCTTTTTTTTTCGTAGATAGCGTTTAGCCGTGGAATTCACCGCGGCTTCCGGGTAGGAAATCCAGCGGGAGTGGGCGTTATTATTGACATGACAATTTATTGACATGCTAAACGACGGCGCACACAGCGCGTCACGACTTCCCGAAGGAAGCTAGGGTCGGCTCGGCTCTATTCGGCGCCGGTGCACAGGCGCCGAATATAGCCGACCCGAGCTTCCTTCGGGAAGTCGTAGCTTCCTTCGGGAAGTCGTGACGCGCTGTGTGCGCCGTTGTTTAGCATGTCAATCAATTGGCATGTCAATAGGAACGCCCACTCCCGCGGGATTCCCTACTCGGAAGCCGCGGTGAATTCCACGGCTAAACGCTATCTACAAAAAAAAAAAAAAAAAAGGTCAGTGTCATTTTATATGCAGAACTGGGCTGGATGCAATGTTAGAAATGTTTTATAGGGTGCCACAACCATGCCACATCAGTGTTCATTCATCTGTGCCACATCCATGCCACATCAGTGTTCATCCATGCCACATCAGTGATCATATGTGCCACATCAGTGCTCATCCATGCCACAACAGTGATCATCCATGTCACATACATGCATGGCTAGAACACCTGAAGGTGCTCCCTGCATGTTCGGTCTCTGTATGTGGCCAGGCTGTGTAAAAGTCTCACACATGTGGTATCGCCATACTCAGGCGGAGTAGCAGAATGCATTTTGTGTCATTTTTGCTATGTACATGCTTTGTGTTAGAAATATCTTATTTATAGACAACTTTGTGTTTTCTTTCCACATTTTCCAAAAACACATCACATGTTCAAGAGACTCATTATGCCTCATAGATAATACGTTGGTGTGTTTACTTTCCAAAATGGGTTCATCTGAACCATCCCTACACTCAAGTGATTGGGAGCATGACCTGCTGGCTTCTAGACAGAAGCTATGACCTAGAGCTGTTGGTGACAGATCAGTCAGTGTGCTGGGAGCGTGTAGTGTAGTATGCGTCCTTAGCACCCAACCTCTGTGGCAGCTAGATATTTAAGCTCACGCTTTTGCGCGGTCTGTAAGAAGTTAATAGCACTTCAAGTGCAGTAAAGCCAGGTCACTATACTAGTTGTGCCGTCGGTAGTATCTGTGTAAATTTCAGGACTGGATGGACAGAAACACAAATTCCTTGGCAGGTAAAACATCCCCTTTATGTGTACTTTATTAGTGAATGCAATCTATTTTCATGGAGTACAGTTTAAATAAATTCCCTTTCCTTGATATGCCTTGATTTTTAATCCTCTGGGCATACACGGCTCTCTTTTTTCCTGACATAGAAGTGGTGCCTTTAGGATTAAAGGGATCTGAAGGAAGAACTATTTTTGTTGGCCATAACAGCCAATCATACTCTTCTATTGATTCTCCCAAAAGGCATAGAGACATGAATGAGTGATTCTGATTGGCAACTGTCTTGGGGTTTCCTTCAGGAACCTTCGATCAGGAGGCCCAGTTTACCGTGAGGTACAGGTGTGTTATTTTATGTGTGGGTTTTCCAGAAGAGACAGACAGTAGAGGTATAGTTTATTTTTACTTGCTGTTCGCTGCAGCCAGATGCCATTGCCGGTGAAATTTGGGTGGGCCCCTGTCCTGCTGGCTCCAGGAAATTATGATGATCCTTTGTAATTTCCAAAGACGGGGCTGTGCTTTCACAGCTTTTCACAGATGATTTCTAGATGTTGCTTGTAGAAAAGATTGGTTATATGGGATTCACATGGGCTGCCTGCTCTGTGTTACTTGGCTTAATCTGTCTCTTACAGCGTCATCAAATAAGTGATTCTTTGTACAGGGCACACGTTAATGCTTGGGCCGGGACAGGCCTGGGCAGGGGAGGCTGCCTTTGGCAGAGGTATCTCTGCTGTCAGTAGCACTAATAATTTAAAGTCGAACTCCACAGTGAAAATCTCTCCCTTTTAAGTGTCATTGCACCCATACTATGAAAAATTCTCATTACATGTTATGCAGTATAATCAGGGCCGGACTTACCATTGGGCTTGACTGGGCTCAAGCCCATGGGCCCCACCCAATAGGGGGCCCCCTTTAAAAAAAAAAAAAAAAAAATTTTTTTTTTTTTTTTTTTTTTAGGGGTCCGGAGGTCCCCAGGGGCCCGGAGGCCCCCCGGGCCCCGGGCGGCAACCCCCCTTCTTTTTTTATTTTTTTTATTAAAAAAAAATGTTTTTTTCATATATATATATAATATATATATATATTTTATTATTAAAGGGCCCAGAGGTCTCCTGGCAACCCCCCCTTTTTTTTTTTAGGGGTCCGGAGGTCCCCTGGGGCCCGGAGGCCCCCCGTTCCCTGGACGGCAACCCCCTTTTTTTATTTCTTTTTTATTAAAAAAAATGTTTTATATATATATATATATATATATATATATATATATATATATATATAATTATTATTATTATAGGGCCCAGAGGTCTCCAGGGCCCCTGGATGGCAACCCCCTTTTTTTATTTAAAAAATATGTTTTTATATATATATATATATATATATATATATATATATATATATATATATATAATATTATTATTATTATTATTATTATTATTATTATTAAAGGGCCCAGAGGTCTCCAAAGCCCCTGGATGGCAACCCCCCTTTTTTTTTCTTTTTTTTTTTATATATATATATATTTTTTTATTAGGAGGCCCAGAGGCCCCAGATGGCAACCTCCATTTTTTTATGTATTTTTTATAAATGTTTATTTTATTTTTATTTTTTTTATTAAAGGGCCCAGAGGTTTATTTTTTCTTTTTATTAAAGGGCCCAGAGGTGCCCAGGGCCCCGGATGGCTACCCCCCTTTTTTTATATATACAGTACAGACCAAAAGTTTGGACACACCTTCTCATTCAAAGAGTTTTCTTTATTTTCATGACTATGAAAATTGTAGATTCACACTGAAGGCACCAAAACTATGAATGAACACATGTGGAATTATACATAACAAAAAAGTGTGAAACAACTGAAAATATATTTCATATTATAGGTTCTTCAAAGTAGCCACCTTTTGCTTTGATTACTGCTTGGCAGAGCTTTTTTTCTCAGAAAATAGGTGCAGGAACTCAACCACGACCCCGTTCATATTTCACAAACAGTAGAAGGGTCTTAATGGGGCATTAAATACCAGAATTGCATTACATACAGAGTGCAGAGTTCAGGGGGGGGTTATACACAGAGCGCAGAGCTGTCACTTGTAAACACAGAAACCAGACTTCTGTGATTACAAGTGATTGTGGTGAGCATGCACCAAAGGGTCTGAGCCAAAGGTGGTGGAACTGAGTTCCCCCAAGTTCCCCCTGAAAAAAAGCCCTGATGCTTGGCACACTCTTGACATTCTCTTGATGAGCTTCAAGAGGTAGTCACCTGGTGCAGCACCCCATCACTCTCCTTCTTGGTCAAATAGCCCTTACACAGCCTGGAGGTGTGTTTGGGGGTCATTGTCCTGTTGAAAAATAAATGATGGTCCAACTAAACGCAAACCGGATGGAATAGCATGCCGCTGCAAGATGCTGTTTCAGTATGCCTTCAATTTTGAATAAATCCCCAACAGTGTCACCAGCAAAGCACCCCCACACCATCACACCTCCTCCTCCATGCTTCACGGTGGGAACCAGGCATGTAGTCCATCCGTTCACCTTTTCTGCGTCGCACAAAGACACGGGGGTTGGAACCAAAGATCTCAAGTTTGGACTCATCAGACCAAAGCGCAGATTTCCACTGGTCTAATGTCCATCCCTTGTGTTCTTTAGCCCAAACAAGTCTCTTCTGCTTGTTGCCTTTCTTTAGCAGTGGTTTCCCAGCAGATATTCTACCATGAAGGCCTGATTCACACAGTCTCCTCTTAACAGTTCTAGAGATGTGTCTGCTGCAAAAGGTGGAAGAACCTAGAATATGAAATATATTTTCAGTTGTTTCACACTTTTTTATGTATAATTCCACATGTGTTCATTCATAGTTTTGATGCCTTCAGTGTGAATCTACAATTTTCATAGTCATGAAAATAAAGAAAACTCTTTGAATGAGAAGGGGTGTCCAAACTTTTGGTCTGTACTGTATATATATTTTTCTTTATTTCTTCTTTTTTTTGTAAAGGCCCCCCCCGCTTCTCAATTTGCGGCAGCCCCCCCGCTTCTCAATTTCAGGCGGCAGCACCCCCCCCCCCCCCCGGTTCTCTGCTTCAGGGGGCCCATGCCTTAAGCTGTGTAAGGGGTAGAGTTGCCACCTTTTCTTCAAGCCAAACCTGAACACTTTAGCGGCACAGGGCACATTTTTTTCGTAGTATACACAATAGAATTATAAAAGACCTGGGGCACCTTTGGGTGCTTCAAGGACAGTGGTAATGCAGCGCACTGCGGCAAACAGTGGGTGTGGCCAAACTGCTCTTGCTGACATCATGGCTCCCCCTCAGTGATGCCAAACCTGCCCCCAGTCAGCGGCCCGCATCTCCCGAATGGCAACAGATTTTTGTGTGACTACCTCAGTTACTTGGGGAGCCACAGCCCAGTCTAAATAATGTGTCCGGGTTTCAGGCAGACTGAAACCCGGACACAAGATCCCAAACCCGAACTGTCCGGGTGATTCCTGGACAGGTGGCAACCCTAGTAAGGGGCCCCAAAATTCCTGATGGCGGCCCTGCGCATACCTCCCAACACGCACGGATTCTGCGGGACTTTCCCGCACAGACAGCTTCTTCCCGCAGTCCCGTGAAAGGGTTAATTTTCCCGCACTGCAAGAGGAGGAGGCAGCACGGAAGCAGGAGGAACCGGAGCGGTGTGTGGAGGACTGTGGCTGCTAAAGGGAAGAAAGCCGACAGCCGGGCTAATGACAGTCTGTGGCCCGGCTGTCGGCACAGGTGAGAGGCACTCCCCCCCGCTCAACAACTGCAAAACCCCCCAGGAGGAACCGGAGTGGTGTGTGGATGTCTGCTTAAGGGAAGAGAGCCGACACATTCCATGCACAGGTGAGAGGCACCCCCCCCTCAACAACTTTAATGCGCCCCCCCTCCGATCAACAAATTCAATTTGCCCCCCCGCTCAACAACTTTAATCCTTTAATGTACCCCCCCCCGCTCAACAACTATGATCCCCCCCTCGCTCAACATCTTCGACCCCCTCCCCAATTCTCGGCTCCAGGGGGCCCCTTCAACACTCAAGCCCAGGGGCCCCCACCACCCTAAGTCCTGCCCTGAGTATAATAGTGTGTTCATGCTCACAAAGCCACTAAAGCATTCGATTAGAGTACAGTGAAATATACTTGGTTGATCCTGCCTTCAGCTGTCACTTCGTTATTCTCTATGTCCCCACTACAGGATGAGATTGTATAGACCATCTGGTGCCCTCTACTGAGCTTGCTCAATTTCAGTTCCTTTCTAAGCTCTTCATTTCTCCTTGTTCTTATCTGTGCAGCCCAAATAACTATAGAGTAACACATGTGGGTTTTAGGGTTCATTTTCCTCTTCCTTCTCTATATCCTCCTATTGCTATGGAGGTGGGATATAGTATAGCTTGGAGCCATTATTCACAAATAAAAAATATATAAAATAACCATCATTTGCCCTCGGCATCGGGAAAGGATGATCATGAGAAAAGTGACAGAACGACACGGGAGGCGCTTAAAGCAGTTGGGACCACAGTCACTAAACCAACCATTGGTAACACACATACGTTGCCATGGATTGAAATCCTGTGAATAAGGGCCAATGGACGGGGCCATGTATTGTAAAATCTTGGATGAGAACCTTCTTCCCTCAGCCAGAACACAGAAGATAGGTTTGTAGATGGGTCTTACAGCATGACAGTGACCCAAAACATACTGCTAAGGCAACAAAGGCGTGGCTCAGGAAGAAGCACTTTAAGGTCATGGAGTGGCCTAGCCAGTCCCCAGACCTTAATCCTTTAGAAAATTTATGGAGGGAGCTGAAACTTCGAGTTACCAAGCGACAGCCAAGAAACCTTTAGGATTTAGAGAAGATCTGTAAAGAAGAGTGGACCAATATCCCTCCTGACATGTGTGCAAACCTGGTCACAAACTACAAGAAACGTAAATAATAAAAACTGATAAGCGCTATAGTAATGGTGAAATAAACATAATGGCTAAATAGCCAACACACTGTGCACTGAAATGTGATGAGATGGGCTGAACCGGCCCAAACCGTGGAGATGACCCCACAAATAAAGTAAAAAGTATCACTGAACAATTAAAGAGAGTCTATGGGTGGATGATCAAGTGGAGCAGGTGGAATGGATGGGTCTTCTAGACATGGTAAATATATCCAATAACTGATCTCATATTGCCCTTACCTTCAACCGATGGTATATGCGCATAAAGGGCAAGTGATTCCTTCTCCTGCTGTCTCCTGCTGTTTCAGCGCCGAAACTCCTATATAGATTCCAATAGCGTCCTGGGATGATGAAAGATCCTGGGATCCGTACGTCTCATGGATTGGTGCCAAAGGGTGAGGTGAGAGAAATGATACCACAATAGTGAAGGACGTTGGTGAAGAGGTTGTGGATTTTAATAAAAATTCTTACAATAAAAGTTTAAAAGTCGCGCTCAGCACAGGACGCGGCGAGATGACAAGCCGGCTTACGTCTGCTGGCCTCCGGCTGATTGCTCGTATCACGTGGTCGCACTTCCTACGTCGTTACATCACGGTCTCGTGACTTCATCAGGGATAATTATTTTCACCAAATGTATATGATTTATGTGAATGAATAATGACAAATAACACTTCTCTGTTTAGTATCACTTTATTCCAACCAACACACTAACAATCTCTGATGTAAACCCCTTCTTTACATATTCACCTTCTTCTTTTGGGATCCTTTGTGCCAAAGACTCTCTTGTGCAGAAAAATACCACTGGCAGAATACCAGCTCCAGCCAACTTGTATTCTTTCTGTCCTCATGAGGAAGTATTCCCTTCACTTCCTGTCCTAAGGGCAGGATGTCACAGGAAGTGATTGGATATCTCCCCAGTGAGGTCACAGTGGCAAAGGCACTTTTTTAAATGACCAATCAATCCAAAATGAAAACACACAGGCGCTGAGGCCCGCACATCACGAGTAGGTGGTTTATGCGGCTGGACTGCATTCGAGTACACTGTATTTGGGGCAGCCTATCTATGCACCTATTTAAATTAGGACAAGCGGTTGTGTCTGTGCAGCCGCTATTTTCCCACAGATGTACATGGGCTGACCCCATGCAGCACCTAGTGGCTCCAACCACGTAGACAGATGAACAATTTCTGGTGTATAGGCCTCATGTTGCGTACACACAACCATTTTTAATGGTCTAGAAAAAAAGATTTTTTTTTTCAACCCGATTATTGTTAAGCCTGCCTTGCCTACACACGATCGTTAAAAAAAATGCTCTAGCAAAGCGCGGTGACGTACAACACGTACAACGGCACTATAAATGGGAAGTTCCATTCGGATGGCGCCACCCTTGGGGCTGCTTTTGCTAAATTTCGTGTTAGTAAAAGTTTGGTGGGAGACAATTCGCGCTTTTCAGTCTGTTACAGCGTGATGAATGTTCTATCTCCATTACGAACGCTAGTTTTACCAGAACAAGCTCTCCCGTCTCATAACTTGCTTCTGAGCATGTGCGTTATTTTCACGTCGTTAAAGCCTACACGCGACCATTTTTTACGACGTGAAAAACAGCGCGAAAATTTAGAGCATCTTCTAAATTTTTAATGGCCATTTTTAACGTCGCGAAAAATGCTCTGGAGCCCACACACAATAGTTTTTAATTACATTTAAAAAAAAGTCATTTTTCACATCGCGAAAAACGGTCGTGTGTACGCGGCATCAGAACCTGTGTGAATGAGGTCTAATACGAAAAGGTTTTTCTAACATTGGGTAAGGTAGTCACGCTTATCTTTTTAGGTGTGGCAAACTTTCTGGCCAAACTTTCCACATAAAATGAAATGTTGTGTGTAAAGAATTACATTCTGAATGAAGGTGCATATAATAAACCATAAAACCAATAGTACTTACTGTATTTCCACCATACAAACAAAGCTATATTTGCAAATAAACTATAACAACATGAAGATATTATGTATTATAATAGCTTTTATGATTTATTTTATGTACCTTATTTGCCATTTAATTCTTTACACACACTATCTCATTTTATATGGTCATTTATTATTATTTTTTATCCACAGTTTACTTTAAAATGATGGTAAAATCTGCTGGATGTTCATCCAAAACTTTATGATCACCCTAATCTAAACCACATCTAATATTAAGAAGGTTCCCCTTTTGCCACCAAAACATCCTTGGCCTGTCCAGGCATGGATGCCACTAGACCTCTGAATGTATGCTGTGGTATCTGGCACCAAGCTGTCAGTAGCAGATCCTTTAAGTCAGGAGTCTCCAATCTGTCCTTGAGATTTTAGGGGGGCCGGACTGTGGCCATTGGGATTAGAAAAGGTCCAGACATCAGTGAGAAAAAAAATAATGTCCCATGGGTTGTCTCAGTGGGAGTAATTTGTGTCACTGGGAGGAATTGTGTCACTGGTAGGAATTGTGCCCCGTCATTGGGCTCCATTTTTGGTGTCATTGGGAGAAATTGTGTCCTATCATTAGTGTCACTGGGAGGAATTGTGCCCCATCATTGGTGTCATTGGACCCCATTATTGCTGTCATTGGAAAAATTCTTACCCCATCGTTGGTGTCATTGGGAGAAATTGTGCCCCATCGTTGGTGTTGTTGGGAAAAATTCTTACCCCATCGTTGGTGTCATTGGGAGAAATTGTGCCTCATCATTGGTTTCATGGGGGGGGAATAGTGCCCCATCTTTGTTGTAATTGGTAGGAATCGTGTCCCTTCATTGGTGTGAGTGGGGGGGAATTATGTCCCATTGTTTGTACCAGTGGATTAAACAGTGCCCCAAGGACTGCACAAAAGCAAGCAAGGGGTCACATCTGGCCCCTGGGCCGCAGTTTGGAGACCCCTGCTTTAAGTCATGGGTGCTCAACCTGTGGCCCTCCAGCTGTTGTGAAACTACAAGTCCCATGACCATTCTTGAACCATTTTTGTAGTGTGGCAGGGCGCATTATCCTGTTGACAGTGGTTATTGCCATCAGGGAATCCAGTTTCCATGAAGGGGTTTACTTGGTCAGCAACAATGTTTAGGCAGGTGGTACATGCCAAGTAACATAGACATGAATGGCAGGACCCAAGGTTTTCCAGCAGAACATTGCCCAAAGCATCAAACTGCCTCCGTCTGCTTGCCGTCTTCCCATACTGCATCTTAGTACCATCTCTTCCCTAGTTAAGTGGCGCACACGCACCCAGCCATGATGTAAAAGAAGATGTGATTCATCAGACCAGACCACCTTCCATTTCTCCGGTGACCAGTTCTGATGCTCACGTACCAATTGTAGGAACTTTTGGCTGTAGACACGGGTTAGCCTGACCTGTCTGCGGCTACACAGCCCCATAGACAACAAACTGTGATGCCCATTTATTCTGCTTTCAACACATAAACTTCAGAGACAACATATTTGTTACCTAATATAACCCACCAAGTTTCAAATGCCATTGTAATGAGATCAATGATATTCACGTACCCTGTCAGTGGTCATAAAGTTATGACTGATTAGTATATATAAAGGCCCAGATTCTCAAAGGGCTTACGACGGCGCAACGCCATTTGCGCCGTCGTAAGTCCTAATCTGGGCCGTCGTATCTATGCGACTGATTCTTAGAATCAGTTACGCATAGATATCCATTAGATCTGACAGGCGTGAGGCTCTTACGCTGTCAGATCTGAAATGCATTTTTTTTTCCTGCCGCTAGGTGTCGCCTCGTCGTTTTCCCCGTCGTCTATGCAAATTAGCTATTTACGCGAGATTCCCGAACGTACGCGCGGTCGACGCAGTGAATTTACGACGTTTCCGTAAGCGTAAACCTACCCCTGCTATATGAGGGGTAAGTTTACGAAGGTCCGTCGTATGCCATGTTAAGTATGGCCTTGGGACAGCATCGTCTTTTTCCGTCGGTTACGTCGTTTTACTAAGTCGTTCACGAATACGACTTTACGTCAATGACGCTCACGTCGGCGTCATTGACGTTTTCCGTCGTGAGCTGGAGCATGCGCACTGGGCTATTTTTCCGCCCGGCGCATGCGCAGTTCGATCGGCGCGGGGGCGCGCTTAATATGAATACAAGCCGCCCCCTTTGAATTACGCGGCCATACGCCCGGCCATTTACACTACGCCGCCGCAAATTACGGAGCAAGTGCTTGGAGAATACGGCACTTGCTCCAGTAAGTTGCGGTGGCGTGGTGTAAATGGCTTACACTACGCCGCCGACGATTCTATGAGAATCTGGCCCAAAGTGCCTTGAAAAAGTATTCATACCCCTTGTCATGTTACAACCAAAAACGTAACCATATTTTATTGGGATTTTATGTGATAGACCAACACAAAGTGGCGCATAATTTTGAAGTGGAAAAAAAATGATAAATGGTGTTAATTTTTTTTTTACAAATAAATATGTGAAAAGTGTGTGGCCTTTCTTCTCGTGCAATATGATCCAACCCAATGTTTAGAAGAAGTGACACAGAGAGGCGGTGGCGGATGAAGGATATGCCGCGAGGTTTACCTGTATCTGTCAGCGGCCATTGTCACATGATACCGTGTCAACTTAGATCTGAAGAAGATAACATGGCGGCCTCACATGGAGACGCCTCTGAGAAGACCAGCCTGGGTTATAGACTACAGAGAGATTTACTGCTCTCCACAGACAGTCAACATGTTAGACATCTGGATTTGTTCCAGTTTTTTTAATCCTCCAGGAAAACTTGATAATAACTCACAATAATATCATTCCAGGAACGCCAAAGTTTATTTTTATTATTACCGTCCTACCATAAGTTTAAGCGAGTAGCTTGCAATTTCGGGTTTCCTGAGGGAGTAGGCACAATCGCTGTAATGATAATGTACACTGCGGTGTCTGTCTTTTGTACCCCCCCCCCCCCCCCCAATTGCAAAATGATACAGATTAAAAATCAAAATTCTCGAGTTTTGCGTTGTACATATCTGACAACAACAACAACATTTTGTCTTTCACTCATGCAGATATTTCAACTTTCACCATAATTTATGTAGCTGGCCTCAGTACTGTAAATAACAGCATGTAAGAATAATATTAGACGCCAACGTGAAATATGGAATCAGAGGCATAACTGAAAGCAGCCTGGTGTGAAATTTAAGCTCAGATCTCCACTGAAAATGTTATGTTTTAAAAGACCCCCATCATTAAAGTGGTATTAAACACCGAAAAAAATGTAATATATTGCAGCTTACCATAATGTGATGACTGTATAATTTTATTTTTTAGGCTTTTATTCCTCTTTTTACTTTCATCTGGTGACCAGCAAAAGTGTAAGTAATGCCTCGTACACACGGACGGATTTTCAGAGAAAAAAAGTCAGACAAGGGGCTAGATTCAGGTAGGAGCGCGCATTGTTACGGCGGCGCAGCGTATCGTATTTACGCTACGCCGCCGTAAGTTAGAGAGGCAAGTGCTATTTTCACAAAGCACTTGCCTCCTAAGTTACAGCGGGGTAGCGTAAATGGGGCCGGCGTAAGCGCGCGTAATTCAAATGAGGATGAGGGGGCGTGTTTTATGTTAATTCTTGGTGACCCGACGTGATTGACGTTTTTCCCGAACGGCGCATGCGCCGTCCGTGGAATTTCCCAGTGTGCATTGCTCCAAAGTATGCCGCAAGGACGTCATTGGTTTCGACGTGAACGTAAATTACGTCCAGCCCCATTCACGGACGATTTACGCAAACAACTTAAATTTTTAAAATTTTGACGCGGGAACGACGGCCATACTTAACATTGCGTGCGCCTCCTAATAGCAGGAGTAACCTTACGACGAAAAAGCCTAACGTAAACGACGTAAAAAATAAATTTGTGAATCGGCGTATCTAGTCATTTGCATATTCTACGCCGAAAATAACGGAAGCACTACCTAGCGGCCAGCGTAAATATGCACCCTAAGATACGACTGTGTAAGAGACTTACGCCAGTCGGATCTTAGGGGTAATGTCGGCGTATCTAGCTTTCTGAATACAGAAAAAAGATACGCCGGCGCAGCTTTGAATTTACGCGGCGTATCTATAGATACGCCGGCGTAATTCAATGCTGAATCTGGCCCCAGCTTTTTTTCTAGGAAAGTCCGGCCGTGTGTAGCCTCCATCATGCCGCATACACACGACCGTTTTTCGGGATTTAAAAAATGAAGTTTTTTTTTTATGTCATTAAAAACGATCGTGTGGTGGGCTCCAGAGCATTTTTCACAACGTAAAAAAATGGGCATTAAAAATTTAGAACATGCTCTAAATTGAAAAAAACGTGCATGCTCAGAAGCAAGTTATGAGACGGAATCGCTCATTCTGGTAAAACTACCGTTCGTAATGGAGATAGTAAATTCGTCACGCTGTAACAGACTGAAAAGCACGAAGACTGAAAAGCGCGAACCGTCTCTCACCAAACTTTTACTAACACAAAATCAGCAAAAGCAGCCCCAAGGGTGGCGCCATCCGAATGGAACTTCCCCTTTATAGTGCCGTCGTACGTGTTGTATGTCACTGCGCTTTGCTAGAGCATTTTTTTTTCACGATCGTGTGTAGACAAGGCCGGCTTAACAATAATCGGGTTGAAAAAACGTTGTTTTTTCTAGTCGTGTGTACGCGGCATCAGACTTTTTTTTCGGAAGTCAGATGGACCTTATATAGAGAACCTATTCTCTTTCTTTCCGATGGACTCACACCGGACTTTTGCATGGTCAAAAGTCCGACGGTGTTTACAAGGCATTAGAGGGCTGTGACAAACCATTTACCACAGACACTTACAATGGTCAGCTTTGATTGATTTGTTTATTTGTGTAATAGCTTTAAGGAAATATAAAAACAAGTGTTGTTGTAACTGCTTAAAAACTTTAAGCTGGAATTTGGCTTTCATTTTAGTCAATCTAAAACAGATAGTGCATCTAACACTACCCTTTACCCTTGGATACAAAACAAAGATACAACGCGGGAACTTTGAAATTACGCGGCGTATCAATAGATACGCCGGCGTAATTTCTTTGTGGATCTGGCCCAAAATGTTTAGCAAAAACATAAAAAACCCAGTTGTGATTAAATACCACCAAAAGAAAGCTCTATCTTACTCTAAAAAAAATCTAAAAATATGTGTACAGTGTTGCATGACCATGTAATTGTCATTCAAAGTGCGACAGCACTGAAAGCTAAAAATTGGCCTGGGCAGGGGGATGAAAGTGCACAGTAGTAAGCAAGTGGAATTTCAGCGTTAACTTTTATTTTTCATTTTGTCCAGAAAAACATTGAAACTGCTAAAATTCTGTTTACCGATTATCTGGGTTTCATATATTGCACCGCAGACAGCTCCTCTTTAATGGGGTGCTTCTTTAACCTACAAGCCTGACTGCTTTCCCTCCCTGTCCCCCAAAAGGTCTATGTGCTGAAGTTATATATAGTTCCAGCACAAGACCTGGCCTCGTTGCCATATTATCCATATTTTTGGAGAAAAATATCACACTTTGCATGGCCAAAACCTGGAACGTTTCATCCACCGACCTTTTCGTCTTCCAGTCATGATGTCATTAAACTTTAAACCACCACATAACTCACATGACGTAGACACAACAATAGGCGGCTGACCGTAAAACATATCCAATAATTACAAAGCAAACACTCTCTTTCATTTCCTGCCCGGCACCCGCCTATCAACAGATGCCGCAGATTAGCGAGATGTTACAAAGTGCTCTGGTACCCGGAGTGACAATCTAGGGCTTACGTATACGCAAGGTGCCAAAAAACATCGCTCATTGGTTGAGGCTTTCTTTTCAGCTCTGTCAAATATTTATCTTTCAGTTTCCTTCAAATCCTAGGTCTGTTATTCTAAAAGTTACGATTGTTCGAAAGATTTTCTTTTCAGGAGATTTTTATAGGACTGTAAAGTCACAAGTTACTCTCGGAAAGGTGTTTATTCCACCCTGGCACGGGCAAAAGAAATTCCTTTTAGCTTGAGAAGGTCGGGATGTTGGCAGTGAGTTCTAACCTTTCTACAACCTTGTGATTTGTAGGTGTAATCGATGAAATGACGAGTTTTATTTCAGAGAGTGAGGTAGAGGCGGTGTCAAGGGGCCCAATAAAATTTACTTATTTATTTTTAGCTTCTCTTCTTTCACCTTTATCTTGTAACAATGTACTCATTAGAAAAACAGCACGAGAAATCAGACACTGAACCTCAAATGTTAACAGTCTTGCTGAGATGGCTAAGGAACAGCAAGAAAAGATGGAGGGATAAGCAAGAGCTATAAAAGGTCCAAAATACTTACCTTTCCTAGAGAAACCGATGCTCAGGGATTTCTTCAGGGATGATCACATAAACAGCAGACTAGGTATTTGGTCACATGACCATGAGATGAAAGCCCTGGGCTCCTGGTCATGTGACCAGCAACAGTGGAGGAGTGCTTACTAGAGTGGCATATTCTCTAACAAAGGTAAGTACTTGAGCCTTTTTTACTCCTTATTTATCTATCCCATCATGATTGTTGACACGGAACTAGACCCAGCCAAACGTTTCCTTCAAACAGGACAAGACAGGTCAGTTGTGAATAGTATAGCACCTACAATAGGTATATATTTGTCAGCTGCTTTTTTGCATTGGTCCACCTTGACATTAATTCTGCAACACTGTATTGCCTTGTACACACGACCGGTTTTCACGACGAGAAAACTGCCATTTTTTTATATTGGTCGTGAAAACCGGTCGTGTGTATGCTCCCTAGCAGCTTTCTCTACGGAAAAACTGCCTGCAAAAAAAAATTAAACCAGCTCTCCTTTTTCTCGTCGTGTTTCCCCGTCAGTCTTTTTCTCGTCGCGAAAAACGGTTGTGTGTATGCTTTTCCGAGGGGAAAAAAATAGCGCATGCTCAGAATAAAGTATGCAGCCCAAAAGCAGCCCAAAGGGTGGTGCTATTTGAAAGGAACTTCCCCTTTATAGTCCAGTCGTACGTGTTGTACGTGACTGCGCTTTGGCCAGATGTTTCTTTGCATGAACGTGTGTATGCAGGCTGGAGAGGAATCACGTCGTGAAAAACAACGGGTTTTTGAACGACAGGAAAAAACGATGGTGGGTACACGGCATATGGCTATAAGGAGACTGCCATATTAGAAGAGATTCAAGTTGTTATCATGCAACTCTTAAGCTTCGTACACACGCTCGGTTTTCTCGGCAAGAACCAGCAAGAAAGCTGAGTAAACCGAGCGTGTGTACGAGGCTTTCAGGTTTCTCGTCTGGAAATCTGGCCAGAATCTCGACGAGAAAAATAGAGATCCTGGTCTCTATTTTCTCGTTGGGATTCTTGTCGGCCTGTTTCCCGACGAGAAACCCGAGAGTGTGTATACTTACCTGTCGCCATTGAAACCCGTGCATGCTCAAAATAACTTTGACGCATGCGTGGTAGCTTCCACGGCATAGGTAGGGTGAAGCAAAATGGCGGAGACGGCATCAAATGTGACGAGCACATGCTCGTCGTACGCAATGGCGTCACAGCGTTCTTGCCTTTCAAGAGAACCGCGGTTCTTATGAAAGGTCTGTGTGTACACTCGGGTGGCAAGAAATTCTTGCCAAGAACATCGTCGGGAAAAACAACGTTTTTTTCCTCACAAGATTTTTGCCCGTGTGTACGAGGCCTAACTGTTCCAAGACCTTGTCCCTCAGTGATTAGAGGCTTCAGGGGCAGGATATGCATCTGATTATATGCAGATAGGCTCCAGTGAGCCTAAACGGATGAAGGGTGCCTTGGCACTTTCACATGCTTCTAACTGGGAAATGCATTTTAAGATACATATTTTTACTAACTGCAATACCCCATTAAAATTTAGTAATTGATTCCGAAAACCTTAGATTTCAACTATAGGTCTAAAACGATCGCTTCCAGCACTCAGAGGTCCTCCACTGTTGAATAGGGCTGTGCAACATTTTCAAATGCTAGGCGTATGCAGCCTTCCATGAATAGGGGGAATCCAAAGTGGAACTACAAAACAAGGAGACAGAAAGGCGCAAGCACCTTGTGCATTACCGCATCTCAGCTCTGAGGAAGGAGGTGTGCCCCTGAAACGGGTCAGTTTGGCTATATAGCGGGATACAACCAGGGTTGCCAACTTTCAGTAAATTTACAAACAGTTTGTAAAATCCGTAATTTTTTGCATCTGTCCATAAATGTCCATTATGGACGTGTAGTCTGTATGTCCGTAATGGACATTTATGGACAGATGCAAAAATTACGGATTTTACAAACTGTTTGTGAATTTATTGATGGTTGGCAACCCTGGATACAACTGGATCATACATATCTTATATTTATCCATTTTATTTTCTCAAATAAATTTGTTGAAGTAATGCACTAGGTGCTTGCCCCTTCCTGTCTCCTTGTATTTGTAGTTCAACTATAGGTCTGCTTTAAGATAAATTTAATTGAACTCTGTATATAGTACAACTTTAATTTCATAATTACACACAACGGGCCAGATTCTCGTAGATCGCGGCATCTCTGCGGCGGCGTAACGTATCTCATTTACGCTATGCCGCCGCAAGTATTACGGGCAAGTGCTTGATTCACAAAGCACTTGCCTGTAAAGTTGCGGCGGCGTAGCGTAAATCCCCCGGCGCAAGCCCGCCTAATTCAAATTAGGCGGATAGGGGGCGTATAGCATTTAAATTAGGCGCTATCCCGCGCCGAACTTAATGCGCATGCGCCGTCCCTAAAATTTCCCGACGTAAGAAGAGCGCATGCGCGGGCGGCAGGAGCGGATGCATCCCTAGACCGCTCCGCACACCCCCGGCACTTTGAGCGAGAATTAGCAGCTCCCCAACCCAGCTTACCCTCGGACGTGGTCGGCGACACCTGGGGCTCACTACGGAGACCCGCTCCATGTCCATCCGGTCGGCGGGGAGGACCGGCGAATCACGCTGCCAGCCTCGTGGGTCCGGGAAGGAATCCAAGATGGCGACCGCAACGAGCGCCATGCAGTCAGATGGACGGAGGACACAGGGAACTGAGGGGAAGCCCCCAGCTTCAGGGAATAACAGTGTGCCTCCTCCAGCCAAGAACCCTCTGTTTACAGGTGAGCTGACTGACCCTCCCTGTGTTTCCACCAGCCCTGCCAAGTCCTATTCGCAGGCCCTGTCTTCTCCAAGCCCTGCTTCCCATGCTTCCTCAGCTCTGGATAGAGACATGGCAGATATATTTCTTAGCCAGGCCAGTGAAGAAATAGACAATGACAGGATGCAGCCCAGTAGCCAGGACACTGATGTTGATAGCCCTGAAGGGTCCGTGGCTCTTTTGCCTGCACCGCTCCCATATTCTCCAGATACCATTCTTCTGGCACGTTTTGCAGACATGTTACAGAGAGAGTTGGGAAAAGCTACCACTAAACTGGCTGCAGATATAAAGCAAGATTTTCAGGAGCTTGGCTGTCGTTTAGATAGCATTGAATCCAAAGTTGATGACACTGTTCACAAAGTGGCGCAGAATTCTAATATGATTACTGAACTTTATGATCGCTTGGAAGATGCTTACGCTAAAATCGACGACCTTGAAAATCGCGCCAGGCGATATAATTTTCGTATCCGCGGTTTACCAGAAACGATTAAAGATCTACCCTCTGTCGCTTACTTTTTAATGCAATCTGCTATCCCTGATATTGACGAACTCCACACGGAAATTGATCGTATTCATAGAGCTCTTGTCCCTCCGAAACAAGATGGTCCTCCCAGGGATGTGATTGTGAAGCCTCATTTCTTCAGGGTCAAAGAAGCGGTCATGAGGTACGCCAGAGAGCACCCGGATCTGGAATTTGAAGGTTGCAAGCTTCAGATTTTTGCGGATATTTCCCAAGCTACCATTCAAAAACGAAGAGCGTTTAAACCTTTGCTTTCGCCTTTGGTGCAACGTAATATTCGCTATCGCTGGAACTATCCTTTTCGCTTACAATTCACCTATAATAACAGATCACATTCTTTTTCCACGTTTGCTGAAGGTGAAAAAATCATGCTGAAACTGGGATTTATCTCCCATGACCCATCGTCTCAGAACCAAGCAAGATCCGGCGGTCCTCCGCTTTCGCCGCTTTGGTCCTCCCCGACATCACGGAAATCTGCGACTTCTCGCCGAGTCAATTGAGAATTTTCTAACTGACACCAGTTACTCTTTTTTTTATTTTTTATTTTTATTTTTTGATTTTTTCTTGTTGGTGGGGCGGCGGCTTCTCAGTGGTCCCTTCGCGGGACATTAGCTGCTGCCTATGTTTTTGCTCCTATTTTGGGTGTCATTGAACTTGGTGTGGAGGTTGGGGGGTAATATTACCTGTTGTTTTATACATGTGCCGGGGGGTGGCTATGCTCTCTCCTGATTTGTTGGACTCTTCCCATTGGTTACCTTTGGTGGAGACTCCTACATTTCCAGAACTGGAGTTCTGGACTATTTGGTTACATTGTTTGTGTTGTATATTGTCTAAAAATCACTTTATGCTACACCTCTTGATACTAGGCTTCTTTAAGCCCTTGTGTCATTTTTCTCTCTTTTTTTATTTACTTTCTCTACTTTTAACCTTTTTTTCCTTTTATCTTCTGAGGGTCAGCCGGAATCTCGTCAGGACTTTCGTGTTGTCTGTACATTGGTGGGTGAGTCTGGTGGTTACAGCTGTTTTTTTCCATAGCCATGTCTAAGTTCGCTGATTCCATTGGAACCATACGACTGCTTTCACATAATGTTCAAGGGCTGGGTTCACCGTCTAAACGCATCAAATTGTTTAACTACTATAGGTCTATAGGGGCAGATATTGTAGCCCTTCAGGAAACACATTTCCTTCCTTCCTTTACTCCCCGGTATATGCATAGAAATTATCCTGTTTGTTATTTTGCTAATGCTACAGAGAAAAAACGAGGGGTAGCGCTCTGTTTGTCTAGTAGGCTGTCATTTACTGAATCTAAAATACTACGGGACAAAGAGGGGAGATATTTGCTGGTGAAAGGGCACTTGGGGGAGAATTTAGTGACGATCCTAGTTTATTATGCTCCTAACACGAACCAGGTCGCCTTTTTTAATTCTTTATTTCGTTCTTTGGCCTCTGAATTTGAAGGTGATGTTATTATAGCTGGTGATTCTAATTTGGCGCTGGACCACATGTTGGACAGGTCTCATCACCCTCAACTTCGATCCCCTTCTAATCAGAGCCGTAAATTTGCCCAGCTGTTGCACCATTATGATTTTATTGATGCTTGGAGGGAGGCCAATCCTACCACTCGAGACTACTCCCATTTCACCAGGGCCCACAACCGTTATTCGCGTATCGATCATGTTTTTCTCCCCTCGGGTTTACTACCTAAACTGGTTTCAGCTAAAATAATTGCGATGCCGTTGTCTGATCACGATCCGATTGTATTGGTGTTCGCTAACTTATCTGTCAGATTAGCTAAATCCCATTGGAGATTAAATGAATCAATGCTTAGTGATGAGTCTTCTTGTTTAGAAATCCTCTCTCATTTGAAAATGTATTTTGACATCAATCGGGCGGAAGATACCACTCCTGCCATTAATTGGGCGGCCCATAAGGCTTCC
This sequence comes from Rana temporaria, assembly GCF_905171775.1. Taxonomy (NCBI): domain Eukaryota; kingdom Metazoa; phylum Chordata; class Amphibia; order Anura; family Ranidae; genus Rana; species Rana temporaria. The sequence goes on along the minus strand of NC_053500.1, from coordinate 23,801,741 downwards.
ATACGGGGTTTTTTGATTCAGTTATCATCCAGACTTAAAAAAACTCGTGATGAGGTAATCCGGGTTAAGACTGCGGAATACGAAGAATTAGCGACTCAACACAAACGCTCCCCACACCCTGACCTATTGGTTAGACTTGAACAGGCACGTACGGAACTTAATATTTGTCTCACCACTAAAGCAGAAAAACAGTTGCGATGGACTAATCATACATTTTTTACTTGGCGGGATCGACAGGGTTCGTTGTTGGCGCGTAAACTTTCCCCTAAACATGCCCACGTAGCTCTTCCAAAAATTAGACTCTCAAATGGCGATCTTTCCCAACATCCCAATAAAGTTCTTCAGGAATTTCAAAAATGTTACGCTAAATTATACAACCCAACCCAGGACCACACTCCTGTCCCCATTGAAGATTTTTTGCACACCTTATCACTGCCATCCCTCACTGAATCCCATAGAGAGCTTATGGACCAACCCATTACCTGCGAGGAAATACAGAATACTATTAAAGTACTGTCCTTACATAAATCTCCGGGCCCTGATGGCCTCTCTAATATTTATTATAAAAAAATTTCTGAACAGTTGGCTCCTCATATGGTTCTCTACTTTAATTTTTTGCGGGATGGCGGAACAGTTCCTTTAGATGACAATAGGGCGTACATTAGTGTTATCCCCAAACCACATAAAGATTCTACAGACATTCTTAATTATCGGCCCATTTCCTTAATTAATTGCGATCTTAAAATCCTGACAAAACTTTTAGCCATACGGCTTGGTTCTTTTTTAGAGCAATATGTCCACAAGGATCAATCTGGATTTATAACCGGGCGTCAGACGCTGGATCAGATTCGTCGCTCCATAGCATTGATCTCTGCAGTGCGCTCTAAATGGGATGCCCCTGTGTCGAGGGAATTATTACTTCTATCTTTGGACCTTCACAAGGCCTTTGATAGTTTAAATTGGGACTATTTATTTACTACTCTGGAAGCATTTGGATTTGGTTCCACCTTTATTTTATTACTTAAACAACTCTATAGTAATCCGTCGGCCCAGGTTTCTGTTCGGGGTTATAAATCGGCATCATTTCCTATCCGACGTGGGACGAGACAGGGCTGCCCGCTCTCCCCTTTATTGTTTGCCTTGGCGATTGAGCCCCTAGCTGTATCGATCCGATCCCATCCTGATATACATGGCATTTGTTGTGGGCAGCGGGAACATAAATGTTCCCTGTTCGCCGACGACATTCTTATGTATGTCACAAATCCTCAATTGACCTTACCTAATCTTTTGACCCTGCTTCATCGGTTCTCTCGGATTTCGGGACTCTCTTTAAATACCCAAAAGACTATGGCCCTCAATATTTCTTTACCCACCGCGACGGTCTCAACCTTAAAGACTCTATATAAATTTCAATGGACACAAAAATCGCTGCCATACTTAGGTGTTCAGTTGACACCCTCGATCGATACTCTTTATCGAGCTAACTATCCCCCGCTTTTCAGTCGACTTCGGGAGGATCTTCGGCGATGGGCAGATTATCCCTTGTCCTGGTTCGGTAGAATCAATTCTATTAGGATGACGTTTTTACCCAAGTTACTTTATTATTTTAGGACTTTGCCAATTGCGGTTCCGAGGAGAGATTTACAACGATTGCAATCAGAAGTTTCCCGTTTTGTTTGGAACAATAAGAAACCGCGAATGAATAAACTGACTCTATGTGTCTCGAAACAATCTGGTGGGCTTGGCCTCCCTAACTTACAGGCCTACTATCAGGCGGCTCAAATAACTCAGCTTTCCTACACAACGGCTAAAGGATCTACACCCCTTTGGGTCTCTATTGAGGCTCTTTCATGTCACCCCTTTGCTATAGGCTCTTTAATGTGGCTTCCTGGTCGCCTTCGCCCTCCGATATTGTGCCCTACCCTGTCCCATTCATTGGCAATCTGGGATGGAGTAAGACATCGCAAACCCTTGTCCTCCCCTCATACTCCATTAGCCCCAATTTTCTTTAACCCCGAATTTTCTCCTGGAATGACTCCAATGCTGTTTCTGTGGTGGCTAAATAAGGGGCTTCTTAGGATAGGCGATTATCTTGACGGAGATCAACCGCACTCGTTACAATATCTTACAGATACATGCCAGATGCCTTCTAGTGAACTATTTAGATATAACCAGATTATTTCTTTTATACGATCCAAACTTAATCAGTTGGCTGGACCCATGGTTCTTACAAATTTTGAATTATCTTGCCAAACTAACGGCCTTCTACGGGGAAGGATATCTACAGTATACACTATCCTCACTGACCCGGATGCCAAGCTCCCTTACATGAAACAATGGGAACGGGATTTGAATACCACGTTGGAATTATCAGATTGGCAAGATATTGCCTTCGCTCTATCCAAAATTTCCATTAACACTACATTAATTGAAGCAAATTATAAGACACTTCTACGTTGGTATTTGGTCCCGACCAGAGTTGCTAAGATGCACCCGTCCGCATCGCCCAATTGCTTCAGGCGTTGTGGACAGATGGGTACAATGCTTCATGTTTGGTGGCAGTGCCCCGTGGTAATGAAGTTTTGGATTCGTATATTTAACTTAATTTACTCGGTAACGGGTGTTAATATACGTCGATCCCCGCAACCAGCGCTTTTTCATAAATTACCCAGTGAGGTTCCCAAAAAATCAATGACGTTAATCACGTATATGTTTTTGGCAGCAAGAATAACTATTGCTAGATATTGGAAGCAGTCGGTGGTTCCTCTTGATTACGTGAAGAATAAACTTAATTGGATCATGGTTAACGACAGACTCACCTGTGTCCTTCGCGATTCTACTAAGAAATTCGATGTAACGTTGGATACGTGGATACGTTACTTATCTCCGTCATAAAATGTCTCCGGCTGACCCTCTTCTCTTCTCCTCTTACTTTCTCCCTGTCTTTGTTTTCTTTTTTTTTTTTTTTCTCTCTTTCCTCTTAAAAAAAAAACGTTTAATGTTGAATTGGCTATTGTTGTTATTGTTGTCAACTGTGGGATGCATTAATGGACCTTCTGTCTCTAGGTTAATATGATGTAGGTGGAAGTATATGGAGGGGTTTCCCTTTTTTTTTTTTTTTTTTTTCCCCCCTTCTTTACCTTTCCTTGTCCTTCCCTATCTTTCCCTACCCTTCCCAATCCCTCCCCTCCTTTTTCTTCCTTCTCCTCTTCCTCCTCTGTTCTTTATATACATCTTGCTCCTGGTATGAATCATTCTTGTGATTCTGGGGTAGTGTTGGCTTCCTGGGACAACCACTAGTTGGACCCTAGGGAGTCGAGAATATGGCTCATTAGCTTTATTCGTATTTTCCTTTTTTTTTGTTTTTTTTTTCATTTTTATTACCACTCAGTGAATGATTTCACGGCGGAAGAGGGAAGGGATACGATTTAAAGGGAACATTGTGTTGTTTTTTTCTTTGGTTATCTTTATGTCATATAGATATATTAACGAGCTTTCCTGCTAACTGTATTTTATGTTGAGTCTCTCTATTTTTTTGTTTGTTTTGCTGCCTATAGGTTTTAGGCTTATGACTCTTTGTATGAATAATATAATCTGATGGAGCTCGATTGTTCTTTTCATATTTGTTACCTATGTCTGAGGCAACATTGTTCATTTTCAATAAAAATATTGAAAGCTAAAATTTCCCGACGTGCATTGCGCTAAATGACGTCGCAAGGTTTCGACGTGAACGTAAATGGCGTCCAGCCCCATTCACGGACGAGTTACGCAAACAACGTAAAATGTTCAAATTGTGATGCGGGAACGACGGCCATACTTAACATTGGATACGCCACCTAGGGGGCATGTTTATCTTTACGCCGCGTATCTCTTACGGAAACGGCGTCAATTTACTGCAAAGGGCAAGCGTACGTTCGTGAATCGGCGTAACGACTCATTTGCATATTCTACGCCGACCACAATGGAAGCGCCACCTAGCGGCCAGCGTAAATATTGCACCCTAAGATACGACGTCGCAGGCCGTCGTATCTTAGGCATGTTTAAGTGTATCTCAGTTTGAGAATACATTTAAACATACGACGGGCTTAGATTCGGAGTTACGTCGGGGGATATCTACTGATACGCCGGCGTAACTCTTTGTGAATCTGGGCCAACATAGATTAACGTCCTTTTCACCTGTAATACATAGCAAGGCTGCATTCTGCTATAAAATGCCCCTCTCACTTCATTTGAGAAACAGCCTATAGTGGGCGAAGTTTGCAAAGGCCCAGTCTGCAAATCAGCAGAATGAAGAATACCAGAATACCATTAAACTGGCAACAACGTGTAAGTCCAGTCGTAGCCACAGCTATACCTGAATGAATATGAGGAGCTGTGGACAGGAAGACAATTGTCCTTATCATAGCTTAAGTTGAATTTAGCTGCCCTCCCATTTACATTAGGCAAAATGTTAACTGTTTGTGAAATTATGGGTTTATGTCAAATTTATTTGTCATCTGGAAATGTCTGGCTTGGGAACTGTGGGTATAGGATTCGCAGGGCCCAGCTGTGCAAACAGGACAAGATGGAATGACGGGCATGGCGAGCAATCCAACAAGTCCTCCACCGTGATGGCATGGTAAGACATGCTAACAAGGAGTGAAGAGTAATGTGACTGACCACTGTGGAGAGCGTGCAGGTTTCAAAGCATGCTGGCTTCATAATAAGAAAGCCCAGTACTGTCAGCCTGCTTGCTAGCACCCTGTGTATAACTGAGTAAGCCAGACAGCCCCATATCTGATAGGTGAGAGACAGAAGAGAGGTGTCATTCAGAAGCCTATATAATTTGATTTCTCCTGCACTTCAGTAAAAATACAAATATTTTCATCGCGTTCACCTTTCCAATAAAAGTTATCATGCATTAAAGTGTCCCTAGTAGAATACAAATCACTGTGCAGCTTTCAGAAAAGGAGCGTCCTTTAAATGTCATACCTGTAGGCTGTGCATGGGCTCACCCAAGCCTGTCAGAAAAACTCATTTTAGATTGTAAACTCTTATGTGCAGGGCCCTCTTAATCCTCTTGTATTTTATTGTATTTTAACCAGGGCTTTTTTTTCTCAGACAATAGGTGCAGGAACTCCTCCATTCCAAGTCACCCCTTTTCTCTGCCCCTACCCATCTCCCAGTACTGTCCCCTTCAGACAATAGAGGACCAAGTACCAAGCACTGTATGAGAGTGTGAAACGCGTTAGCCCTTTTTCCTGATTTTTTGCTGTGACATCCATGTTGTGACCAGTTTTTATTAAAAGGAACAAATTTTTATTTTTGGAGTGCGGCCGTCCCGGTTCTTTCTTAGGCCTCGTACAGACGACCGGATCTATCCGCTGGGATTGATCTGCGGATCAGTTCCAGCGGACAAATCCGGTCGTCTGTACGGCCTAGCGGATATTTATCCGCGGAGATTTCTCGGCCGGATCGATTTCAAGCGGATATAAATTTCTTAGCATGCTAAGAAATTTATCCGCTTGAATCGGGTCCAGCGGATTGATCCGGTCGCCTGTACAGACTCACCGGATCAATCCGTCCGCTCCCCTCCCTCGCATGCGTCGTAATGATTCGACGCATGCGTGGAAGTACTTACATTCCAGCGTCGCGCACGTCGCCGCGTCATCATCGCGGCGACGGTGCGACACGTCACCGCGGATGAATTCCGCACGGATTTTGATCCGATGGTGAGTACAAGCCATCGGATCCAAATCCGGAGGAGGAATCTCCGCTGGAAACGGTCCGGCGGACCGTTTCCAGCGGAGATCACCTCGTGTGTACGGGGCCTTATACATTTTTGCATATCATTTTGTGGTGCTAAGTAATTTGTATGGAATTTGGTAATGATATCAAGAAAAGCAGTGAAATAGATCCCCTGCAGCCAGCAAAAATAGATCCCCCTAACAACAATGGACCACCCACAACAAAATTTCCCCACCAGCAATAGACTCCCAGCAGCATCAACAGATCTCTGCACAGCCAGCATTAATAGACTCCCTGGCTGCCATCAACAATAGACCCTCCCCCCAACAGTAGTTCTCTTTCAGCAACAACTGACCCCCCCCCCAGCAACAATAGGTCCCCCACCAGCAGCAATAGACCTACCCAGCAACAATAGACCCCTCCTGCAAAAAATAGATCCCCAGCAGTGAGCATCAATACCCTGCAGCACACCCCAGCACCCCTTGCCATTACATAGAGTCACTCCAGGAGGTGCCGGAACTGCGTTCCCCCGTGTTCCCGCTGAAAAAAGCCCTGATTATAACTGTATTGTCTCCCTTTTTTATTGTAAAGTGCTGCGTAAACTGTCGGCGCTATATAAATCCTGTATAATAATATAATGAATGACCCCCCCCCCCCTGTCCTGCGGCTGCCTAGATGCCATGTATGTTGTATGCTTGGAAATGAAAAGGTGAACTTCCCCTAAATTTTTATTTTTTAGTGCTAAAAAACAACCCCACACAGTCCTATTACACATATATAGCAAGATAAGGAATGCCTGGAGAGATAATGACCACAGTCATACACTGTGATGGTGGAAAACAGGGTTAAAACTAAAGTCTTCCCTTAACAGTTGATCCTTGCCAACATATATTCATTTTGTAAGCTTCAAATATATTCATTGTGTTCTGTTCTGTCTCTATCAGATGTAAAAGTCAGAAGAAGATCACGTGGCGCCAGAAGGACGCGACCACGTAGCTCCAACAAAACAGAACCAGGTGAAATCTGCGATAACGAGTCTCCCAGAACAGATCTTTGAAAGGACAGCTGGAAAGAGAAGGAGCACACAAGCTAAGTCAAATATTTAACATGCCAGCAAGAAACATCTAATAGGAAGCTGCTGAAACTTTACTGACGTATCGTGATTTCACCTTGATGGGTTACAGGATTAGTGCAATACCATTGTGCAGATCATTTATTAAATAGGCACAACACCTAGCTGGTACAGTATCTGTATTTTGGTTGCCAAGACTAAGAACACTTACATAGCACTGTATAACATTGGATAACTTACTGGCCTAGGGGGAGGGGTGGGGGCTAATGATGTCACTGAGCAGGCAATGGCTATATTATAGTGCATGCCCAGGAGGAGCCTCTGTGCATGTGACTCTAGGCCTGAGAGAGAGTTGTATTGAAAAAAGGGATCCATTGGGACACACAGGCAGTATTACTACAAGAAATGATAGCCAGGCAGGTAAACCCTTGCACTATACAGTTGGTACAGCATTGGATTAGGGTCTATGCCACCAGTTCTGGGGTTCTACTTACACCCTCTGCCTCTGCTGTGCCATTCAAAAATTACAGCTGCAACATCATCATTGTGCTGTTGTGTTCCCCGTTCTGATGCAGAGGGGAGTCTGAACATATCAGATGCTCTCAGCGAAGCTTAAAAAAAGCTCCTGAAGTGACAAAAACATGCATGGCCAGATCCACAGACGAAGTACGCCGGCGTACTTTCAAATTTCCCGCGTCGTATCTTTAGTTTGAATCCTCAAACCAAGATACGACGGCATCTGGGTAAGATCCGACAGGCGTATGGCTTTGTACGCCTTCGGATCTTAGATGCAATACTTTGGCGCCCGCTGGGTGGAGTTCGCTTCGTTTTCCGCGTCGGGTATGCAAATTATCGATTTACGACGATCCACGAACGTACGCGCGGCCGTCGCATTTTCTAACGTCGTCTGTAGTCGGCTTTTTCCGGCGTATAGTTAAAGCTGGTATTTTGCGGCGTATAGATAGACTTGCCATGTTAAGTATGGCCGTCATTGCCGCGTCGAAATTTTTTTTTTTTTTATTTTTTGCGTAAGTCGTACGTGAATAGGGATGGACGTAACTCACGTCTAAGTTAAAAAAATTACGTCCTAGCGACGTCATTTAGCGCAATGCACGGCGGGAAATTTCGGGACGAAGCATGCGCAGTTCATTCGGCGCGGGGACGCGCTTCATTTAAATGAAACCCGCCCAATTTGAAATCCGCCGCCAGAAATACACTACGCCGCCGTAACTTACGTTGCGAACTCGCTGAGAATTCAAATTTACGCCAGGTAAGGTACGGCGGCGTAGTGTATCTCTGATACGCTGCGCCGATCGAAATGTATGTGGATCTGGCCCGCAGTGCTTACATCAATTCGGACAGGTTCTGTCAAAGGGTCGTGACTGATCAGCACTATCAGCCAATGACTGAGAGCGCTGGCTGGAGTGTTCTCAAAGCACCCCCCCCTATGTTGAGGGCATGCGGCCTGGTACGGTTAAGGAGGGAGGGGGTGCTCGCTTGTCCCCACCCCTTTCCTGACCAGCCGGGCTGCGTGCTCGGATAAGGGTCTGGTATGGATTTGGGGGGGGACCCCACGCCGTTTTTTTTGCCGTACGGGGTTCCCCTTAAAATCCATACCAGACCCCAGGGCCTGGTATGCTCTTGGAGGGGGTACCAATGCCGGTTTTTTATTTGAAATTTGGCGTGGAGTTCCCCCTCAAGATTCATACCAGACACAGTGCTTGCTATTGGCAGGGATCCAAGTCAGCAGGGGTAGACCGACAACTCATGGGGCCCCCGGGCAATTAGAAAATTGTGGGGCCCCCGGGCTTACAGATGGCCACCACGCCAGGAGGCATTGCATAGGCAGGGCAGCTAAAATCTCAGGATTTTCACATCAAAAGCATGTCGGTTTTGGACATATCAGGGACAGATGTAAAAAAAAAAAACACAGATTTTTTACATACTGTCCCTGGTTTTATTGAGCCTGGCAACCCTGATGGGGCCCCCTAGTGGCATGGGGCCCTCGGGCAGTGCCTGAGTGACTCAATGGTCAGTCCGCCCCTGCAAGTCGGATCCCTGTTCAATATCGTGCCGCGGCTAAACGCATCGGCAGCTAATCGCACTGTACTAATGCAGCTGACCGCTGTGCCTGGAGTCTTGAATTTCAGGAGAACATAAACATGCTTTTAACTGCGGCAGAACAGCCATCCGTGTGAAAGGGGCCTTACAAATATGAATGTAATTACAACCTTATGATCAAGCCCTTTGTGTAATTCTGCAGTCTTCCTAAAAAAATAAAAAATAAACATTGAAATTAATTTGTCAAAGCTTATATGAAATGTGTTTGGGTTTTCATTTACATTTAAATGATACATTCTTTCTTAAATGTAACATTTCATAATATACAGTAGCCCTCAAAAGTTACAAAATAAAACAACATTTTGTATTTCCTTCCTATTTGCTTTATTATGTGCACTAAAAAGAGACAGGTACACATCAGGAAACAGAAATTCAGAATGCAGAATATTACACTGAAAGTTGTTTTACTTAACTACAATAGCACCCCCATATGGTATTTGTGTAGAGCGCACATAAATACAGTATATGTGTTATTAAAGTCTAAGACCTGTTACTGCCACCTGGTGTCAAAACCAGCAAACACATACAGCTGATACTGAAGCATAGATCATTAAAGAAAATGGCAATAATAAGTAATACATTATACATAAACAAGCACACCTACCTATGCCCATGCTGCCTTTTTTCTTGTGGTTCCTTTACACTGCCTCTGTGCTGCCAGTTCAAAATTGTATGTCCTCCTGTGCATGTGCTAGATGGACTTTGTCATGCACCTCCTTTTGTGCATGCGGCGTACAGCGATACTCTCCTTTGTTATAAAAAAGCCTTCTTGCAAGATCTGGGGGGGGGGGGGTTATTTTTTACTTGAAACTATTTTTATTGGAGTTTTATTTATATTTATATATATATATATTAGGGCTGTGGAAATTAAGGGCCAGATCCACGTACCTCGGCGCATATATAGGCCGGCGTAGCGTATCTCAGATACACTACGCCGCCGTAACTTAGAGTGGAGGTTCCTCATCCACAAAGAATTTGCGCTGTAAGTTATGGCGGCGTAGTGTAAATGTGTCGGCGTAAGGGCGCGAAACTTGAATGACTTGAAGATGTGGTCGTGTTTTATGTTAATTCAACTTGACCCCACGTAAATGACGTTTTTTTTTAACGGCGCATGCGCCGTCCGTGGGGGTATCCCAGTGCGCATGCTCGAAATCACGTTGCAAATAGTCAATGCTTTCGACGTGAATGTAATTTACGCAAAGCCCTATTCGCGAACGTTTTAAGCAAACAACGTAAACGATGGAAAATTTGACGCTGGCCCGACGTCCATACTTAACATTGCGTACGCCTCATAAAGCAGGGGTAACTATACGCCGGAAAAAGCCTTACGCAAACGTTGTAAAAAAATGCGCCGGGCGGACGTACGTTCTGAGAATCGGCGTATCTAGCTAATTTGCATACTCTATGCGGAAATCAAGGGAAGCGCCACCTAGCGGCCAGCGTAAATATGCACCTAAGATCCGACGGCGTACTAAGACATACGTCAGTCGGATCTAGCCCACATTCTTTTGTGAATAAAAAACAAAGATCTGCCGGCGCATCGTAGAACTTACGCGGCGTATCAATAGATATGCCGCCGTAAGTTCTTCGTGGATCTGGGCCCTTCTATTAATTCCTCGATTAATCGTTAATTCTTTTGATCGGTACTCACCTCTCCGCCACCTTCTGGGTCTTCAGGGAGTTCTGTCGGAGATCCAGTAACGTCACGGACACTGGCGGGGCGTGCCGTGTCCATCTGAAGGGCTCCTTTGCTGTGCCTTCATATCTGCATGCCGGAGGGACCTTACCATCTGCCACACGCAAGGGCTGTTACACTTCCCTCTATCAACCTGGGATTCTACAGCCATCCACTGGGAGTTGTGATAGTTCCCTTCACGGGACATCTACATGCCGACGAACTGATGTTAGCCCCTCCTCATCTGGATTCAGCAGTGGTATCGTTGTACACATTTTTATACCAGTATCATACTTGGCTACATGTTTTTATGACTGCTTTTGCTACCGTTTGGTATTAGGCCGTGTACACACGGTCGTTCCAAACCTATGAGAATGGTCCGACGGGCCATTTCAATCGGTTTACTGCTGAAGTGGCCTGATGGTCTAATGTGCATACACACCATCGTTCCAAAAACCGATCGGGTCAGAACGCGGTGACGTCAAACACACGACGTGCTGAATAAAACGAAGTTCAATGCTTCCAAGCATGCGTCGACTTGATTCTGAGCATGCGCGGGTTTTGAACCGATGCTTTCTGTACTAACCATCGGTTTGGTCCGATCGGGCAGCGGTCCATCGGTTCGATTTTAAAGCATGTTTTAAAATTTTTGACCGAAGGAAAACAGACCGATGGGCTATACACACGGTTGGTTTGGACCAATGAAACTGAACCTCGGTCCATTCTCATCGGTTTTGTCCGACCGTGTGTACGGGGCCTTACTCGCACCATTTTTACAGTTTATGTAGCTACATCGATTTTCTCTCCAGTGCAATATTTATTTTGTTACCTACTTGAAGACTATAAAAGTTATAACGCTATTCCCATTGAGCGCTGCCTTTGTGTGTTTTTTGTATCTTGCTATCCATTTTTCCAGTGGTTGGTAACTGCACTGGGAATCAGCCTGCAAGGAGATCAGCTAAAAGTAGTTGGATCTGTATGTGCGTTATAATTAATCGAAATTAGTCGATTAAAAAAAATCGATTAATAGACCACAAAAATCAGTAACAGCCCTAATATATATATATATATAAAGCCATCCAGAACAAATGAGATCATTGTACAAAGCCAGCCGGACAGTAACGCAACATTGTCCCATCAGAATAATATGATGGTATTCCATTGCCAAGATATCGCATAAGCAAAGTGTTCCAAGTGGGCCGTGGTGATACAAAAATCACATATATGGGATCAATAGGATCCGAAGTAGGCCAGTTTTTTATTTATTTCTAACGAGCAAATGAATTTAATGCCGATAGGCACAGATAAGGTGGCACTGACTGCACTGATGGGTGGCACTGATAGGTGTCACTGATAGCTTGCACTGATAGATTTTTCTCCTTCAATGATATGCACTGATGAGGATGCACTGATAGGCAGCACTGGTAGGTGACACTGATGAGCACTGGTAGGTGACACTGATGGGCAGCACTTGCTGACATTTATAGGTGGTATTGTGAGAGCTGGGTCTGTGTTCAGCTGCCTGTAGGAAGGTCCAATCAGTGTTCCATGATCCATCTACTATCACACGAGCAGGTCTAGAGGGGCGGGACCTTCCTACAGGCAGCACAGCCGAACACAGACCCAGCTCTCACACACAGTGTGGGAGATGCCCGATGTATGACACATAGGAGAGAGAGAGGGAGTGCTGCATTCAGCTGCAGCTCAAAGCAGCCCCAGGACAGGCAGCCTACCGGGAATTATCCCGCTATCCCGGTGGGCCAGTCCGGCCCTGCTGGTAGGTGGCGCTGGTGGGCACTGGTAGGCAGCACTGTTGTGCACTGGCAGGTGGCACAGGTGGGCACAGATGAGGCGGAGGCTGCTCTCCTTGATCGGGACCATTGTCCCTCTGATAGCAAAAGAGAAAAAATTGCCGATTGTTGCTCTGTTTACATCACATGATCAGCTGTCTTTGGCTGACAGCTGATCACGTGGTAAGGGGGTCGGGATCGAGTCTCGTAGACAATAGATCACGCTGATGTGTTGACGCCCTCCCGGCAAAGTAGCTCCATCTGTAGCCATCATTTGGCTATAGTGTGGATCTGAAGGGGTTAAAGTATAATTAAATCTTGCTCTCCTTTACAGCCAAGGAAGCTTTCAGCTTAGCCTCTGGTTGATCTGCAGTTGCCATGGTGTTGCACGTGGTAATAGTTATGACACTATCCATTTGGTGGCTTGACAGTTCAGTGGAGAGCACAAGTAACTGCGACAGTTATTATTCATGATATGCCTTGAATGTGAATGCTTTGGGAAACAGGTAAATCATTGGGTTTATTATATTTAAAAAAAAAACAGTCATGATGTTCTGTAACAGCAAAATAACAGGTTCATAAAGACCTTTTTATTATGTTTAAAGGATATCCTAATCAGTTTTTTAATGTAAAGGTTTATTCCCACTGTGTGTGTTTATCGGCACACAGCAATGCAGGCTCAACGCAATGGGCACATAGAAAACCATTGTCTCTATGTGCTCTGTTCACATCATACCTGTATGCAGTGCACCCCCCTGCACCACACTTCACAATGCTAAGTGTTGTATTAACACATTGCCCTGCCCCTGTACCATAGTTGCCAACAGTCCCGAATTTCCCGGGACATTCCCGGTATTTAGACTCTTGTCCCGGGAAATTGTTGGAATTTTTTGCGAATGTTGGCAACTATTGGATTGGATTGGATTGGAATAAATACTTATAGAGCGCCGAATGCGAGTTGTGAAACTCGCGTCTAAGCTGTACAATGCTGTACAATGCACATAATGCACATAAGACACACACCACTTAGCATGCAGAATGGTGTCAATGAGTCCTTAAAGTGGTTGTAAACCTCAGACATGAAAAATGACCAAAGCATATCCTACTATAGTGTATACTTGTCTCTATCCAAAGAATTAAGTGTCATTTCCGTCTGCTGCCTCGTTCCTCTGCTATCTGCATGAGTCACTTCTGACAAGTTTTTTTTCCCTGACACCAAGAGAAAAAGGTGACATGAGAGTAACAAATTTTCAAGTATTTCTCATTAAAGCGGAGGTTCACCCAAAACCACAACTTTGTACCATCCAAACTAGCATACTAGCATCAGCTACAGTATGCTTTTTTTTTGTGCTGTACTTACGGTTTAATCCGTAAGTTTCGTTTCAGACACCCACGGGGAATGGGCGTTCCTATGAAGAGTGGAACATGATTGACGGCCGGCTATGGCGCGTCACACGTTCCGGAAACAGCCGGAATAGGACTCAGCTCTTCACGGCGCTATACGGCGCCTGCGCACAGACTAGGAGCTGACTGCGCAGGCGCCGTATATGTCCGCGTCCTATTTCGGCTTTTTTCGGAAGGCATGACGCGCCATAGCTGGACGTCAATCATGTACCCCTCTTCATAGGATCGCCCATTTCCCGGCCGGAGTCTGAAACGAAAGTTACGGATTAAACCGTAAGTACACCGCACAAAAAAAAAAAAAGGGCATACTGTAGCTGACGCTAGTATGCTAGTTTGTATGGTAGATAAAGAAATTTTTTTTTTAGGGTGAACCCCCGCTTTAATGCCGCACTTAGTTTGGTGCCCTCTGGTGTGTTCTCTTGGTCCTGCAGGTTTATCTATTCATCCAGTACTTCTATTGGTCTGAGGTTCCCTGTTGTTGTGAGACTGTCTATCGGAAGCCCTTACTATGTGATGAGCCTGATTTTATCTGTCACAATGTGAGTTTGCCATTTGGTCAGACCAAAATGAGGGACAAATGGGCGGAATCAGGGACAGAGGGACATTGTTTCAAATCAGGGACAGAGGGACATTGTTTATTGTTTCAAATCAGGGACAGTTGGGAGCTATGGTTGTGGCGAGTCAGGGTTCAGTCGGGATTTGTGGGACACCAGGATTTATTTGAAATCCCTGGACGGTCCCGGCAAATCCGGGACAGTTGGGAGGTACGCGCCACTGTCTGGCTCCCTTTGGTTTGCTGTATTTGACAGGAAAATTACAGACCAGACTGTGTACTGTACCAGCCCTGGAAGCTCTCTGTATAAGATCACTCATAATGTAGTGCTGTAGCCCAAAACAACCAATAACATTGCAACCAATGATATTTCAGCAATGATTTTTCATTGGCAGTCTGCTTACTATAGTTTGTATAGTGCCCTTTGACCACAGTGATTGTCTATTGGCTGCCTGATTCTGGCAGTTAAGGCTGGAACCAATCAGCGATCAGCGTGTGTTCCACTTGCTGTCAGATAAAAGAGGCCGATTTTTAGATTGTCTCCAAACCTCTCCCTTAGCTCGGGCGGCCATTTTTCCGTCGTCCTTATAGAAGACAATATGTATGTCTCTGAAAATATGTCCGCCGAATCACAGACCTCTTTGTAGTTATATCTTCTTTTCTCCTATGACACTGACGCTTCCGCTGCGGCGGATATTGCGTACGCTGTTCCGATTCACGCCCCGCTGCTGGCGGAAGTTAGTGACGACTTTCCCCGGTGCATGTTTCTGGCGGAAGTTCTGGAATGCGGAGTGGTGTCGGTGCCGACGGCTCCGGGGCGTGTAGGCCGCGGGGCCTGGGGCTGTGAGCGGCGGGTAGAAGGGGGGTGGTGGTGGTGAGGGGGAACTCAGGCCAAGAACATGGCCACTCGCCGCCTGACCGACGCCTTCCTTTTATTGCGGAACAATGCCGTCCACAACCGGCACATTCTGGCCGAGCAAGTGAGTAATGACGGCGGGAGGGCGCCCGGCCACGGAGCGGTGAGTCTCCGGGTGACTAGACTAGAGTGTGGTGTGATATCTGCATGCAGGGTGGAGGAGAGAGAGGCCAGTGTGACAGCCAACAACAACCGGCCTACCCCACAGGGACCCCCATTAAGGGACCCCAATATTACCGATTAATCCCGGGACTTCACTAACACCGATCTATGCGGGGACCCCACTAACACAGATGGACCCCGCTGTCACAGATCCCTGCGGGGACCCCACTATCGCTGATCCCTGCGGAGACCCCGCTGTCACCGATCCCTGCGGAGACCCCGCTGTCACCGATCCCTGCGGAGACCCCGCTGTCACCGATCCCTGCGGGGACCCCACTATCGCCGATCCCTGCGGAGACCCCGCTGTCACCGATCCCTGCGGAGACCCCGCTGTCACCGATCCCTGCGGAGACCCCGCTGTCACCGATCCCTGCGGAGACCCCGCTGTCACCGATCCCTGCGGAGACCCCGCTGTCACCGATCCCTGCGGAGACCCCGCTGTCACCGATCCCTGCAGGGACCCTGCTGTCACCGATCCCTGTGGGGACCCAACTGTCATGATCCCTCCAGAGACAGGGGAAGAGGTGGCATCTTACATTGGTGATCAGTGGGAAGAGGTGGCATCTTACATTGGTAATCAGTGGGAAGAATGTCCCCTTACATTGGTGATCAGTGGGAAGAATGTCCCTTACATTGGTGATCAGTGGGAAGAATGTTCCTTACATTGGTGATCTGTGAGAAGAATGTCCCTTACATTGGTGATCAGTGAGAAGAATGCTCCTTACATTGGTGATCAGTGAGAAGAATGTCCCTTACATTGGTGATCAGTGGGAAGAATGTTCCTTACATTGGTGATCTGTGAGAAGAATGTTCCTTACATTGGTGATCAGTGGGAAGAATGTTCCTTACATTGGTGATCAGTGGGAAGAATGTCCCTTACATTGGTGATCAGTGGGAAGAATGCTCCTTACATTGGTGATCAGTGGGAAGAATGTCCCTTACATTGGTGATCAGTGAGAAGAATGTCCCTTACATTGGTGATCAGTGGGAAGAATGTTCCTTACATTGGTGATCTGTGAGAAGAATGTTCCTTACATTGGTGATCAGTGGGAAGAATGTTCCTTACATTGGTGATCAGTGGGAAGAATGTCCCTTACATTGGTGATCAGTGGGAAGAATGCTCCTTACATTGGTGATCAGTGAGACGAATGCCCCTTACATTGGTGATCAGTGAGAAGAATGTCCCTTACATTGGTGATCAGTGAGAAGAATGTCCCTTACATTGGTGATCAGTGGGAAGAATGTCCCTTACATTGGTGATCAGTGGGAAGAATGTTCCTTACATTGGTGATCAGTGGGAAGAATGTCCCTTACATTGGGGATCAGTGAGAAGAATGTCCCTTACATTGGGGATCAGTGAGAAGAATGTCCCTTACATTGGTGATCAGTGGGAAGAATGTCCCTTACATTGGTGATCAGTGAGAAGAATGTCCCTTACATTGGGGATCAGTGAGAAGAATGTCCCTTACATTGGTGATCAGTGGGAAGAATGTTCCTTACATTGGTGATCAGTGGGAAGAATGTCCCTTACATTGGGGATCAGTGAGAAGAATGTCCCTTACATTGGGGATCAGTGAGAAGAATGTCCCTTACATTGGTGATCAGTGGGAAGAATGTCCCTTACATTGGGGATCAGTGAGAAGAATGTCCCTTACATTGGTGATCAGTGAGAAGAATGTCCCTTACATTGGTGATCAGTGGGAAGAATGTCCCTTACATTGGTGATCAGTGAGAAGAATGTCTCCTTACATTGGTGATCAGTGAGAAGAATGTCCCTTACATTGGTGATCAGTGGGAAGAATGTTCCTTACATTGGTGATCAGTGGGAAGAATGTCCCTTACATTGGGGATCAGTGAGAAGAATGTCCCTTACATTGGGGATCAGTGAGAAGAATGTCCCTTACATTGGTGATCAGTGGGAAGAATGTCCCTTACATTGGTGATCAGTGGGAAGAATGTCCCTTACATTGGTGATCAGTGGGAAGAATGTCCCTTACATTGGTGATCAGTGAGAAGAATGTCCCTTACACTGGTGATCAGTGGGAAGAATGTCCCTTACATTGGTGATCAGTGAGAAGAATGTCCCTTACATTGGTGATCAGTGGGAAGAATGTTCCTTATATTGGTGATCAGTGGGAAGAATGCTCCTTACATTGGTGATCAGTGGGAAGAATGTCCCCTTACATTGGGGATCAGTGGGAAGAATGCTCCTTACATTGGTGATCTGTGAGAAGAATGTCCCTTACATTGGTGATCAGTGGGAAGAATGTCCCTTACATTGGTGATCAGTGGGAAGAATGTCCCTTACATTGGTGATCAGTGGGAAGAATGTCCCTTACATTGGTGATCAGTGGGAAGAATGTCCCTTACATTGGTGATCAGTGGGAAGAATGTCCCTTACATTGGGGATCAGTGAGAAGAATGTTCCTTACATTGGTGATCAGTGGGAAGAATGTCCCTTACATTGGTGATCAGTGGGAAGAATGTTCCTTATATTGGTGATCAGTGGGAAGATTGCTCCTTACATTGGTGATCAGTGGGAAGAATGCTCCTTACATTGGTGATCAGTGGGAAGAATGTCCCTTACATTGGTGATCAGTGGGAAGAATGTTCCTTACATTGGTGATCAGTGGGAAGAATGTCCCTTACATTGGTGATCAGTGAGAAGAATGTTCCTTACATTGGTGATCAGTGGGAAGAATGCTCCTTACATTGGTGATCAGTGGGAAGAATGTCCCTTACATTGGGGATCAGTGAGAAGAATGTCCCTTACATTGGGGATCAGTGAGAAGAATGTCCCTTACATTGGTGATCAGTGGGAAGAATGTCCCTTACATTGGGGATCAGTGAGAAGAATGTCCCTTACATTGGTGATCAGTGAGAAGAATGTCCCTTACATTGGTGATCAGTGGGAAGAATGTCCCTTACATTGGTGATCAGTGAGAAGAATGTCTCCTTACATTGGTGATCAGTGAGAAGAATGTCCCTTACATTGGTGATCAGTGGGAAGAATGTTCCTTACATTGGTGATCAGTGGGAAGAATGTCCCTTACATTGGGGATCAGTGAGAAGAATGTCCCTTACATTGGGGATCAGTGAGAAGAATGTCCCTTACATTGGTGATCAGTGGGAAGAATGTCCCTTACATTGGTGATCAGTGGGAAGAATGTCCCTTACATTGGTGATCAGTGGGAAGAATGTCCCTTACATTGGTGATCAGTGAGAAGAATGTCCCTTACACTGGTGATCAGTGGGAAGAATGTCCCTTACATTGGTGATCAGTGAGAAGAATGTCCCTTACATTGGTGATCAGTGGGAAGAATGTTCCTTATATTGGTGATCAGTGGGAAGAATGCTCCTTACATTGGTGATCAGTGGGAAGAATGTCCCCTTACATTGGGGATCAGTGGGAAGAATGCTCCTTACATTGGTGATCTGTGAGAAGAATGTCCCTTACATTGGTGATCAGTGGGAAGAATGTCCCTTACATTGGTGATCAGTGGGAAGAATGTCCCTTACATTGGTGATCAGTGGGAAGAATGTCCCTTACATTGGTGATCAGTGGGAAGAATGTCCCTTACATTGGTGATCAGTGGGAAGAATGTCCCTTACATTGGGGATCAGTGAGAAGAATGTCCCTTACATTGGTGATCAGTGGGAAGAATGTTCCTTATATTGGTGATCAGTGGGAAGATTGCTCCTTACATTGGTGATCAGTGGGAAGAATGCTCCTTACATTGGTGATCAGTGGGAAGAATGTCCCTTACATTGGTGATCAGTGGGAAGAATGTTCCTTACATTGGTGATCAGTGGGAAGAATGTCCCTTACATTGGTGATCAGTGAGAAGAATGTTCCTTACATTGGTGATCAGTGGGAAGAATGCTCCTTACATTGGTGATCAGTGGGAAGAATGCTCCTTACATTGGTGATCAGTGGGAAGAATGTCCCCTTATATTGGTGATCAGTGAGAAGAATGTCCCTTACATTGGTGATCAGTGAGAAGAATGTCCCTTACATTGGGGATCAGTGAGAAGAATGTCCCTTACATTGGTGATCAGTGGGAAGAATGTCCCTTACATTGGGGATCAGTGAGAAGAATGTCCCCTTACATTGGTGATCAGTGAGGAGAATGTCCCTTACATTGGTGATCAGTGAGAAGAATGTCTCCTTACATTGGTGATCAGTGAGAAGAATGTTCCTTACATTGGTGATCAGTGGGAAGAATGTCCCTTACATTGGTGATCAGTGAGAAGAATGTCCCTTACATTGGTGATCAGTGGGAAGAATGTCCCCTTACATTGGTGATCAGTGGGAAGAATGTCCCTTACATTGGTGATCAGTGGGAAGAATGTCCCTTACATTGGTGATCAGTGAGAAGAATGCCCTTACATTGGTAGTCAGTGGGAAGAATGTGCCTTACATTGGATGATTGATAGCAGCCCAGCCATTGGCTCCATCTGCTGTCCATCAAACCAATGAACTTTTACAACCCCTTTTAAAGTGTAAGTAAACCCCTATCATTTTCAGCCAAGGAGGTTGCCATTTTGGCCTCTGTTTAATCTAAAATTGCCATGGTGCTGCACATGTGATCAGTTATGACACCAGCCATTGGATGGTTTGACAGTTTGGTTGAGAGCACAACCAATGGGAGTGTTACATTTCTGGGACGTGCTGGAAATGTAACGGTTTTATGGATGGGTTTACTTCCACTAAGCTGCTTGCAGGTTTTCAGCAAGCTTCAAGAAGTGCTGAAGCCTGCTAACATCTTGTTTAAAGTGACATTCAGCACTTCCATTAGGACAGTGGTCATCAACCCTGTCCTCAGGCTAACATTCCAGATTTTATGTATTACCTTGGGGAGATGCAGACTAGAATACGGCAAACACTGAGCAGCAAATGATATCACCTGTGATGTATTTCAGTTATCTTGCAGACCTGGCCTGTAGTGGGTCCTGAGGACAGGGTTGATGACCACTGCATTAGGATATGTATTCAACATTTACAATTTGGAGCTTGCTGAAAGCTCTGTAAATGCTTCGTCAAAGCTTGCTGTTCACACTGCTCTTATACAAACTGAAGCCTGTGTGATACTGGCCTTAGGGGCTTTTTGTCCCACTTAGCTTGGATGAATTGGTTTTAGCAGGGGGTTCCCCTAGACCTGAAAAAAAATGATTTCATGGGCTCCTCTGGGGTAGAAAGGTTGAGGGTGGCTGCTCTTGAGGAACAGTGCAATAACAAAAAAGTGCATTGTTAAAGGGTAGTGCAAAGAGGATGTTTTCTGTAGTAGCTAATAACATTCTAGGGTGTTTGTTTTGTTTGTTTTTTTTAGATCATTGATGATTTTTGATAGGCTACAATGTTTTTCTGTACTTGGTGTTGTAAAGAAACCTGGTCATATAACAGTGATGGAGACACAGCTTTGTTTTAAATATCGTTTGATGCGGATGCATGAACCGCATTTTGCAGCTGGATAGCTAGCACAGGACTATCTGCAGACCTGAAAGTCCCAGTATGTTCTTTTGAGGCATGACAGCTGCAGAATCTCAGGTTTCTTGACTCCATTCTGCACCATTATAAGTAAACGTTAGTAAAGAAATGCAGTGATGTAACCCATACCAATCTGATTGTATAGAGAACAATTTAGGACCACAGTCCTCCATATGTAGATGGAAAGGCCTCAAGGACTTGTATTGTACATGACTGATCATACTTGAAGCAAAGCCGTGTACCTTGCTATGTTGGGGTTCACTTGGGTACAGACTGTTGTCATTTGCGAGTGGGTGCATTTTTGTGTCCGCCTAAAGGGGTTGTAAAGGTTTGTTTTTTTATTTTCTAAATAGGTTCCTTTTAAAGCGGGGGTTCACCCAAAAAAATACATTTTTTAAATTAGATCTAGCATACTAATGACATTTATTTTCAGGAGGTCATTTTTTTTTTCTCTGTACATACCTTTTATATCCTGATTTTGTCCAGGGCTTCCAGGTTCCGATGACTGCGGGACTGGGCGTTCCTATCCTTCGGTTCGATGATTGACGGCTTGTGAAACAGGTTCCCTGTCGCACAACGCGCGTCAACAGATTTCCAGAAATAGCCAAGCTGCGAGTCGGTACTATACGGCGCCTGGAGGGATGGGAACGCCCAGTCCCGCAGTCATCGGAACCCTGAGGCTGGGATAGGAACGCCCAGTCCCGGAGTCATCAGAACGCGGAAGTCCTGGACAAAATCAGGATATAAAGGTATGTACAGAGAAAAAAAATGACCTGCCAAAAGTAAATGTACTTAGTATGCTGGCTCTAATGTTAAAAATGTGTTTTTAGGGTGAACCTCTACTTTAAGTTAGTGCATTGTTAGTTCACTTACCTTTTCCTTCGATTTTTCCTTCTAAATGTTTTTTTTCTAGGGCTGTTACTGATTCAAATTTTCGTGTTCGATTAATCAATTTTTTTTTTAATCAATGAATCGACTAATTTTGATTAGTTATAACGCACATGCAGATCCAACTGCTTTTAGCTGATCTTCTTACAGGCTGATTCCCAGTGCAGCTACCAACCACTGGAAAAATGTATAGCAGGATACACAAAACACACAAAGGCAGCGCTCGATGGGAATAACATTAAAACTTTTGTAGTCTTCAAGTAGGTAACAAAATTAAATATTGCACTGGAGATAAAATCGATGTAGCTACATAAACTGTAAAAATGGTGCGAGTAATACCAAACAGTAGCAAAAGCAGTCATATAAAACATGTAGCTAAGTATGATACTGGTATAAAAATGTGTACAACGATACCACTGCTGAATCCAGATGAGGAGGGGTTAACATCAGTCCGTCGGCATGTAGATGTCCCGTGAAGGGAACTATCGCGACTTCCAGTGGATGGTTGTAGAATCCCAGGTTGATAGAGGAAAGTGTAACAGCCCTTGCGTGTGGCAGATAGTAAGGTCCCGCCGGCATGCAGATATGAAGGCACAGCAAAGGAGCCCTTCAGATGGACACGGCAAGCCCCGCCGGTGCCCGTGATGTCACCGGATCTCCGACAGAACTCCCTGAAGATCAGGAAGCCAGCTAAGAGGTGAGTATCGATAAAAAGAATTTTGATCGATCAAAAAAATGTATGATTAATCGAGGAATTAATAGTTAATTTCCACAGCCCGAACCGTTCTGACTGGGGGTTAGTCAGCGTGCTCGCCCCCTCCCTTGGGACTACAGCGCCTCCCTGCAGGGATGTAGTCCCAAGGGAGGGGGCGAGCACGCTGACTAACCCCCAGTCAGAACGGCTCGGATGATGGGGGCAAGCTTCCTGAGGAGGAACAGGAAGTGAGAAATTCTGACAAAGAAAAAAAATAAAAATTAGAAGGAAAAGGTAAGTTAACTAACAATCTTAACAGCTTAAAGGAACCTATTTAGAAAATAAAAAACAAACCTTTACAACCCCTATAATGCTTCCCATGTGAGAACAAAAACATGCCCAGTTTTGATCATGGAACTTTACAATTCACCCAACAGTGATATAACAATGTAATGTAAATGGCTGCAGGGATTTTTTTTTTTAATTTTTCACTCTTCTGTTGGCTTTCTAGACTGAGATCAGCGACAGGGGCAATCTTTTTTGCTATGGGTTACATCCCACACTACTAATTACGCTTTTTGTTAAATAAGCCCCTGTGAGTAGCTGTTACTTGTTTTGCCACACAAAGGATACAGAATGGCGGCTCCATCAGGACCTGACGTGGTTGCATGAATGGCTTTTGTGTGCACACCTGTCATAGGTGTGACCGGAGAATGTATAAAATTCACCATACCTGTCAAACTGCAAATAGGAAATACTGACGTTTCTGTGTTCTTACCTTTTTTTTGCTCCCTCTGCTGTCTACTCGGAGGTACATTGTTTGTCGCAGCACAGCCATGTAGAACTTGGTGCTATAGCTTTGCCTACGTAGCTGTGTAGTTGCCATCTGTAAAATCGGCTTATTTTGCTAATCATGCATGTGTAATGCAGCCAGAAATCCAGTGCTAGGTGCTGTCTACATGTGTATATATGATACCTTCAGGGCAAATTTCAGAAAAGCAGCATTCTTTATTTAAAAGAAAATTTCACTGTATATGTAGTTACTACTATCAGCCGTAGACATGTAGAAGAATTAAGCACTTAGTGCAAATCGCTGTCATTGTACGTTGGTACTTTGACGCTAAATACTGGGGTTATGGGAGCAGCTCTGCCATAACCCCAGTATTTTCAGCAACGGCGATTGGCTGGCTTTCCGATAAAAGTGGTCTCTGCGGCGGATTCGCCACAAGATCACTTTTATCGCGTTCCGGTCACCTCCGCCGCTTACCAGAGCCGTCGGTAGCAGCACAGACGATTGCGTCCTTCCCCCTTGACAGGCATGGAGCTGAGTGAGGGGAAAAAAGATGGCCCCCCGCTTGGCTCCATAACATTGAATGGCGTAAGCGACGTCCAACATCGCTTCCGCCCAATGGTCTTAAAGGGGACATATTTTTTTTGCAAAAAAAAATTACGTTTTATTTTATTACATTTTAGTGTAATGTTAGATCTGTCATGCCTTTTTTAATTTTTAGGGATGTTTACGTTTTTTGCAATAGGAATAAAAGTGACCCAATTTATTTAAATTTTTTAAAAGTGAAAAAATAAAAAGTAAAATAATTAAGGAAAAAAAAATGAAAAGGATCCGTAATTCAATGCGCTTTTTCAACCTTTGCTGCACGTTCCATAACATTGTCGCAGACAGTGTGGGGTACAGCTGAAAGTTTAACGTGTTTCGCACTATGGCTAGGGCTTTCTCCTAACCTCTTAGGTTGTGCGAAACACGTTAAACTTTCAGCTGTACCCCACACGGTCTGTGATAATTTTATGGAACATGCAATAAAGGTTGAAGAAGTGCGGCGGATTCCGGATCCTTTTCATTTTCTGTAGCTTGCAGAGGAGCTGTGCTAGAACCTTCACCTCAAGTGGCTAGTAGATGGACAGCTGATTACTCTCCAGGAGATGCTTTGTGTAAGCTAGCCTCCAACTTGAACCAAAGGGCTAGAACCTCTACCTAGGACTCTAAACCTGCCATAGATGGCTTAAATTTCAAGCTTTTGGTGGCCCTATTGCACTACCCAGTTCAAAACAAAAACTTGTTTTTTTTTTGTTTTTTTATTGACTGTTGTCAATGGAGTCTGGGGTGGAAAATTGTAACGCAAGCAGTGACTGCATTCAATAAGATGAGGTCACTCTTCAGGCATTCTGACAGCTGCAGTCACTGCCCAATCTCTGCACCTCTTCCAATCAGAGAACACTTTGCATTCATTCAAAAATGCAGAGCAATGTCTGAACAGCACCCATGCTGAGTAGCTGACCTCCCGTGTTCACAATGCATAAGGCTGGCCACTCAGCACAGGACCTGGAAGCATAATTAAAGCGATATTGAAGTCTGGCTTCTTTTTGTTAAATAACAAACCTGTTTATACGTACCTGCTCCGTGTAATGGTTTTGCACAGAGCAGCCCTGATCCTCCTCTTCTTGGGTCCCATGCTGGAACTCTTGGCTCCTGCCGGGTGCCCTCAGATCAAGCAGCTTGCAATGGGGGAACCCAAGCAGGCATGCTCCTGACCTGCGGCTCTGTGTCCATTTACACACAGAGCCACGGCTCAGCCCGCCCCCTCTGTCTTCTAATTGGCTCACTGGCTGTGAGTCCCTGGAGAGGAAAGGCTCTCGTACACGTCACAGGATCGAGAGGGGGCTCGGGTAAGTATTAAAGGTTGCTGGTGGGGCCGCTGCACACAGAAGGTTTTTTACCTTCATGCATAGACTAGAATAGGAAAAAACCTTGTGCTTTTTCAACCACTTTAGGTAGAGGTGTCTGGTATAGTACATCCATAGGTACATTGGTCCAGCCTGGACCACTGTAACTATGCATTATATAGACTGACCTGGAATTATTCTTTAACAGAACTAGTTTATTATGTCCTAAAGCAGTAGAATAGTATGTCATAGTTTAGGCTTGTTCTTTTGCTAGGACCTTCTATGTGTTGTAAATCAAGAATCCCAATAATCAATATGTTAATCAGTGTTGGTGACCTTCTAATAATTGGCATTGATCTTTGTTCTTTCCCTGTCTTTGCTGTTGTCTGCTCCTTGCACCCCCTGCCTTTCATCTGATGAACTGCAACCCAGGAGCTCGATGAGGTATAGTGTCTCCTGCTAAACCTGATGTTTTATCTGATTTTCCATATTCATTAATCTTCATGATTTATTTGTTATGATTTTTTTCTTCCTATCCGTTTTCCCAAATTGAGCTTTTTACTTTTTTGCACCTTCTCTCAGCATTTCATCTGCTAAAAATACTGTACAGGAAACCAGGCACCTAATTATGTTCAGTCTGACTTTATACCAGCTATAAGTGACACATTTACAACTCCTTTCCATTCACACATGTAGGAATTCAACATTTATATAAGAAGTTTTAAATGAATGATGGTATGAACACCCCACATATTGGCACAGAGCATGCTCCCTTTGTCTCTGATCCCAATACAGATCTCTAAACATTCTTTTGGATTGTAAAGCGATGTTTCCTCACCCTTTGGTGTTTTGACGCTGCATATTTTTGATTTTCCTAAATATGAGCTTGTTGGTTTGTCTGATCTGTGAAGAATCATGACATTCATGAACATATTGCGGAAAATGTAAAAAAAATGATATTGGCCAGTTTGCCCAGTTTTCTATTAGAGGAAGACATGTTCAGCGGAAAATATATTCCTCCTTATAAATAGTGTTTGCACTAACGCCTGTGCTTGGGGAAAGGGCATCAAGTACTAACAAAAGCAGCCATCTCGGTACTTTCACCACAACAGGGTAAGGCCCCTTTCACACTTGTACGACTTCAAAGTCGTGCGACTTTGCCGCATTTTCACAGCGATTTTGGATCAGTACTACTTTGCCACAACTTTGGCATTAACCAAATGAAAACATACACGGTGTGAGGTAATTCCTTTTCCCGCCATAATGTTTCCAGTTCCTGTTTGCTTCCTGGTTGTTGTGGTGTGGTGTGTTGTGACAGAAAATGTTTGCTACTCAATATATTGCACAGCAGTTGTCATTGCTGCTGCAGCAGTAGCAGTGCATGAGGAAGAAGAGGAGGAGAAGCGGAGGACAAGGACATCTCTTTTTTGGGGCTTTTTGGATCACATTGTTCCTGAGGGAATAACCAGGAAGTGAATGTGTGCTAGAAAAATGTGCTTGGGAGGGGCTACTATGTTGAAGGATTGGGTGGGACAAGGGTCAAAAAGCTGCTTGTGCTTACAAAGTTGTACTGAAATCGTGTCTATATTATTCAGGTACGATTTGCATGCTATTTAAGGGTTTAACATTGAGGTCTATGGACATCAACTCGCATGGAAGTTGGACCAAAGTAGTTCAGGGACTACTTTGAAGTCGGCACGACTTAAAGTCGTGCCAATATGAATGGAAGTCATTGAAAGTCATGGAGAATGACTTGTCATGCGATTTTTGCGGTCCAAAATCATGGGACAAGTCGTATAAGTGTGAAAGGGGACTAAGTGAGTACATGTAGCTAATTTATTGATTGACACTGGAGAATTTTGGAGTTCTTTTAGGAATTGCACGGAGCAACAAATGTGATTACACATAAAATTGGCTGCAGGAATTCTATGCTGTTTCCATTAATCAGGTCTATCATGAATTGAGGAAACTGCATCCCTAATGCAGGTGTCTTCATAGGTTTAGGATGGTCGTGGCTGGCAGTTCCTTGTAGGCCATGGAACCTACCCTATCATAATATCAGTGTTGGTAATATCCAGGGAGCCATGTAATAAAAAATACTTAAAACTGATATCCAGCTTTACTTTCACTTTAGCTACTTATTTTTGGCCAAACTGGCCGAAAAAAATCTATTTCCTATATGAACAGGTATGCTCGCTGGACACCCTGTATATAAACTGTATGTAGCCTCGGTTCCATACAGTATATATATTCTGACTTTGGGACGCAAACATCCCATTCCACAGTCGTAGCTGAGGCTATGTACGGTTTACAGACATCTGTGCGGGTTCATATACAAATATCTATTGGAATCGTCCCTGAAGTCGCCAAAAGTAGTGCAGGAACTACTTTTGGAAATCGGTGCAGTGACGCACCAATTCGGACGGTGCCGTCGCCAGCAATAGGCTCTGATTTGGCATGGGAACGGGGGCTTATTGCCAAACCTTGATTGAACAAGCTAAGGTTAGAAGCCGATTGGTTACCATGCACAGCAGCACCAGCTTCTGAGTACACCAGTTTTAGTAAATCTACCCCAAAGAGTTTACATACAGAATCAATCAGAAACGTTAAACTTTACATAAAAAAAAAGAAAAAATCATAAACAACGAAGCAAAGTGGTTTGTGACAAGGATAATTCAGTTTTTGGCATTAACAATTAAATATTGCATCTTTCCAAAAAAGGGGCAAACCTGACTTTTCCTACCCCCTCCCACACTTAAACTGACCCTAAAGGGATCCTTTATCACTTGGCCTTCCCCACACATTTAATTAATGTTCTCCTTTTCGGACCTCGCACCAAATTCACACCCCACAAAGATACC
Source organism: Rana temporaria (assembly GCF_905171775.1). Lineage (NCBI taxonomy): Eukaryota > Metazoa > Chordata > Amphibia > Anura > Ranidae > Rana > Rana temporaria. The sequence continues at coordinate 23,773,711 of NC_053500.1, read as the reverse complement.
AGCCACGGAACAGGCTGTAAGTTGCATACATGTGATCTAAATAATTTTTCCTTGTCCTTTGCAGCTGGCAGATGACCGCATGGCCCTGGTGTCGGGCATTAGCCTGGATCCAGAAGCTGCCATCGGAGTCACAAAGCGCTTGTCTCCAAAATGGGTGGATGGAGTGGAGGAGGTAAGATTCCCAATTTATGAATCGCTACAAAAGTTAATCTTTGGCACATCGGAGAAGGTGTATTTATTTGTGCATGTCACTGTGTGCTTGTAGTTCAGCTTTATTAATTCAAAGGATTTTTGTTATACTGTCTTACAGTTCTACTATGTTTGTTTGTTTTTGTTTTTTTAAGGTGGTTTACATTTGATGATAACATTTTTATTTATTTTTTCCTCTGTAGATCAATTATGACATCACACGTATTAAACAGAAGATGAAGGAGCTGGCCAGTTTACATGACAAGCACATAAACAGGCCGACATTAGATGACAGCACAGAAGCAGAGCATGCTATAGAAATCTCGACTCAGGAGATCACACAGGTAACAAGAAGTGACTTTCCTGTGATTTGTTTCAGGGCAACGCCATGCCCGCCATCTTGCTGAAAGCTCGTGTTCTCTTTCAGATGTTCCATCGTTGTCAGCGGGCAGTGCAGAGCATACAGAGCCGAGCACGTAGCTGCACAGAGCAAGAGGAACGGGTGCTACGTAATGTGGTGTCCTCATTGGCACAGTCCCTGCAGGATCTCTCAACAAGCTTCAGACATACTCAGTCTGGATATCTCAAGAGTATGTATTATTCTTACAAGATAAGCCCTGGATTAAAGGTCATAACACAAAATTTGGTGCTAGATTCAGACCAGCCATGTCATATACCTGATTTAATTCTTGCCTATCTGGGCGGATTATAGTGGGTTTGGGATGATATGCCTGTGGGCACCTTACAGCTGCTGCTGGTTGTGAGAAAAACAATCAGCGCCACAATACTAATAAATTATTCCTATAATGACGTGAGGAAAAAAAACAACAAAAATAACTCTCTAAGTGTCTACACAGCTGCTGTGGGTGGTCTTTGGGCAGTCAGTTGGGCCATCTCCACTCCACAATAGGTTTGTCTCAGGGTCGTGTTTTTTTTTTTTTTTTTAAGTCTATCCCTAGCCAAAACTTTTTGTTTTTGGACAAAGTAGAGCAATGGTTGTCAAACTAAGATTTATAGGGGACCTCAGCTGTGACGCCCCGACAGCTTTTTAAACATATCAGAAGAGATGGTCAGAGACTGTGGACAGGCAACAGGTGTAAATAGAGACTGAATACACACTGTAGTAGTCAGTCCAAGATCAGGGATATGCAACATAAGATTGCTAGGAATCTCTGACTTTACAGCTTCTTATTTGAGTAAATGCTCATACTACTCACTGCTGTAAAGGGCAGCAAAGCAAGTTCCAAAGGGCCGCAGGTGGCCTTGGGGCCACAGGTTGGGCACCAACAGAGTAGAGAATAGTAAATACCCTTTTTTATTTATTGCTGTCTGTCTTTTTGGAGAGATTTTCCTTTACTTCCTGTCTCAGAGATACGACAGTGAATGTGAGGAAGCCCTCTTTTTGGACACTTGTCAGCTTAGCAGGTGTCCCCATTGGAAAATTTTATTTCCCAGCACTTTGTCTTGGTGACATATGTTGCCAGCATAGATGGAGAGTGTGACTCGCCCCAATGGGGCACAACCAGCAATAAAAACCTGACAGATGTCTTATCCCTTCCCTACTCTGACCCATAAAATTATACACAATCCCGCACCCAAGACCTGTTTTTCAAACATGAGGGGGGGGGGAATGCTGTCACATTTTTGCAGATGTAACAGGAATTTTCCCATTGTAAATTTCCGAAACCTGTACTTCCCCTGGGCAACCTTGAAGTGTATCCAAGTTAAAACGTTTTTTTTTTTTTACATTTTAAGTTTGGATAGAGTTTGAAAGGGTTAGAAATGAGACAAAATTGTCTCAAAAGGATGACGGGCCTGAGCTCAGTGTTGGCACACAAACGTTGGTCCCATGCCATTAGGTGAGTGACGTTTTTGTCCTACACTGAAGACTACCCACTGTCACCAGAACAGTAGATGAAGGACTTGTGACATCACCGAATCCCCTGTATCTAGAGACATTTTAAAAAAAATGGGGTTGGAGATGGGCTGAGCTTTAATGGCATTTCTGGTGCCAACATGACCTACCTTTGTTGGAGTACCAGGTCTGAAAGTTTGCCACACTTTGTTTTTGGGAACTTAAAATCCAGACCTGTGGGGATGGCCAAAGTAAAGCAGCCAAATTGTGGTGTGTGTGTGTGTGTGTGTGTCTTTTTTTTTTTCTTCTTCAACTCGGTTACCAGAAAGAAATATGGTTGCTGACTGTTCTTTTTTGGATTAACACTCTTTACAGATTGCTTTTTGTGTGTGATTTCTTCCTGATAACATTTAGTTGTAATGTGAGTAATCTCTCTGTACATTAATGGCTATGAAACTGTAGTAAAAGTTGTTTCATGTATAGGAATGAAGAATCGAGAGGAAAGATCTAAACATTTCTTTGACACATCTGTCCCCCTCATGGATGATGGAGAGGACACTACACTGTATGATCGGGTAAGACAGGATCTGGTGTCTGTCTGTTAGACGTTTTAGAGACTTGAAATTACCATTTTCTGATGTCAAGCGGTATTTAACCACTTGCCGACCGATCATCTACCTGGTAGGTCATCAGTCTTCAAGTGTACTGGGATGATGCCTGGTGCCGTTTTTAGAGCCGGGGGTTGGCTCTCTTGTAATAACAATAGGAGTGGCTAACCAGCCGCTCGATTGCTATTACAAGCAGTGGGAGGGGATGCTTTGATCGAGTCTCCACTAGGGTAACCTGGAAGCGATGACCTGACAGCACTTCTGGTTTACTTGGATGTCATCAGTGCCATTTAAGAAAAAACATTTAAAAACACAGATCTTGGTGTTTTTGAATACTTTTAAGTGCAGTGGAAAGATTTGGGGTCGTATTGATCCCAGATCCCTCCATAAAGAGTACCTGTCACATGCCTGTTGCTGTCACAAGGATGTTTACATGCAAAAAAAAAAGTGATTACATTTTTTTTTTTTTTTTTTAAAGCAACTGTGTAAAAATAAATTTAAAGTGCTCTGCCCCCCTTCACTCAGGTGCTTGCGTGAAAAAGTGATCGCATGTGTCATTCCCGCACACAAACAGCGATCGTCCCACACATGTGAGATATCACTATGAATGTCAGATCATGGGCAGTAATTCTAGCACCAGAAGTCCTCTGTAAATGCTTTTAAAGCGTTGCCTTTGGATAGTAAATTTCACATAGTTTGTCGCTGATGCACGAGTGTGCGCAATTTTAAAGCGTGACATGTTTGGTATGTTTTTACTTCTTGTAACATCCTTTTATATTTTAAAAAACATTGCAAAACCCACCAATTTATTTTCATGGGCCCCTGCTTTAAAAAAAAAAAAAATATATATATATATATATATATATATATATATATATATATATATATATATATATATATATACACAGTGAGGAAAATAAGTATTTGAACACCCTGCTATTTTGCAAGTTCTCCCACTTGGAAATCATCGAGGGGTCTGAAATTGTTATCGTAGGTGCATGTCCACTGTGAGAGACATAATCAAAAAAAAAATCCAGAAATCACAATGTATGATTTTTTTAACTATTTATTTGTATGATACAGCTGCAAATAAGTATTTGAACACCTGAGAAAAACAATGTTAATATTTGGTACAGTAGCCTTTGTTTGCAATTACAGAGGTCAAACATTTCTTGTAGTTTTTCACCAGGTTTGCACACACTGGAGGAGGGATTTTGGCCCACTCCTCCACACAGATCTTCTCTAGATCAGTCAGGTTTCTGGGCTGTCGCTGAGAAACACAGAGTTTGAGCTCCCTCCAAAGACTCTCTATTGGGTTTAGGTCTGGAGACTGGCTAGGCCACGCCAGAACCTTGATATGCTTCTTACAGAGCCACTCCTTGGTTATCCTGGCTGTGTGCTTCGGGTCATTGTCATGTTGGAAGACCCAGCCTCGACCCATCTTCAAAGCTCTAACTGAGGGAAGGAGGTTGTTGCCCAAAATCTCGCAATACATGGCCCCGGTCATCCTCTCCTTAATACAGTGCAGTCGCCCTGTCCCATGTGCAGAAAAACACCCCCAAAGCATGATGCTACCACCCCCATGCTTCACAGTGGGGATGGTGTTCTTGGGATGGTACTCATCATTCTTCTTCCTACAAACACGGTAAGTGGAATTATGACCAAAAAGTTCTATTTTGGTCTCATCTGACCACATGACTTTCTCCCATGACTCCTCTGGATCATCCAAATGGTCATTGGCAAACTTAAGACGGGCCTTGACATGTGCTGGTTTAAGCAGGGGAACCTTCCGTGCCATGCATGATTTCAAACCATGACGTCTTAGTGTATTACCAACAGTAACCTTGGAAACGGTGGTCCCAGCTCTTTTCAGGTCATTGACCAGCTCCTCCCGTGTAGTCCTGGGCTGATTTCTCACCTTTCTTAGGATCATTGAGACCCCACGAGGTGAGATTTTGCATGGAGCCCCAGTCCGAGGGAGATTGACAGTCATGTTTAGCTTCTTCCATTTTCTAATGATTGCTCCAACAGTGGACCTTTTTTCACCAAGCTGCTTGGCAATTTCCCCGTAGCCCTTTCCAGCCTTGTGGAGGTGTACAATTTTGTCTCTAGTGTCTTTGGACAGCTCTTTGGTCTTGGCCATGCTAGTAGTTGGATTCTTACTGATTGTATGGGGTGGACAGGTGTCTTTATGCAGCTAATGACCTCAAACAGGTGCATCTAATTTAGGATAATAAATGGAGTGGAGGTGGACATTTTAAAGGCAGACTAACAGGTCTTTGAGGGTCAGAATTCTAGCTGATAGACAGGTGTTCAAATACTTATTTGCAGCTGTATCATACAAATAAATAGTTAAAAAATCATAAATTGTGATTTCTGGATTTTTTTTTTTTATTATGTCTCTCACAGTGGACATGCACCTACGATGACAATTTCAGACCCCTCCATGATTTCCAAGTGGGAGAACTTGCAAAATAGCAGGGTGTTCAAATACTTATTTTCCTCACTGTATATATATATATAATTATAATGTTTGGGGGTTCTAAGTAAGTTTTTAGCAATAAAAAGCATAAAACTGATTGTTAAACAAAAAGTGCCAGAAGAAGCCTGGTCCCTAAAAAGACCTTCCACACTGTGTTGGATATTCTAGCAAATACATTGACGATTTCCCTTTTTAGCTGTGATTAGCTCTTTCTGAATTTTTTTTTGTATTTTTCCACACCTCCAGGGGTTCACAGATGATCAGCTAGTTCTGGTCCAGCAGAATACATTAATAGTGGAAGAACGGGAGAGGGAGATTCGTCAGGTAGTACAGTCCATCTCTGACCTGAACGAGGTCTTCCGAGACCTGGCGACCATGGTGGTGGAGCAGGTATATTCCAACAATTCTGTTTTATATTGTCTGTATGTTATGCTGAGGACCTCCCACTAAGATGACCACCTGTGTGTTTCTCTAGGGAACAATTTTGGACAGAATAGACTATAATGTGGAACAGTCTTGTGTTAAGACAGATGAAGGCTTAAAACAATTGCAAAAGGTAGGTAGTGTTTTTGTGTATCTGCAGCAAGGGCTTGGGGTAATAATATGACATGACGATGTGCATGACTTTAATAATCATGGATAACATACCACCTTTCACAAAAATAAAACTAGCCGCCTTTGTACTAATTGCTGGTGGTCCTCTGTACTTTCCTACACCTCATTTCCTAATTTCTTGGATGTCACATTCTCACTTTTTTTACCTACAATGTCACCTGGTAATAAATCGGAGGTCATGGCATATTTATTCAGTGTGATATCAGCCCCCGAGCCATCATTGCCATTTGAATTGTGTACAAGGCAATGGTTCCTCAATTTCAGAACAAGTTAGGGCCAAGTATCCCTTCCGATCCTTTAGATATGCCCCACTACTAACCTCAGGTGAGTCGTTAACCTCCAGTAATCAAGATCTGTGCTAGCTTGTGACTCCAGTCCCTTTTTTCTATGCCAGTGACCCACAGTATACAGCTCTCTATAGGACCTAATGCAAAAACAATTTAAAGCTGGCATAGGATAAAGAACTGCAGCTTCTGGAGCCAGTGTAAGCTGTGCCTAGTTGAGGTGCCCAGCTCATCTGAGGTCAGTAGTTGGGCACATCTGGGACTGATGGAGGCCTCAACTTGTTTTCAAAGTGCTGTACTTTTTAGAATTGTGGGAGAATCCAATGCTATAGGATGCATTTTGGACATTTCTTTTGAGCCATTTCTATCTTTGCTTCATACTCCTTGATCAATATGTTTTTGTTTGTACCCAATGATTGATATTGCTGATATGCAAATATATTGGCCAGCCCCCTGGTCAGTATGATTGCAACGTGCAGAACATCGCCAACTGAGTGGATGGAGACATTAGAGTTTATTTACTACCAAAGAGTGTAAAATCTGGTGCAGCTGTACATGGTAACCAATCAACTCCTACCTTCAGCTTGTTTAAATTAACCACTAAGACCCCTTTCACACTGAGGCGTATTTCAGGCGTTTTAGCGCTAAAAATAGTGCATAAATAACGCCTGAAATAATCCTGCCCCAGCTTTCACACTGAGGCGATGCGCTGGCGGGAGGAAAAAAATCTTCTGCAAGCAGCATCTTTGGAGCGGTAAAGGAGCGATGTGTATACCGCTCCTTCCCATTGAAATCAATGGGATTTCGGGCACTAGCGGGGGTTAAAACCGCAACGCTATCGGCCGAATATCGGGGTAAATACGACGGTATAGCGGCACTAAAAATCACGCCACTATACCGCCACTGCACCCAGTGTGAAAGGGGCCTTACAGATTTGTCCCCTTAATGACCAGGCTATTTTGCGATGGGGCACTGTGTCGATTTAACTGACAATTGCGTGGTCATGCAACGTTGTACCTAAACAAAATTGATGTCCTTTTTTCCCCACAAATAGAGCTTTCTTTTGGTGGTATTTGATAACCTCTGCGGTTATAAATGAAAAAAGATTGACCAATTTTGTAAAAAAACATAGGTCAGCCACTTTTGACACATTCTTGGAATTTTAGCCATTTAGACAGCGATCAGTGCTATAAAAATGCACTGATTACTGTGTAAATGAACTCTAGGGAGCGATCAAGGGGTTAAATGTTTTCCTTACTGTGGGGGAGGAGACATATTGCTGTTTGTAATTACTACAAACCGCAGATGTCTCTTCTCCCCACAGAACAGGGATTTGTGTGTTTTACGCACACAAATTCCCATTCTGGCTCTTGTGCCTGCAATCTCTGATCGGCGGCGATTGTGTCCGTCGGCCACACGCATTTGGTTCAGCGGGCATGAGCCTGCTATGGTTCTTAAAGGAGCATCATTTTGCGGTAACAAACTACTTTGCAGGCGTAAATGTGCTGGTCGGCAAGTGGTATTAAAGCTTTGTGTGTGTGTGTTAAAAACATACAAAAAAGAAAACATGTTATACTTGCCTGGTCTGTACTGTGGTTTTGCATAGAGCAGCCCCGATCCTCTTCCTTTCGGTTACCCTGCCGGCGCTCCTGGCTCCTCCCAATCCCCCCGGAGCAGTACCCCAGAAAAAGCTGCTTGCCCTGGGGAGACCAATGTGTGCTTGCTCCAGAGCCATAAGTTACATAGACCTGTGTCTCGGCCCCCACATAGACCTGTGTCTCGGCCCCCACATAGACCTGTGTCTCGGCCCCCACATAGACCTGTGTCTCGGCCCCCACATAGACCTGTGTCTCGGCCCCCACATAGACCTGTGTCTCGGCCCCCACATAGACCTGTGTCTCGGCCCCCACATAGACCTGTGTCTCGGCCCCCACATAGACCTGTGTCTCGGCCCCCACATAGACCTGTGTCTCGGCCCCCACATAGACCTGTGTCTCGGCCCCCACGCGCTTTCTCCTTATTGGCTCACTGGCTGTGATTGACGGCAGCAGGAGACAATGAGGAGGCGGGGAGTCCCCATACAACTGAGGCAATCTTGAACATTACTGGATCAGAGGGGGGTCACGTAAGGATTGAGGGGGTTGGGGGCGGTACAAAAACCTTCAGCATTTAGAACCACTTTAAGCTTTGACAAAAATAAAAACCTGGAAGCTGATTGCTTTCTGTGAAGAGCTGCACCAGATTTTGTCACCTTCCAGTTTTGGTAAATCCACCCCATTGCTTGGCCTGAGAAACAGGTCCACTTTACATTGGGTTTCTTCCTCCCTTTTGTATATGACATGTGTACTCATACTCTGGCTTTACACATTTTGTGACCTTTTTTTTTTTTTTTTTTCCTCTCTATTTTTCAGGCCGAGCAGTACCAGAAAAAGAACCGCAAGATGCTTGTCATTTTAATCCTGTCTGTCCTCGTGATTGTTATGATTGTCGTGCTAATTGGTGTAAAGTCCTAATAGGTCATTTTAAAATTTTATTTTTATTAGTTTGACTTGCTTATGTTTCTGAAAACACTTCAAGTTACTTTGACCAACCAGGAAGCTACAAAACGACTACAGCACAGTTGATGGTTCCTGAAGTGAACGCAAAGTCTTGGGGTTATTTGTTAATGTTGGCATTCTTTCTGTTCACCAATTCTTTCCACTGTTTACAAATGACCAAAGCAAAAATGCCTAACGGTTTACACTACTTGTTTGAAAAGAACACTAGTACTTAGCAACAGATTGGAGAAAGAAGGTTTCTGATTAAAGTGTATCTAAATCCTTCGGTTGGGTTCACATATGTGCGAGTTGGATACGGATTTCACCGCATCCAATTTGCATGAAATGCGAGTGTGACCTGCTCTCAGTGGAGCTGGATCACCCAGGTCGGGGGTGACCGCAGAGCGGATTGCAAAAGGGCCCAGTGCGTATTTGGGTCCACTTCAGGTGCGAATTCAGGCAAAAATCCAGACTTGAATCGCACCTAAACCGGTGAAGATGCACACAGGACCCCAGGTACGAACTTCGCGGCCGCTCATATGTGAACCTGGCTTTAGACAAAAGAGTAATATATTGAAGCTTACTAGTCCTTGGATGTTGCATTAGAAAAATACCTATTGATCCTTACATAATTCTTCTGTTTGTGTAACTTCCTGTGGACTGAACTGAAACCTCAAACAATAATATATCACTTTTCTCTGCTATTTTCTGCGAATTGCAAAGCAACACTCTTCTGTGTAATGGAGACGGGGAGGTGTCTGTAGTGAGCAAGGGGTGACAATGCTGCTCCTCCATAGACAGTGCAGGGATTGAATGTTTTCACCCTAGAAGAGTGAAGCTCTGTACACACAATCGGTTTGTCTGATGAAAACGAACCGATGGACTGTTTTCATCGGACAAACCGATCATGTGTGGGCCCCATCGGTGAAAAAAAAAATAGAACCTGTTTTAAAATTTTCCTATGGCTAAAAAAACGATAGTAAAAAAGCGATCGTCTGTGTGGAAGTCCATCGGTCAAAAATCCACGCATGCTCAGAATCAAGTCGACGCATGCTCGGAAGCATTGAACTTAATTTTTCTCAGCACGTCGTAGTGTTTTACGTCACCGCGTTTGGTGTGTAGGCAAAACTGAAGAAAGTCAGCTTCATCGGATATCCGACGAAAATATCCGATCGTGTGTACAGGGCTTAAGTGTTATTGGTAGGATCCCCAGAATGAAATAAAGGGAAAGGAAACTAATGCATCCACCACATCTAAGGATTGGTAAGATGTTAGTTTGGGTTAGATATACTTTGAATTTCATTTTGAAGTGATGATTTCTCATCCTGTCTGCGGGTTTCTTATTCATGGGTGCTCAACCTGTGGCTCTCCAGCTGTTGCAAAACTACAATTCCCATAATGCCTCAGCCTTTGGGAGACATGCTTGTACCTGTCAGCGGCTTGCAATGCCTCATGGGAATTGTAGTTCCGCAACAGCTGGAGAGCCACAGGTTGAGCACCCATGTTATAAATCATCTCTTCTATTCCTTGCACTTGGAACAATGGGTTTCGATTTCGGGTTTAAAGGAAACCTATTCCGAGAAAAACACAAAGGTTGCCTTTGTTGATCTCCTTCTGAAGATGGTAATTGCCTGGCTCTTCTTGGCTTCCAGACTTAGAAATCTCTGACCAACAACAAGCCTGCACCCAGCGACGTCAGCACTCGTGATGTGCGTACTTAAGGGTCAGTGACTCTGGAAGTATTGAAGCCATTGATTCAGCATGACAGCTGGGCAACTAGCATTTTCAGAAGGAGCGCTCAGCAGCTGTCGCACACCCTCCGTTCAGATTTTTTTCTAAAAGCAATTTCTAAGAAAGCCATAAATTCCCTATTTTATTACCATTTATGACCAAGAGCTGTAATTGCATATTTCACATGAAATGCCACCAGCTGGTGAAATCTGATTATAGGATACATTGGACCGTGTTGTCTGCCTCAGCCCACATTCTTGATGTCCTGTCTCTGCTGTCAAACTGGAAATGCTATGCAGAAAAGCACTGCCTTTTTGCAAAGTACTGGTTTGGCTCCTGAAATAGTTGCTGTCAATGTAATATAGGGGGTTATTTACTAAAACCGGAGAGTGCAAAATCTGGAAACCAATCAACTTCCAGGTTTTATTACCACAGCTTAATTAAACAAGCTGAGGTTAGAAGCTAATTGGCCACCATGCACAGCTGCATCAGATTCTGAGTGCACCAGTTTAAGTAAATCTATCTCACGGTGACAGGTGCTCTTTGATTGGTCAGCTAACTAACAAACGGGTTAAAAATTAGGGCCCTTTCACACGGAGCGGATCAGTAATGATCCGCTCCGTGTGTCCGCTTTGCTCAGCGGGGATCCTCTGTAAAATCCCCGCTGAGCTGGCAGCTGACAGGGCAGTCCCCGCACACTGTGCAGGGACCGCCCTGTGTTTCCTTCGCTCTCTCCTATGGGGGATCGGATGAACACGGACCGTATGTCCGTGTTCATCCGATCCGGCAGACGGAAGAAAAATAGGATTTCTTCCGTCTGCATATGCGGATCTTTGCGGAGGCGGACAAATGACGGGTGTCAGGGGATGTTTATCCGCTGACACCCGTAATCACATAGGGACCAATGTATGTCCCGTTTTCATCCGCAAACGGACGAATGAAAATGCGGACATACGGTCCACTAGTGTGAAAGGGCCCTAAGTAGAACGGTTTTGCTAGGCTCTGCTTTTAAAGCGGTTGTAAACCCTGTGTTTAAAAAAAACCTGTAAGACAAAGGCATAGTATGCCCCATACTAGCTCATTATGAAATACTTGCCTTAAGCCTCATACACACGATCCGATTTTCCGCAGACAAAGCGTCAGACTTTTGTCCGAAAGGCGTGTGTCTGGATTTTGTCTTGCTTGCAAACAGCACACAGTTGTCGGCCAACAAACACGAACGTAGTGACGTACTACGTGTTTTTTCAGCTTTTGATCGCCACCCTTTGGACACCTTCTTCTGCTAATATCGTGTTTGGTGAGCATTGATTCAGAGCATGCGTCTTTGGACTTTTGTCTGACGGACTTGTGTCCGCAGAAAACTTTAAGCTTGCCATCCAACATTTGTCCGTGGAAAATCCGTCAACAATTGTCCAATGGCGCATACAAACGGTTGGATTTTTGGCCAACAAGCTGTCAACACACAATCCCCGTCAGAAAATCCGATCATGTGTACGAGGCTTCAGAATGAAGTCCCAGCAGCATCGCCCGGTCACCGCTCAGGGGGATGACTTGTTTCTCCCGGCACTACTTTGGGTTTGCGGGCTTCGGCGATGTGAGTGGTCGGAGCTGTGATGACGTCACTCCTGCGCATGCTCGCGGGAGCCCTCTGTTCTGGCAAGAAGCTCTGAAGTTCCGGGACGATACGCCAGACGTTCAGAGCAACCGTGCCATTGATGTCAGCGGCTGCATGCAGGGTGAATATTCCTCATTTACAATCTTCTAGATGGTAAGCTCTAACGAGCAGGGCCCTCTGATCCCTCCTGTATTGTAACTGTACTGTCTTCCCTGATGTAAAGCGCTGCGCGAACTGTTGGCGCTCTATAAATCCTGTATAATAATAATTTAATGGGGCTTTGATGCAAGGTTTTCCCTACTGGTGAAAATTGGTATTACATCTTTAGTCAGCTGACTGATCACAATACTTTGATATCCTACCAGGGTGGGGTTTGGTCTGCCGAGGGAAATAGTGCATTCAGGAGTCCGGTAATTTTTTTACTAGAGGATTACTATTGTGAGGGCTCCAAAATATATACAAAAAAGTGAACCATGTCAAATCCCCTTCAGTGTTGAAGTTTTCCAGCAACCTTTTTTTTTTCTTCGCCAGAAAATGCCGTTCTTTAAGAAAATGAATTCCTGCTGAATCTTGTTTTGTAAATAATAATTTAAAAGATTTCTAATATTTTTCCTGAAGCTAGGTTGTGCAAAGATGTTTGCTGTGTCAACAATCTGATCTTGTAACAGGTGTAAAATGTTTCCTTTTATTTTTACACTCTCTAAATAGATGTAATGTAACTTTGTTGAAGGGAATGTATTCTGATTGCCGTTTTGCTACCAGTAAGATTCTTCCTCCTCTTTTAAAACGTGTCCTGGAAGGACATGTAGATGCTGATTGGTGGCAAAGATGACACTCCTTGTAGAAGACTTACAGGCGAGGACACCATAGCTAAAAATGATCATCTCTTTCTAGAGATTCTGCAATTAACAAATCAATTTCCGTTATGAAAGTGGCATTTTATTATTTACATTCTTCAACTCTTTCATTGGAGAGCAGGGGGCTATATGAGGTCTAACGTCTTATATGAGGTCTAACGTCTTATATGAGACCAGGTTCAGACAATGTGGTTTTAGAGCAGGTGCTTACAGAACATAGTGAACCTCTATGATGGCAAATGATCTGTACATGTCGGCAGAGCTGGTTTCAGATCTATGCTCAGGCTGCATACAGCCTTCAGGGCTCTCATGAAAGTTATTGAATGGATGTTTGTAAATCACGGGTACAGGGGAAGAGTTGGTACTTTCTGATGAGCCTCTATCCCTTACAGCTGAATCACTGCTGTACTCCTAATATCAGACATTTTTCAGATCGATATGTTACTTTCACCAAGGTGTTGAGGAGATTTGTGTATATTTGTAATTTATAAGATTGTAAGTATGAGGAAAAACAAATATTTTAACAGGAAGAGCGGTAAGCCTGTGTTCTGTGTTGCTCTTCTGTAAGATATGTACATTATGGGGAAATTCTCAGTGCATGCTGGGTAATATTTCCCAGGCTGCACTGCCCTGTGGAGAGCATGTCTCATATTCACTTTGTTGGTTGGTTTTTGGGAACATGTCTCTGTTATCGTTCTCTTACCACTCATGTTTTGTCATTAAACTGTTGGAGTGATTGTCTATTTACTGAGTGTCTTCTGTGCCTGAGATTGCCGTTTTTTTTACACCTGACTGTTTAAAACCATTTGAAGTAATACTGACATGTATGGAGGCCAAAGGACACCACCTAAAAGACATTGGGGGGTTATTTACGAAAAGGCAAATCCACTTTGCACTACGAGTGCAGTCGCTGTAGATCCGAGGGGGACATGCAAGGAAAATAAAAAACAGCATTTTAGCTTGCACATGATTGGATGATAAAATCAGCAGATCTACCCTTCAGATTTACAGCGACTGCACTTTCAGTGCAATTTTAGGTGCACTTTGCACTTGTAGTGCAAAGTGGATTTGCCTTTCGTAAATAACCTCCATTGAGACTTTTTGACATTTACCATATTTATTGGGGTATAGCGTGCACCCCTAAAGTTGCCCCGAAATTCCTGTAAAAAAAATGTTATAAGATTGTATTACTTACAGTTTTGGTGTCTTGCCCAGCGTCCATCGTCCGTCTGCGGCCTTGGTGGTGTCCTCCCGGCTTCTCCAGCGCGCGCCTCAAGTCGAGTTCCCGCACTCAGTTCGAACGCCTCCACCGACATATACCGAGTGCAGTACACTCGGCAAGGCTTGGCTTCGCTCGTGCTCACGCTCTGTGACGTTTATGGGGTTATTTACTAATAGCAAATCCACTTTGCACTCCAAGTGCAAACTACAAGTGCAAAGTGCACTTGGAAGTGCAGTCGCTGTAAATCTGAGGGCTTGACCTGAAATGAGTGGAAGCTCTGCTTATTTTATCATCCAATCATGTACAAGCAAAAATTTTGTTTGATTTTCCTTGCATGTCCCCCTCAGATCTACAGCGACTGCACTTCCAAGTGCACTTGTAGTGCAAAGTGGATTTGCCTTTAGTAAATAAACCCCTATTTCACCACTGTGTCCTGTGGGGTAATGTTGGGGCGAGTAGGAGGAACCACAGAGTAGTGCTGTGGAATCCAACACACCTGGAAGTGTCAGTTACCAGCTGCAGTCATCCCTCTGCAGGGGAGCAAAGATTGGTGTCACTGCCCAACAGAAAAGTATTTTTCTTCCACTTTTACAGGGTGTCTTTAGTTTTATTTTGGTGAGTTAGAAACAGGGTCACTTTAAGGGCTCGCTCTCACCATATGTGCAAAAAAACCTACATCAGTTTTCATGCACGTCAGTTATGTGCCCTATTCACACCAATGTTGATGTCATGCCCTTTTTTTTTTTGTGCCCTTGTAGAACACGTGCAGAAAATCTGGTGTCTGCACCATGGTGTGAATGAGGCCTAAAAATGGTGTTTGATCACACTGGGATTCTGTTAATGACCAGGTCTGATCCTCATTCCTGTTTGAGTTTTAGGTTTCTAATGTTGGTCTTGACGCTGCAAAAGTCGATGTAAAGGACCGCTAAGCCTAAATCACAAGTATTTCATAGAATTCAATGATAAATGTGCGTAAACATTTTACGCCGTAGAACACTAACAACTGTCACAGGTAAGCTGCCTTGAGCCTCAAAAAGAATAGATTTTATTGAACAACAGACTGGTAAAGTTAGACCGTATCATATCAGTTATGGTGCAAATGTCACTCCTCTATACATATTTCCAATCATTGTATTTATAAAGTCACTGGGGTTATTTACGAAAGGCAAATTTACTTTGCACTACAAGTGCAAAATGCACTTGGAAGTGCAGTCACTAGATCGGAGGGGAAGCTCTGCTGATTTTATCATCCAATCATGTGCAAGCTAAAATGCTGTTTTTTTTTATTTTCCTTGCATGTCCCCATCTGATCTACAGCGACTGCACTTCCAAGTGCACTTGTAGTGCAAAGTGGATTTGCCTTTAATAAATAACCCCCATAGTGTTTTAAAAGAGCTAGTGTTTGCCATCCAGTGGGTATAATGCTTTTAATGACAGCCAAAGAGGGAAAGTAGTTACTTGGTACTCAGAAGCCACCAACTGTGGAACTTCAATTTAAAAAAATGAAGTCCTGGTCGATGACGTTAGGCTGGCTGCTTTTGCAGGTATAGCTATGTAAAACATTAAAAATAAGAGCCTATACCGGGGTCTCAAACTGGCGGCCCTCCAGCTGTTGCGAAACTACAAGTCCCATCATGCCTCTGTCTGTGGGAGTCATGCTTGTACCTGTTAGCCTTGCAATGCCTGGAGGGCCACTAGTTTGAGACCCCCCTGGCCTATACTGTTTAAAATCCAGTATTGCACTGTCTCACCCTGCTCTGCACATGCTCAGTTGCTCTCCTTTTTTAGGCACTGACAAATCTGTAGAGGCTGATCTGCTGACAAATTTAAACCGAATTTTAAGCCCTCCTATCTTTCACAGCCAAAGAAGCTGCTTCTGTTTGATCTGCAACTTCCATGGTTTGGTTAAGGAAACCACCAAATGTGACAGTTAGCAATCCTGGGATTCCAGGCATGTAACTGTTTTTTTTTTTTTTTTAAACGATAAATCGATGGGTTTAGTTCAGCTTTATGATTTACTGCTCTGGTCTTCAGCAAAATGGCAGCCTCCAGCAAGAAGAAACGAGCGCAATGCCGGAGGCAATTTACAGCACACACTAATAATTTTTTTTTTTTAATAATAAACATTATATTGAAAATTTTTCCGAGAGTTCAAAATCCACAAAAATGGTTCTGCATACATCATATCTCTGCAACAGAGCGAAAAAAGGTACAACGCAATTGTATATCCTGAAGTAACACTTTCCTCTAAGACTAAGAGCCGGTTCACACTGCGGCGGCACGACTTCGGGGGCGACTCGGCAAGGCGTCCTGAAGACGTTTTCAAAGGCGACTGTATAGAAGTCAATGCAAGTCGCCCCCGAAGGCGTACAAGAACCTTTTTCTAAGTTCGGAGCGACTTACGACGCTCCTATTAGAACGGTTCTGGTGAATAGAATGAGTCGCCTGACGAGTCACCCCAGTGTGAACTGGCTCTGATGATGTGTTTCTTACAGTGACCTCTCAAGGAGGTCACAACAACTAAACCATTCTCCTTAATAGCAACTTCCACCTTTGGAATCGTTTTCGGGGTAACTATATAGCGACTCGCCTGGAGAGGTAAGTACTTCAAAATTCTTCGTAGTCAGCACACACTAATTTTAGTAGCATAATTATTAATGCGGAATGTATGTTTCTTGCTAAAGAACATTATTTTTTATCACATTGGTATGGGGTTAATCGCTTAACCTCTGGAAGGTTTTTACCCCCTTCCTGACCAGGCCATATTTTTGCTGTACGGCACTGTGCTACTTTAACTGGTAATTGCGCGGTCATACAACCCTGTAGCCAAGCAACATTTATATCATTTTTTACACAAATTTCTGTTGGTGGTATCTGATCACCTTTGAGTTTTTTGCAATTTAAAAGACAAAGGGCCAGATTCACATGGAATTCCGGCGGCGTAACGTATTGCATTTACGTTACACCGCCGCAAGTTTTATGGGCAAGTGCTTGATTCACAAAGCACTTGCCTGTAAACTTGCGGCGGCGTAGCGTAAATCCGTCCGGCGCAAGCCCGCCTAATTCAAATGGGGCGTGTATGATTTAAATTAGAGGCGTCCCCGCGCCGAACGTACTGCGCATGCTCTGTTTTGAAATTTCCCGCCGTGCTTTGCGCAAAATGACGTCGCACGGCGTAATTTTTTGAACGGCGACGTGCGCTACGTCCTTTCCTATTCACGGACGACTTACGCAAAAAAAAATGCGACGAATGCGCGTACCTTCGTGGACAGCTAATTAGCATCCCCGACGCGGAAAACAACGCGAATTCCACCCAGCGGGCGCCGAAATATTACACCTACAATCCGAGGGCGTACGAAGCCGTACGCCTGTGGGATCGAAGCCAGAAGACGTATCTTGGTTTGAGGATTCAAACTAAAGATACGACGTGGCAAATTTGAAAATACGCCGGAGTATCAGTAGATACGCCGGCGTATTTCATCTGTAAATCTGGCTCAAAGTTGTTTGAAAGAAAAACAATAATTTTGACTTTTTTGTTATGAAAAATATCCAATAAACTAAAATTTTGTCTTACATTTGGGCCAAAATGTATACTGCTACATGTCTGTGGTGAAGAAAAAAATCCCAATAAGTATTTTGATTAGTGTGAAAACTATGGCGTGTATATATACTGGAATCTAAGCAGCTTTTACTTTGTGACTCATTAATCACATTTCTTGCTGAGACATAGAGGTGATCTGACCCCCCCAGGCCCCTCATGTTTGTGCATATACATTCTTTTTTTTAAACTGCAAATGAGAAATCTCCAAAAGTACTGATGTATATATTCTGAAAGCACACCCTGCTGCTGACAGAATAAACAGATCAGTGCTGCAGCTGAATGGCGTTCCTGCAAAGCAATCAGTTAACAATAAAACACAAAATCAAACATTAACTCAGTATGACTTTGTATGTGGCGTAAAATATATATGCTGAAGCATAGGGACGATCCGCCCACTGTGTATCAATCTATGTAAGAGGAGAGGGGTCAGTGAATCTATGTATGTAAGAGAAGAAGGGTCAGTGAATCTATATAGGAGAAGAGGGGATCGGTGAATCTGTGTAAGAGAAGAGGGGATCGGTGAATCTGTGTAAGAGAAGAGGGGACCGGTGAATCTGTGTAAGAGAAGAGGAGACCGGTAAATCTGTGTAAGAAGAGGAGACCGGTGAATCTGTGTAAGAGAAAAGGAGACCGGTGAATCTGTGTAAGAGAAAAGGAGACCGGTGAATCTATGTCAGAGAAGAGGGGACCGGTGAATATATGTAAGAGAAGAGGGACCAGTGAATTTGTGAAGGAAAAAAAGGGTCGGGTGAATCTATGTAAGAGAAGAGGGGTCAGGTGAATCTATGTAAGAGAAGAGGGGTCAGGTGAATCTATGTAGGAGAGTCGTGAATCTCTGTATAGGATGTAAGAGAAGAGGGGATCGGTGACTCTATGTAAAAGAAACGGCTTGGTGAATCTATATAGGAGAAGAGGGGATTGGTGAATCGATGTAAGAGAAGAGGGGTCGGTGAATCGATGTAAGAGAAGAGGGGACCGGTGAATCTATGTAAGAGAAGAGGGATCAGTGAATCTGAAGAAAAAAAGGTCGGGTGAATCTATGTAAGAGAAGAGGGGTCAGGTGAATCTATGTAAGAGAAGAGGGGTCAGGTGAATCTATGTAAGAGAAGAGGGGTCAGGTGAATCTATGTAGGAGAGTCGTGAATCTCTGTATAGGATGTAAGAGAAGAGGGGATCGGTGACTCTATGTAAAAGAAACGGCTTGGTGAATCTATATAGGAGAAGAGGGGATTGGTGAATCGATGTAAGAGAAGAGGGGTCGGTGAATCGATGTAAGAGAAGAGGGGACCGGTGAATCTATGTAAGAGAAGAGGGATCAGTGAATCTGAAGAAAAAAAGGTCGGGTGAATCTATGTAAGAGAAGAGGGGTCAGGTGAATCTATGTAAGAGAAGAGGGGTCAGGTGAATCTATGTAAGAGAAGAGGGGTCAGGTGAATCTATGTAGGAGAGTCGTGAATCTCTGTATAGGATGTAAGAGAAGAGGGGATCGGTGACTCTATGTAAAAGAAACGGCTTGGTGAATCTATATAGGAGAAGAGGGGATTGGTGAATCGATGTAAGAGAAGAGGGGACCGGTGAATCTATGTAAGAGAAGAGGGATCAGTGAATCTGAAGAAAAAAAGGTCGGGTGAATCTATGTAAGAGAAGAGGGGTCAGGTGAATCTATGTAAGAGAAGAGGGGTCAGGTGAATCTATGTAAGAGAAGAGGGGTCGGTGAATCGATGTAGGAGAAGAGGGGTCGTGAATCTGTGTAAGAGAAGAGGGGTCGTGAATCTATGTAGGAGAAGAGGGGTCGTGAATCTATGTATAGATAGAGGGGGATCTGAAGAAAAAAAGGTCGGGTGAATCTATGTAAGAGAAGAGGGGTCAGGTGAATCTATGTAAGAGAAGAGGGGTCAGGTGAATCTATGTAAGAGAAGAGGGGTCAGGTGAATCTATGTAAGAGAAGAGGGGTCGGTGAATGGATGTAAGAGAAGAGGGGTCTGTGAATCTATGTAGGAGAAGAGGGGTCGGTGAATGGATGTAGGAGAAGAGGGGTCGTGAATCTGTGTAAGAGAAGAGGGGTCGTGAATCTATGTAGGAGAAGAGGGGTCGTGAATCTATGTATAGATAGAGGGGGATCTGAAGAAAAAAAGGTCGGGTGAATCTATGTAAGAGAAGAGGGGTCAGGTGAATCTATGTAAGAGAAGAGGGGTCAGGTGAATCTATGTAAGAGAAGAGGGGTCAGGTGAATCTATGTAAGAGAAGAGGGGTCGGTGAATGGATGTAAGAGAAGAGGGGTCTGTGAATCTATGTAGGAGAAGAGGGGTCGGTGAATGGATGTAGGAGAAGAGGGGTCAGTGAATCTATAGGTAAGAGAAGAGGGGTCAGTGAATCGATGTAAGAGAAGAGGGGTCGGTGAATCTATGTAGGAGAAGAGGGGTCTGTGAATCTATGTAGGAGAAGAGGGGTCGGTGAATGGATGTAGGAGAAGAGGGGTCAGTGAATCGATGTAAGAGAAGAGGGGTTGGTGAATCTATAGGTAAGAGAAGAGGGGTTGGTGAATCTGTGTATAAGATGTAAGAGAAGAGGGGTCTCAGGACGGTACAGAAATTGCAGCGTCCATGTTCAACCCATGACTGGTTCCCAGTTTAGATTCTTACACATGCCCAGCAGTTACCGGTTCTCTTTAATATATCACCTCCAGTGTGAATGAGGTTATGCTCCTTCCTGTTCCATATGTGGAACTTATGTCAGGGGCAAATGTTTCCGCCCGGAGCCATTTGTGCACTGAACGTGGAACGCAAATACAGCCTTCTTTTGCTGATTGGTTGGGGGAATAGGGCGTGGTTTGTAAGGAGTTAATGAGTGGTTCGTCTCCTAAGTGGGAGGTGATGTTGAATTGTGTCTGGGACCTCATAGGCCGCCGTGCGGGAGGGCGGAGCTGAGGCTGACAGCGAGGTTTGGCGCGGCGGTGGAGGGGGGATACAGTCTGCTGTGACATGGCCAATGTGCGGCTGGAGTTTAAGGCGAGCGCCGGGGATGGAGACCCCCAGACTAGGCCCATCCTTATCCTGGGACAGCTGCCTAACCTGCAGCGGCTGCCGTGGGCCGAAGTGAGAGGGAAGCTGCAGCCCCGAGTCACCGAAGAGGTGAGCACACTTCCTGCAGGCCTCTGCTTACTCAGCAGAGCCGTAACCCGGGGCAACCGGACGGGACACGCCCCTTCTGCTTTGACTGGATGGTTACTTACCTACTAGAGGGGTAACCATCCAGGGCACGCCCTCTCTGCTCTGATTGGATGGCTGTGTATAAGATTTTAGGTATTTTTTATTTTGGATGGAGTGGAGAGGGATTAGAAAATCCCAAATGTTGGGTTGTCACCAAAACAGGAATAGAGGGGAAATCTTCCAATGGGGACACCCAGGGATTACTTCAATTTGGAGGCATTTCTCTCTCACTTCCTGTTTGGCTATAGGACAGGAAGTGAAGGGAAATCTCCCCAATGGGACACTGATGACAGAAAAATAAATACCGGTGGTTCTAGTTCTCCCTTACACTACCCAGAATGGGAACATGTTTGGCCTTTAGTTGTTTAACAGCTTGCTTACCGGGCACTTAAACCCCCTCCTGCCCAGACCAATGTTCAGCGCGGTCATACAACACAAATGACATTTTTATCATTTTGTTCCCACAAACAGAGCTTTCTTTTGGTGGTATTTGATCACCTCCTGCGGTTTTTATTTCTTGTTAAAAAAAAAAAATGTGCATTGGGCATTGATAGGTGGCACTCATGGGCACTGGCAGGTGGGCACAGATGAGGCAGAATTGCCTCTTCCTCTTCAGGACTGATGTCCCTTGTACAAAAGCCGGTGATCGGTTTTTATTTTCTCCTCACGCTGTCGGCGTGAGGAGAGAAAAAAACAATTACCGATCCTTTGTTTACATCATGTGATCAGCTGTCATTGGCTGACAGCTGA
Source organism: Rana temporaria (assembly GCF_905171775.1). Classification (NCBI taxonomy): domain Eukaryota; kingdom Metazoa; phylum Chordata; class Amphibia; order Anura; family Ranidae; genus Rana; species Rana temporaria. The sequence continues at coordinate 23,752,156 of NC_053500.1, read as the reverse complement.
TCACATGGTAAGGGGCCGGGATCAGCCCCTTACACGGATCTGTGATCACCCGGGTCTCAGTGATCACAGCGAGCGCTGCGCGTGCAAAGGTGTCGACGGCCTCCCGGATTTTCAGGTCCACGCTGTGGCCGTCATTCGGCTATAGAGTGGGCCTCTAGTGGTTAATGTGTGAGGGAGATCTGTCCGTGTTGTGTGGGGGGAATGTCTGTCCTTAAAACAATATGGACTAGATTCATAGAGAGTTACGCCGGCGTATCAGTAGATACGCCGTCGTAACTCTGAATCTACGCCGTCGTAAATGTATGCGTATTCTGGAAACCAGATACGCTTAAATTGGGCTAAGATACGAGCGGTGCGAGTCTCCTACGCCGTCGTATCTTAGAGTGCAATATTTACGCTGGCCGCTAGGTGGCGCTTCCGTCTATTTCAGCGTACAATATGCAAATGAGCAAGATACGCCGATTCAGAAACGTACGTGCGCCCAGGGGATTTTTTTTACGTCGTTCGCGTAAGGCTTTTTCTGGAGTAACGTTACCCCTGCTATATGAGGCATAGCCAATGTTAAGTATGGACGTCGAATTTTACGTCGTTTGCGTAAGTCGTTCGCGAATAGGGCTTTGCGTAAATTACTTGCTTTGTGAATACTGCACTTGCCTCTCTAAATTGTGGCGGCGTAGTGTAAATAGGATACGCTACGCCCGCACAAATTTACCTGAATCTAGCCCTATGTGCGTTACTTTTATCTTTAGTAACAACAAAGGTATTTCCAAATACACCGGAAATGGGAAACTTCCATAGGGGGTGACCAGGTGCGAGGGGCGAAGTGGGTACAGATGAGCTCCAGGTATGGAGATTTTTACATGTCCCAGCTTGGACTATACCTGGCTGATGCCCCTGGCAGCTGGAAATCACTGCAGTAGACGCCACTATTCCATTCATCTCCACTTTCTCCCGGGTCCTGTGCCAAGCGGCCGGCCTGATGCACGGACACAGGAGGTGATCAGCATGGGTGCCATTCAGGGAATGCTTTGCTTTTTCGGAATGCGTGCAAATCATTCTCTCCTGTGTTTACAATGCATCAGGCTGGCTTCTCAGCATGGGACCTGAGAGCCCTGGAGTGGTGATCAGTGATTTCCAGGGGCATCGGGCAAGCTGGCCCAATGTAACTAGGTAAAAAATACCCGGAATTCATCTTTCTGTAGAAAGTCATAGGAAAGCTTTAAATGGAACCTGCTGTGTTCTATTTAGATTCTTTTACTACATAGTGCCAGAGAAGGAAGATATAAAAAAAAGGAAATTGTTGATCAGTCCGCTAGAGATCTAGGATTGTACAGACGGGAAGAGGCTCCAGTTATCATATATCTTCTCCTGGAATGTCTGTGTGCCTATAATGCCATCTGTCCTGCCAACCACAGGCATGCCCGGCCTTCTGAGTCTGTACAGAGTCAAAGGTGATTCTTCAAGGAGCTGTTTAGTCTGATTTCTAATCTTATGAGTTTATTACTAGAAGACTTTTGTATCTTGTGGACTTTGTATGGCTCAACGTTGCAAAATGTGTCATCTGTTTTCAGTTTAGGAATTAAGCCAGAATATGCAGAAATCGAGCTTAAAGCCCAACTCCGTGTTTCATGGCCTCTGTTTGGGCTAAACTGGCCCGAATGAACTGGTTGAGGCGCGAACAGGTGCTTCTTGCTGGGTGCGCTGTAGTAACCGTACGGAGCCTCAGCCGCAGTATACAGCACTATGACAGGGACTTCCCATCCCCCTCCAGGAAGACGATTGAGTGAAGCTGAACGATGCTACATCTGTGAATGAATACAAAGCTTCCATTGACTGGCTGAGACAGAGAGGTGGGGGCAGATGACGTCATGACCTCTACCTGAGCCAATCAGAGGAAACTTTGTATTCATTCATAGAATGCAAAGCTTTCTGTGAATGGCTGAGAAGCACTCGGCCTGACTATTTTTTTTTTTATACATACTCTTTATACAGCAGTCATTCCTGTTGGTAAATAGTTTGTTTGGGTCAGCTTGGCAAAAAAGGAATTATTACCGTATTTATCGGCGTATACCGCGCACCTTTTTGCCGTGAAAATCAGGGCAAAATCGCGGGTGCACGATATATGCCAATACCCGCTTCCCGCGCTGTGTTTGAACCACTGCGCCGACATATACCGAGCGCAGTACACTCGGGTATAGTCTGGCAGGCTCGGCTCCTCTCGCGGTCACGTCCTGTATGTCCTTTACGCGAGAGGAGCCGAGCCTGCCCGACTATACCCGAGTGTACTGCGCTCGGTATATGTCGGCACAGTGGTTCAAACACAGCGCAGGGATCGAGCGGGGAGGACACAACGATGGCCGCAGAAGGACGCAACGAGGCCGCCGATGGACGGGCAGGACGCGATGGACGACAGGCAAGACACCGACAAGGGGCATCCAAACTGTAAGTATTTTTTTTTTTTTCAGGAATTTTCCTTCAAGTTCGGGGGTGCGCGCTATACGCCGGGGCGCGTTATAGCAAGATAAATACGGTAACCACAGAGTTAGGTTTTTAAAGCTATTTTACCACTTCCCAACCAGCTGATGAAGATTTACTGTGGCACAATGGCTCTCCTGGGCGAAATCCTGTACATATACGGGCTTCCCTATTAAGAGCGGCCAGAGGGCGTGCGCCCGCTGCACGGCGGGGGACCTGAGTCGCGTGTGTGCGATCGTGTCCATGAGCGCCAGCACAACACACAAATCCCTGTCCTGTCAGAGGAGACAGATTGTGAGTTCCTACTAAGTAGGAACGACGATCTGTGTCCTTTCCTAGTCGGTACTATCCCCATGCAGTTGGAACACGCCCAGGGAACACACGGTTAACCCTTTGATCGCCCCCTAGTTTTAACCCCTTCCCTGTCAGTGACATTTATACAGTAATCAGTGCAAATTTATAGCACTGATCACTATATAAATGTCAATGGTTCCAAAAATGTGTCAAGTGTCCGATATGTCCATTGCAATGTCACAGTACCGCAAAAAAAATAAAAAATAATCACAGATCGCCGCCATTACTAGTAAAAATACTATAAATCATTCCAATGGATTGTAGAAGCTATAACTTTTGTTCCTGACCATTAGAAGCCTGGGGACCACATCAGCAGTAAATGGGGTGTGTGTGTGTGTGTGTGTGTGTATATATATATATATATATATATATATATATATATATATATATATATATATATATATATATATATATATATATATATATATATATATATATATATATATATATATATATATATATATATTATTTTTTTCTATTTTCTTGCCACTTTAGATATAAACCCTGCTTGGCAAAATTTTTGTAAGGCAGGAATGTGTTGGTTGTGTATAATGTTTGTGTTTTTGTTATTTGTCTCCAGGTATGGAAGGGAGGTCTGAGTTCTTTAAGCCCCAACCCCACAGACAGCTGTCCCCTCTACCTGAACCTGGCTACCTTGGCGGCTCTGCCATCCCGAGTCAGCCGACACAACAGCCCCTCCGCGGCTCACTTCATCACACGCCTGATCCGGAACTGCCTCCCGGCTGGAGCAAACAGATGTATCCTCGTAAGTTTAAAACGCTCATTTCTAGAACCTTTGTGCTGGGAAGTGTGGCGTCCTGAATAATTTATACTGCTATTTGAAGGGACAATATATGTAAAACTGATATTTTAAAAAGAAATGGCAGCAATCATAGGGAGGATTTAGTTGGCTACAATGGGTGACCTTTACAGATCCAGCTCCCCTATATACAGACACTTTGACTGCTGGGTGTCGCCCTAACCCGAGTTTAGTACAGCAAGCTTACCCCGTGGTTATCATAGAGGTCATAACAAGTAAATGGAATAAATTTAAGGATTTATTGAAATTACAAAATAATCATCATAAATGAGCATAAAAACAACATGAAGCATATATAGCTTACAACCATAAACGTTTGGTACAATGCTGAAAATACATAATGTACATATACATCTATGTACTCTGCGCGTTTCGCAAGCTCTGTTCGCTTCCTCAGGAGTTGATGCATGTTCAAAGTTATCCAAAGCTTAATTGGCTACCATGCACAGCTGCACCAGATTTTGCGCTCTCCAGTCTTAGTAAATCAACTCCATAATGTTGGAGGAGAAGCAGTTTTGCAAGCCATAGCTTAGAGGTTGGCATGAGAAGCACCCTCTGCTGATGGAATGTGGTATTACTGACTGACCATGCAGGTTTTCTGTCCTCTATCCTAGATGGTGTGCGAGCGCTCAGAGGTGTTTGCCAGTGCCTGTGCCATAGCTCGAGCCTTCCCGTTATTCACCAGGCGTTCTAGCGCCTCCCGCCGTGCAGATAAGAAGAGCGTTACTGTGCAGTTTGTGCTGATTGGACAAAACAATGGGCCTATGGAGTTCACCACTCTGAAGGTAGTATGAAATCACTGTCTGCCCCTGCCACGCATGGGGGAAGGCCTGCCTAACTGTCTGGCTGTTTCTGTACCAGTGCCTGGAGAGCGCCACCGAAGGGGTGAGACTGGCAGCGCGCATTGTGGATACTCCTTGTAATGAGATGAATACCGACCACTTTGTTGAGGTAAGTACACGTCTGTCAGTGGCTCCTGTGTATGTGCCGGTGTCTTATGGATCACCTCCGCTTCCATTTCTTTTATCTCCACCAGACTATATACTTCAGTCTAACTAAACAGCAGGACTTTTTATATCAACTATGCCAGCAGCAAGACGGCACACAAAGTATAAATCGATTGGCAATCACAATATACTGTTTGCTAAGTGATTTATAATTTTTGTTCTGTCTGGAAGAAGTTTGGGGAAAAGGGACAAGTCGAAAAGCCAAAAAATTAATAAAACAAAGTTATTCTAGACCTGTGACCTCTGATGTCACATTGCCATCCCTATTCTTTTTATTAGTTTCACTTTTAACAGCGTTTAGAGAAAATGAGCCTTGTGATTTGTGGGTACACGTGCGCACCCAAATTCCCACCATTTCTCTCTCTGTACTTGACCTGAAAAAAATAAAATAAAAAATGTTTGTTCCTTTTCCAGGAGATCTCAGCTGTAGGAAAGGAGCTCGGCATAATACCACAGATTATTCGTGGAGAGGAGCTGAAGGATAAGGGCTTTGGTGGTAAGTTCACCTTCAATTGCACAGAGTTGGGCTAAATAAGGCAAAGGCCAATTTACAAGGTACTGTTAACAATAGCAACCAGTTGGGATATTTCTAAATGGCTGCAGAAGAGTAGCAAGATGGCCATTGTGCTGATTTTTTGGATAACATCCTTTCCTTGGTAGAAAATCTTACCAGATTACATACAGCAGCCCTCAGATGAGCTGAGGGCGAGTGTGTGGAGCCACATCGCAGGCGGGGTTGAACAGGAGCCGATTCTCTTCCCGGTACCTGAATAGGATTATCTAGGGCAGTGTTTCTCAACTCCAGTCCTCAAGGCGCCCCAACAGGTCATGTTTTCAGGATTTCCCTCAGATGAAATGGTTGTGGTAATTACCAAGGCAGTGAAACTGATCAAATCACCTGTGCAAAATAATGGAAAGCCTGAAAACATGACCTGTTGGGGCGCCTCGAGGACTGGAGTTGAGAAACACTGATCTAGGGAGCCAAATTGCGCACATAAAGCATGGCGGAGTTGGTAATAGTAAAATAAATAGGTACATGGCAGGTCGAAATCCAAGCACATTTGGTAAAAGGACTTAAAACCTTGTGCGGTGTAGAGATGGCATAGGTATGTATCCCCTTTGTGGATCAGGCACAGAACATAGTTCTGGAAGGTTAGGGTTAAACCACAAAGGGTTATTGGCGGATAATAAACACGAGTCGGCGGAGATCTTGGCCACCATGGATTTAAACAGGGGGTCTCTGAGGAGGAGCTGATAGCCGCCCCTGTAGTGGTACAGGCAGAAACAGAAACTGAGTGTAACCAATCATGGATATGAACCAATTGAGATGCTGGATAGTACAGATAGAAATTAGGGAACGCCAGCCCTGCCATATGGGTGGGGAGTCTCAAGGTTTTAAGCGCTATTCTAGGGGGGCAGCCATTCCATAAGAACGCTATACAAATAGTATCAATATGTTTTAAAAAATCGTTTTTTGGAATCTTGCAAGGGGAGTTGGCCATAACATAGAGCAGTTTAGGAAGATATTTTAATAACGGTCTCTCCCCGTTAAGTCCAGGGGTAAATCCATCCATCGTTTGGTTTAAATTTGTAATTCAGACAATAAAGGACACATGTTCTTTGTAGTAGAAGGGTAGTTGAACTGTAATATCTAGATGCCTATATGTGGGGACGACCTGTAGTCTGCAGTCCAGGTGGATCATAGGTATAGCCACTTGGTCTAGAGGAATAAAGAGTGGACTTGTTCTGATTCACCCGGAAGCCATAATAGTCACCGAAGATGTTAATTTCAACTAAGTTTTTAGGGATACACGGGGGTCAGCCGGGTAAATTAAGGTGTAGAGTGAAATGCGCTCCTCTATGGTAGTGGTCATCAACCCTGTCCTCAGGGCCCACTAACAGGCCAGATTTTATGTATTACCTTGGGGAGATGCAGTCTAGAATACGGCAATCACTGAGCAGCAAATGATATCAGCTGTGATGTATTTCAGTTATCTTGCAAACCTGGCCTGTTAGTGGGTCCTGTAGGACAGGGTTGATGACCACTGCTCTATGGTACCAACAGGTTGGCCTCTATTTAAAAAGTGAGGTACGGATACGTATGGCAAGGGGTTCCATAGCCAAGGCAAAAATGAGGGGTGACAAAGGACACCCCTGCCTAGTGCCCCTATTTATTGGGAAGATATCAGTAACATGGGGGTTGACCCTCATAATATCTGGACGTGAATGGCTGTAAAATTGGTCACAATGTCTGTGTGTGAGGTTTGGTTTAAAAGTAAAATGTGTAGCTGGTGTATTGACCATACAACAGACTTGAGGGGGGGGTCACACCCTAAAAATGCATTTACATTCAAGAGGGTGCTGCTATAAGACCGCAAACAGAACACAATGGATTATAGCGCACACATACAAAAGTGACATTTAAAACACCTGAATATATTCAAATATGGGGGTTTGGTCACACTATAGGGTCATTTAGTGGTAAATGCAAACTACACTGAATAGTGTTGGACTCGCTTATAATGGGGTACTTTGATGCAGTAAGTGGGCTTGGCACTATATGACCATATAGTGTGACCAAATCTCCATATTTTTGTATATATTCAGGTGTTTTTAAATGTTATTTTTGTATGTGTGCGCTGTAATCCATTTTGTTTTTTCCATACAACAGTCTCCCTGCATGAATATTAAATCTGTGCAATACGGTTTTGTCTTTCAGGAATATACGGTGTTGGTAAAGCTGCTGAACACACGCCTGCTCTGGTCATACTGAGCCATACCCCAGAAGGTGCCACCCAGACCATTGCCTGGGTTGGGAAAGGCATTGTATATGACACTGGAGGACTCAGCATTAAGGGAAAGGTGTGACAAATGTGTTGTCTGTGTACCTAGAGGGAATCTATAGAGCAGTGGTTCTCAACCTGGGGGGTCAGGATCCCCTCGGGGGTCGAATGACGATTTGCCAGGGGTCACCAAATCCTGGACTGTTCCTGAAACCTGAAGCCCACGCTGCTCTCCCAGTCTTCACACCTGCCCAGAAGGGCTGTGCCTGGACCCTGCGGCTGCCCACTGAGCCACCCATTCAGTTCAGGGCATGGCTGGGAGGCAGAGACTAGAGGTCAGCTGACTGGTGAGGAATGGGAAGTGGGAGGGGCTGGAGGAGACCCTATCTCCTGATTTCGGCATAGGTGTCACTGTTACGAGACACCACAAAGTCAGAGACTTTGATTATAGTTGCCATTAAAAGTCCCCACTACAGTTCTCAGATCAGCAGATGACCTTGATCAAGAGCACCTAAGTTGGCTGATCAGAACTTCCTCCAGCACTGCCACTCATCTCATTACCCCCACCCCCCACCAAGGAGTAAGAGAAGGAATAGAGAATACATGCAATGGAGAGGAAAAGAGGGGGAGGAACAAAGAAAAAGGGGAGAGAAATAATAAGAAAGATGTCTAGAGAGAGGGATGGGGGGAAAATAAAGCAAGAAATTAGCATAAAGAGCGATAAAAGGGAAAGAAAGAGAACAAAGGGAAAGAGTGGTACATCCTAAAATGTACCATAAGGGATTTTAATACAGTACAAGTGGAAGGGACTCGGGAGTGCTAAATTTCTGTGGGTTAGGAGCTTCTAGATTTTCTGTGGGTACGAAGACGTACGCCTGTCGGATCAAGCCGAGATGCTGTCGTATCTTGTTTTGAGGACTCAAAACAAAGATACGACGCGGGAATTTTGAAATTACGCCGGCGTATCAATAGATACGCCGGCGTAATTTCTTTGTGGATCTGCCCCAAAATCTGCTGATCACGCCTACAAAAAAAATGTGCTATTTATTATTAGTGTGTTTATTTCTCTAGTCGTCTTCCAGGACGGCACCCTGAGAGATGACTGGTCCACCTCTCAGGGTGCCGTCCTGTAAGACTTACCAGAAATCCAGCTACCGGTAAGTGTAACTGGTCATTTTTTTAAGGTGAACTTATCCTTTTTTTTTTTTTTTTTTTTTTTTTTAATTATGTTTATTGAATTTTTCAAAATATTAGTGTACAAGCATTTTCAATAAAGCATTACACATCAAACTTTTGCGTTGAGAAACGCCAACTTCTTGTCTTATACACGAACTGACATATTATAAACTTTAATAAGTATATATATTTAAAGCAGGACTTAAGTAAATGGGGAGGGGAAATGATAAGAGAGAGGAGAGAAAGGTTTTTCTGTTTACTGAAATGAGTAAATAATATTACGTATCAATAGGCATATTCTATAATTTCATTTTGTTATGTGTTGACTAAAAACGTCCAGAATAAAGGTCAATTTTATCTAGAACAATCCATCAGGACTCCAGTAAGGCATGACATTCAGCGGAATTCACAAAGTGTGTCCAACAGGACCATTTATCAAGATACGATCTTGAAGAGTCCCTAGATTGATGAATTAATTCTTCCATTTTGGAAATATGGTTTACCTTACGTATCCATTCCGGAATGGTAGGTGGGAGATTTTGTTTCCACTTTGCTGGTATGCAAAGCCTCGCTGCGTTGATGAGGTGTATTATAATGGTGTCTTTGTAAACGGAGTGAGAGAGGCTAGACAAGTGTAGTAAGTATTGTCCCGCCGTGAAATCGGGAGAGTAAGTAGTTATTTGTACTATCAATTTATGTACTTCCGTCCAAAATTCAGCCAATACATTGCATTCCCACCAAATGTGTATCAAACTTCCCGGCGCGACCATACATCGCCAGCAAAGGGGCGATGTGTCGGGGTTAAATTTGTGAATGACCAACGGGGTCTTGTACCATCTTGAATAGATTTTGTATCCGTTTTCTTGTGTACAGATGTTCAATGTGCCTTTGTGCAATCGTTTAAATACATTCGCCCATTGATCATTTGTCACAGAAACTTGAAGGTCCTTTTCCCAGTGAAGGTTTGTGTTGTCCAATTGAGGGTCTACGTCAGAATTTAGAAGGTTATAAGTGAAGGAAATGAGGTGGCTCTGAGGGGATTCCCTAAGGCAAATTGTTTCAAATGGTGTCTTTGGCCTATACCATCCACTCATTGGTTCTAGCCTTTCAAGAAATCTAGTGATTTTAACATAATTGATATTGGAGATTTTACAATTAGGGTCAGTAGTTTGGAAGGATTCAAGAGACAAAAGGATAGTATTCTTAAAGAAATCTGTATCTCTGTATAACGTTACTGGAAGAGTATCGGATGTCGATGCGTTACTGTCGGGAAGATAAATTTCAGGATTTATTGTGATTGGGGTAACTGGTCCATACATGGAAGACACCTTCTTCGTCTTACATAAATTCCTGAATATCTTCAGTGACGCTCCTACCATGGGATGTGTTTTAGTTATACGAGGGATCTTTTTGGGGTTGATCCATGGTAGGTGTCTTATAGGTGCACTTGAAAAACAGGAAAGTTCCTCCAATGCTATCCAATCTTTGGATTGAGCATGCACTTGCCAGTCAATTATCTTGGATAGGTGGCAGGCCCAATAGTACTTGCGCAAATCCGGAACTCCGATACCTCCCAGATGCTTGGGTTCCACCAATTTGTCCCATTTAATTCGAGGTTGTTTCCCACCCCATATAAAGTTTACACAAATCTTACGAAAGGACGTGAAAAAAGAGCTGGGGATACAAATAGGCAGTGTCTGAAATAGGTATAAAAATCTCGGTAGGATGTTCATCTTAATTATATTTGCACGACCAAACCATGAGAATAGTCCCTTATCCCATCTTGTTAAATCGGATCTAACCACATTCAATAATGGAACAAAATTATTAGAGTATATGTCATCTAAATGGGGGGACAAATTAACGCCTAAGTAGGACAATACTCTATCTTCCCAAACAAATGGGAAGTTCTTTTTGCATAGATTAACCTGGTCTGGAGGTAGGGAGATATTGAGGGCTCTGGATTTTGCAAAATTAATTTTCAGGTTGGACATGTCTTGGAAGATGGAAAAGTCTTTTAACAGATTGGGGAGTGTAATGATAGGATTAGTCAGAAATAATAGCACATCGTCAGCAAATGCAGCTAATTTATATTGTTTATCTCCAATGGTTATCCCCACAATGTCTTGATTGGCTCGGAGCCTACATAGGAGGGGTTCCAATATTAGAACGAAAATGATCGGTGATAATGGGCATGGGTGAACTTATCCTTTTGTCAGCACTGTACTAGATACATTTAGAATGATGAGGTGTAATGCAAATGTCTTTCCTTTTATATGACAGACCACAATGCCTGGTATGAAGAGAGATTGCGGTGGAGCTGCGGCAGTCCTGGGGGCATTTAAAGCCGCAGTGAAGCAGGTAAAACGCTCCTGATGTAGAATTTCCAATAGATGGCTCCATAAAAGGTAGCAGTGCTCCTGATTTTAAGAATCGCTTGCAGTTATCTGGCTGCATCTTTTGACACCTCCAGTCATTGTAGGTTAAAATGACCTTCTAGATTATCCAGCATACTGGAGAACTCTTCCCCCGCGTGGTTTAAAGAGAACATTTTATGTCAGACTTTGTGCTGATGTTATTCTCTGGAAAGGTGGAAAATCCCGACACCCCTTAGATCTGTGAGAGGACAAGTCCTGTGTTCTTGGGGAGGTTTCTGCCATCTTTGGCCAGTCCCAGTCCTTAGTGTTCAGAAAATCTGCCTTAGTGCCGGTTCGGAGAGGGGCAACCCGACTTGCAGCGTGGCTTTGCAAGGTGATTTGGAGGCGACTTCAGCGTGATTTTAAGCAACTTACAACACGACTTAAAGTTGCCTCCAGGACAGGTGATTTGCTTTGGCCAATCACAGAATAATCGGCTCTGTGGGGGGAGGAGTTTGCCTTAGTAAACTAATTTTTCTTTTTCTGTAAAGTTGCTTCAGTTAAGATGGAGATCCGACTTTGGAGGCGATTTCCATTGAAATCTATGGGTACAAGTTGCCTAGAAGTCGTCTTAAAGTAGTACAGGAACCTTTTCTGAAGTCAGGATTGTACATTAAGACGGCTCCATTCACTTCAATGGAATTTCTTATGTCCAGCAACTTGAGGTCTGACAGGTCGGATCCCAAAAGTCGCTGTAGTGTGAACCGGTGATCTGCCGACATGGTTCCGGATAACGTGAAAGTTCCTTTAAGGACTGCACAGGCGCAAACTTGCCGATGGAAATCTCCAAACCTCGGCCGGCATCCAGGGCGACGTGGATTTTGAGGAAAGTGGCCAGTCGGCCTCACGTCCTCGCTCCGCTCGCTTGGCCTCCTGGCTCTTTTTTTAACATCCTCCAATCCACTGGGATGTTAATGAATGAGCCTGGATGCCGGGCAAGGTTCGGAGATTTCCGTCGGCAAGTTTGCGCCTGCGCAGTCCTTGAAGGAACTTTAAGGACAAGTCACCGGCACTTATGCTGCCCATGCAGAAAATTTTTCAAAGTTAAGCTTTGTATCTTTCAGGAATCCTAGCACCAGTGAGTGCTTAGTTATGTTTTTAGTCCTGGTGTAAAATCTGATCATATTTGCTCAGTCGTATTCCCCCCCCCCCCGTTTTTTCTTTTTGAACAATTATTTTATATCTATGATTGACTGCTTTTATCTTTTCCTGTTGCTTTATTAAATACTGTAAACTGTTGTAATCTTTGGCAGCTGATCAGCCATCTAATGGTAATCTTCTTCTCATTGGTCACTGCATCATCGTGTAAGCGCTGTAATGATGGCGTCTTGTGTCTGCTCTACTATTACAGGGCTTTAAAGACAATCTCCATGCCTTGTTTTGCTTGGCAGAGAACTCCATTGGACCAAATGCAACACGACCCGATGACATTCATCTACTCTACTCTGGGAAGTAAGTGCTGTGGCAGCTTGTTTGATAGCTTATTGTTCAGATGAAGGAGGTCAGTGCCGGTGACTTGTCCTTAAGGTTCCCCTAACGTGAAAGTTCCTTCAAGGGCTGCGCAGGCGCAAACTTGCCGACGGAAATCTCCGAACCTCGCCCGGCATCCAGGCTCATTCTTTAACATCCCCGTGGATTGGAGGATGTTTCCTCGCAATCCACGTCGCCCTGGATGCCGGCCGAGGTTCGGAGATTTCCGTCGGCAAGTTTGCGCTTCCTTAGTCCTTAAAGGAACTTTCTCGTTAGCCGGAACCATATCGGCAGATCACCGGGATTAAACTGAGGTCCTTGTGATAAACCCACACCGGAAAGCTCCTAACGTAACTGAAAGGTCTGTTCATGGTGAGATGTTGTACTGCAACAGTATTCTACATTTTTTATCGTCCATGACAATCGTATGTCCTCTGTCCTGCAGAACGGTTGAAATTAACAACACTGACGCTGAGGGAAGATTGGTGCTAGCTGATGGAGTCTCCTATGCCTGCAAGGATCTGAACGCAGATATCATCCTGGATATGGCAACCTTGACTGGGGCTCAGGTAAGACTGCACCCAGCCAACATAGGTGAGATTAAAGAGGAGCGCCAGGCTCCTTCAGAAAACCATTTAAAGTCAGCAGCTATAAATACTGTAGCTGTTGACTTTTCTAATATATGGACACTTACCTGTCCAGGGATCCCACAATGTCCTCACCCAAGCAGATTCTTTAATTGGCTTTAGGTGTAAGCGCTGGCATCTCTAGTAAGGTAAACAGGAAGCGAAGCCTTGCGGCTTTACAGCCTGCTTCCTACTGCGAGTCGCACTGCGTCTTGTGCATGGTCCTGTAGTCTTCTGTATTCGCCTTTTTCTTGGAGTCCATAGAGGGACACAAATCTTAATTATCGCTTTAAATGTACTTTGACCTTCCCTGGTTAATGTGATTAATTTATAATGCAATAACATCTGCTGTAGTGCTGTACAAAGTTTGGATATACAGGGAGCAAAAAAAAAAAAACGCGACTTTAAAAAACATATCCTTTCTAAAAGATCTTACAATCTAGAGAGGTATAACCAGTAGATGGGTTGTGTAATCAAATAGCTTTTTGTGAATTATAGGTAAACTATATGTTTGGGTTATACACCTCTTAAAACATGGCTTTTGGGGGGTAGGCATTTTAAAGCTTAATGGGTTAGTGAATGCCTGATGGCACATGGAAGAGAGTTCCAGAGCAAGGGAGCAGCATAGGAGAAGTTGGTTCTGAAAATTGTGATGACACATTAGGTCCTGAAATCCATTTTTGTTTTTTTTTTTGGCACAAGAAGCTCATCTGGTCGTGTTGTTTAGCTGACCTCCACTACTTCCTTTTAGTCGCTTGTAGTTGGTCTGAGCGCAGTTGTTAACTCTCCACACTCCTGTCCACACCTTCTAGGGAATCGCTACCGGCAAATACCATGCTGCCATACTAACCAACAATGAAGAGTGGGAGATGGCCTGTGTGAAGGCGGGCAGGAAATGTGGAGACCTGGTCCACCCGTTGGTGTATTGCCCTGAGCTGCACTTTAATGAATTCTCCTCGGCTGTGGCAGACATGAAGAACTCTGTGGCAGTAAGTGATGGAAAAGCAATGGGTGGAAGATGTTAATAAAAAAATGCCCTTTTTTTCTTTTCTATACATTTTGCATATTTAATGTCTTGTGTCCATTTCAGGATCGTGAGAACGCCCAGAGTTCTTGTGCTGGACTCTTCATTGCCTCTCATATTGGCTTTGACTGGTCAGGAGTCTGGGTTCATGTGGACATTGCATCTCCTGTTCATACGGTTAGTTATATTTCCATTTTCTACATCTCCTCCAAAACAGCTACTCCTTTATAGACCCGTGCAGAATAGAATACTGACACCTTGTGGTTTATTCAGACTGCTGTAAAAAATGAAACCCCTCACATGTGGTAGACTAGTGGGATATTAAAAATTAAAATGTGAAGACAAAATATAATTAACGGTTCCTTCCACCTGTCGGAGCAAAAAGCATGCAGTCTGAGACCTGTGTGTTTTTTTTTTTGTTTTGTTTGGTCCCGATACTTCACATATTCCCGTTTGTGATTTCTGTTGCGATTTTCACACAGATTCGCATGTTTGTGCTTATGGCAGCCCATCCACTTCAATGGGCTGCACCATGTGCTTTGTCACCCTAGAAAGAGAAGCTCCTGCTCCGTTTGGGGGACAAGCTTAGCGCATCTTTTAAAAGTGTGTTTTGCTGTCTGATTCTGTGGTGCCATTAAAGGGGTTGTAAAGGTAAAAAATGTTTTCCCTAAATAGCTTCCTTTACCTTAGTGCAGTCCTCCTTCACTTACCTCATCCTTCCATTTTGTTTTTAAATGTCCTTATTTCTTCTGAGAAATCCTCACTTCCTGTTTTTCTGTCTGTAACTCACCACCGTAATGCTAGGCTTTCTCCCTGGTGTGGAGAAAGCCTCTTGAGGGGGCAAACGGGAGTGTCAGGACGCCCACTAACACACAGCTCCTTTCTCTATCTGCAAAGTAGAGAGTGTCCTGACACTCCTGCTCGCCCCCTCAAAAGGATTTCTCACACCAGGGAGAAAGCCTTGCATTACTGTGTGGAGTTACAGACAGAAGAACAGGAAGTGAGGATTTCTCAGAAGAAATAAGGACATTTAAAAACAAAATGGAAGTATGAGGTAAGTGAAGGAGGACTGCACTAAGGGAAAAGAAGATATTTAGGGATTTTTTTTATTTTTTACCTTTTACGTGTTTTGCTGCAATTTGGAATTCCAAATTGCGTAATGTAAACAGGACCTTACCGCAAAGATGGCCAGAAAAGAGAAGGCTGTTAGTACTGTTACAACAAAAGTTGCTCTTAAAGGTGTCCATGTCATATCGTGTAGGACTATGTAAAAACTAACATACTAAACACCATGCTGTTACAAATTGAAATTGACAGAAATGGTGTAAAACTACCTCGTATGAATTCTGAAAGTAGCATGTTATTTCTGTGGAAGTGTTCTGTGTATAATTATACCCAAAAGTGCATATATTTATATATTTTTCTCAAAACCCTGCTCAAAATTAGTTTTTTGTTTTTTTAGAATCAAATCAATTAAACTCCTGGGATATTGATTGGGTCAGATAAGTAGCAGTAGGGGTTCTCAATCAGTTTCCGGTGCTTTTGGTGTTAATGAAATTAACGGGCACTAGATGGTCAACAATGAGATGACCGCCAACACAGGAATGGTTTTACAGGTGGAGGGAGGCCACTGACATCCCACTCCTCTTGTCTAGAAGTTTTTCACTAGTTTTGCATTTGGCTAGGGTCAGTGTCACTACCGGTAGCACGAGGCGATACTAGGACCCTATAAAGGTTGCACAGGCAGTCCAACTCCTCCAGGATGGCACATCAATACGTGTCATCGCCAGAAGGTTTGCCGTGTCTCTTAGCAGTCTTAAGAGCATGGAGGAGATTTCAGGAGACGGGCAGTTACTCTAGGATAGCTGGACAGAGCCGTAGAAGGTCTGTAACCCATCAGAAGGATGAGTATCTGCTCCTTTGTGCAAGGAGGAACAGGATGAGCACTGCCAGAGCCCTACAAAATGACCTCCAGCAGGCCACTGTGTGAATGTCTTTGACCAAACAATCAGACTTCATGAGGGTGGCCTGATGTCCTCTAGTGCTCGCTGCCCAGCACCCTGGAGCTCGATTGGCATTTGCCATTAAACACCAGGATTTGCAATGTCCCCCACTGGCGCCCTGTGCTGATCACCGATGAGAGCAGGTTCACCCTGAGCACACTTGATGGACATGAAAGGGTCTGGAGAACGTTATGCTGCCTATAACATCGCACACAATTGCTCCTTAGTTAAATATTCAATGTGTCCACCTTTTTAATTCATCAAGGTCTCCAAAAAAGTAGGACCCCTTTTTAAAAGTTTCAATGCACATGGGGGGAAAAAGAGAGCATTGTAAAATAATGCAAAAGAGCAATCCCATACATAATGTGTTTATTAAATGAAAGGTTTAAAACCCTACACAGCTCACTTATGTATAGGGAGTGGCCTCAACAAAATGCATCTATCCGCAGTCTGTCACACGCTTGGCTTTGACATTGGGCTGCGAGGTATTTTCTGGTAGAGACCTCCTGTGTGTGATAATGTAACCTATTGTACCTGCCCAGTGTGCTTTGTCAGGGGGCTCCAATAGGATGCATGCCACCATGTATGTTTTCAGATCTACTGTTCTACCATTAACTGATACCAACTGTGTTTTCATTTAACCTTTGTTGTAATATGTCCCATAATCAATGCAAAGTCATAGAAACCGACCCACATTGTAAACTCTTCTAAAATCATTCACAACTTGACCTGTAGTTTGGCTTATTTCAAGTGTTTTTTTTTTTTTTTTTTTTTTATATATATTCCTGTAGGTTTGTATAGGAATGCAAGTCCCACCTATGCAGACCCCTTATCTTGGCTGTTTGATTCACTCTCCAGTGACAATATTTCCATTCTTTCTTTTTTCTTGCAGGGTGAGAGGGCCACAGGTTTTGGGGTGGCATTACTCCTATCCCTGTTTGGTCGTGCCTCAGAGGACCCTCTACTCAACATGGTTTCTCCTCTTGGGGTGGACGAAGTAGAAGAAAACCCTGAACGGGATACTAAAAGGAGGCGTCTCGTGTAAGTGGAGCGTTGCCAACTGATAGCGATATGACCAGGCCTGGACCTTCTGCCTGCGTCTAATGGAAACCCCTTCATGTTGCCAGTACTTAATAGAAGCCTGTGCCAACCAGCTCTCCTCACTTCTTCTGTCTCAGGCCTGTATGTCACAGCTGCCAGTTACATGGAACTGGGGGGCAGATATTGTATTGGTTCAGTGTCGTCCTCCTTCCTTAGATTACCACTATGTGAAAGGCCCCTCTACCGGTTGTCATTTATTGCTTTCAATAAAACTGTTTTGCATACATGATATATATAGAGCGCGTTACTGGAATTTTTCAGTTTAGATTTACAAAATCTATGCTTATTTCTATGTTTTTAGTGCCATGTTCTCACCCCTCCACCTCAGCCAATCAGAGGAAGCTTTGAATTAATTTTTAAAAATACAAGGCTTCCTCTGACTGGCTGTTTCTATTTTGTTCTGGCAGCAGATCTAAGTCCCGATAACTGCGCTAGAACACAGTGGCTGCATCAGTTGGTCAGGGAAATGGTAGCTTAGCCCAAACAAACTATTTAAAGTGAAAGTAAAATGTGAAGTTGGGCTTTTAAGTTCTTCCTGTACTAATTCCCTATCTTTCCTCAGTTCACCTTTCACTGCTGGGGAGAGATGCATTGGTTCTGCTCCCATAGAGAACGTCTCTAATTCTATGTAAGGGAACCTGCCCTGTGTCTCCCATTACTAGCAGAGAGCAGTCCACTGAAACTGCCACAGCTTCTTTGATCCCTGATCAGACTACTGTGCTGGTGGAAGATTTCTAGATATCCTATGGTACTATATCCTTTGTGCCCCATCCTTACCCAAAGACATGTAGACTGCCAGTGCTCACCTCTGCTGCTGAAGATTCTCGTTACCGCTTGTCCTGTTGTCACTTTAAACTCCTCCATACCTTTTTTTTTTTTTTTCTTTTTCTTTTTTAACCACTTAAGCCCTGGACCAAAATGCAGCTAAAGGCCAGGTTTTGCGATTCGGCACTGCGTCGCTTTAACTGACAATTGCGTGGTCGTGCGACGTGGCTCCCAAACAAAATTGATGTCCTTTTTTCCCCACAAATAGAGCTTTCTTTTGGTGGTATTTGATCACCTCTGCGGTTTTTATTTTTTGCACTATAAACAAAAGTAAAGCGACAATTTTGAAAAAAAATTCGATATTTTTTACTTTTTGCTATAATAAATATCCCCCAAAAACATAAAACATTTTTTTCCTCGGTTTAGGCCGATACGTATTCTTCTACATATTTTTGGTAAAATAAATCGCAATAAGCGTTTATTGATTGTTTTTTCGCAAAATTTATAGCGTTTACAAAATAGGGGATAGATTTATTGCATTTTTATTAATTATTTTTTTACTACTAATGGCGGCGATCAACGTTTTTTTTTTCGTGACTGCGACATTACGGCGGACACATTTTTGGGACCATTGTCATTTTCACAGCAAAAAATGCATTTGAATTGCATTGTTTATTGTTTATTGTGAAAATGACAGTTGCAGTTTGGGAGTTAACCACAAGGGGGCGCTGAAGGGGTTATGTGTGACCTCATGTGTGTTTACAACTGTAGGGGGGTGTGGCTGTAGGTCTGATGTCATCGATCGTGTTTTACCTATAAAAGGGATCACACGATCGATACGCCACCACAGTGAAGCACGGGGGAAGCCGTGTTTACATACATCTCTCCCCGTTCTTCAGCTCCGGGGAGAGATAGCGAGTGGGCGGCTAGAAACGAATAGCCGCTCCCACACTATTTCCGACCGCCGCATGTACCGGGGGGGGGGGGGATCCCGATCAGACCCCCGGAAAGACAGGGATGTAAATGTACGCCCATATGCCTGTACGCGCCATTCTGTGGACGTGTATATATACATGCGGCGGTCGTTAATCGGTTAAACTGTTACTTAAAGGTTACATTCACCGGTGTCCATGTATGTCATACAGGAGCAGTGCTTGTTGGTCCCAGCATTACACAGTGCTGGCCAGCTCAGGCATGGCATTTATTTGCCTGTGTCACTTTTATTAGCTTTTGTTTGTTTACCCAACGCAATTTCTGCTAGATGAGTGACCAGACAATCAACTTGTAGTGAAAAAAAGAACCCGTACTAGTTGAAAGATATAATATATATTTTTATGGGTTTTCAAATTGACTTCAATCATTTTAGGCACTTAGAATCTATTAGAATGGTGGGGTAGCGGATTGCTGATGGAAAGCTTGAGTATGGCCCCCAGTCAGTATATGTCGGCTGTTTTACTCTTCACCTTCCCTCCTAAAACCGCACCAAGGTTATCGAATATAAATCGCCCTTTTTTTCATTATTTTTTGATCCAAAAAACTGTTTAGCTTACAGATCATAACTATCTACAATGTACATTTCAGATACTTTGTATAAATCAATGGTTTACTAGCAGTTTTATTTTTTAGTTGCATACAAATTATCATGTAAACGTGTATTGCCATTGTATCCCTTTGAGCTCCAATATTCTGCAGCTCCATGATCATACATAATGACATGGTACTAGCCTGCAGTCCACACCCTTGTAACTCAGAAGTCCTGGGGAGAGTCTTTGGTTCACATCTGTGAAGGTCACTCGTCATGTCGTTCTCTGGTCCATTTAATCATGGTCTCAGGAGATCTGTAGAGGAAGATCAGCTTGGCAAACAATTGTTCCTCCAGGTCCAAGTCTCCTGTCTCACGCACCAAGAAGATGTCTGTGCAAAGTTTTAAAATGCGGTCAACGTTCGGTAGTTCTTCAAACATGATGGAGCGCGAGATCCCATTGAAGAACTCTCGGATGAATTTGCCAATTACCAGAACGACCGACATGTAAAGGCCAACAATGCTGAAAAAAAAGAAATCTAGGTTATTATATTGCTAGCAGTAAGTGAAGACTCGCTTAACAGCAGAGGTATGTAACTTCTATCACTCGGTAACCAAAAGTGCTAATTTCAGATCTTTGGAAGTCTACAACAGATGCTGGATGGGCCAAAATATTTACTCCTACTTTAATGTTTTTATTATGTGTGCACATGAGGGATGTGATTGTGTTTAATGTTGGCTGCCAAGGTGCAATGCGTTCTGATGTGGGGGGAAGATTTGAATGCAGGGCTTCTAGGTGGACATGTGCTGTGAATGATGCTCTTGCATGTAGGTTGGAGGAATGCACTATGCATCTTGTTCAGGCAGCCTACATTCATCCCCTAATCACAGTATGTAGGTTACCAGGGTGGAATGATCTGTGATTGTGAAGCTGCCTGAGAGTAATGCACTGAATGCATGCTACTAAGGAGGGATGGAATGCAGAGAAGGAGCGAATGAGCAATCACTGTAGTTTGTAGGGTGAGAACGTAGGTTTCTGGGGTGAAACATGCTGTGATCAGGAGTGTAGATAGGCAAATGAGGGAGGGGTGTGAAGTGGATAGGATGAGTGTAGATTGTCTGGCACTGGTGCACTTGCATGTAGGTTGCCAAGATGAAATATAGTGATTGGGGGTGGAAGGGATGTGAATGCAGATTGCAGAGGGGGAACTCGCTTCATGTAGATGCAATGTGATTTGGAGTTGAGGGTTGGTTGATGACTTTTTTTTTTTTTTTAGGCATGCGCTGTCATTGTGGGGGTGAGGGCAGGCTTTCTGGGAGTGATACGCGACAAGTAGGTTGCTGAGGTAGAATGCATCAATTGGGAGCCTGCCATGAATGAGCTATGCCTGGAGGAGGAGATGGCGGCAGAGAGAATGTACCGTATTTATCGGCGTATACAGCGCACTTTTTTGCCCTTAAAAATCAGGGGTGCGCGATATACGCCGATACTCGCTTCCCGCGCTGTTTGAACGCCGCCGCCGGCATATACCGAGCGCAGTACACTCTGCCAGGCTCAGCTCCCCTCGCGGTTATGCGAGAAGAGCCGAGCGTGCCCTGCGCTCGGTATATGTCGGCGTTCAAACACAGCGCGGGGATCGGCTCAGAGACAGCGTGGGAGAACACCATGAAGGCCGCCGGGCAAGACACCAAAACTGTAAGTAATAAAAAATTAAAATTATCCAGGAATTTCACGTCTAGGATTAGGGATGCGCGCTATATGCCGGTGCGCGATATAGGCAGATAAATACTGTATGTTGTCAGGGTGGCATGTGCTGTAAGCAGGAGGTGAATTCAGGTTGCCATAGAGTGATGTGCTTTTATGTAGATCGCTGAGGAGAGAGGTGATCAGAGGGTGAATAATGCAAGTTGCAATGGAAGGATTTGCTGTGATTTGGGTGTAATTGTAGGTTGTCTAGGAGAGATGACCTGTCATTGGGGTGGAAGGTGAATGTAGGTTGCTGTATGTAGATTGTGGAGCAGAGGTGTAATGTGATTGGTGCAGAATGTAATAACCATTTAAACACTACCACTGACCATCAATGCAGAAAGGGGGTTTTACAGGTTGGATTCTATGTTCCTGCAAAGCAAGGACATGATTCTCTGTCTTCCCTTAGTAATAGCACCTCTCACACAGTACACAAGCACTGGCTAAGAACAAATTTAACTCTTTGATTGCCCCCCTGATGTTAACCCCTTTCTTTCCTAGCCAGTGTCATTAGTACAGTGACAGTGTGTGTTTTTAGCACTAAAAATAATAAGGGGGCCCCCAGATCCCGGCACCCTACGTGAATGAGTATGGGGTACATCATACCCCTACCCATTTACCGGGAGGAAAAGTGTCAATAAAATAAACACACAACACAGGTTTTTAAAATCATTTTATTAGCCAGCTCCGGGGGTCTTCTCCACTCTCCCCGGTTCTTCTCCTGCTCTTCGGGGCTAGCCGCCGTCATCTTCTTGCACCTCTTTTACTAGAGGCGGCCAGCCCGGTCTTCCTCGTCGCCTTCTGCCCTCTTCTTTTCTTCCGATGTTGCCACAACGCCCCCCCCCTGCTGTAATGCCGGGTGTGCGGTGCGCAATGATTTATATAGGTCTCTAATGACGTCACAGTCCCAGCATGCTCTGGGTGGTGACGACATAAGGGGGCGGGGTAATTATGTTGTCATCCCCCGGAGCATGCTGGGACTGTGATGTCATAAGAGGCCTATATAAATCACGCACCGCACACCCGGCATTACAGCGGGGGGGGGGGGGGGCGTTGTGGCAACATCGGAAGAAAAGAAGAGGGCAGAAGGCGCAGAGGAAGACCGGGCTGGCCGCCGCTAGTAAAAGAGCTGCAAGAAGATAGCAGCGGCCAGCCCCGATGAAGGCACCGGAGAGCGGGAGAAGAACCGAGGAGAGCGGAGAAGGCCCCCGGAGCTGGCTAATAAATTATTTTAAAAACCTGTGTTGTGTGTTTTTTATTGACACTTTTCCTCCCGGTGAATGGGTAGGGTTTTGTTTTTTTTATTAAAGGGGGCTCCCAGATTACGATAAGCCCCCGCCCGCAGACCCCGACGGCCAGGGTTGTCGGGAAGAGGCCCTTCTCCCCATCAACATGGGGACAAGGTGCTTTGGGGTGGGGGGCACAGTGCCTCCACTGCCCCAAAGCACCCACTCCCCATGTTGAGGGCATGGTGTGGGGGGGGGCGCCCGCCCCCCCCTTTCCTGACATGCCGGGCAGCGTGCTCCGATATGGATCCTGGGTGAACCCCCACACCATTTATTTTTCGGTGTGGGCGATTCCCCTTAAGATCCATACCAGACCGAATGGCTTGGCATCATCCTGGGGGGAACCTTGCGCAATTTTTTTTTTTTTTACACTTTTCGCGGGGGTTCCCCTTCAAGATTCTCCACACACGAGTCACCCTGCAAGTCGGATCAACGGGCTCCCGTAGGGAACCATTGATTTTGAATAAAGAAAGAAATGCCGGACGAGGCTTAACGCATCGTTAAGCCTCGTTAAATCACGTTTGCCGACGTCTTTACAGCTCTAACCCGCTGGAGCTTTAGAACGCACTGGTCCTGTTTTTTTTTTTTTTTGCAGCTTAAAACAGCTCAGTCATATACAGCTCTAAAAAGTCATGGTGGGCATGAGGGCATAGGCCAACATCGAGAGACATTTTTAAGCTGCAAAAAACGCTCAGAAAAGTGGCTGTAAAAACATCCGTGGGCATGAGGCCTAAATCTACCAATAACTGTAGATAGCAGAAAATATTTACCAAATTTGGCAAAAAAAACAAACAAATCTAGCAAAGAGAAAATAATAAATTTTTCCCAAAAGAAGTTGAGCAAGATTGGTGTTAGAGAAGTTGGGGACTTGCCTTTAGCGTTGTGTCTAGTGTCCATATCTCCTGAGGGAAGCATCATAACCCCTGGTTTCTTACCATCAAGCCGTGTCCCTCAGTGGATGATAGAGAAAATTAATCTAGAGGTTATAGGTAATTTGAATGGTCCCTCTTTAAAGCGGAGTTCCACCCATAAAATGTACTTTACATAAATCCACAGCATTCTCCTTCAGCAACAACATTTGGAAAAAATATATATTATTGTTTTTTTTTTTTATTACTCACTCTATTGCTATGGGGTCCCTTCTATTTTGCCACTTCCTCTCCGTGGCGATTGATGTCATTTCCCTTGGCACCAGTGCTCCTGGGAGATGTGCGTCATCTTTTCCAAGGAGTCAGTGGGTGTGCGTCGAGGGCTGATAATAATACAAGGTAATAATCCTTTGCTTGCGCCCTGTGTAAACTGCACACACGTTAGAACAGGAGGTGCATGCTGGGTATCCAGCATCACTAAATCCAGGAAGAGAATGCCTCACATTGCCCACACTAAAGATGGAAGCGCTCTGTAGAGCACAAATAAAATGTACTATAAAAAAGTAGTATGGAATTAAGCGGGATTTCACTAATAACATTGATTATTAGCGGTTAAATAGAACGGAATACATAAAACAAAATTCAAAATAAAAATCTGTGTGCAACTCAGCTTTAAACCCTGTGCCAGGTGATCCTATTTAGGAAGATAGTGATGAAAAGAGGCAGCTCTTACCCGTATCCAGCTAGGAATCCAAGGCTCTGAGGACTGGCTTTATCATTGTAAATTACAAGTTCTATATTCTTAGCACAACCATTCGTCCCGCAGGCTGGATGCCACTCCTGAATAACCCACCACTCGGTCACCTGGCCCGATGTGTTGTTAACAGTCAACTGCTGCAATTTGAGGGTTAAATTCCGGAAGAAGGCATATTTCTCAATGTCTTCTGGCTTCTCTGAGAAGTCTAAAGAAAGACCACATGGAGGTGTTTTAGTACAGTCTGGCAATAAGGAAAAGAAAGATTTTAGTCTCCACCCATCCCATCAAGGTTTATTGCAGCAGGAAATAAAATAGAAGCCACCACTGTGTGACCCTGTTGTGCTTCACTTCATGCAATGCCTCAGGCCTGAAACAAACACACAGCACACGTCTGTGCAAGTCAGCTTTAAAATTGAGCCTTTTCACTGATACTTTGCTATATTTGTAATGTGGCAGATCCTTTGAGATTTAGGGGCAGATCCACAAAGATCTGCCCCGGCGCAGGGTATCTGAAATACGCTACGCCGCCGTAACTTACTTTTGTTGGTTTGAATCCTGAAAGAATTTGCGCCGTAAGTTACGTCGGCGTAGTGTATCTATCTGTGCATTGCGCTAAATGACGTCACAAGGACGTCATTGTTTTGACGTGGACGTAAATTACGTCCAGCCCGATTCACGGATGACTTACGCAAACAAATTTTTTTTTTAAAAAATGATATGCGGGAACGACAGCCATACTTAACATTGAGTACGCCACCAAACAGCAGCTTTAACTATACGCCGGAAAAAGCCGACTAGAGATGACGTAAAAGAATGCGACGGCCGCTCGTACTTTCGTGGATCGGCGGAAATAGCTAATTTGCATACTCAACGCGGATTACGACGGGAACGCCACCCAGCGGACGCCGAAGAATTGCATCTTAGACCTGAAGACGTACGCCTGTCGGATCTAACCCAGATGCCGTTGTATCTTGTTTTGAGGATTCAAAACAAAGATACGACGCAAGAAATTTGAAAGTACGCTGGCGTACTCGCTTTGTGGATCTGCCCCTTAGCATATTAGTTAACATTACCTGTCTTGAGACGGTGGGCAATTTTGGCCTCAGGGCCGGCGTTTGCTCTGAGGTGCTTTGGCAAAATGTTCTTCAGCATCCTAAAAAAAAATCATAAGCGTCAACATGGTAATGTTCATAAGTCATTCTAAATATTTATAAAAGTGTGTTTTTTTTCCTATTGGTTCCTATACCTGGCGATCTGCCATTAATGTCCCTGTCTCCCAACTGTGCCAAAATGTGTCACCCCTGGCTTCTGATGAACCACTACCAGGCACAGTTGCCACCGTCAGGAAGTTCTGCCATGTAGTCATCAATGCCCCAAACACCTGTCTGCTGGAACTGGGCCCCTCCAGGTCAGACTGTCCTCTACTTTGCTTCTTTCTCACCACCATGGGCATGTTCTGTGTGGGGCAGATACACAAATTGGTAGCCTATTCCACACAGAATCCAGTTTGAATGGTAAAGATACACACAAGTCTTTAGATCAGTCCCTCTAAGTAAGCTGAATCTGTAAATTGCTGCTCCTACATTTATTTGCCTTATATTAATACAATGACAAAGCGGCCTTTTGCATTTTCTCAAACACTTTGGCAAAGGCAGGTGGCACTACGATTTTGGCACAATCATGAAATGTTTTTTTTTTTACATGCTAATAGGTATAGCTTCATTATGCCAGAGCACAGATAGACTTGGTTGTTAATATATCACTCCTGCGTGTAGACACCCTGTTCTTGGGTCTTGCACCCTGCTTATTTTACACAGGGATCACTATGACTGAGCTGCTCCCCTACAAAATACTTTGCTATGGTGGAGGGGATAAACGTTAGACAACACAGACGTAGACATAAACATATCATACAAGGGCTCTCTTCTTTCCCCTCTCAACATCTGAACAATCTGGTCACGGGTTTCTGCATCATCATAGCACACTGTGTGTTTTCCAAAGCTCTCTGCGCTCTTTACAATAGATGCATTCCTGGAACAGAACACAAGAGTCAGGGTACAGTATACACAATACAATTCCTGACCTGGTTACACATTATAGCATTTAGGGTAAGGTGATATGAGATTTGCCAGCACAGCAGACAGTGAGCAGTTGATTGCAGCACTGTGTCCCATAGAGACATGGGTTGATTTACTAAAACTGGAGATTGCAAAATCTGGTGCAGTTCTGCAAAGCTTAAACAAGCTGAAGTTAGAAGCCGATTGGCTACCTTGCAAAGCTGCACCAGACTTTGCACTCTTTGGTTTTAGTAAATCAACCCCACTGCCATCATGTTTGAGAGAAGGTTCTCTTATTTTAATAGGGGTGGCATGCAGGAAAAAAAACTCTGGTGTGACACTAGCATTTCCCAGCAAATGTTTGCATGTGCCCCTCTGTACCTGAGGATGCTCCAATGAACATCAAAGTAGATATGAGTGGACTCAGATAGCTCCTCGATCATGGCTTCTCGGCTTGCTGGGCTGATGGTCCACAGAAGGCTTGCGTTGCTCTTTATTTTAGCAGTAACAATGTCCTCTGGCATGTAATTAACTATAAACTGCATGGCAGACTATGAGCAGAAGAAAACAAGCAGTGTGTATCAGATAAATTACCCTCCATGAAACAAGACGTGAAAGGGCCCACTTGACCCAGACTATAGGTGGGCATGCTGGCAAGTTAAAGTGTATGTAAGAGAAAAATAAACAATACATTTCCTCATGTTTTATCCCTTTAAAAACCCTGCCAGTACAAAAAGATGTACAGTATCAGTACAGGTGTTCATCTACAAGAAATGCATTCAGCGTCTAAGCCCCAATCACCTTTCTGGACTTAATGGTGTCAACCCTGTCAAGTGTCTCTTGCAAAACTGCTCAACCACTTCCACTATCAGATTTCTACAAAATAAAGGCTAATCAGTCTATAGTACAACATAGGAACTTGGAGGGCTCCTTACAGGAAGGGTGCAGAAGCCACAGGATAGCTTTGCATTTCTTACTAGATCAATAGGTATTTTCGCAATGGTCCATTGGGGGGACACAAGAACTCGGTAACAGTTGAGCTTTCTACTGCCTACAGGAGGTAGGGACACTGGCAGACAGGAAAAGTTTTAAGGCAGCCCCCACATAACCCCTCCACTACCAGGCATGGTTTGTTTTTTTTGCTAGTGTCCTGGAAGGTTGGACACCTTTCCTCCAGCTTCACTGAACAAAACTAGCTATATTTGTTGGCTTTTTTCCCTTGAAATTTCAATCAAGAATCTGTTATACACTGCTAATATTTTTCTTTTAGTTTCTGTGACTTCAGACAAGATACTTTGCGGCACCGCTGCTTGAGCTGGTCAAACTGTGGAACGCTCAGGAGACCCTCCTTGAAGAGAGTCAGGCCCTCCAGGTTTCTGGCTTTGGTACTCTTGAGTCACCTTGTAGCGATAGTTCCCTTTTGGTCCTTGCAAGGGGATATTGTACCTGTGGACCTTCATTTTCTCCCTTATCAGTCAAAAATCGTCCTGCTTCTTAACTCTTTAGGTCTACTAGACAGTGCCTCCTAGATTTTAGCATGGGACAAGCCTTCCTCTGGATCAACAGCGGGTAGAGAATTGGGTATATGGGATTGTATAATTTTTTTTCCATGGTTGAACTGGATGGACTTTTTTCAACCTGACTAACTATGTAACAAGCGGGGTTCTTTCCCCTTGCCCTGGGAGGTCTTCTATGGCTCTGGTCTTCCCATATTTGGGACCTTTGTCTGATTCCCCAGAACAGACCGTTCCTGCTTTGTCAGAGGACCCTGCAGGGAGTCGGTATTCTATTTTGATCTTTCCCTGCTACAGGATGAGTGATTATGTCCCTATGCTAGGCAATGGTGAGGGGGCCACTTTTGACTGCACTGTCACTACTAAAGACAAGGCATCACCCAGGTCTCTCACGAATGAGAAAATACGATTTTTGTACTTCGCATAAAATCGTTTTTCTCAGGTCCATTGGGGAGCATAGGTCCCAGCCCTCTGTTTTATTATTGCCCCATGTACTGCTTGCTTTCAAAATTGAGGCAGGCTAGGTAGAGTAGGGGTTATATGGGGGCTTACAATGTTTTCTGTTTGCCGGTGTCCAAACCTATGTAGGCTGTTGAGAAACCGATTGTTAAGTCCTGTGTCTGTCATAGGTTTAAAAAATAAAAGAAAAAAATCTTTTAAGACAAGTATATAAATTTCATGTTTTGTACTTATAAAACAGATCTATCTATTTTCAATTATATATTTAGAAAACCAAAAAGAAAGCAAACAGAGGTTTATTATTAGGGTTTAAACGCAGTTTACTTATACCTCGTAGGAACTCTACTAAAGAGACTCTTGTGCCCGTGTTCCTGCAGCTTTTTTGGTCTTTACTATACCAATTAACAGTCTCACGCCCACTGCTGGATTATATGTATTGCTAAATAATAGATCCCATGTTTCAGTATATGAATGTGTACTCACGGGATGTAAGGCATAACTGTATGTCATCTGATCATACGCTGCCTGAGAGAAGGGGGCCAAGTTCTGCTGCTGGGCACTCATAGTAAACAGAGGCTGAATAATTCAAAAGAGAGAGAAAAAAAAAAAACATAGAAAATGTATTTCTTTAAAAACATGATTAGTAGCAGTACTTGAAAAGTAACATTGCTAACTATGACAGTATAGAATGAAAACTAAATGGAGTATTTGTGAATCAATGTGCCTGTTTAGAAGTGTGCACCCCCCACCCCCACCCAGCCTCTCATAATGATCATCAAGGTT
This sequence comes from Rana temporaria, assembly GCF_905171775.1. Taxonomy (NCBI): domain Eukaryota; kingdom Metazoa; phylum Chordata; class Amphibia; order Anura; family Ranidae; genus Rana; species Rana temporaria. The sequence continues at coordinate 23,723,141 of NC_053500.1, read as the reverse complement.
GGTGGTGAGGAGTGAAGTTATATGCTGAAACAAAGGTATCATTCAGACTGTAGACACATAGGGGTTGATTTACTAAAACTGGAAAGTGCAAAATCTGGTGCAGATCTGCATAGAAACCGATCAGCTTCCATTTTTTTTTGTTTGTTTTTTTGTCAAAGCTTAATTGAGCAAGCTAAAATTAGAAGATGGCGGTCTACAATGCACAGCTGCACCAAATTTGGCACTCTTGAAGTTTAGTAAATGAACCCCACTGTAATTTATGTGGAGGAATCCTTTAAAAAATTCAGCCTATTTATGTTTGCTGCAAACAGAAGAAACAAGCAGCATAACTTTAAAATCAATACTCAAAAAAATACGTTTATCTGTAACTTTTATGTTGCTTTATTTAGAAGATAGTGGGGCACCACATACAGTGGGCATAGAAAAGAATTACCCCCTTTAAAATAATCACATTTAGATGCTTTTCAGCCTGAAATAAAGACAGTTTTTGATTTATCCAGCTGTATTTACTCAGCACAACTTATAACATCCAAGTGAAAGATTTAATCCCAACATGTCAGAATTTGTTTTTTCTAATTCAAAAACAAAATCACTGAGTTGGAAAAAGAATCACCCCCTCCCACCTCCAAAAAATGACTTGTAAACTCAATCAGGTGTAGCTATTCACCTTCTCACAAAGCCATTTGACTTTCAACTGTGATCAGATGTGGTCATTTTGATAAGCTCAGCATGAAAAGAGCTTTCCTGGAGCATTTCAGTCCCTGGTAGTGCAACCGAAGGAAACAAATCAACTATGGGTGGCAATGCACTGTCAAAAGATCTCGAGGATAAAGTTGTGGACAGGCAGATGCATACAAAAAAAAAATATATTCAAAGGCTTTATGAATGCCTGGAAGCACAGTGAAGTCTGTTAAGAAGTGGAAGGGTATTTGGTACAACACAGACCCTCCCTGGATCAGGACGTCGCTCCAAACTGGATGAAAGAGCCAGAAGGAAACTGGTCAGAGAGGTCACCTACAGCAACTCTGAAGCACTTGCAGGAATTTTATGACAAAGAGTGGTCATTGTGTGCATGCGACAACAATATCACAAATGCTGCACAAATTTGGCTTGTATGGGAGGGTTGCAAGAAAAAAAAGCCACTTCTGAATAAAGTCCACATGCAATCATGACTGAGCTTTGCCTAAATGCACCTTGAAGATTCTGAGGCCACATGGAAAAAGGGGTTATGGTCAGATGAGACTAAAATGTAATTATTTGGCCTCAACACCAAATAACTCTGGCGGAAATGCAATACAGCTCACCATTCAAATCACACCATTCCAACAGTAAAGCATGGAGGTGGTATTATACCGTTATGGGGATGGTTCTCTGCCGTTATGGGGGTGGTTCTCTGCAGCAGAGACTGCAGCACTTGTCAGGACAGAAGAAAAATATATGGAGCAAAACACTGTCAGGTAAATCTGCTGCCCTCTGCCAGAAAGTGGTCAATGGGAAAAAGGTTTACCTTCCAATATGACAATAACCCAAAGAAAAAATGACCACACTGTGGTTGAAAGAGAAAAGGATGAATGTCCTTGCATGGCCTAGTCAGAGCTCAGACTTAAACCTCATTGAAAATCTGCGGAATGACTTGAAGACTGCAGTCCACACAATGGTCATCAAATTTAACTGAACATGAGCAGTTCTGCAAAGAAGAGTGAGCATATATGGCAAAGTCTAGATGTGCAAAGTTAGTAGACAAATCCCAACAGACTAAAGACTGTAATTAAAGCAAAAAGTAGTTCAGCAAAATACTGACACAAGGGGGTGATCCTTTTGCCAACTCATGATTCTGTTTTCGATTTTTTCTCCTGACATGTTGGTACTATATCTATTACTTGGATATTATAAGTTGCATCAAGTAGCTGGATAAAAGAAAAACTGTGTCTGTTTTCATTTCAGGTTGCAAAGCAACAACATGTGATTATTTTAAAGGGGGGGCAAGTCTTTTCTATACCTACTGTATATCTGTCCCAAATAACATTTGCAGCTCCAGGCCATTCAGGGGTTCCTCAGTTGTTCTCTTCTGGCCGTAATGGTGGCACTGCTACTGTTTGGAATCCTCCAATATCCAAGGAAGGTAACAACAGTGTCGTGTATGGTGTTTTGAGGCAAGGCCTGGAAGGATATTTATTGTAGATACAATACTATTACTTGATATTCAGTACATCCTTACCTCATAACCACTGATGCTTATCTGCATGGAAACATCCAAAGGCTGATTTGTCACCCCGGCCACAGATTTCACCAGTGACATAAACAGGAGTGGGAACCAAACAATACAGATGAGTGCAAAAATAATAACTCCTCCCATTCCGTATTTGACAATTTTCTTTTTCTTCTGGCCTGGGGGCTCTGGATATTTCTGAAAAGTTTACAAACATAAAATGAACCTCTTGATTGCAGGGCAAAGCAGCAGGTCCACTTAACTGCCACACTCCTCAACTGCACATCACTCAGATTCTTCACTCCCCTGACAATCTGTTCAGCCGCCAACAGTGAACATAAATAAACAGTATTTCTCGGTATAACAGAACATGTGAATTACTACCCTTCCTTCTATGTGGCAGCTCTGGTGCTGTGCGACAAGACACTTTAGGAACCCAGTTCTGTCACATGGGGCAGGTTGAGCATCTTCACAGTAATTTTCCTTCTCTCAAGGCAGTAAACATATACAAGGTTTTGCTCCCTCCTTTTTGACCTCCCTTATCGATTACACCGATACCTAAAATATGTCTCCAGCAAACAACTTATAACTTGTCCTTTTATCTTAAGGAATACAAGCAATCAAACTTCTTAGAAAAGCATTCTGGGTACATGCCGACATGGCAAGCCTGCAAGTGTCCTCATCCACTTGGTTTGTAAAGAGGCTTCAGAGAAATACACAGGTGTCATTGATAAACTCTTTCTAGAAACTTTAATCAAACGGCATCAGCATGAAAGTCACTGACCCGGAAGAAGCATGCAGCCAGAACTCCTTATCTGCAATCATGTACAAGTCAGCGACTTAAAGGGTTTAAAATCGCCATGACAAAGTGGCATTTTTAGCAGGCAATTTAAACCTGTATGTCTCTCCACACAAGCATCTAATAATTGCCAACTCATACACAGGACTATTTCAGCCTATTTGACCTAAATCTACCTAATCAACGAAAGTCAGGTCAGTGTGACACGCCATGGATGTCAAGGTAACAATAGATGAGATGTGTAAGGGTGATGCATACATTTCTCCTGAACACCCATTGCTATCAGTCATGACTCCTGATCATACAAAAGGTCATACCTTCTCAGATTCCCTCCAGCACTTCATAATGAAGATATTGGCATAGAGATCCTCCACACAGATCCAGCTGGATAGGCTGAGAGTCGTGTCGGTCCATATCCAATCCATTACAGCCCTCATTTCAGTCAGGAATGGGACCATTCGGAAACTGTACAGCACACAATGATACATCATGTTGAAATATAACTTGATACAAAAAAAAAAAAAGCAGCTATAGAACACATATATGTAATTTCTCAGAGTTAAAAAAGACATCATGGCTTAACGGTGTAGGGAGGATATGTGTTGCCAATCAGCCAATCAAACACTAAAGAACTAAAAGGCAAAGCTTTTTTTTTCCATTTTGGATAGAGTAAGAGATGGTTATAGCCCCTGACAGTTTTTTGCCATCTGTGTCCCATTGGAGTGATTTCCCTTCACCTCTTTTCCCATAGCCAAAACAGGAACTGAGGAGATCCCTGCTAGTTGCCAAAACTAGTGTCCTATTGGAAGGAATTTGTTGTTTTTTGTTTTCTTTTTTCACTCTCGATGATTAAGGTAAACAGAATACATAGAGAGGGTGAATCCCCCTAATGGATGCACAGACAGCAATAAAAACCCTACAGGTGTTCCAATTCTTCACTACTCTATCCAAAGTTGCCTTCAGTGACACCTCAACTTTCATGCCTCTAGTTAAAGCTGAAGCCCTCTTTAAAAAAGTGCATGCGCTACTTCCACTCCTATTATAAACCTTATACTAATTACTCTGTAAAGGAAAGATGTCTATACCTACCTGAGCTAAGAGAACTCCATTCTGGTCACGTGATCTCTCCAGCAGCGACTTTAGGACGGAGGAGAGCAGCAACAACGACTACAGAGCCTGGACGGTGACATCTCATAGACTTACTATGGGGCACCCATTATCGGCTGTCCCCTTTCTACACTGAAGTCAATGATGGGACCCAATCACGTGACCAGACTGGAGTGCTCTTAGATTAGGAAAGTATAGACATCTTTCCCTTATAGAGTAGTTAACATAGGGCTTAGAATAAGGTGAGAAGTAAGTTTAAGCTTAGTTAGCTTTTGACTGGACTTTAAGGACTGAATGACTTTAACCAGTTTATGCCCACATTATACCCAAAAGACAGCTACAGCGTGAGCTTACTTTACCAGGTGGGCGTACCCAATTGCACCCCCTGCCGTGCGCAGGCGGCGCATTCTGTGATTGCTGAGTCATTTGGACCTGGGGTAAAGAGACAATCACAGCGGCCCTTTACCACCATCAGCTGTGTCTAAAGTGGACCAATATGTATATCTGGTGGACAGTATTTATATTGCCCCTTTCCGGAGAAGTGCAAAGTAATTTATTTGTCTGTGGATGGGGCCTATCATATAAGGGATATTGTTCAGATTTGTGCTTATGATATGCATTGTTTTGAAAGATTTTTTCTGGTTTATATGGCTTTTAGATCGGCCATTTTTTTTGCTGGTACGATACAAGTAACATTTTGGATTTTACTCTATGTATGTGTGTACTTTTTTCAAAAAAGTTGGGTTCAGGGCAAGCCACCCACTTGTGACATTAGCAAAGCAACATTTGCTATTGTGTTCCTGCTTCTTCTTTCGGACAATCAGGATAGGAACCGGGTGTCTTAAGATCAGATTGGCTGGGAGGAGAAGCCAGGGAAGCCACCCGCGTCATGGATGGGGTAAGTGCAGACCTGGCGGTGGGGGGGGGTGCGTTTGTTTGCCTGTTCAGACTTCTCTATGCAGGGGGTTATAGAAAGCAAATATCAAGGCATAATTTGTGCACTTTTGCCAGTTGCCGGGGACCTCGGCTGTGGAATGCACTACCAACCACCATCCGACTGGAGTCGGACCACTTGGCCTTCAGGAGAAAGATTAAAACCCATCTCTTCTGAGGTCAAGGGGTTCCTTACCCATTCAGTTCGCATGTGTTGCGCTTTACAAGTTTATCACTCAGTTGCATGTAAAAATACAATTTAATAATGTTTTAATATAAGTTGAATAAATGGTGGCATTTTTATTTCTGCCCAGGGTTCTGCTTTAAGTAGTAGAGAAGAAGAAGAATCTGGCTATGTAGAGTAACAAGAGCACATATTTAAATTCTTTACAGAGCAATTAGTCTCATTGAAGTTCCACTGACGTTAGATCAGAAACTCCAAAACGACATAGATTCAGATGCCTTGCAGAATGTAAAAGGCGTTGCAAAGCCTGTTTGATCAGGTATTATTATTATTGGGGTAAATAGATACGTAAATAGAGATTTCCCTACCCTTGGAAGAGGAAAAGGTTGATGCAGTTGTAACTCTTTGTCAGGAAGTTCCCCAGGACTCGGTTGGGGTAGCCACACTTGATCTGATATGCAGACAGTCCAAAATATAAACACTTAACAAAGTACCACAGCTGGGCAACGTGATTTGTGTTAAATCTCCTTCAAAACACAAACATAAGAAGGACAAGGATAAGACACAAGTAGTGTACTGAGCATTAAAACAAAAATACTCTACTGCAGTTCAGTGACTTTTGAATGACACGTGGCTCTCTCAGGTGCCTCTGATGGTGCCTCAAGCTGCCTATCATGCAGTCCTCAGTCTATCTACATTATCTGCTTCCCACAAGCAAAAGTATGCAATTCAAGCATTACCTAATCTACATAAATCGGAAAAAATGGTCAATAGCATTAATAAACGTCTGTTAATTATTAAACTTTAATAAACTGACTATATGAATATAAAAGCAGGAACATCATCACCAGCTTTCAAGAAGCTCTAAAACTTGTAGCACTGTAATGGATTTTTAGGTAAGAATTTTAGATTTGTATTTAACAGTTTGGCTGGAGTGACCCTTTAATAGTTAGGCCTGGACATATCAAATGGCCAGGTCTGAGAATCAACATTGCAGCGGATGGTGCCTGGATAGTTTAAAGGGGTTGTAAAGGAAAAACATTTTTTTCATAATAAGCATCCTTTACCTGCAGACATTCCTCTTTTCACTTCCTCATTGTTCGTTTTTGCTCAGAAGTTGCTCTATTTCTTCTCTGTTCTGTTCACTTCCTGCTTGTCTGATTTTACTGACCACCGTGATGGGAGGCTTTACTGCGGTGGTCAGTAACGTGCTCGCCCCCTCCTGGGAACTACATCTGTGTGGCAGGACACTCTCTACGTGTTAAAGACTTCAAGGAGGTGTGAATTACTGGGCGTGCCGCAATTCATACTGGGAAATGTAGTTCTTACATGAACGAACGATGCAAACCAGGAAGTGAATGAGAGAACAGAAACCAGAATGCCGGAGGTGATATAGATGAAGGAATTTAATAGGTATTTACTCGTTTTTTAACACAATCATTACACTATTCTGTCTGTTTAATTTTAGGCACATTTTTTTTTCCTTTAGTGACCCTTTAAGCTTTGTTAAGCACTTGCCTGTCAGGTCTTAAAACATGCTAAAATGGCATCCCTAAAATATTAGACACTAGAGGTAAATACATCTGAATGACTCTGACACCTGCTATTGAAGTTGAGAGCGGGCCTACCCCTGTAACAGGCAGTCTCAATGGCCAATAGTAAGGTTATTCTGTGAGGAGGGGACTGGATAGCTCTCCATTTTTAGGATTTTGTATTTATTTTTCACCTGCCAAAATATTATTAAAGCCATGGTGATCATTTATATAATTTTTAAAAGTATTACCTATAATATAATAAAAATTATTTCTAACTTTAGTATCATCCATTAGAAACCATGAAGTGGACCTGTTCTTTGACAATAGGGACAGTGGAAATGTATTATGTCACCATACCTTTCTGTGACTCCAGGTAAGATAAAAAACATCCAGAAGTGAATCCCAAAAACCAGGACCACCTGGAAGACACACTTGCCGAACATTGTTTTGCGCAGATAAATGGCTCTGTCAACGATCATGGTGCCGAACTGTAAGAGAAGCATCACTAGAAAGGCTTCAGGCACCTGGTCCTCCGACAATGACTCTGTGATATCTGCTGCAGCCGAGTGTTTCTGCAAATAAATACAGGTCATCAGTATTTATTGACTGGGGACATTTTCATAAACGTTAAAGAGCATGGTTATTGGAGGGGGGGTTCTTAACACTCTGAATATGGTGTTTTCGGTCACGATCCCTCAGGACCCAAAGGTCTGTGTCCTGGGCGTCTTGAACGATATTCCGCTTGAGGATAATCCTAAACAAGCCATTGGCAGGGCCCTCTTCTAGGCCCGTAAACTCATCCTCCATCATTGGAAGGCGGTTGAGCCTCCTAAGCTCAATGAATGGATAACGCAGATGGGTGCTACTTTGTGCCTGGATAAATATATATATATACCAACATAGGGGCCGACGGGGGAAATTTGAGCTCCTGTGGGCCCCCTGGTTGAATACCCCAGGGTTGGTTCCGCTTGAACTGGTGTGAGACAGACTGCTTATGTAGGCACAGCTGTCTGCAACAGGACCTCTATCCTGGTATGTCGGGGGGAGATATGTTAAGAACCGGTTGTCTGTTATATTTAATGTTGCTGGTTTTGTGGAATGCAGGAGAGATATATTGGTTTTGTTTGTGCGGTTCCAATGTTCTATGGAATACCGGTTTTAGTTTTGTATATATACATATACCTTTGTTTCTTACCATATGTGTCAATAAACATCCTTTTTGAGAAAAAAAAAGAGCATGGTAACCTGATGTGTCAAAATCACAAGCAAAAGCATGCCTAGAGGTAATAAAAATCTAAAAAAATCGGTATTCTGCTGCTCCCAAAGGCTCCCATTAGTAGGCTGGGTGTGTTCTGACCAAGTTGTTCTGGTGTTCTGTTCTGCACTGAAGGTCAGGGGCATGACTGTTCAGTCTGGAAGGGATGTCTGGGGGCAGGGTTGTCGATCATCCAAATTTTTACAGTCAAAAAAACACAGCCCATTTTCTCCTATCCCTTAAAGGGGTTGTAAAGGTTCGTTTTTTATTTTCTAAATTGGTTCCTTTAACCCTGTGCATTGTTGGTTCACTTACCTTTTCCTTCAATTTCCCTTCTAAAAATTTTTTTTTCTGTCTGAATTTCTCACTTCCTGTTTCTCCTCAGTAAGCTTGCCCCCATCATCCGAGAGGTGGTTAGTCAGCCAGAACAGCTTACTGAAGACGAACAGGAAGTGAGAAATTCAGACAAAGAAAAAAAAATTTAGAAGGGAAATGGAAGGAAAAGGTAAATTAACCAACAATGCACTAGCTTAAATGAACCTATTTAGAAAATAAAAAACAAACCTTTACAACCCCTTTAATGTCTATGAGAACAATAAACAGTCACCAAAAATACCCTTATTCCTTAGGCACTTTTATAAATAGGGCAATAAATGTCCAGTACTAGAGCAGTGCATCCTTACCCCAAATGCCCAATACCCAAAGATAACAATAATGAAATTGATAACATCGACCAGGAACATGATGGCATAGACATCGCATACTGGGCTGTACTCTGGGTGTATGATATCATAGAAGAACTGTCTGATCGGCAGGTAGATTTGCAGCGCTCTGTGTGACAGAAAAGAGAAATCGTTTCAGATTAGGCTCCATGCAAGAAGATTTCTGCTCTAAAAAAAATAAATAAAAAAATTGTCCACAACAACTACATTTCCACCCTTGTCATTTCAGTGAAAATAAGTTTCAGTTTGATTTTTAGGGGCCACATATAAATTATTTGAAATCATGTCCACTTTCTCTTTGAGGAGCAAACCATTACTTGACCTGGAAATGCTAACCAACTGGTTGATTCCAGAACTAGTTGCTGAGGGTGGGGGACTAAATTTTTCAGCAAGATGGGGCACTGGCATATTGCTGTCCACAAATTTCTGAACGAGCACCTGCCAAACAGATGGATTGGCTGCGCTGGACAAAATTACTAGGTGGTTCTGTATGTGGCCCCAAGATCACTGGACCTAACCGTTTGTGACTTTATCCTTTGGGGGCAGGGCCGATCCTAGGGTCACAGGCTCAAAAATATTTCTGGCGCCCCCCACATAGGAGTCGTCATTTTACTAACTCCTCCCCTTTACAAATGTTTCTATGGCAATGACTCAACCACAGAGATGCTCCCCCACAAAGTCTTCATTAATCTGGGATCCTTTCATGATCTCTTAACAATAAACAAAATACAGGAAGAGAACCAAAGAACTTTATTGGGACCTGGAGGGGAGCCTCTGTGATGGACACAGAGAGGGCTTCTGTTAGAGAGTCCGTTAGATGTTTGGCGCCCCCACCTCTGCAGGCGCCTGGGTTCAATGCACCCTGTGCACCCTGCCTAGGATCGGCCCTGTTTGGGGGTACGTGAAGTAGAGAGTGTATGTACCTCCACTACCCACAACCACGGATGATCTGCAGGAATGCATCACTGAAGCTGTAAACTCAGTCACGCCAGATTAACTGCAGAGAGTCTGGTCCGACATAGATTGTTGCATTAATGTCTGCCGAGTAATGGGTGAGGCGCACATCGAGTGTGTGTGTGATTCCAACCGATACCACAAAGTTACATTCTATATCTGTTGGAAATCAAAGAGTGTTTTTGTGCTCACCCTGTACAATGTTTTTTTAGGTATTCTTACAGTCACCTAATAGCAATATAACACTCACTTGTTTGGGCTGCTTAATCCCCCGATGTCCGTTTTCATATCTAAAATTAACTTTAAAAAAATTATGCTAGCCGGTTCCATCTTCCTTGTGGGCATGTGAAGCCCACAAGCATTGATTTCATGGATGCGGTGAATGCTGAGCTCCCAGCATTCACCGCTAGTTCCCGCGCATGCCCGCATGCGGAGCGCCGCAAACTTCCAGGTTGCCATCACAACGGGCGGCATCGTCGGAAGTTCCCGCCCCGTTGTGATGGTAACTAAACCAATGTATACAATGCGTCACACGTCACTTCCCCGTTTCACGATCTCCGGATTTCACGGCAGCGTTCCGCACTGTCTCATGGGAAGCATGACACCAAGCTCCCAGGAAACAGTGCGCCTCGGGGGAAACGCCTACTCCCACGGGAGTGACGATCAGGAAGTGCAGTAATACAGACCGATTATAAGGTAAATACACCTTAAAAAAAAAAAAATTCTTTCCATTTGAGCATCTGTTCATAGCGCTGATGGGGATAAGGTGAAATTAAAAAATTGTATGAACCTCTGTTTTAAGTTGGTAGATACGAGATAACTTTAAGAAATCTAGGTGGCACTTCATAAAGACTTTGAGCTTGTCTTGTTACCATGATGTCCCTTTTTACCCCTCATCATTGTGAATTATTACTGTTTATTTTTGGGTGCTGTGACTATGTGGTTAGCTACAGTAACTACTAACTGTAATACCTGCATTCTTTTTATGATGTAACCAATTACATCATACAATTATGGTATTTCAAGGACCAAGAAAGGGAGCACGAATGTCTCTAAAGTCTGCTTTCCATTTTCTGCATGTACTGTACATTTCTGTCCAATTTTCTACCACCAACTCTTCTTTTAAACTGGTGTATGAAAAACGTATACAGGTGCGGGGCATTGAGCTTACAAAAAATGATCAACAGTTGCAAGATTACATTTTCACCGTCAGCTTCTTCAGTTTTATCCACTGTTGCTTTAGTCTCTCTTTCAGTGTCAAACGCTTTTTTTTGGGGTTCCGCTTGAAGCAATTCCATCTGCTTTTGGTTTCTTTCTTTTGGGGTGTGCCTGTCAGGAAAACAAAAATGACACTGATAGGTTACCTTTTTTTAAGCAACGCCTCATTAGGGATTATAGGGCTTAGCAGTTATGTCTGTATTCAAGGAAAATGGTCACGAGGAAAACATGGAGTATTGCAGTAAAGGACATTTGACATTTTGCCTACTTTCCAAACCCCTATATGGGATCTGAGTAGAAAGGTAAAATAAAGACTAGATTCAAGTCTTAGGCCTACAGTTTTTTACCTCATAAAACACAAAGGTAAAACCCTAAACTTGTCTTTTAATGTTTGAGATCTTGTTGTGCAGTCATTTGAATTATTTGTACATGGGCAATGTATCATGACATATTATGTTATAATATGTTAACTTTATGTTATGTATATACAATATGTTAGTGCTTATAGCCAGTTGTGTGCCTCTATTTAAAAAAAAAAAAAGTGATGTCATGATACATTGCCCATGTACAAATAATTCAAAATGACTGCACAACAAGATCTCAAACATTAAAAGACAAGTTTGGGGTTTTAAAAAAAAAACAATTATACTCACCTAGGTGGATGCAGCATTGATCCGATGCTGCATCTGTCCCCTGCAATGAGAACTGAGCGATCAAACACCACTGATCGCTCAGTTCTCCCCCCCTGCTCCGTTACTGTCAGTCAACAGCCCTCTGCTCGCCCGTCCAGCTTACTGGAGCACTGGGCTGTAAAGGGGGCGGGAGGGGCAGGCTCAGGCTCTCGGCAGATCACCAAGAGCCTGAGCCAGGTGTTGGGCCAGGCTGCTAGATGGATCTCAACCATAGGGACGGAAGCTTTCCCCAGCCTGGACTGGCTGAGTGATGTCAGCCAACAGTGATCTTTAGCCTATTGTTGGTTGAAAATGGGTCTTCGAAGTGCAGAACGAACTGCACTCCTGTGACCCATAGGAGAAGTATGGCCACAAAAGATTTGGCCATACTTCTCCTTTAATGCTACTTCGTAAACAAGTCAAATAAACTCACTTAAATTATATTTATAGCCAAAACTTTTATTATTTGCTTAAATTTTTCTTGCAGCCACAACAGGAAATGAGAGTAAATCTCTCCAAAGTCTGGAAGAAATCTTCTCTGTCTTTGAGAAGTGTGTTCTTATTGGAAGAATGTTCATAAGTTTATAACTGGTAAGAGCATCATAGAGTTGGAAATCTTTAAATAAAACAGCTCTTTGGAGAGAAAACTCTGCAATTCCTCTCTATTTCTGTGTCTGGCAACAATTAAAAAATTAGGATTTCTTATTATTTTCTGTCTCGGCAACCATGGTCACCAGGCGGAAAATAGTGATTGTGGTTCTGCCTAACAGGGACACAGTAAAAAAACAAAAACCCCCAAAAAAACAGACCTGAGAATTTTTTTTTAAACAACAAACATGTCATACTTACCTGCTGTGTGCAGTGGTTTTGCACAGAGCAGCCCCGACCCTCCTCTTCTCAGCTCCCCCACTGGTGCTCCAGGACTCTCCCTCTTGCCTAGTGCTTCCACAGCAAGTCTCTTGCTATAGGGCACCCAAGACAACTGGATCCGAGCCCCTGCTCCAGGGGTCCATTTACACTATAAATACTCTTTTTATAAGTGATAACATTCCCTCTGTTCTAAGCTACATAAGACATGGGGGAGGAGAAGCAGCAGTACATTGAGCTTTTCAGTGGATGGCTGTGCAAGAGAGGAGAGCACATGGAGTTGCCAGCATAGCTGGAGAACTGACCATGGTGGGCCGTCCGGCTTAGTGTTGTCAGTTTCTTTAGGAAAGCAGAGGGACTGGCAGGAAGAGCAGGGATTTCACATAAATTAAGCAATACAAAGAGAACAGGATATTTTCTCATACAAGTACGTGGTACAGCAGGCACATATCAGAAATAAAGGATGAGCTCCGGCGTGTTCGTATAGAACACGTGCGGAGCCCGCCAGGAAGTCGGCACCCGCGCTGCGCTAATCACAGCCAGGCAGACATTTCCCGATCTCTGCAGCCGAGCATCGGGAAATGTCTGCCTGGCTGTGATAGCGCAGCGCGGGTGCCGACTTCCTGGCGGGCTCCGTACGTGTTCTATGTGAACACGCCGGAGCTCATCCTTAATCAGGAACATAACATGCTGGGGTAACAAACGCTTTAACTTCACTGTTAGTTAAATTTTTTGCCTCTACAGGAAATCTCAATCAAAACTTAATAGAATGATTGTCAGCACTATATGTGCCTCCTTAAAGTGGTCTATTTTAAGTTGTAATACCTTCAGTAATGGCCTTTTGCGAGGCTCTTCTTTTTCTAAAAACATTCTTTGATGGATTTTGATGCTTGAAGAGGTGCCACGGTACGATGCCGGAGCTGGTGTCATCCTCCCCTTTACTGCCTCGCTTTTTCTGCCGTTTGGACTTTTTCTTCTTTTTAGACTCTGGCAGGCAGACTTCCTTGTTGTCCCACAGTCCATGGCACTGCACAAGACATTTATGGTTACTGCCCCTGGCTCTGGTGGCCATTGTGATAAATCAAAGGTTGGAATGATGACTGTCGTATGTATGATTTAGGGAGCACACCTGGACTTAACCAGTTAGGAAGTACAAATAGCAATTGTAATGCACAATAAACAACAGCAACCAATCTTTTAGCTCATTTGACTGCTAAAGGCTGAAATTTATTGCCTTCTATTGGTTAATATACTTATTGTTCTGTTAAAGCGGAGGTTCACCCAAAAATCCACTTCTTGACATTAGCTCCAGCATACTGCTAACATCTGCAGTATGCTGTTTTTTTTTTGTTTTTTTTGTACTTATCGTTATATGAGCCCTTGTTTTCCGGCTCCGAGCGGGGAATCCTGCGGGGAATGGGCGTTTCTAAGCAAAGAGGAGTTGATTGACGGCTGCTAAGGCGCGTCACGCCTTCTGAAAATACCCGAAGTGACAGTCTGGCGTTTACGGGCGTCTGCGCCTGCCGTGTAGAGCTGACTGCGCAGGCGCCGTAAACACCCGAGTGTGACTTCGGGTATTTTCGGAAGGCGTGACGCGCTTTAGCAGCCCGTCAATCAACTCCTCTTTGCTTAGGAACGCCTATACCCGGAAGTAATCCCCCGCTCGGAGCCGGATAACAAGGGCTCGTATAACGATAAGTACAAAAAAAACAGCATACTGCAGATGTTAGCAGTATGCTGGAGGGATGTAGCTAATGTCAGAAAGTTTATTTTTGGATGAACCCCCGCTTTAACTTTTCATTATGATTAAGCCTAAGAGTGCCTAACTTATGTAAGTGAGAAGTGTCGGTGTTGCCACAAACCAGATTAAAACCTCAACCGTATCTCAGTTTGTTACTGCCTGGTGGGTGACAACACAACATAAATAGGCAGTTTACATTGGAGACCATTCTATCACCAAGGTCTACAGTTCTTCACTTAATACCTTCCAGGACACCTGAAGTAGCAAAGACTTACTTTCAGGATAGAGCGGTGTAAAAACAAAGCCAGGAGCTGGATGAGGTCAAAATGAACGTAACCATCTTTTTTTTCAATGCCAATTATGTTGGGTAACCGGAATGGTTTGTCGGCATTCATGCTCCGGTACACTGTGGAAGTCCATGGAAAGAAGCCAAACTGGAAAGAATACTTGAGGACAACTGTAATCTATTAAACAAAGAAAATGTTCACAAAGAATATTTAACCAACTGGAGGAGAAAGAATTTAGCAGATGAGAAAATAGATCATTATAAAATATAAAGTGGACATGCACCTTTTTTTGTCATTCTGGCATATGTGCCAGTTTCCATAACCAATATCACAAGCAGAAACCAGAAAAGACACAGTTAAAACTGGAGAATGCAAAATCTAGTGCAGCTGTGCATGGTACCCAATCAGCTTCTAACTTCAGCTTGTTCAGTTAAAGCGGTTGTATACCCGCTGATGTTTTTTTTCCCCCCGTATACCTGTAAAAGGCATAATGAGCTGGTATGCATCACATACTAGCCCATTATGAAATACTTACCTTAGAATGAGGCGTCGGTATCTCAGCCGGTCCATGCCGAGGGAGATGACATTTTTCCTCAGCGTGCCTTCCGGGTATCGCAGCTCCAGCGCAATGAGTGGCTGGAGCAGCGATGTCGTCACTCCGGCACATGCGAGTGGGAGACTTCTTTCCGGCAAGGTCCGGCGTCTGCCGGGCTTTCAGCCGAGAATCTCCAATGCGCATGCGCGGCTGAAGTCACCTGCTCATTGCAAGGGGAATATCTCCTAAACCGTACAGGTTTAGAAGATATTCTTTTTACCTACAGGCAAGCCTTATCTGTAGGTAAAAGTTATAAAAATTACTATACAACCACTTTAAGCTTTGACAAAGAAACCTGGAAGCGGATTGGTTTCTATGGAGAGCTGCGCCAGATTTTGCTCTTTCCAGTTTTTGTAAATCAGCCCCAGTCTGACAATATGTTTTACAGTCACTACAGACTTTCTGAATGGGCAGTAACTCAGTAGATTTCTTTGCAATTAATAACAAATTACTTTATACCAAAAAAATCCTACATATATGGGACAGCCAACAACCTAGAAAATATATAGGTATTGAATTACTAAAGCTGGAGAGTGCATAGCAACCAATCAGCTTCTGTTTTTTTTTTTTTGTCAAAGCTTATTTGAACAAGGTGAAGTTAGAAGCTGATTGGCTACCATTTACAGATATACCAGATATTACACACTCTAGTTTTAGTAAATCAACCCCATATTGGTCATAACAAGCACCTACAAATGCTGGACAGCCTTGTTTGCTTCAACTGCTCAGCCATTTTATGGACGTCTCCGGACAATCAAAGCTCATGGATACCCCTCATACACACAGCAGACAGGATGGAAGCCACAATTGCTTGAAGCCCACATTTTTTTGTTATATTTTCTTTATTTCTCATTTTGGTGAAGTTCCTTTTTTACTTTTAGATGTAAATAAAAATAAAAAAAGCAGACATGAGCACTGATAACAGTACGCAGACAGCACAGCCCAAGATACAGACCTCAGTGTAGATGATGGCAGTCATCCAGAAGCGTTTTGTAGGCCTGGGCACTGACAGCATTGCCCAGAGGAAGATGAGGATGGGCAGGATTAAAGAAAGGATGGAAGCAGACACCATCTGGTTGAGGATGATAACAAAGTAACACAGCATTTCGGATTTGGACACAATGGTGTTATAGAGAGCAAAGCCAAGACGCAGAGGACGAGGAAGAGTCTGGTAAAACCTATCCGACTCTTCTAGCTCTTCATCATAAAACATCCTGGAGGAACACAATACAGCAATGGGGGTAGATGGTTAGACATCTGTGTATACAAAGCTCTTCATACATCTGACATAACTAGATCAATTTTCAGAAAGAATGTTATCTCCGCCATACCCAAACCCTTTCCATCCCATTGTTTGTTGACGATTAGTTCCTCAGGTTTTCATGTAATCACACACCCATTCTGACCTGTGTATGTTTGTCCTATATAGGCATTTAGACTGAGCCAGTACCACATTGTATTTAGGCCTCCTCCTTTTTAGAACATGCTATCAATGAAGCGTCTTCTGACTGTCTCATGCTGTAACATCAGACAAGGCAGGAACATTGAAGCTGCCCAGACACCAGCCAGGTGGTACAAGGTGGTATGTCTGCAGCAACAAATCACATTACAAATGCTTACATCATGGCCAGGGATGGACTGGCCATTGGGACTACAGGGTGTTTCCCGGTGGGCCGATGGCTCAGTGGGCCGGCTTCAGTGACAGCAGACCGCCGCCCCCTCCGCTCCTCTGTCTCTCCCTCCCCGCAACGCTCACCTGGGGGGAACAAAGAAGCAGAGGGAGGACCAGAGGAGCAGGGGGGACGACAGAGGAGCATGAGGGAGGGGACAGACAGCTGACTCAACAGCTATGGCCTGGGAGTTTCTCACTTCTGCCTAATCTTGTCCCATAAGGGGGGGCACCAAACTGATTCTTTGCCCGGGTGAAATAAGGTCTAGCTTCCCCAGTGGTACTGCCTATAAGAGTACCAGTCGTTCTACTCTAATAAAGTAGAACAGCTAGTGAAGGGGGAGAGGGGGCTTGGGGGGGGGGGGGGGTGCGGGAGTTGTCCGGCCGCCATGGGAGAGACTTGTCAAAGTGGGCCAGTCTGGATGAAGTCCAGGGCCAAATTTTTGTCCCAGTCCAGCCCTGATCATGGCTTCACGTCCCTGTAATTGATACCACAGGAACATTGTGTAAACCAACACTGTGCAAGCTGGGATTGCTCTTCCATTTAATGAACACTTACTACAAATTAAAACAAATAATAATCCTAATTCTGCCGGAAAAGATCTACTGTTCAATGAAACTTCTGGTGTGAGTTACTTTGTGAGAAGTTCCTTACTTGTTGAGCAGAAGTTCACTAGCAGTCAGACATTGGGGGACCTCTGCAAGTGGTTTGCTGCTTAAGGATTCCTCAGCTTCCGAAGGCTGCTGGTCTTCTTTACAGATAACTGTGCTATAAGAAGGTGGGATCTCTGTTCCCGTGCGCTCAGTCATTTCTGCATCCCCTTCATAGTCACCTTCCTGACCCGAACCCAGTTCATCTTCAAGATTCTCCGGACTGCAAGTTTAAGTGTTCAAGTTAACAAATGTCACACCAGGGTTTTAGCATCCTTGTTAGCGAATGTTGGTATGTCAGCTGTGCTTTAATGTTTCTAAACCAAACTTACAGCTCCATAAGCTTCAGTGACACAGTTGTGACAGGCTGAATATACAGATTAAACCTGTGATTTTATCCAACAATAAAATGTCAGTGTGATTCCGGGAGGGAATGTGGGGTATTCTGGAGCCATGGCAGAGACATAAAAGCCTTTCAACTGGCATTTCTGTTTTCATTAGAGAATGACTTCAGTGTCCTATAGATTTAATTTTCTCCTTCTTAATTGTGAATTTAGGGTTTTTAGTGACAGTGTGCAGAAAGGCACATTGTCTTATGTGTATTGGGTGATTCAGTTTTGATCTTAGTACATACTTTATTTTCTTATAGTGTATAGTGTATAGTGCATAGTGCATAGTGCATAGTGCAGGGATCCTCAAACTACGGCCCTCCAGCTGTTGCAGAACTACACATCCCATGAGGCATTGTAAAACGCTGACGTTCACAGACATGACTAGGCATGATGGGAATTGTAGTTCCTGAACAACTGGAGGGCCATAGTTTGAAGACCTATGGTATAGTGCAGGGATATGCAATTAGCGGACCTCCAGCTGTTGCCAAACTACAAGTCCCATCATGCCTCTGCCTCTGGGTGTCATGCTAGATGCTGTCAGTCTCTCTATGCCTCATGGGACTTGTAGTTTGGCAACAGCTGGAGGTCTGCTAATTGCATATCCCTGGTATAGTGTATTGTTTAACAATACATAATGCTTTGAAAAGTGTGGGGTTCTCTGTAACAATGTGAAAAATGTGCAAAAAAATAATATCAGGACATAATGTTAATCTCCAGTTATCCATTGAGAAGTTTTTTTTTATTTTCTGCCTGTACAGCTTTCTCATTTCCAGTTTCAAAGCTCAATTTACCTTGAATCCAAGCTATCAACAGAAGTGCAGTCAAATGCTTGCATGCGCTGGGGAATCCGACGTTTTGGGCTGTCTATGGGGCACGAAGGTTCTTCATAAGATAGGACTAAATCCTCTGTGATACAACTGACAATGCAAACAAAAACAAAAACAAGGTGTGTTTTATAAATGCAGATTCTATTTTCTTCTCTACAACTGCAGGATTTAGCTACACCTGCTAGGTCTCCAACCAGCTGAAAAACCCATATGCGATAGTTAGCACTTTCAATCAGAGGTGATTCTAATCAAATGGTCTGAAGAGGCCTGACTTTTTGCAAATTATGCTTGAATCAGCTGCATCTATTGTGGCCATTTTCCAGTTTATGTCCATTCTAAAGTCTTGTACATACAATCGGATTTTACAATGGGAATTGTGTGTCGACAGAAAATCCGACCGTTTGTACGCTCCATCGGACAATTGTTGTCGGATTTTCTGCAGACAAATGTTGGATAACATGCTTTAAAGATTTCCGGACAGCGGTCTGTCGGATTTTACGATCGTGTATCAGACAAAAGTCCAAAGTACAAACAAGCATGCTCGGAATCAATGCTCACCAAAACACAACATTAGCAGAAGGTGCCCAAAAGGGTGGCGATCAAGAGCTGAAATTTCACGTAGTACGTAACTAAGTTCATGTTTGTTGGCCGACAATTGTATGCAAGACCTGTTTTTGACCAACGCCCATCTGACAAAAGTCTGACGCTTTGTCAGCGGAAAATCCGATCGTGTGTACGAGGCTTAAGGCTTCTGAAAGTTGGGGAGAACATTAAAAATGACAATCATGATGAACCATATTTGACCAGGACCTTGAATGGTGACAGGACTTCTTATGTGCACAAATGCATTTACAAAGATATGCCTACACTGCCTGAATCAGAGTCATAGTTGGGCATAAGCAGTTAACCCCTCTGCTTGCACCTTTTACAATGCTATGGCAATCAAATCATTCTTGAGGGTCAGTTCACACCAGACACAGTTCCCTGTGCCTTTTTTCTGCACAAGATGCATGCACAGTGTTTTCCATGTATTCCAATGGCTCTAGTTCACACCATGTAGTCAGTTTCCAGTGCAGAAACTGACTGCATGGTGTAAACTAGAGCCATTGGAATACATGGAAAACACTGTGCGTGCATTTTTAGTGCAGAAAAAAGGCACACGGAACTGTACGGAACTGGGTCTGGTGTGAACTGACCCTCAAGAATGATTTGATTGCCATAGCATTGTAAAAGGTGCAAGCAGAGGTGTTAACTGCTTGTGCCCAACTATGACTCTGAACTGTGTCTGGTGTGAACTGGCCCTTAATATGTTGCACTGCTTTCAGAACTAGCCAGTGTATGACCGCCATTCCTGTCTCTGTATAATATTTGATGAATGCATACTTATTCTTTATTATTTTGAACAAGGATAATATTAGCATACAGTTGGATTACCTGGATACATAGCTGTCCTGAGACTCCATACTGAGGATCTTACAGATTTCCAACCTCTTTGGGAGAATAGTCTCCTCTTCCATGTGACTGCTGTGTTGTTCTCCTTCTTCGCTAGATAAGGTGTGAGTCCGAGATAGCTGCTTGGCTTTATAATACTCTGTTATACATTCCTGTGAGGCTTCTTTACCCTGAAAACAAATAAAACAAAACATTTCTTGAAAAGGTTTTAACAAACCGTCTACATGATTTAGGCAGATGTTAATTTAGATGAGGCAGACATTATCCAGTGCTAGATAAAGTACCAAGTCAATGGTCACATGATCTCTGCTGTGTACTTTGGGGGCACTGACATCCAGGCAAAGCCAGCCAGTAAGAGGCTTCTTCTGAACAGTTTCCATCAGAATTTCTTTATCAACAAAGACCACGTGGCCAGCTAAATTTTTGCCCCTAAATTAATTTTTCCTTATATTATACAGATGGAATTTTAAATAACTGACTTAATTTTTGTAACACACGTTTATTTAAAGTGTTGATAGCCAAGCCTGCCCTTATCTGAGCTCTGGAGATTCCTGGGCATAGCATGTTTAGAAGTCACCACAAAGACAGCCATTATCTCTGCTGATTCCAGGTATCAATACCGATTGCTGAACACATGGGACACTGTATACAGCAGTCAACACAGCATCAGTAAAGCTGACCATAGACGGTAAACAGGATTCCCTCATCAACACAGACAGGGAATCCCTTCTGCCAGGCAATTGTCTACACTGGGGGGGATGGGGGCAGTGATTATTGCTAGCAGCCGCTAGTGATAATTGCAAGTGAATTCGCAGGCTGGTGTACCCAAGTTGATCGATCAATCAACCTAGTACGTTCAACTTGCCCATTCACGGTTCGAATCTTGGCCCAGCTAAGACTTGAACCGTGTATGGCATGCCTAACAAAAACTAAGATGAAGGCATAATCAAAACATTCAGTATGGCCCACCTTGTCCAAGTTCCTCTGCAGCATACAACGTTCCATCCTCAGTACCGTGGCGATGTCTACACTGTCCTTGCAGAAAGCATTGAGGGTTTCAATGGTGTCATCTGTGAGAGCTTGAATGAAGACCCAGGAGAACTTGACAATATTGATGATCCTCTGAATGATATTCTCTGCCATACAGGTACAAACAAGCAACAAGTCAGCATTGTGTACCTAAATATATGACTGGAAATCCACAGTGTTGTAATAATCACTTACCCGGCCCTTCTGCAGTATCATCCTGGCTTTCTGACTCGGTTTCATCATGCTGGGTTTCCTCTGGCTTTCCTTAATGAAAACAGTAATATTGAATTGAAAACAAAAAGTGTGCAGACAAATTACAATCATAAAGAAGCTGCAATTGTTTTTTTTGTTTTTAGGAGAACAATTGTGAAAAAAAATACATTGGCTGTCATTTGTGGCCCTTCCCGAAACCAATAGTTGCCTATCTGGCATTGAGTCACTGACCCACAGTCAAGGGCCCAAAGGAGGGAGGGGGAGAGGGAGGGAGAGGGAGAGAGAGAGAGAGAGAGAGAGGGAGGGGGAGAGAGAGAGAGAGAGAGAGAGGGGGAGAGAGAGAGAGAGAGAGAGAGGGAGGGGGGAGAGAGAGAGGGAGGGGGAGAGAGAGAGGGAGGGGGAGAGAGAGAGAGAGAGAGAGAGGGGGAGAGAGAGAGAGAGGGAGGGGGAGAGGGAGGGAGAGAGGGGAAGAGAGAGAGGGAGGGGGGGGAGAGAGAGAGAGAGAGATAGGGAGAGAGAGAGAGAGAGAGATAGGGAGAGAGAGAGAGAGAGATAGATAGAGAGAGAGAGATAGGGGGAGAGAGAGAGAGAGAGAGAGAGAGAGAGAGAGAGGGGTGTCACTGGCTGGTTTATTTGGGCAATTTGTTCCCTTAGCTTCAGTCTCCACTAATCAGCAATGCTGAATATAATTTACCTTCTGGTTGTTGTTTTTCCATCTCCTTGCGGATTGTAATCTCATCGTTCTTTCTCAGGTTAAGAGCAGATTTCGAGCTGGTGGTCCAGGCTTCATAGGCTAGCTGAAGAAAATCACATAGTTTAAAAGTCTCTTTCTCTTTCAGGCTACCTGTATAAAACAGCCATTGTTTGCCTGTGTCTGCTGTAGATCACTACCTATCATTCTTGGTGAAAGACTGGCCTTCTGTAGCTACCGTTAAAAATACTGGTACATAAAACATGTTAGCCAAGTTACTGCAGATTTTATGGCCAACTGGTAATACAATAGCAGCATCGGCTCTCCTCCTCAACCACAGAACTCTGTGTGTCTCAAATCTCACAAAAATTCAGATACAAGGAGGCCACATAAAATAAAAGTAACCTTTTATGTAATTTAGACATACAAACATAGACACTCCCCTGTTTACACATACGACGAACATGTAGCAGACAATAAAAACTTGACAAATGTCCAAAACAAATTCCAAAGAAAAAAAAATGAGTAGCATGGAAACAATAGTGCAACGTTCTACCTGAAATGCAGTTTTCTTTTTAGGGGGTTCCTCCTCTCGCTTTTCCTCTCGAGTCTCTTCCTCCTCATCCTCACTGTCTGTATCAAATAGGCTGTAGGTTCCACTTCGAACCACTAAGCACAAATCAGACATTAACGTGTTTATTTTTACATCAGAAAAAAGTTCTACTCTACATAAGATCATATAATAAAAAAATTCTTATGTGGAGTTGGACTCTGAAAGTTTGTATCAGTACCTTTTTCATACAAATATAAATTTGTTCAAGGCTTGTGCATTTTACAAGCATTTACATAACACACACAAAAGAGAGAAAAAGAAATGCCATAAAAGTAAAATAAAAAAAAATTAATTGAACCAAGAAAAATAAAGTTTTGTGATGTGCGCAAACTCCAAATGAAGCCTATGCAGTGTTTAACTAGTATTTTGCTCAATGAAGTATCCTACCAACTGGAACATCCCACATCTCTTTCAAAATATCTACGAGATACAATGAACTTCCCAGCCAACCTTTCACATTTGGAACAATCTATTTAAAACCAGTTATGGGGGCCACTAAAGGAGTCTCCAAACATTCTCGACAAATTTTTGGGCTGCATTTTTATGTCGATAAGAGTTTTTTTCCTTGAATAAGTATTTTATTGACTTGCTGAATCCATTGATGATTGTGGGGACTTGAGGAGAGAGCCAGTATCTCAAACGTGTTTATTTAACAGATCATGAACAGCAAGTTGCATATTTCAGTTCTGGAGTCTTGAAACTGGTGGATGATTTAATCCAGTGGTATCCAAGGGGTTCAATATGGCAAAATAAACACTTCTTATAAGGACAATTCAAAGCTTGGGCAAATATAAGTATAACATTTACAAAGAATAACAATTCTCTATCTTAAAACTTTTGGTGGAATTTTATACTGGGCCTCTTTAGTTCAGCTCTTGAAGTGCCAATTGTCAATACATTTTGAGGAAATGCTTAATCTTATTCATTTTCACTGATTTTCTTTCTGTATCCTTATTGGGAAACTCTTCCCTCAATTCCTCTCATGTCACTAGGTGTCCTCTTTGATAAGAGTGGTTCTAATCCTTCTCCTCTAGTTAAAAATGTGTTTTTATTGCCATTTGTGTTTACCTTGGAGCGAATTTGATTGTCGTCTCAGTGATGGGGATAGGAAGTGAGGGCAAATCTACCCCAACTGGAACACAGGCAAGAATAATATTGTACAGTATAGCAGAGAAAGCTGGACAGCATAGGAAAGCGGGCTGAGCAACCTTGGCATAACTGGATGCCTCTTATGTGTTTTGGGGCTCTATTCCTTAATTTGCGTATCATCCTGGTGTCAACCATGTTAAATAGAATCCTCTTGCAAATAAAACTATTCATTTTCTTTTATTGTTTCGTTACAGTGTAATACTGCACTATCCAGTGCACTCTACGCTCTGTTAAGTTGTATCATCTCTAGATCTAAATTAAGTTTGCAGGGATTAGCAGTGGGGTTCGACTTTGTCAATCAGTGAACGCATTGCAGTTAAGAAATTAGCTCCAAGAATAAAATCCTGGCAGAAGCTCTAACCCTTGACCACTCCATTCACAACTAATGGTATGTGAGCTGGAGTTTTACTTTAAAGCGGAGTTCCGGCCACAATTTCACTTTTTATATATAAATACCCCTGTAATACACAAGCTTAATGTGTTCTAGTAAAGTTAGTCTGAAAACTAAGGTCGGTTTTGTTAGGTTGTTACAGCATTTAGACACTTTATAAAATAGAAATTGACTGGGGCCATCTTAAGTGTGGGCATCATGAAGCCAGACTGTATGACTTCCTGGATTTCAGCCTTGCAAAACTCGCACATGCTCAGTGCTGTACAAGCAGTGTCAGATCAGGTTTCAGCACCTGTGCTGTCCAAGTCACATGATTCTTTGAGACTGGGGAGTGCACAGACTCCTGGAAAGTTACACCCACTACATTCCCAGGAGTCTGTGCTGTGTAGGTTAGGAAGCATTAAGCACCTAGGTGCAGGAAGTGGGAAGATTAACTATTCTGCCTAGCTACAACACTTTGAAGGCATCTAAAAAAAAAAATTTTTTTCGTAAAGGACTAATGACATTTTTTTAAAACTACTGATGTAATGTTATATTTATGGGTGGAACTCCACTTTAAGGTTATTAGAGAACCGAATAGAAAAAGGTTACGGAAATGATGAACACATCTATTCTATATAGAATGAAGGCAAGCATGCATATAGGAAATACGTGAGTGTAATTATTACCTCAGATGTGTTAAAAAAAGATATTGAGAGTTTATATAATTAAAATAGTACACAAATGCCAATGAAGGAAGTTTGCATATACATAGAAAAGACAGGTTTCACTTCTAGACCAACCACAAAAGGAAATGTGAGATGCTGAATACACAGAATCATTAGTTTCCTTTATCCAACCACACACAATATGTAACCAAGAAGCAAGGAAACAATATTAACACTGACAAACCATGATACCTCTACAAAATCTCCCACTTCTGTGCAACTTACTTGTTGTGTGGGTCACCCAGGGCTGCCACCACTTCTTTTTTCCATCTTTTTCTTTTTTATCAACTTCCTCTGGAAGATGGAGAACACAAAGCAGACAGTAAAACAGCATCACAATTTGCTGAAGATTACATTGGTAATTGACGTCACATATCAAACTGTATTTGCCCTGCTTGTTTAATCCACCGTTACCTTCTACAAAGCTTTGCCTCCTAAATAAAGCCGACTGAAACAACTACAAGTGTGTCAGTGTAGTCTTGGGTCCAGGTAAGGGCGGGTAAACACAGGTGCAAGGCAGAAGAGTCTCAAAACATCCAGTGCCCCCTTTCAGGGATTGGCGCTATGTTTATAACCTAAGAAATACTTGCAAATACTGGCCTGTCTGCTATTTCCAGTCACCTTCTTTAAACATGCACACATCTTTCCTTTTATCCTAATAAATATCCTTCCGTATAATTCAAGGTGTATAAAAGTGTGGCCTAATAGCATTGTGATCACTGGAACGCAGGGAGGTTGACCGGATGGACAGATAGAGGCCTATTATCATCAACAGTGTTCCCTCCTACCCTGTTACATGTGCACCAGATTCATCCGAGCTAAACTACCTTGCATTTTAGGATCAGTTAGTCTTTTAGGGCCAGATTCAGATACATTTACGTTGCTCCACGGCAGCGTAACGTATCCCATTTACGTTACACCGCCGCAGGTTTACAGCGTAAGTGCCTGATTCACAAAGCTCTTACCTGT
Organism: Rana temporaria; assembly: GCF_905171775.1. Classification (NCBI taxonomy): domain Eukaryota; kingdom Metazoa; phylum Chordata; class Amphibia; order Anura; family Ranidae; genus Rana; species Rana temporaria. The sequence continues at coordinate 23,697,311 of NC_053500.1, read as the reverse complement.
AAACTTGCGGCGGTGTAACGTAAATCCGCTCTGCGCAAGCCTGCCTAATTCAAATGGGGCGGGCACCATTTAAATTAGGCGCGTTCCCGCGCCAAACGTACTGCGCATGCTCCGTCGGGAAAATTACCCGACGTGCATTGCGCTAAATGATGTCGCACGAACGTCATTTGTTTAGACATTAACTTAAATGGCGTCCAGCGCCATTCACGGATGACTTGCACAAACGACGTGATTTTTTAAATTTCGAACGACGACCATACTTAACATTGCTTAGAACACCTAGGGCTCAGCCCTAATTTTACGACGCGTATCTCGACGGAAACGACGTAAAGTTAGAGCGATGGGTAACGCTGACGTTCGTGGATCGCCGTAACTAGTTATTTGCATATTCTACACTGACCGCAATGGCCTCGCCACCTAGCGGCCGGCATAGAATTGCATCCTAAGATCCGACGGTGTAAGTCAATTACACCTGTCGGATCTTAGGGCTATCTATGCGTAACTGATTCTATGAATCAGCCGCATAGTTAGGACAGGCGGATCACAGAGATACGACGGCGTATCAGGAGATACGTCGTCGTATCTCTTTTGTGAATCTGGCCCTTAGTTCCCATTTAGTTTTCATTTTTTTACCTTTGTCCTTTGCTGATGAGTCAGAGACATCCTCAGTTGCACTTGATTTCCGAGCCTTCGCCTCATCAGTTGCCTTCTGCTTTAATTTGATCTGTTCCATCCTATCAATTTATACATAAAGATAGACGTAATGTGAAAAAAAAGGAAAAAAATGTAGCACAAACTTATACATTGATTGTTTAGTAAAGCAAAGAGAATCATAAATCATGTAATAATTTTACATGGTTACATAGTTTGAGTTCTTGAAAAAAGACACAAGTCCATCAAGTCCAACCTGTGTGTGTACTTTTATGTCAATATCACATTGTATATCCCTGTATGTTGTGGTCGCTTAGGTGCTTATCTAATAGTTTTTTGAAATTATCGATGCTGTATGCTGAAGCCACTGCCCGTGGAAGAGAATTCCACATCCTAACCGTTCTTATCGCAAAGAACCCTCTACGTAGAATAAGGTTAAGCCGCTTCTCTTCTAATTTTAGTGAGTGGCCGCCTGTCTTTTTAAAATCCCTTGCACAAATTTTTTTTATCCCTATTGTGGGGTGACCAGTACGGTATTTGTACAATGAAATCCTATCCCCTCTCAAGCGTTTCTTCTCCAGAGAGAACAAGTTCAGTGCTCGTAATCTTTCCTCATAACTAAGGTCCTCCAGACCCTTAATTCGCTTTGTTGCCCTTCTCTGGACCCTCTCCAGTTTCAGCACATCCTTCCCGAGGACTGGAGTCCCAGAGCAGGACAGCATACTCCAGGTGCGGCCGGACCAGAGTCTTGGAGAGTGGGAGAATTATGGTTTTATCTCTGGAGTTAAATTCCCTTTTTAATGCAGGACAATATTATGTTGACTTTGCTTGCAGCAGCTTGGCATTGCATGCCATTGCTGAGCCTGTCATCTACTAAGACCCCCACGTCCTTTTCCATCCTAGATTTCCCCAGAGGTTCTCCCCCTAGCAAGTAGATTGCATTCGTATTTTTGGCACCCAAATGCACTATTTTTAATTTTTCTAATTAATCATGTAATAAAGAAATGTGACTGGCCTGTACAGCCAGGGCTATATTCAATTCAGGGGGGAAAGGGAGCAGCTGCCTCGGGTCAGTGTATCCGGGCAGCAGCCAATCCCCCCCCCCCCCCCCCCGACTCATCTACCTGTCCTCTCCGCTAGTTTACGGTGCATGCAGTCGGCTGTGCTGTGACAGGGGAGAGGTAAGCTGTGGGCCGTTAGCAGTATGGGGTGGTGGGTGCAAATTTTTTTTTCCCTGGGGTCCAATCAATATTAAAAGATAGTCCCTTGTACAGCTATCTTCACTGGTTTACTAAGAAAATCCAAAAACTATATTTTAACAATGTTAATATCGGTCTGGGTTTGTGTTGATGGTATTCAATCACTGGTGCATTTGATCTGCAGTTGACCGTCTTCTGAAATGCTTCAAATGAGTTCTGCATTCCCATAAACTTGTATTGGAACGCGAAACTTGAAGGAAGCAAACAAAACCTCCTCAACACAGTCCTCTATTATGCCAATCCAGATACCCACATGACATACTGAATAAAGAAAACATTACACCAATATGCTTCACATAGCACTGCTCAGGGACAAGGGCACATGGAAGACAAGGCAATAGCATGCATATATGTCCAAGAAGAAAGGTCCTAAACTGCAGACATAAATAACATGATCAGAATTACTCACTGCTTCTTCATTGCCTGGGAACATTTCTTCTCTTCCTCCAGACGTACCGCTACAACCTTCTTAACCTTCTCTTCAAACAGCTCTGCTCCTCTAAGTATTTCAATCCAAAAGAAATTGCACCTTTTTAGTTTTTTTTCCATAAACTTCACAGTAACAATACATTTTTACACAAAACATACCATTTGGTCAAGTTAGGTATTAATGAATAATTAATTGCAGTTTAATTTAAAACTAGCACACAGTTATTTTCCCAAGTATGTGGATCTTGCTGCAATTCAGCATTAAACCTAGACCGTTTTTACCTTTCATTTGTACTGCATGTTCTCCCTTATAATACCTATATATACACCTGTAACAGGAGTCACTTTTGGGCACAGATTGAGCCAGGAAATAAAGAGACATAAATTGGATTGTTTTAACACGGACAGTAATCTACCATATATTCTTTAAATGTCTGTAAAGAATGTTGTGACCCAACCAGTCAATAGTGACTCATGTCTATGATTAGCCCTGGCTAGTGAGCTGCTAATTGAGTCAGGCTTCTGGAAGACCTTTCATTGTGCGATAAAACTGCTTAAAGCCTATTGATGTCAGAGTTGTGAATACCTTTCTGTCAAGCTGTATGCGGAGACAGAACGTCTGTCTAGGGATGTGGATTGAGAAGAGATCATTGTGTGAGGGTGTTTTGTTTGAGTTCTGTTAATGAAGGAATGTGCAGTGATTAGGTCATGATAATTATAGCCCGGCGCCGAGATGTCTAGAATGTTTAGCAATTAGCCATCTGAAGGTGTATTGAAGCCCCCCCAGGGTGTGGGTGGAGAGTTTGATTGTTCCTTTCATGCTTAAACTGTATATAAAACTGAAAGCTAACCATTAAAGTTGTCTTGCATTTGAAACCAGAAAGCACAGAGCTGTGTCTCGTCTTATTCTGGGAAATGGGATGGATCGGGCCCTGTTGGTTGGAGTGTCGATAAGCTGTCGTGGGTGGAATGGAATATCGTGGACGGATTTAACCCCTGTTCCATTTGGGGGGTTCCGTTACAATACCCTTTAGGCTGTGGCTCCTCACACCACTCCTCCTAGGAAGGAGCTTGTACAACAACATTTGACCTTGACTGAGGTGGCATGTAATCCACATTAGGTGACATCTGGCGACAAAGAAAAACATCTAAAAAGTGAGCAATACCTGGATGCCAGGAGTTTGGACGCCTTCAGATCTGCCACAACATACAGGAAGTAATAGCTGCAGAACACGCGGCGCTGTATTAGTAGAAATGTAAAACAGATTGCATCCCATACAATTCCTGCTTCATTTTCAGGCAGCTCGCATGCGTCATCTGATGGGATATCTGCAGAGAAGATCATTTTCACATTGCATTGGTGAACACACACACTCACCACAAGATTCTTAAAAAGTTAGTTTTGTTAGGTGGGAACTTAAACCACCTAAAGGCACCTTACATTTTTGAGAAGATGCAAATGAGAGCTCTGGTGTTTTTAGTTATAGAGTTTCTACCTTCATCACCCTGCAGTCTCTTTCTGATCTTTTTACAGTTTACATTTCTATTTTCTCATCACTCTGAAGGGCTGCCTCGCATTACAAAAGAAAATAGCAGGGGGCAGTATAGATGGACAAATTTCAACACTGTCAAAAAAGAAAACAAATCAGAAAACACCTTGCCTGATCAGAATGGCCCGACATTAAAATTTAAAAGCAGGGACTGTGGGCGGCTCCATGTATGTTTTGGCACCTCTGTATACCTGCGCTTTACACCTCATTGCAGCTTTTTTGTTTCTAAAGTGACAATCACTTCAAGATCCACACTTGCTGTTGCCACTGCATGGAGGTTCCATTTTTCTGACGGGATTTGTAATTTATTTTGAATCATTGTGGAAATTATAGAGAATGAGAATAGCGGAAAAGCCCCCTGGTAGATGAAAAGACTACGATAGGCAAGCGCATAGCCTATGCCATGGAGATTTCACAGCTGTAGTTGCCACAAAATCTAAAGGGTGTCCAAACTCTCCACAGTTTGCCTATAAATGAATTACTCTATTTAGGTGGATGGATCAATAACCTACAAAAACATAACAAGAATAAAAATAACCTACTCAAGTCATATCCCTTGATGGTGCAGAACATGCTGAATGTCTGGATGAGCCAGCAGTTATTCTTCATCAATTTATCTAGGTATACACAAGCTCCGATCTGGAAAATAAAAGATTTATTTTTGTATCAGTAGGAAGAAGTGCCCCAAGAAGGAGAACAAAAATGCCAGATTTCCTCTGACTATAACATATTTTTACAATTAACTACATCATACAATCCTGGTATTTCTGCTTTTCATAAAAATATCTTTATCTGCCATTATTAAAATCAATATGAAGTTGATTATATTGTGGTTTATGCAGTCAGACTGATAGTAGAACAACCAGAATGTGCAAGATGCAGCAATCCATAATAAACAATTACTGCCAAAACGCGTAAGCTTTTTGGATGATGTTACTGCTGTAATGCTCCAATAAATATTTTCTATGGAGAAGCTGTCGAGTTGCTGGCCTGTACTTTCTATGGATCAATTATTGACTGGTTGCTACAGGTAATAATCATGTTGCACATCCTGCTCTCTGCTTGTACTGTTAGTGAGCATTTCCTAAAGACATTTAGAGGAGACTTGGGCCTGCCGTGTTAAAAAAAAGATCTATTGAACTGCTAAGTGCCCCTGGGTATTTTTTAAAGGGTTTTAATTAATGAATATTAAAAACCACCCCATTTAACGTAAACCAAAATAAATGTAATGTTGAAAATGTAATTGAGGAAAATCGTAAAAGTACATGACAGCAAAGCAAACTTTGATACAGACAACGCCATGCTTGTCCTTGTAAACAATGTAATCTACTGATAGGCCATGTAAAAAAAAAAAAACATTGAGCATACATACTGAAAGCAGGTTCTTCATGGTGATGGTAAAGGCAGTGTAGACAATCAGATAGTTCCACAGCTTTAGTAAATGACGGACCGGTTTCAGCAGAAGGCTGCCCCCAAACAGCATGAAATGGAAACAGGCCATCAGGTATCCCATACACAGGATGTTTATACGGGTTGTTCCGGTGATGAAGATTAGGCATAGCACAAACCAGAAATGGAAGCTGAACACCACCACTTTTGCCATGTCTAGGTAAGACCTGGGTTCAACAAAGCAGAGGTATGCGATTATGAAAGCAAATCTGTTAGTGTAAAAACTTCAGGGCTGAGATTTTTGCATTTCTGCTGGGTTGATTAGCTACTAGGTTGAAAGCATTAAAATACAGCACGTGCACCACTGTCATTACAAGAACACTCAGGAACAATTTTAAACACTTTTAGCCACCACATAACAGAGTGTACTGTATAGAGGCAGTTTATCTTTTCCAGGCATATATCTGCCTGTCTTTGCCCATTCTGACGCTTTCCATGACTCACCTACAGTGTAGAAAATTAGGAACAGGGCTATACTGGCACAAGTCTCCTGGATCCAAATCCTTACTGATTTCAATGTTGTCCCCAGCCAACATACGGACACAAGCTAAGTTCTCATCCTCAAACACCTGCCACTGCAAGGAGGAAAAGAGCAGCAGCATAGCATCGTCTGTACAAAATAAGATGTAGTATTAATTATATCCTCACAATACAACATCATCTATGTAACATGAAAAGTTTATTCAACCCAAGACTGAGGTTTCACCTGTAGGTACATTCCAGCCTGTTTAAAGTACATGTGAACCCTTACCTTATAAAACAACTCATTCTGTTTAAAATAGAAATGCAAGGGAAAACACATGTGCGTGTGTATAACACATGCATACATAAATAAAATACTGTATAGATTTTTTGTATAAAAAAAACTATTCTCAGCTGCATGAGTGGCTTAAATAGATGGTTGTGGAGAAATAGCAGTACAATGACCATCCCAGTGAAAGGTTTTGTGGGGCCGTGGTAGCACAAGTCTGATCATTAGAGGACAGGCAGCCTATTCTCCCAGCAGAAGCCAGACCATGGACCATGCTGGGATTGATGGGCTTCTATGCCTAGCGTGGTCAGTTTGAAATAGGGAAAGCAGGGGGACTGGGAGGATCACCAGTTATTTCACACAAAGGAAGCAATGCAAAGAGAACAGAATACTTTTTACACAAGTACAGGGTACAACAAACACATCAGGATATGAAATGCTGGGGAAACAAATTATTTGATTGCCCAAACGTTTGTTATATCCTTAGGGGACTCAAGTGACAAGATATTCTAACCCCTATTCAGAATCACTGCTCTAGTATTTTTCCTACTGTAATATTTCAGGCTATAGCAACTTTTCCCAACCATTTACCTTGGAGGAGCCCTTGAAATAATTTTCATGTCTCTGGGAAACCCTGCTAAAACTTCTAAATCGACATGTAGCTTGTGGTATTTTAGCATAATCAGTTAATTATAGTAAGTTTTAAATAAAAGAAAGAATGTAGCCTACCCAAGTGCATTTGACACCCAGGACATATGATTTTTATCACCTTCCTGCTCTATAAATAACTTTCAGTAGTAACCATGAAATAAAATGTTTCTGGTGTCCCCCTACAATAGTCAGTGTCGAAGAGACCCTCTTACATTGGTGTTTAGTGGGAAATTGTCCCCTTGTGTGGCTATGGGGGTTGGGGATCAATCCACCATTGCTCACAGAAACCCTAAGCAAACTCAGGGGGAACCCTAGGGTTCCACAAAACCTATACAAAACCTATACAGCACACTGCAATTAATCTCTTAAACATACTTTTGAAAAATATGAAAAAGAGGGGTGTACTGCGCTAATTCGATAAACTGTAAAGCGGCAACTGAAAATGTTATACAACACTAATAATAATGGTCAAAGGAAGAGCTGCGCTGTTGTAAGCTAAAATGTGACACTAGTGACAATGAAGTGCTAGATAAATATCAATTAAAATTAAGAAACACAGACTGAGTGAAAAAAATAAAAATTATATCTGTAAATAGGTCTGTGAGACCTCAATAAGATAACAAGAAGGGGTTAACTCCTAAATTAGGTAGAAACCTGAAAATGATCACGTGAATAAATAGCAGTCTGTGTGAACAAACCAAAAAAATCCTTAGGAATACCATTACTAGAAGGACGTAGTCACGTGACCCTCTAGTGACGAACCGTTGGGAGGAACGACGTTCTGACGTCACCGCATTGTGCGCCAAACCCGGAAGATACGGGCTGCTGAATCGAAGAGCCGATCAGCTTGATTGTATTTTATATGCGTTATCTCACTGCTTCGATGTAAGTGTGCATTTTTATGTTACTTATTAAAAAAAAATAAGGGTTTTACGCTATGCAGTCCCTTCCTTTTTTTTTATGTGGTGAATCCTGACCTGCTATGTTGTTTGAGACATCTTCTATGCAATATTGAACTACACTGAGGGATTTATGCTACCAATAGAGACCCCAGGCTGGGATATCAACCATATGCGCATATTGATCTCCTATAATTAGAGATCACATCCATCTGGTAAGCGGCAGTGTTATTGTTTGGTGGCACTATCCTGTCAGCACTTTTTCCTGGACTATTGGATTCGTTGAACACTGGGGATATTTAAGTTTATATGGAATATCTGCATTAGTATTTTTTAATATATTCACATTTTTTTGCCTTTGACGTTATTGTTAATGGTATTCCTATGGATTTTCTTTGGTTTGTTCACACGGACTGCTATTTATTCACTTGATAATTTTCAGGCTTCTACCTAATTTAGGAATTAACTCCTTCTTGTTATCTTATTGAGGTCTCACAGATCTATTTACAGATATAATTTTTATTTTTTCACTCAGCCTGTGTTTCTTAATTTTAATTTATATTTATCTAGCACTTCATTGTCACTAGGTTATGATGTGTGTCACTGTACACGCCACCTGTTTTTACTCTATTTTAATACATGTATACTACTTACAATTGGTTCAGTTCATTTTTTACCCCTATCAGCACATTGTTTCATTTAAAGTCCCAATCTTTTTTATTTCATTGTCACTTGTCACATTTTAGCTTACAACAGTGCAGCTCTTCCTTTGACCATACTTTTGAAAAAGGCTGGAATGCAATAAACAAACTGGTCATGTTAAGCAACACATATGCCTTTTTTCCCAATAATTTGTTATCTATTACAACTGTTAATTACATACATAGCAGAAATCCGGGATCGGGGGCTTTGGCAAAATCAGGTAGGTAAAGCCACTTGATGAGGTTGGATCTGGGCTTCACTGGCAATATGCGCCATGGATAATCTGTGCGAGAAAACAAGCCAATGGTTTTTACAGTAAGCAATAACATCACAACAAGCAGTATGAACTACCTCGCCCACTCCCAATCACAGAATGAGATTGAATACATTTCCATAATTGTTGGACACTAGGTTGTAAAGAAAACCGTAAGCATCATTTCTCCAGCAAGAACAAAATTTGGTGCCTGGAGGACCTCAATTACGAGGAACAACTGCAGGCACTAAATGTATTCTCGCTGCAGAAGAGACGCTTGGGAGGGGACATGATAGCGATTTACAAATGCCTCAATGGTAATTAGACATGTGCATTCGTTATTGTCAGAATGCATTTTCGTCTGAATTTCGGTGATGGTCGTGTTAGTTTTAACCAAATGATAATGAACGAGCAGAATCTGAAATCCGTAAGATCCGAAAAAAAAAAAAAAGGTTTATTTTCGTATCATTGCGACAACAGTTCGATATAGATAGAAGATTCCACATGACTGTGACAATAGCGATCTATGTCTATCAAACCTGCGATCGAATTTGCCTAACCTTACTCTATTAGTCCAAGATAATTTGACATAGAGAGAAAAAGGTTCGACATTATAGAGACAATAGTAAAAGAGCCGTTAGTGGTCGCTGCTGGAATGGGTGGGGGAAGTAAAATGATGATGATGTTAACAGAGAACAGATAGTAAAGCAAGCTATAGTTCAGGGATATGCAATTAGCGAACCTCCAGCTGTTGCAGAACTACAAGTCCCATGAGGCATAGCAAGACTGACAGCCACAAGCATGACACCCAGAGGCAGAGGCATGATGGAACTTGTAGTTTTGCAACAGCTGGAGGTCCGCTAATTGCATATCCCTGCTATAGTTCAACTTGGCTTTTTCATGCTGCCATCGCCAGTGTAAACCAGAATCGTTAGGAGTGCAGAGCAAACAGGAAGGAAGTTATATGCTTGAATTTCAATACAACGCAATTCCATTGGCTGTTGGGGTAGACCGTTCGACATGAACAGAAACAAACACATATCGCATCATTCGATACAATCAAAAATATGTAGAATACTGTTCGACATGAAGATTCACCGAAGCAGCTAAAAACATACATACAATCGCCTTGAGCAGACATTTACGGTCAAATGCTCCGTCCATAGGCTATAGAAGAATTCTAATGTTTGACTAGTACTAATAAATTAGTACTAGTCAAACAACATTGGAATTCTAATATAGCTTGTGGGTGAAGTATTTGACAGGAAATGTACGACTGCGGCGTCGTACAGTTTAGCTGCTTCGTCTAATCTTCTTAGAATATCTGACAGACACCATAAGCCTTCAATTAACAGATTCGACCTTAATAATTTTTTTATGAAATTAAATAAATAAAAACAAGTTTCGGGAGTAACTAAATAAATACATTTTTCAGACGAAACCCAAATTCCGATACAAAATGTTTCAGTGTGCACATGTCTAATGGCGATTCCAACGTGGAAAAAAATATTCAGTCTCAGGGGGTGTAGGAGGACACGGGGGCCACAGGAGACGCGCAGGGGGTTTATTCACTGTCACAAATTGGGCCCAAAGTATCAATATTTTGTGTGGCCACCATTATTTTCCAGCACTGCCTTAACCCTATTGGGCATGGAGTTCACCAGAGCATCACAGGTTACCACTGGAGTCCTCTTCCACTCCTCCATGATGACATCACAGAGCTGGTGGATGTTAGAGACCTTGCGCTCCTCCACCTTCCGTTTGAGGATGCCCCACAGATGCTCAATAGGGTTTAGGTCTGGAGACATGCTTGACCAGTCCATCACCTTTATCCTCAGCATCTTTAGCAAGGCAGTGGTAATCTTGGAGGTGTGTTTGGGGTCATTATGTTGAAATACTGCCCTGCGGCCCATCCTCAAAGGGAAGGGATCATGCTCTGCTTCAGCACGTCACAGTACATGTTGGCATTCATGGTTCCCTCAATAAACTGTAGCTCCCAAGTGCCGGCAGCCCCAGACCATGACACTCCCACCACCATGCTTGACTGTAGGCAAGACACACTAGTCTTTGTACTCCTCACCTGGTTGCCACCACACAAGCTTGACACCAGACCACAGGACATGGTTGCAGTAACTCATGTCCTTAGTCTGCCTATCTTCGGCAAACTGTCTGCGGGCTTTCTTGTGCATCATCTTTAGAAGAGGCTTCCTTCTAGTAGAAAAGCCATGCAGACCAATTCGATGCAGTGTGCGGCGTATGATCTGAGCAAGGACAGGCTGACCCCCCACCCCATCAACCTCTGTAGCAATGCTGGCAGCACTTATACATCTATTTCCCAAAGACAACTTCTGGATATAAGGCTGCACATTTCTTTGGTCGACCATGGCGATAACACCAAATTTAACACACCTGCTCCCCATTCACCTGAGACCTTGGGAAGGGAAAATGGCTAATTGGGCCCAATTTGGACATTTTTACTTAGGGGTATACTCACTTAATGGCTGTGTGTTGAGTTATTTTGAGGGGACAGCAAATATACACTGTACACTCACTATTAATTGTACTTTACATTGTAGAAAAGTCTAATTTCTTTAGTGTTGGCACATCAAAAGATATAATAAAATACTAAAATATTTACATAAATGTGAGGGGTGTACTCACTTTTGTAAGATACTGTATATTTATATATTAAAAAAGGTAGCACCGTTCGTCAAACCCCCCCCCCCCCCCATCTCATTTGCAATTTAGTGACTCACTAAAGGAGCAGCAACCAATACTACATTATTATTATTCACTAATATTTCTGGCACAGGCGGCCCCATTTCTTTTTCTATTAACAAATATACCACTTCTGTAAGAACATTATTCTGTGACATATACAAAATACCTCAAGAAAGTATTATTAGAGAGGAAGATCTATACAGCACTGTGATATTTTTATATGAGATAAAAACAATATTGCATTGGCAATACTGCGAGTTGTTGTGCAACTTGACACATGTGAAGTCGCATGACAAGTCAAAATTCGTATATTTCAATGGTCCCCGTTTTAACTGGCGCGACTCACGTCGCAGCAATGCCAAAAAAGATTTTTACACTACTTTGTTCCGACTTCGGTGCAACTTGTTCTCGCATGGTTCTCACTGGTCGCATGACATTGCATTAAAAATCGCATTGCAAAAGTCACACTGTAAATTTGCGTGACTTTGGGGTTCACAATAGTGGAAACCTAGCCTTAAAGGAGTTGTAAATGAAAAAAAAATGTCAGCTTAATGCAATCTATGCATTAAGGTGAAAAAACATCTGGTGTTGCTGCCCCCCCCCTCCCCCGATCCCCCGTTTTACTTACCCGACACGTCAAAAGTCCCGCACGCTCCCGATATCCTCGTCGCCGCACAGCCTGCTTGCTGATTGGCTACAGCGGATGGATTGAGAGCAGCGCAGCCATTGGCTGGCGCTGCTGTCAATCACATCCAGTGACGCGGCTATGGCCGCTCGCTGTATCACGGGAGCGTGCCCGCAATTACTGACCACCATGCAAGCTCTCGCATGACTGTGGTGAGTAATTGCGGGGAGGACCAGAGACAGCCGCCAAAGGGGCCCCAGAAGACGTGGATCGGGGCGACTCCGTGCAAAACGAACTGCACAGTGGAGGCAAGTATGACATGTTTGTTATTTTAAAGGAAAAAAAAAATTCCTTTACAAACGCTTTAACCTTATACCGCCAAAATTATCATAGGAATACTTGAAGGGTATGAAAACATAGAATTTATATTCATGCACTGTGCATTTTACTAGAACTGAATAGATATAAAGCTGTCAAACTCTTTGAAGTAGCCTCTCTGCTGAAGCATTCAGTTATTACTCAAAATTGGCACCAACTTGAACAGAAATTAGTTTTTATGATCTGCAGACCCAAGCAGTTAAAAAGGACAAATGCACTGCAAATTACCTGTGCAGAATGCTGGAGGGATGCCAATACAAAGAAGGTATTGGACAGTCATTATGCTAGCAATAAAACAGCAGTATCTTGGCCAGACCTCCGCAATGGTTTTTCGACGACGCAGGTACAATAAGTAGAGTAGCCAACCAGCATGCAGAGCAGCATAAAAATCCATCCGTTGTCCAATCACGTTTATCGAGATCACAAAACAAACCTGAAAAATTGAGACTGCTTCACCTAGTGCGTTCTATGCTTATCTGCACATATTTTAATCACAATAAAAAGTCGATCCATGCACCATTTTCAAATATTTTTAAAAGTCTGGCTAAGATAAAACACTGCAAGATGCAATTTCCGTTATTGGCCAAACCTGTGTCGTTCTATGATTTAGTTTTACATACTGAATGCCAACTTTCTGTGACTCATGGCTAAGCGCCACCAACTTCTATCCCACTGTACAATGAGGGCGCCTTTACTTGCCACTGGGGCAGTCTTCTTCAGCATTAGAGAATGCCAGTTAGGGCTTGGCTATGAATTCGGGACCTTATAGCAAAGTGTAACAAAAATCAACTAAATCAGAGAGGGGAACAGAAGAGCCTCTCTTTGGTGGGAAAAGTAAGTAAATCTAAGTCAGACAAGGCAAGTAAAGCTAAATACAGTAGATTTATACATTTTTCATAAGTAACAATGCAGTTAACGTAATACAGACTTATCATTTAGATTCCTTCATGAGCCCAGTTGTGTCAGATTTTGCTAAAGCACCATTTGAGTTTAAAACACAAAACAAAATTTTAAACTCAAAATCCAATTGTATATTATTAAGAAATACAACTTTTCTGTAAATACAATGCAACTGTGTATAGAATTCAGCTTCTATTTTAATTGTTTTTGTCAAACCATAAACTGGTTCTAAAGACTGAAGGCTTGTTTGCATTAAGGTAAAAAAACTGACATTGTCCAGCCTCCCCTTATACTTACCTGAGCTTGATCCAGCAATGTGCAAAAGAGCACATTGGCTCCCACTGCTGTCAATCACAGCCAGGCTCTGAAGGGAGCACACGTGAGTGCCCCCATAGCAAGCAGCTTGCTTTTGGGGCACTCGGCGGGGTGGGAGGGTCAGGTGGAGCCAAGAGCGCCGACGGGGATTTGAGAAGAAGCACAGGGGAGGCAAGTATAACATTAGATAGATAGATAGATAGATAGAGAGAGCGAGAGAAAGAAAGAAAGAAAGAAAGAAAGAAAGAAAGAAAGAAAGAAAGAAAGAAAGAAAGAAAGAAAGAGGAGAGATCTTTACAATCACTTTAATAGGCTGAAGTTAGAAGCGGATTGGTTACTATGCACAACTGCACCAGATTTTATGTGCTCCAGTTTTAGTAATTCCCGCCCACAGTGTCAACATGTCTGTAACTGTCAATAACATATGCGGTGATCTGAATTTGTGTCCCTGTTTTCAACGGCTAACTGACCAGGCCTTAAAGTGGAAGAAAAACAACACATCTTTCCCTAAAAACATTAGCTCCTACATCCTCCTACCTATCCTGCATACCTGCCTAAAAAAGATCTGCGCGCTTACTTCTCTTTAATCTACTTTCAGTTATGTGATCCTGCGCTCTGGCTCCCCTGTATTAGTGAGCGGCTGCTGCAGGGGAGAGGAGGGGTCTTTTTATACAGGGTATGCAGGATACATAGGAGGAGGGAGCATTTTCAAGAACAGTTAGTGTTAGGCTTTTCTTCCACTTTAACAAGGAAATGAGCATTACTCCCACAATGCCATAGATTATTTATATTGTATTGTAAGATATGCAGTCATAATGTAATAAAGGCTTTAGTATACATTTTACATAGTATCAGGCACACCACTGCCTATTGGTTCCTCCCCCATTTCAAGGAGACAAACATGGTTGTACTTTGTGGCTCTCTGACAAACTTCAATAATCCTATTTGGTATGCAGTTTTTCTTTAACGATGTATTGCATACTATTCTGAACATTAACAAGTGACCTAAATTAGTTTAGAATTTCATAAGCAAGTACATTTAGACCCAGCATCTCACCTCCAGTCCAAACTTGTAAAAAAAGTAATTGATAAAGTACTTTGAGCAGTTAACAAGTCCATCATCAAGATTCTTCCGTGTGATGTTGTCAAAGATGCTTCCAGTAATGGGGGTTGTGAGCTTGTTGTGTACCCGGTAATAAAGTTGGTGCCGGTACACGGTTGCTTCAATAGCCATCAGAGCCAGAACAAGGAGATGGTTCTACAAGTAGAAATGATCAATGACAGAGGTCTCTCATTGTATTAAAAATACTCATTTAAAAAAGGAGCTGAACACTGAAGGCTGCATCATACAAAAAGGCAGGCAGAGGGCAAAGGACTAATATTGCCTTTGGACTCCCTGCAGCTAGAGTTGCCACCTCATATGAATTACAAAGTTTCTGAGGCCAATTTAATGCAGATAAGTCACCAAGTGAGTTTAATTACCACCTTAATCAGCCACAGAACCTGTGTAATTAATATGTGTTCGGTTTTAAAGGGATGAGGTGGCAACCCTAAATGCAGCTGATCCTTTCCTCATTAGGGATTCACCATGACCTCTTCTGCAATGAGTTTGTCTAAAGGTGCCCATCTTGATAGACGTATGTTAGATTCTCCAGCAAGGAGAACAAGCAATACAGTGCTGATAACTGACTCAAAATCTCCTGAGACTAGAAGGCAGAGGCAGCAGTGTCTTAGATCTCACATTAACATTTTACTGCTATGAGATTGTAGGCACATGAAGGAGACTGTAGGCACACGAAGGAGACTGTAGGTACCCTCACATATCAGGAAGTGTCCTACAATTGTTTTAAGATGAATTCAAGACAAAGAGTACATTTTCACGGTACTGCTTAGGTACAATTAACAATTCTAGATCTTCCTAAAACATAGCTAATGTTCAATTGAATTCAAATTTCACACTATGTACACCCGTCTCCTCTATTTGGGGTAGTAAAACCTACAGCTTGAATATCAATTTACAAAAAAAAATAAAAAAAAAAAATATCAGGAAATTATAGTGTTTTATACACTCAGAATGTTAAGGTTTTCTAATAAAAATGGAGGGATGTGTGATCTAGAAAACGTTGAGGCGATATGAATACATAAGTGTGATACACATCTGGCCTCATTTATAAAAATTTCTAAATAAAGAACTGGCGTCCTCAAAACAAATCACAGATTTCTGTTTGTTTCTCCTCTAAAAGAGGAAATCAAACTGCTTTCTAAAGACTAAACAGACTGCTTCAGACAAGGTTTCTTTTAGATACTTTTATAAATGGGAACATCCACATGTGTAAGGCCTTGTTCACATGGGTGTACTACAACCATATTTGCCCTTGTGTTATATTGGAAAGGGGCGGCTTTGTCCTTGCTACCGCTGCATTCCAATTGACATGGAAGATACTGTATGCAGGGGGATGGATGACACACCTGTGCATCCTCATGAGGGCAAAAACACAGCCCTTGCATGGGTGTACACTGTGGTATACCTGTGTGAATAAAGCCTAAGCAGTGCAGCTGTTCATTGACCCACAAGACCAATGTGCAGCCCTCCCCCCAATTAATCTAAACGTACTCCTAATTGTGAGGAGCGCTGCACATTGGTTTAAATAGATTTAGATTTCTCACAATTTGAGGTGTGGGGTAGTGCTGGCAGTTGAGAAATTGTTTTTTTTTTTTTTCATTTTTTTTTTATATATATTTATTATCATTTATTTTTATATATTTTTTTTGTATTTATTTTTAATTTCGTCTGGCAGCTCACAAGGTTTCTGTATACCCACAAGTCTGACTGAGATTCGAACCAGGGGAACTGAACATGAGGTATCTAAGCGTTAAATCATGTGTGTTAAAAAGCTTCCCATTCTCTTTGCTCACAGGAAGAGGAAAACTATACAGGTTACAGCTCAGTTGGAGAATAACTAGACACAATGGGGTTTATTTACTAAAGGTATATATAGGCAATTCTCTGTGCAAAGGAATTGTCACTTAGCTTTGTCGATATGATGCAAATTCACAGAATACCCAATAGCATGCAAGGGAAATAAAACACAATAGTATTCTTGGTTGCACGTGATTGGTTATTGGAAGTCAGCTTCAGCTCATTTACCAAGCTAACATAAAAATTCCCTTGCCAAGTGAATAACCCATTTGCCTTTAGTAAGTGAACCTCGATGCATTGATATGATCACCCTGCACCAAGGATAACATTACTTTTACTTCTCTAAATACAGAGTTTGCTCTCTGTGCATACTGTAATATATATAAAAAGGGGCAGCAGATAACATAAATCTTACCTGGAGACAGGGCAAAACACTGTCTGCACATTTACGCAGACCTCCACACCACAAAGCAGGGTCCACGGGTGCCACATATAAAACAGATCTCTGTAAAAGCTCATTCGAAATTGGACTGTAAAGACTTCCATTGTGGTATAAGCCCTAAGAAGGAACAACAATCACACTATGCATTGACATTGATGATATATAAAAAAATAATAATAATTTAGATGTATAGGTGCTGTCAGAGCTTGAATTTAAAGCTAGTGGGACTAAATTACCCACTAGCCATGTGTACGTTGTTGGAAACAGAACTGTGAAATAAACTAAATAGAGTTTGTTGAAGACCCCACAATACATATAATCAGAGAGATTAAGCCCAACAGCACCTGATAATAACTTTGTAAGCTTGAGCACTACTGAAAATTAAAGGAAAAGAAAACCCTTCACTGATCTTTTGGAGCCTACAAATAAAAGTTCAATGAGGCATTTATCTCCGAAGAGCGCCTTCTAAATTAATTGGGGATAAGCATGACCCAGTGCTTGACTACTCCCCACAACCAATCACCCCTATAAATCACTACTGAGCTTCCACTCAATCAATGGCAACAGTATTGTGTCTACTGACCTCTGTGCAGTTGGAGGAATACTCAAGTGGTTTAACAAATTTCAACTGATACATCATTTTGCAGATGACCATGAAACAGGACCATACGGTAGAGATGTTGGATGCATATGGACGCAGGTGTGAATATGGAAGCGCAAATACCCAGGGCATGTAGAAAAGACAATTCATCAGAGACACCTGAAAACACAACACAGCAAGGTCTGTACTTTGTCACATATGTCTATTAAAATGTACCACTTAAAAGGGTTCTTCAGCATCTTTTGGACAGAGGAATACCGTCCTGAACAATAAGCTGGTATTAGGGCCAGTTAAGATCTTGGAGAAAGATGAGTGCCTCTAAGTCTTCAGGACTCTTCTAAACTCTTTTCAAACAGACTCACAGATGATAATCATGTCCCAAAATGAGGTAATTGTGATAAATTCCCCACCCTCTCAATGGGGGGTATCTTACTTCTAACTGAAAATCGAAACCTCAACTTTAGTGATAACATATACACAGGTGCATGTTAAAAAAAAAATAATATCAAAAAGTTAATTTATTTCAGTAATTAAATTCAAAAAGTGAAACTCATATGTTATATAGATTCATTATACACAGAGTGATATACTTCAAGCATTTATTTTAAATTTTGATGATTATGGCTTACAGCTAAGGATGAGCTCCGGCGTGTCCTAAACGGAGATTCCCCTTTTGGGTGGAACTACGCTTTAACAAGCAGTAAACGAGCTTCAAAACAAGTAATCCCTGATCTCTCTAACTGCTTGTAATGCAAGATCACAAAAAAAAAAAAAAAAAAATTCAAATAGTTTGTCGGTTTTACCAGCTTAGGCCCCCTGTACATGGGTGGTCCGATCAGATCCATCTGTTCGTTTTTCAGGAAGATCTGAATGGAAGCTCTTTGTTAGTCTATGGGCAGACAGATGTATATGGACGTGCATGTGTTTGAGTCCTAGGTCCGGAATTTTTTTTCAAATGGTATGCGTCATTTTCTACTCTGCCTGCCCATAGACATAACATGGGTCCACTAAGCTCACAGAGAATGAAACTGAACAGACACAGATGTCACACGAGTAACATCTATGACATCCAGCTCAGAATCAGCAAGAGATCTGTTCAAAGATTCCCCTGCTGGTCAAAAGAGACCAGTGTGAAAGGGCCAGAAACACTTGCTGTTTGTTCACATTAGAGGGCTGCCAGGCTGCCAAGATCAGCTCTCCACAGAGAGAAGTCTTTTGTGAAGACAAATTAACCCTAAATGCCTATAACTACCAGGGTAAATGGGGGGGGGGGGGGGGGCTTGTTTTCACATGCTTTTACTGCTTGTTCAGAATGTGTAAATAAATACTTTAGTGTGCACAGTGTGGGCACAGGTTCACTTGAAGGTGGTGTGTCTATGATACTTTTGGACAGAGCTTTTTTTCTCAGAAAATAGGCGCAGGAACTCAACCACAACCCCATTCAGATTTCACAAACAGTAGAAGGGTCTTAAAGGGGCATTAAATACCAGGATTGCATTACATACAGAGTGCAGAGTTCAGGGGGGTTACACACAGAGTGCAGAGCTGTCACTTGTAAACACAGAAACCATTCTTCTGTGTTTACAAGTGATTGTGGTGAGCAGGCACCAAAGGGTCTGAGCCAGAGGTGGTGGAACTGAGTTCCCCCAAGTTCCCCCTGAAAAAAAGCCCTGCTTTTGGATATTCTTTGATACCTCTTGGAGTGTGATCCAGATGACAATGGTGGACACAATCTTGATAATGTGTAGTTCTAGCAACCTCCACACGAGTACTTGCACAGCATGGATGAAATTCAGCAGAGTTAGGAGCATGGACATCAACTTGTCAATCACAAGAATCCAGGGGTTTGTCTCTGTTAAAAAGTGGCATTGGTTACACTTCTCCATACAATGTACTACTTATAAAGTTCCTGAATTTTCAAAAGCATCAATTCCTTACTTAGGAAACATAGGTGTATTAATGTATAATTAAAGGCAACACTTTTTTTTTCAATTTGGATAGAGTAAGGGAGGGTTATAACCCCTGCCAAATTATTTCTTTGCAACCTGTAACCGATTAAGGAGATTTACCTTAATTTCCTGTCCCATAGCCAAAACAGGAAGTGAGAGCAAATCCCTTCAAAGTGGGGGGATTCCTTTTTGTCACAGGGTCACCAGAACTAGTGTCCTATTCATTTTTATGATTTAAATTAATGACAATGTGGATTTGTAATGTAGAAAAAGTAAGAACATTTACCATTATTTCAAATCCACAAAATTAGAATCTGGGGTTCCAAACTAGGTGCCAAGGATGAGAACCTCCTTAGGGGAGTATGCAAGTGGAACCTGTCTTATTTAAACCTCAGGCACCTCAGACACACTTGTATGGTGTCACCATACTAAGAGCAAGCTTCCTCAGCCTCTCAGAAAGAAAGTTGTGGATGCATAGGAGTTTAGCAGGGGATATTAAAAGATCACCCAATAATTTCAATACAGTCATTCCAGTGTAAGAAAACTAACCTACATGTGGTGTACATTTCAAACAACTGCTATCTAGGTGTGGCTAACCAAGCAAATTGAACCCAAGAGCTGACCGTATAAGGCTAAAAGAAGTCTCCAAGATACCCAAATTTCATTGTGGGGTGTTCAGGTAACTTTTGCTACAGTTGGAGTCAAAGTCACACATCCACACTCAGAAAAAGACCCCACCAACTCAACCTTCATGAGAGGCATGTTAGGAAAAAGTCTTTACAAAAAAAAACATTAGAGCAAGATAAATGTTTGCTATTGAACATATAGGTAAAGAACAGACCTTCTGGAACAATGTACTGAACACTGATCAATGAAAGTTAAGCCGACCATAGATGGTTCAAATCTCGACCAGTTCAGCATGGATTGGCCGACATTTGATCCATGTATGGACAGGCTGCTTGAATCCAATTCAATCCATTAATCCACTTGGGTACAAACCGAAATGTCAGATTTGTAGCATACGATTGCCAGTGGCTATAGTTGCTAGCAATAATCACTGTGTTCTCCTGGCAGGGGCGGCTTCCCCCGCCCCGAGAACACATTAGCTACACGGGAGGAATTCCTTCATCAACACTGACTGATGAGGGAATTGATCGATTCTCTTTACTGCAACCCATGGTTGCAGGAAATATAATCACATAACTTATGGCTTGCCCTCAGTGTTGTATGGACCATACAACACTGAGGGCAAGCCATAACAGTAGGCATATTTCACCTTTATCTGTATAAAGGTCACATTTTTGCCTGTGATATTAGATATGTTGCAAAGTCAACAATTTCCACGGCGTGAACAATATATATGTAAATTAAGTCTGTAAAAACCCTACAGATTCAAAGTGAAAGAGTTCACATGGTCATCTGTATGTACAGGCTCTTACTATGGTAACATACACATGACAATCTGTTCATCACCTGCAGATTGTGTGCCATCTGTGGTCGTCTCTGCATCCACCACAATATCATCAATCTTCTCCAGCGTGCTTTGACTGGCACTGTTCTGCTTCTCAGTATCCAGCCTGTACAACATGCAGACCCAGTTATAATTAATGAAAGGGTCAGCCCACCCAAAAGAAAAACTTACGAAAAAACAATCGACGTTAAATTGGATCTTTCCCACTCTTACATGACAAAGTTTACTGTATACTGTATTCAGCACTCCCTGTTGGGTTTTTGATTTATAGGGCTGCAACTAACGATTATAATTTATTAGTTGGCCGATTATTGTTTTTATTAATCGGATAAAAACCTCAAACAAGTGTGGTGTATAAATGTTGTTAATATGTAAAATTAAAAAAAAAAAAAAAAAGATGATCTATTCTTGAAAATCTATATGTAGTGGTAAATTGAAATACCTAGCTGTATTGTTAGGGACCACTCTGAGAACAAAAGAATGGCGGGGAGAGACCAAGTTTGAAATTCCCTATCAAAAGGAAAAAGCTCTGACATACTCTCAGGAGAGGTCCAAGATCATATAGGGTATTCTTAGCCCTCAGAAAAAAAAATGTAAACAATGGGAGTAGCAGGAAGGTCTTTGAGGCTGTAGGAACTCTAAAAGATCCAAGGCTGAGTCTCTACATGCAGGATAGATTGCACTGCATCATTCAGATTAGAGACAGCCTCTTGTAAACTGGAGTCATTTTTAGGTGGCTTAAAAAAGCCTCCATAGGGGTAGACTGTTTGGACTCTGAATAGGAATCAGAGATAGTAACATAGCCCTTGGGCAAAAATTACTTTAGTGGCCTAAAAAGGTCAGAAATAGAATCTTCTGGAGATTGCTCACATAGTAGAGTGACCAGACATCCCCAGTTTCAGGGGACAGTCCCCTGATTGAGGACACTGTCCCCGGACCAAGTCTGTCCCTGGTTTTGTCCCCAGATTGGATTTAATAGGGGGCAGGGGTAATTTTAAAGACAGTCGTGCAGAATTAAAATAAAAAAATTTGAATTACACCCCCCCGCTCCGCCATGCCTACTAGCATAGGAGGGTTGTATTTTTCCCATTATCTGTGCCCCTTTCTGATGATCATGTGCTGGTCGGAGCGGAGGGAATATTTCTTCAGTTTCGGGCGCATGCCCATTCAGCTCCGCTCGCATTTTCTTCTGCCTTGGCTCAAATCCTCGCCAGCCTAGCTGAAGAATGCTCAGATGATGATTGTGTAAGTGTCCTAAACTCCTGTATAAAAATGTGGCTGCAGGGTGGGGAATGCCTCAGCTGCAAATTATTTGGAAATTACAGGTGACAGCTTCCGGATGAGTTCTTTCATGCAATTCCCGAAGTGCATCTGAACGCACCCAAGTTCATCCCTAGTGAGCATCAGTGTGAAAAGTGTAGTAACCCAGAGCAATCAATAACCAATAATGATACTGGATAAAAGCTGAAGTTTGATTTATTGCTATAGGTTAGTCCACAAAAATAATATCTTGATAAGCAAGGCTAATGTTGCTTTAAAAGGCTAATTTCAACCAAAACTGAAATCTCAGTTATGCGTTACACCCAATTGCAGAGGCTAACACAAAGCAAAATGACAGTGTTGTGATTCTTGGTAGTGCGGCAGAATTAAATAATTTATATTGAAATTTCACACTTGGGAGTCTCCAAGAGACTGGTAGCCATTAATTCCCCACCCATATCGGAAATATCAGTTTTTAGCGATGGCAGCCTATAGTCACATATAATCACTCATAGCATAGAACTACAGTATCCTCAGGAAAATAAGCACACGGTTCAGTTGTTGCAAGTGTTTCAAGAAGCCAGAATCCCTCTGTTCCTTACGTCTTCTGTAGATTGCCAAGGTTTTCCTTTATCCTGAAAAAGTGAAAGAGAACTAAAAATTTTTATTTTGTACTCTTTAACCCTTTCATATATGGTCAGGGACAGTTTTAATTCTGTCCTTTACATACTTTTTTTTTAAATGGATAATATTTTACATATGTCTTCATAAAATGTGAAAGGCCAACTCTTAATTAGTGAAGCTTTTAAAATTAACTTTAGGCTGCCCACTGAGGTTAATCCCTCACAAAGAATGGTGGACAGTGAGGGTATTGAAAAGCTAAAGTATTCTCTTTTCTATGGATGAATAGGGATGAGAATTTACAATGCTACCAAGTGCTTGTTACCTCTTAAGAGTTAACACCTACATTGCCCAGTCCAATAGGTTACCATCCCTTGTTTTAACTGTGCCATGATTAGAGAACTTCTAGGGGTTCTTCAATTGCACGGACTACTTTGGAGCCATAGCTGATCTCTTTTCTTCGCAGCCATTCCCCAAATGCTACCTCACAGCCACAGCCCAAATCCCTAGGCCCGGATTAACTGAAAGCTCTCCTCGACAGCCATGGCCTATAGGCCAAATCCATAGTCCCAATCCCTTATCTAGAGAGATACCCAAATCTTTACTCCATAGTTGAAGCCATAATTGGTACTAAAAGCTTAAGCCTTTCTTCCAAAGTAGTAAATTAAATCCTTATCTGGGTCAAATCCCTAGTCTACAGCAACAGCCTAATGCCGCATACACACCATCACTTTATGTGATGAAAAAAACGACATTTTCTGTGAAGTAAAAAATGACCTTTTTGAAACTTCAATTTTCAAAGATGAAGTTGCCTACACACCATCGTTTTTCTCACAATGTTCTAGCAAAGCGAGGTTACGTTCCACCATGTTTTTCCATTGAAGCTTGCTTCATAACTAGCTTCTGGGCATGCGCGGGTGTAAAAACGTCTTTTTAAACAACGTTTTTTGCTACACACGGTCAATTTCTGTGAAGTAAAAAACGACGTTTTGAAAAACGACACATAAAATTGAAGCATGCTTCAATTTTTTTTGGTTGTTTTTTACAAGACATAAAACAACGTTTTCCCCCACACACACGGTCAATTAAAGTGACGTTTTTAAAAACGTCGTTTTTTTTCATCACATAAAGTGATGGTGTGTACGGGGCATAAATCCCTAGTCCACAGCCTACTTCATCGACATTGCTCAAATCGATGATATTCTGGAAATTACAGTGGATTTAGAACCTGGCGATATAAAATACATAACTGCTATATTTTTTACAGTGAACATGCACTGCGGTTTGGTTTAAATATACTGTATATAGCACAGTATAGAAGCCTAGCAGGCATTAACATCATTTTGTCAATTCAACCACCAATCATCATGCCAAAACCTTTTAAGGACTACAGGTAGCCAGGTCTTTACAGATTCCAGAGTTCCTGTGTAAATCTTATAGCTGATGGTTCTAATGCTACATCACTGAGTCAGTGCAAGAAAAAAAATTATAAACATGTATGCCAATACTCACATAGTGGAAAGAGTAAGTACCCGGTTCTCAATTTTCTTCTTACTGTTTACATAAGAAAAAACATAAAAACATATAAACTTCTGCTAAAATTTAAGGTTGATGTTACTACTTAATAGATAAGGAACCCCCAGAGCACTCTCCCAATACTCACCTGTCATTAACGCCTCCTTCGTTAATGGGGATGTTATTGAGATCTGTCAGTTTCAGGAAGTCCTCATTGAAGTAGTAGAGCTGGAGAATGCAGGCCAGGAGAAATGATGAGGGAAGCAGTATGCCAGCAAATAGCTCCACAGTGCTGTACTGCTCCAAGCCAATGTCCTTAAGGCTGCAGGTTCATAAAGATATAAGAGAAAAGTTCACAAACTTTAAATGCAACCTCTATTTTTCACTGTATTTTTTTGGTCTGTCCTTTTCCTATTCAACCCAAAAGCAGCTTAAGGACCCGTGAAAGGGTTTTGAATTTTCATACAAACTTTATGGGAACGCAAAACCTGCTTTAAGCATCTCAACTTGTTGAATTAATGCCATTCGCACAAGCTCTAACCTCCTTCACAAGGGTCCTAAATAAGATAAATGCAGCTTATAAAGAGACAGTTGCAGTGTAGGAGGAGGTCCAAATACTGTACCCATCAATTAAACTTTGAATGATTTTAGAAGCCTCTCAAATGGATGTCAAATGCAAGTGAAATGTACCTGAAAGCAAGCTGCATTTCCCATTGATGCAAGCCCAAAGATAGCAAGCTGATCAATTTGCTGTCTGCCTATCTGCTATATCCACAGTATTTGGAAAGATCTCAGAACTCTTAGAAACTAATATGTAAACACACATCCCTGTTCTGTTCTAAAAGGAGATGCAGATCGTGAGTTCCTATAAGCTGGGAACCACAATCTGTCATCTCCTTAAGACCCCTTTCACACTGAGGTGCTTTACAGGTGCTAAAACGCAAAGCACCCTGAAGTAGCCGCTCCTTTCATCTATGTGCCCTTTGTAAAGCTGAATGTTTATTTGCCATGTAAAATGTAATGCTTCTCCTCACCCTTCCTCCGACATGCCCAAGATCTGGAGGAAAAACCCAGATATGGTCTTGAACTGATAGACATAGACGGCAATGAGGACCACCATTGAATAGGAAACCACAGTAATCCAGAAATACTTCAGGATTCTCCTCCACCATTCATAATGAACCTAAAAATGAAGCAAAAAAATAACTGCAAAAGCTGTATATAGGGTCAATCTTGGAAAACATATTGGTCCCTTATAAAAGGCAATTTAAGGAAGAAAAGTAGGGTGAATCTTTTTTTTTTTAAGCCCTCTCAGAAATCATATTTTAGTTGCCTTTTACATAACCTCATATCAAAAAAGGAAGAGTACGTGAGTGGGACCTCACACAAATAAATGCATGAAGTAAGCAAAGATGTAAAAAGATAGTAGGACATCTACATAACCCAGGCAGACTGATGGTTTTTAGACATAAATGGCAAACGTATTACTCGGTCTGCCATAAATAGCAGACATTACAGAAGATTTGCTCTTCCTTAAAACAAAAAAAAATATAGGGCTGCAGTGTCGCAACCATTACAACGGAAATGCAACTTCTTACAGTGGGTATTCAGGCAAGTTAATCTATCCATCTATGATGTACCGTATGTACTGCAGGTTTAAAAAAATCCCTTATACCATGCATGAGCAGCCCTAAACCCACCCCGCTCTTCTCATTCAAAAGCCAAAACAAACTTTCGGGTCCATTTACTCTAACCACACACTAAAATGCTGTTTTAGCATTGCGACAGGCAGGGAGGGGAGGTATAGTTAATTTTTCAAAGGCAAATAGACTGTACACTTTGCAGGTGCAGTTGCTCCAGAGTTTAGTAAACGAGGTAAAGTTTCTCTTGACAAAGAGTACCCAATCACATGCATGGAAAATGAAAAAAACAGCATTTTTGCTTGCACATGATTGGATGATGGAAGTCAGCAGAGCTTCTGCTCATTTAAAGTTGTTGTTAACCCTTACAGACCACTTTAACCTACAGGTAAGCCTAGATTAAGGCTTACCTGTGGGTGCAACAAATATCTCCTAAACCTACATGGTTTAGGAGATATTTGCAAAAGAAAGGCACCAATGTCTACGGCGCATTCACCGTAGACAACGGCACGCAGTCGCACTGAGCGTGCCGTTACTAACAGCGAGCGATAATGCCGTTAGTGGCGGCACATGTGTGCATGCGCGGGAATGACGTCATCACGGCTCCGGCCAGTCACAGCGCCGGAGCCGCGATATGTGGAAGTGACTCGTGGAGAGATGGTGCAGACGGAGGAGGTGACCGAGCACCGCTGCAGGGGCTTTGATCTCAGGTAAGTACTTCATAATGAGCTATGCATACAGGCTCATTATGCCTTTGCCTTGCAGGGTGTTTAAAAAAAAAAAAAAAAAAAAGAGGGTTTACTTCCTCTTTAATATAAGCTCTGGAGCAACTGCACTTTGCAAAGTGTACAGTCTATTTGTCTTTAGTAAATCAACCTCATAGTCTCCGCACAGCAGCACGTTGCCCTGTGTTCCAGTAACCTGCAGTGCCATCTGATGCACTGACTGTGGAAAAATTAAGCATGTCATTTTTCAGCACCATCTAGTTTTTTCCTATGTATCTTTGTGGTGGACATGGACGTAACACGCAGTTCTGTAAAACATGCAATAACAGACAAATTATGATTATAGGTGAAATTATTGGTGATAATTTTATAGTCTCTTCTCTTAGGAACCCCTGTGTCATGGCTACTAAAAACGTACTATAATGCTTGGCTCACCTTGTACAAGGACACACAGAAGAGAAACAGCACAATGTAGAGGATCTTGTACACCACAACCTTGCCGCTGAAACTGATGACGAAAAACATGGCACCACAGAAATAAATCCAGTACTTAACCAGTGCACCCCGCACCATCAAGCCAACCATCTCCATGAAGGCATTTGGGGGTTCTTCAGTCTCTGCATTTAGAAGAGAAAAAATGCATGTTAGGTTCAATTTACAAATCTTTAATACAAGGATAAGAATCTTTACTTTATCCATGCGACTGCATTTTTCAAAGCTTATTGGATACAGCTGAAAAGAAAAATCACTTTTTCAACAAAGGAATCCGTATTCTTGTGTGTCAGCTTTGTGAAATGACATTCAAATATTAAGTATCAAACCCTTGGATAAAAAGTAGTTTGATGCATATGGCTGTTGGTGAAATATGTATGCTTCCTCAGAGACAGACACAGGAGCCATAGTAAAACTCCTGTAAAGAGGAAGCAGGGTGTGGCTTACTGCACTGCATGTGCCTATGGGTGCACACAGCCCAGCTCAGAAGCGGGCACACAGGAGTGCCCCCTTAAAGCCACTAGGGGCACCTGGAAGAGGAAGAAGCGGACCAGGCGACTTCCAGAAGAGGAGGTAAGGGACCTTTCTGTGCAATATTTTTGCAAAGAAAAAATATATAATTCCCCTTCCCTTTAATATTTGTTTAGTTTAGTGGACAAACCTATAGAATTTAACAGTTTCACAATATTGTGAAGTTAGAGTTGATGTAGATAAACTCAATCAATAAACCTCATATAATCTTTATGATAGTTAATTTTCATTCTTTCAGAACTACAGCTTTTGCTAAAATAATACCTGGTAATCTTACCATGAAGGACATTGTCAAGCATTTGCTGTCTTTCCTGCATTGTCACCTTGTCACCTGCACTTGTGGTGGAGACTTGTGCTCCCTGCTGATCGGAAAGCTCTAACTTTCACTCAGCAGGTGGTGTGCTGGAACTCTGCAAAGAGACCACAACTTCCACACGAATAGCATAAGCTCTTATTTGCAACAGGTTGACAGAAGACAGCCTTTTCTTCTCAGGCTGTGGCCAATTTCTAAAGAAAATTTTACACACCTTATGATTTTATGACCATGGAATGTATTCAGCCGACTAAAACTGAGAGATCAGTTGGGCTATATATCTGGTTAGTGCAAGTTATTTAAAAATCAGAGTTTGAAATTCTACTAAAACTAATGTTTATAAATTCCTTCCAAAGAAATGTGTACTTACCACTTTCCTCAACTAAAACCTCTTTTAGAGATTCTTGATCTCCTTCAATTTCCCGCTCTTTCAAGTTCTGCCGCAACAGTACCCAGAATATAAGTGCATAAAAGATCTGGAAGAAAATGATTCACTACTAACCCATTGCTATTTTACCTCTTAGGCAAAACAAGAAAAGTCATACTAATGGTAAAGAGAGTAATTAGCCTCACCTTCAGTCCAAGGTGCCCACACGGCATTGAATATGGTTTCAGATCAAAGTCGATGAGGACAGCTGTGGGGATGCCAGGGAACAGCTCTTCTTGGGAAATGTTAAGACCAACAAAAAAGTTCTCGACGACCAAAATGTTGGCGTAGGAAGCCAAGAAAGGAGCACTTAGCATGGCGTAGCGGCGACGGTCCCTCATCATCCAAATAACACATGACCATATTAATAGAACAAATGTTAACCAGCTGTTATGAGTTATGCTCCAAATCTGAAAAAAGACAGAATAAAACTACTTGGGCCAATAATGTAAGCAAAACCTGAGTAAATGTTCAAAGAACAAAAGAATAAATCATTTTAAAACAAATACATTGCCTATGACTGTTTTTTTGCAAGCATTTAAATAATTACAAAGACAAAAATCTTATATAAAGTTGCAGTAGGAATACCTAGTAACATTTGTCTGCATGCTGTTGTTCAATGTAATGTTTGGTCAAATATTTACCACAAGTTTTGACCCTCTGTAAGCCCTGAAGCCTGCCTTATGCCGCGTACACATGACCATTTTTAATGTTCTAGAAAAAAACAAAGTTTTTTTTCAAAGTGATTCTTGTCAAGCCTGCCTTGCATACACACGATCGTGAAAAAAAAATGCTCGAGCAAAGCGCGGTGACGTACATGTACGACGGCACTATAAAGGGGAAGTTCCATTCGGATGGCGCAACCCTTGGGGCTGCTTTTGCTGATTTCGTGTTAGTAAAAGTTTGGTGAGAGACGATTCGCGCTTTTGAGTCTTTGTGTTTTTCAGTCTGTTACAGAGTGACGAATGTACTATCTCCATTGCGAACGCTAGTTTTACCAGAACGAGCGCTCCCGTCTCATAACTTGCTTCTGAGCATGCATGTTTTTTTCACATCGTAAAGCCCACACACGACCGTTTTTCACAACGTGAAAAACGACAACGTGAAAACGTGAAAAATTACAGCATGTTCTAAATTTTCAATGCTCATTTTTCACATCATGAAAAATGCTCTGAAGTCTACACACGATCGTTTTTAATGACCATTTTAAAAAAAAATCATTTTTCACGTCATGAAAAAAACGGTCATGTGTATGCGGCGTTATACTTTGTGGACAACACTAGTTACGTTTACAAATCAAGGCAGTACTGGAGCATGCTTTTTGAATTTCAGGACAGGTAAACTTAAAGCTGGCATGTACAGCAAAAAATTGGCAAATGACCTGAAACGTTTACCTTTTTATTTATCACAGATAATTGATCTTGTTAATGAATGATGGACCTCTAATACCTACATAAAATCAGTTTCTTACCATCATTACAATCAGTGCACTGACATAGCTCTGCCGCATGATAAATTGACCCAGCACAGCAATTCCTCCAGGTTTATTCTCGGTTGTAGCGGGCTCCTCTGTTTCTATGTTTTCTAAACAGTAATTAAGGAAAAAATTCAATATAATACAGAAATATACATATATACACACACACATGCCCAAAGAGTGAGGGAGACCCTAAGACACAGAATGATCAATATGGGGTACAATGCCCTAAAACCCACTCCGCTGGCTGGACCAAGACCTTAAAATACACACACACGAAAGGAGAACATGTGAACACACTTTGTACTTTCATCCGGAGATTATTTTTCTGACTTCATACAGCACATATGTGGAAAACTCAGAACTACACAGAAAACAAATGCTAATAGGACCAAGAAAAATAGCTAAAACTGAGGACTGCTTGATGATCACAGGGCCATCCAAGAGGAACTTACAGCCCAAGATGGCATCAGATGAGGCAGCAAAGTTCACCTGGTAGAAGAGAAATGATCAGAAGACCACGTGGTGGCGTTGTTAATCTGAGAGAGAGTTGCTTGATGCCAAAAAGCCCAAAAAACACTGACAAATCTAGTAGCACTTTGACATGAAAGGGTGGAACCTGATTCCCGAGACCATAAGCTTAGATGACGGTATGACTGATCAACCTAGAGATGGTGGAACGAGAAGCTGGTGCACCCTTACAGGGTCCACATTGTAGAGGTGATGGGTACAAGAAACACTACCTTGTGAATGGAAGGAAGGTCTCTGAAGTGCAGAGAGAAGCAGAATTAAATCCTATGGAGTCACTAAAAAAATAGACAGGGGATGCTACATATGCTACATAACAGATCACCTGTACAAAGGTCTTAATCAAAGAGTGAAAGGCCAACAGACTATAAAACAGAACAGAAAGGGTAAAAGCATTTGTCCCTTGAACGTTAAAAAAAAACAGTCAGCAATGGCAGCCCTTGTATTTGTCCCAGCAGTGGAAATTCAGTTTTAAAGAACATCCCATGTAGGATGTAATGACACCCTATCGAAGCAAATGACTGAAATTGAACTCATCTTGCGGCATTTTCAGCACTCAAATATTTGGTGGTAAATTAAAGGCTCATAAATATTTCATACTGACCAGACTCATCGGGGTCCTCTACATCTTCATTGTATATGGGCACCGAGAAGTCTGTGTGTGCTTGCTGTAATTCACATTTTAACAGAGGTAACTCTTGCCACCCATTAGGCATTAGATAACCAGGCTGTAGCTGGGAAAAAATAAGATAAGTCACTGAAACCAATCACCTTACACAAGGCTAAAAAAAACAACAGTGAAATGATGTTGAACTTGTTGACTGTGAATTACTATCTTTTGCATGTAGTGCCTCAGTTGGTTAAATAGGACATTTTTGTGTTAAACGCCTATTCATAAAATGATATTCATCAATTGATTAGCAACAAACGACATTATCAAAACTACAAAAGGCAGACTAACCTGTCATCAAACCTGTTCTCAGGGCCCACTAACAGGCCAAGTTTGCAAGATAACTGAAATACATCACAGGTGAGATCATTTGCTGCTCAGGGATTACAGTATCCTAGTCTGCATCCCCCCAAGGTAATACATAAAATCTGGCCTGTTGGTGGGCCCTGAGGACAGGAGTTGATGACCACTACGCTACAACACCACCATCCCTGCAAGACAAAATGTACTTTGTATAGTTTTGCAGCAATGACAATCAGAGTCACTTACTTGTATCAGCTCAGCATTGGTGGTCCACAACATTCCATCCATATGGTGGTCATTGTTGGTGGGCTTTTCTTTCTTGCTTGCAGGTTCCTCCTGGGAACAGCAAGTGCTGAAAATTAAACTGGATTATCTGTGCTGCATGTGATCTTCTTTTCCTATCGGTTTATCTCCTATATCTAAAGCCAACTATATAGACATAAGATGATCAAATGTCCAAATCGACAATGATTCTGACTACCAGTAACTTCAGATTATGAAAGACACGTTTATGCACTGAATAATAAAGCATTTTAAATGCTTACTTGCAGTATTATTATTCTTTTTCATAAATGTTGAATTCCCTTGCAATGTGCCTTTGAATTTGCTAGCAAATATGACTAGTAGATTCAAAAGCATGGCCCCATGATTCGTTACACATTTTCCTCTCTTCCAGGAGTGCCAATTTATGGCCCAGCTTATTTGACCCTACTGTCACCTCTAAAAAAACTTTTATGTAGCTGCTGGTGAAGCGGTGAAATGTAATACTATAGAGCAGGGATATGCAATTAGCGGACCTCCAGCTGTTGCAGAACTACAAGTCCCATGATGCATACCAAGACTCTGACAGCCACACCCAGAGGCAGAGGCATGAAGGGACTTGTAGTTTTGAAACAGCTGGAGGTTCGCTAATTGCATATCCCTGCTATAGAGTATCAATTGAGTCATAGCTCTCAGTCTGCTGGGCTGTGGTGCCCAACAGCATTCTTAGGGCTGTTAGATGTTTATACAAGGAAGACCTTTACAGGTAAACAACATGCCTAAAATATGTTAAATGCACAATAAACTTATGGGATTTTTTTTAACTGAATAGTCTAGCAGTAGTGTCTCTGTAAAGCATCTGAGCTACTGTCATTGCATTCTTTAAAAACCCTATTGATAACAGCTCTTGAAACTATATTGTAGAGCATTACTACTACATTATCCAGCTTGCCACCATCCAAAACTCTAACATACCACTGGCATTTGGGTCCACTGCTGCAGCAGCATGACCAACGTATAGTACAGAATAAGTAGCATAAACGGGTTTGTGAAAATGGGCCAGTGCAGACCCTGGTGAAGATGTATGACCCATGATTCTGTTTGATTAGTCCTGATAATGGCCGTCATCCCAAAAAGCCTAAGAGGTAGAATATACAACAAATTAGTTGCCGATAAACACCTGTAAAAAACGAAATATCATTAAAACCACTAAAAACGTTAAATCAGATCCTCACCTAGCAAACAAATCCTGAGGTGGGATGATTTCTTGAAAATAAGGAAGCTGATACAGATAGACAGCTGTCAGGTGACCAGCACTGAAGATGGCAGCCATGACACAGAGGCTGCTAAAGGTCACTAGGCTAATACTGCGATTACAAGCCCACCATGAACATAAAAACATGAAGATAGAGAAATACAGGGCAGATGTCACAGAAGGCAGAATGATGCCTGAAAAAGATAAAACAATCATGCCATTTACAGAAAAACAGCAAATCAAAAAACGAATACGCCGATATTAGGGACATTTTTAAAGCTGAACTCCAGGCAAACAGCTTAATACATAAACATGTTCCTTGGTAACATTGCATTTGTGAATACAGAGCTGAGACAGGTGGTCACTGGGTTGTACAAGGTTATAAAGATTGAACAAAAGTAATAAAAGTGTACCAGTTGCTCACAAGATCTAGGTTTCATTATTATCCTACACAAGAAAAATCGATACATAAAATCTGATTGGGAAACAGAGACTTTTCGTACCCTGGTATCCCAATACAAAATTATTTTGGTTTGAAAGCAGATGGCTAAGATGAGTTCGAAAGGTCTATCCTTCATTCCCACTTTGTGTGTTATAGAAAATGGCAGAAAAATATCCATCAGGCAGAATTCTCAAACAATTGAATGGTAAAAAGAAAAATACTTCTCCAGAGCAGAACAGGTCCTTCCATCACCTAATGGCACTAGCAAAACCAAAAACAAAAACACAAAAAACGGAGTCTCATGTAGTGGACAGGGTTATACGAGTGCACACTAGGCGTGAACCTACCAATTTTTTTTGCTAGTGTCCTATCAACTGAAGGTATCCTGCATCTAAGCCATGGTTTATGAATACAATACAATTCCTGTACTCTATGATTAAAGCTGAACTACAACTTTCTTTTCACTAGAATTTAATGAATTGATCAGTCCCTGCATAGATTTGTACCATGTTGCTCTGTTGTCTACAGATCTCCTGATATTCCGGGTTTTAGTTGTGGCTTTGTACCATGTGACAGTCTGTATAGTTTAATGTAGACTGAATGCTTTCCATAGCCACTTCCTGATCAATCTCTAGCCTAAAACACACCCCTCTGTAGTCTCAGTCTGTGCAAATGATGTAACTTCCTTCATAGCGCTGATGGTGGGTGGGATCATGGAATACATCCTAACTAACATTCAGTCCCGCCCAGTTACACATACAGGGAGTGTCCAAACCTCCAGAGTCCCGCCTCACAGAGAACAGCCTTATTCAAAATCAAATAGTACACGCCTTCATACACAGCCTGTTCTGAGAGCTAGCTGTGCTGATGCTGGGATTTATACAAAGGGGACAGGAATTATTAGTTCAAAATAGAAAACTATGACAGAGTCCAGCTTTCACCAGTGTCCTCTTATTTTGGACATAGTCTTTGAAAGAAAATGAGTGTTCCATATATATGTAGCAGGAAATAAAATCTGGGATAGACAACATATTGTTTCAGTGGGTTCAATGCAACATGTTATCTATTATTCACAATGCAATTTTATCAAAACCACAAAATACACCCTCAAAAGCAGTTTTTTTTTTTACACTCACCAGACAAGCCCAGCAGAATGGTGACCACGACTTTTCCAGCTGTGGTAAAGAGGGCCTCAAACAACAACTTCATTGCAGCAACTAAGGATGTGATCTTCTCAACCAGCTTTGCCCGAGTGTCATTGACATCTTTATCAAGGGTTTCATCATCTGTTGAGAAATCTGTCTCATTCTCACTCTCTTCTATCTCACTCTCCGTTTCAGATTCCTGTTGGAAAAAAATTAAATAAATGAAAAACAGACTAATCTTACATATTATACTAAGGTAACAGGGTGATAGAAGTGGGTACGGAAAGTATTTGGACCCCCTTAAATTTTTCACTCTTTGTTATATTGTAACCATTTGCTAAAATCATTTAAAGCGGTGGTTCCCCCTTAAAAACAACTTTTTTTTATTCCACTGCCCCCCCACATTACAATTGAATTAAGGCACTTATTATTTTTTTCCTGCTGTACATACCTTGATACAGCATCTTCACCCGTGCATCCGGGTTGCGAGTCCCGCGGGAGTGGGCGTTCCTCACATGTGTTTGATTGACATTTTGCCCAAAAATGAGCTCTCCCCTGTCGCGTAAGCCGCGTCACGGTTGGCAAAAGGAGCCGAACGGCGAGTCGGCGCTATACTGCGCATGCGCATCGCCGTTCGGCTTCTTTCGCCAATCGTAACGCGGCTTACGCGACGGGGGGAGAGCTCGTTTTTGGGCAAAACGTCAATCAACAGCATGTGAGGAACGCCCACTCCCGCGGGACTCGCAACACGGATGCACGGGTGAAGATGCTGTATCAAGGTATGTACAGCAGGAAAAAAAAAATAAGAGCCTTAATTCGATTGTAATGTGGGGGGGCAGTGGAATAAAAAAAGTTGTTTTTAAGGGGGAACCACCGCTTTAAGTTCATTTGTTTTCTCATTAATGTACACACAGCACCCCATATTGACAGAATTGTTGAAATTTATGCAGATTTATTAAAAAAGAAAAACTGAAATATTACATGGTCCTAAGTATTCAGACCCCTTGCTGTGACACTCAGATATTTAACTCAGGTGCTGTCCATTTCTTCTGATCATCCTTGAGATGGTTCTACACCTTCATTTGAGTCCAGCTGTGTTTGATTATACTGATTGGACTTGATTAGGAAAACCACACACCTGTCTATATAAGATCTTACAGCTCACAGTGCATGTCAGAGCAAATGAAAATTATGAGGTCAAAAGGAACTGCCTGAAGAGCTCAGAGACAGAATTGTGGCAAGGCACAGATCTGGCCAAGGTTACAAAAAAAAATTCTGCTGCACTTAAGGCACTTAAGGTTCGCGCTTCTCAGCCTCATGCTTTTTAGTCCTTTACAGCGTGACGGATGTGCCATCTCCATTACGAACGCTAGTTTTCCCAGACCGATTGCTTCTGTCTCGTACTTGATTCATGGGAATGGGAATTGGCTACAAACGATCGGAATTTCCGACAAGAACATTTGTTGTCGGAAAAATTGAAAACCAGCTCTCAAACATTTGTTGTCGGAAATTCCGACAGCAAATGTCCAATGGAGCATACACACAGTCAGATCTTCTGACATTTACACTCATCAAACATTTGTTGTTGGAAATTCCAACTGTGTGTAGGCGGCATAAGTGTGGCATTTGCATTTGAAATCGTTTGCTGTGAACCTACATAATGCGTTCAAAGGAGCTGTCCATGCAAGAAAAATAGGCCACTGTAAGGTTTCAAAAACTAAACAAATCTATCAAAGAGACAGCAGCAACATTAGGAGTGGCCAAATCAACAGTTTGGTACATTCTGAGGAAAGAACAACGCACTGATGAGCTCAGCAACATAAAAAGGACTGGACATCCACGGAAGACAACAGTGGTGGATGATCACAGGATCCGCTCTATGGTAAAGAAAAACACATTCACAACATCAAGATAAGTGAAGGACACTCTCCAGGAGGTGGGCGTATCATTTTCAAAGTCTACAATCAGGAGACGACTTCACAAGAGAAAATACAGAGGGTTCACCACAAGGTGCAAACCATTCATGAGCCTGAAGAGTAGAAAATCTAGATTAGACTTTGTCAAAAAAAATCTAAAAAAAACAGAGTAGTTCTGGGAAAGCATTCTTTGGACAGATGAAACTAAGAATAATCTGTACCAGAATGACCGGAACAAAAAAAGTGTTGAAAAGGCTCGTCATTTTCAAAAGTAAACGTCATCTTTAAAACATGATGGAGGCAGTGTGATGGCATTGGCATGCATGACTTCCAGTTGCACTGGGTCATTGGTGTTTATTGATGATGTGACAAGACAGAAGCAACAGTATGAATTCTGTAGTTTTTAGGAGATCTACTGTGAGCCCAGATTCAGCCAAATGCAGCAAAGTTGATTGTATGGCGCTTCACAATACAGATGGACAATGATCCAAAACAGGAGCTTTTGAAGGAAAAGAAGTGGAATACAAAGAACAACTAAAGACAGCTGCAGTTAGAGCCTGGCAAAGCATCAGAAAAGAGGAGGCCCAGTCTTTAGTAATGTCCATGGGTTCCAGACTTTAGGCAGTCATTGTCAGTAAAGGATTCTCAACAAAATATTAAAAATGAAAATGTTATTTATGATTATATCCATTTGTTTAATTACATTTGAGCCCCTGAAATGGGGGGGGGGGTGTATAAAAATGGTTACAGTTCCTAAAATGTGTACTTGATATTTATGTTCAAATGCCTTGAATTAAAGCTTAAAGTCTGCACTTCAAATTCATTTGGATGGTTTCATTTTAATTTTATTCTGGTGGCATACAGAGCCAAAAGTATGAAAATTGTTTCCAAATATATATGGACCTAACTGTATCTAACCAGAAGAGAACAGCGCTGCTATGTGTCAAGTGAATCTACTTATGAATCACTTTGTTTTTTCCTTTTTACATCTAAAAGGAATACAAACCATCCCAGCATTAAACTGTTTCTATATACATGTGGAAAAGTAAAAATGCCATAGCCATTTTCCTATGAGAAGTACAGACTTATGGAAAACCGAGGGGGCAGATCTATAATAGAAATGTAAATCATAACTTTACTGAATATACATTTTTATATTATAAAGATTTTCGTTTGAGCTCTGTTTGTACATTGATGTCATGTAATTTAGGTAAACTTATACTTTGCCCATACAGAGCAAACAGATTACCTTTAATGCTCCCCAACTGTCCCCCCCCCCCCCCATGGGTTACTTTTCTGCAGCAATGTTAAGATTGAATACAGAACTTCTTTTACCTCATCCTCCTCTTCCTCTTCACTGCTGATACAAACGTTAGGTTTGGGAGCTCCCGATCGCACCAGCTTCTTACAGGTTCTTCGGATGAAATAACCTGAGAAAAACATTCCAATGTCTGAGGCAAGAAGGCGGACTATATTCCAAGGGTCGACACTGGCGAGTCTGGAACACAGTAAAAATGAACAAATGTGTTTATTATTATTATTATCGTTTTATGAACAGAGTAACCCTACACTGATGATATATTTAAACTGCGGCAAGCTCCTTAGTTACCCGTTCTGGGGTATTAACAATCTGGCTGGTTTTAGAGCGTATGATTCCAATAGCTGGGGAGGATTGTTGGGATCGGGGAATTTTGGCAAGTAGGTGGCAGGAGGATTTCAGATGCTCTATAGAACCTTGAGCTGACATCCATGGCCCCCTTGCAGAGTCAGATGGATTGGTGATGTAGGCCAATTTAAGTTGACGCACCTGGTCTTTCACCCTACTAGTGAGATCTGAAGAGTTTTTTTGACAGCATTAATATCTGCTATAAAAGACCTCTCTAAGATAAGCTTTGAATGTTATCCGTTTCTGCAATACATCCTGATACTGGGCATGGTTGAGGAAAAAAAGGAATTAATAAGCTGCTCTATATAATTATGAGAGGGAAACAGTTGTAGTCAAAAGACATTGAGTTTCCAGGAGGCACGAGGTAGATTTGCCAGAGGTTGGGCTGTCAGTCGTACTACTAAAGGGGCATATCACAAAATACAGGTGCATTTGTGTCATGAAGATGGTGTGAAAGATTGGTGCTCTCATTCGCATGCAATGTTGAGAAAAATGCTTAATATATATCAATCTCACCTTACAATTCCAAAGTGTTCCAGGATCTCCTCCCAGAGGTAATCTGGAAAGAACATATCATTATTAAGAGCTCTTGTAAAGATATTTGACCACACACAGACTTTTCTAGTAAAAAGCATTTTTTCAATGTCCGTAAAGATTTTCATCATAGCAATGTTAGGCTCCATAAGGGTATTTAAGAAAAAAAAAGAAAAAAA
Source organism: Rana temporaria (assembly GCF_905171775.1). Classification (NCBI taxonomy): domain Eukaryota; kingdom Metazoa; phylum Chordata; class Amphibia; order Anura; family Ranidae; genus Rana; species Rana temporaria. Next base: position 23,658,495 of record NC_053500.1, on the reverse strand, counting down.
AAGAACCACAAAAAGCTCAAATGCATAAAAACACATCCCTTGGTATGGATTGTGTCTTTCACAATATTTGCAAATGCATGCAAATGAAATCCTTTATTAAAATGTGAAATCTGGGTTTTTGATGGCTAGCAGAGCTTGGTGCCGAGTCATGCAACGCTGTACCCAAATAAAATGTACATCCTTTATTTCCCACAAATAGAGCTTTCTTTTAGTGGTATTTGATCACCTCTGGGGGTTTTTATTTTTTACGCTATAAACAAAAAAAGACCGAAAATGTTTTGCTTTCTGATATAAAACATAAAAAAAAAAAAAAAAAATCTAAATTTTTGGGTAAAATAAAATCCCAATCAGTGTATATTGATTGGTTAGCAAAAAAGTTATAGCGCCTACAAACTATGGAATTTTTATTTATTTTTTACTAGTAATGGTGACGATCAGCAACTTATAGTGGGACTGCAATATTGTGGCAGGGAGTCAGGGCACTGACACTTTTTTGGGGACCAGTGACACCAATACGGGGGATAGTGCTAAAAAATATGTACCGCCACTGTACTAATGACACTGGTTAGGAAGGGGTTAAAATCAGGGGCGATCAAAAGGTTAAATGTGTTGCTAGTTGGTGTTTTACAAAACAGTGGGAGGTGCTTGTACTAGGGGATGGTATAGATCCGCATCCCTGTTTTTCAGAAACTAAGGAGCAATGCCTTACCCGCTGACAGAATGGCAATCTGCCTTTCTTACATAGGCAGACTGCCGTTCTGCCTGTGTAATGAACAATCAGTGGGTGCCAGCGGACGTCAGGTGCCAGCGGACGTCAAGTGCCTGCACGCCCCCAACCCAGAAGTGCAGAAGAGCTGCCATGCCACAGTGTGTGTGTGTGTGTGTGTATGTATATGTGTGTGTGTGTGTGTGTGTGTGTGTGTGTGTGTGTGTGTGTGTATGTATGTATGTATGTATGTATGTATGTATGTATGTATGTATGTGTGTATATATATATATATATATATATATATATATATATATATATATATATATATATATATATATATTATATATATATATATATATATATAGTATACGGTCGACAAGAGGTTAAAGGCAAATAGACGGTGCACTTTGCAGGTGCACTAATTTTTCCCAAGAATTTAGTGAATGTGGTGAAACTCAGCTGTTTTTTCAAAAATATCAAACCTTTCTATTAAGTCACTTACCTCATTGTCCTCATCCATGTTTCCAAATGTATCCATTGCTTCTTCCTTACTTCCTGGACAGACTAGGAGGTCATGACACAGAAAGAAGTTGACCAGCTGACCTCATTAGCACACATCCTGCATCATCAACCCTCCTACCTTCCCATCCATTTCCAGCTGAATTATTTTTTTTTTAATGAAATGTAATCAATCAGTGATCACTTTTCTCACTGAATACACAATATACAATCAGATTGCATAGTGTAGGGCTATCTTTATACAAGTACATAGAGGGGAGTGGATAAAATCCTTCAGTTGTCAAGCCCCCCCCCTTTCACAACTCTGCATAGCCGGAACTTGCATTTCCACATGCTTTTTTTTGGGGGGGGGGGGGGATTAGCGAGGAGGCGTTTTGGAGCACTTTCACCGATCACACATAGGGCAGCCCATCCATCTGAATGGGCTGTCGTACATGCAGCAATCACCCCAAAGATGCTTCGGATTTTTTTTTTCTTTTAGAGTAGAGTTTAGTGCGTTTGTTTTACTGCGATTTTTGGTGCAGCGCATTTCTGAAATGCAAAGAAATGCACAGATGTGAATGGAGCCTCATTGTTCTTCTGTAAACGCACCAATTTCACTTCCAGGCCCCATTCACATCTAGCATAGTGGGAGCACACATTTTGTGGCTCGTTTTTCCTGCGACAAGCAAACACATTGTGCCATGTGAAAAAATGAGTGGCAAATGCTGCAAAACGTACAGTAAAAAACCCACAACCCACAAAATGACAAAATGTCCCATGAGCCACATGTAGTGCAACCCATTGAAAATCAACAGGCTGCCCTATGAGTGTTACAGGAAAATATGAGCCACAAAATGTGCGCTCCCACTATGCTAAATGTGAATGGGGCCTGAAAGTGAAATTGGTGCGTTAACACAAGAACAATGAGGCTCCATTCACATCTGTGCATTTCAGAAATGCGTTGAACAAAAAAAATCGCAGTATCAAAAATAGTTCTGAAGCTTCTTTGGGGAAATTGCTGTGTGTAGGGCAGCTCATTCAGGTGGATGGACTGCCCTATGTGTGACGAGTGAAAATGCCCCAATCCCCCCCCCCCGCTAAAAAATGCATGTGGGAATGCGAGTTCCCGCTATGCAGAGATGTGAACAGGGTTTGAAAGCTGAGTGTTTCTGTCCAATCCCTCCTATGTACTTTTATAAAGATGGCCATACACTATGCAATCTAAATGTATATTTAGTGAGAAGGGTGATCACCGATTGCATTTCATTTAAAAAACGTGCACCTGGAAGTTGGTGGGAAGGTAGGAGGGTGGAGGATGCAGGGTGTGTGCTAATGAGGTCAGCTGGTCACCTCATTCCTTTGTCATGACCTCTAGTCTTCCTGTCCCAGGAGAAGAAGCAATGGATACGTTTGGAAACATGGATGAAGAAGTAAAGTAAGTGACTGTAGTTATAATGGAAAGCTTTGATATTTTTGCAAAAAAACTAAATACATGAATGCTATATTGGTACATAGGGGAGCCGAAAAAAATAAAAATAAATAAAAGTGAACTTATCCTTTAACAACGAATGTTCAAATTCTTGTCAGTCTCCAATCACAAGTGGTTCTCTTATACATATTCACAATACAACCCCCAATTTCCCCTCTTTCCACACAGGTCTGTTACCTTTGGGAGGCACATAGTTGAATGCAATTTGGAAAGAGGACTGTATAAGGAGAAGAAAGAAGCTGGTATGGTATATAGCCTTTAAAAATCGCCCGGTGTGCCCTAAAGAACAAACAAAATAATCATATACAATATTATCGCACCGAACATTCAGCATTAATGACTGCTGTTACGTTTGCCATACATTTGACAGTTTTTCCCCATCAACTTTCAACCAAAGCAACCACTCACGCTTTTCATCTTATTCCACATATAAATGATCTTGTGCAACTCCCTAATGGACAATGAAGCTGTTAAAGCGGAGTTACACCCAAAAGTGGAACTTCGCTTTAAGCACTCCTCGCCCCCTTAAATGCCACATTTGGGGGGGTGGGGGCTTCGGTAGGAGTGGAAATTCCTGTCCCACGTCCTACTTCCACCCAGGGACCGCCTAGGCGACTCCTCCTCTCGCCTTAGGCGGCCCCTCCCTGTAGGCGATCTCCTGGGACACGTTACAGGTCTCAGGAGATCGCCTGTCCACTCCGGGAGCGCAGTGCGACTCGCACATGCGCAATGAGTGGCCAGTCGTGAAGCAGAAAGCTGTCACGGCCGGGTGCCCACACTGTGAATGGAGGCGCCGGCGGAGAGAGGGGGAGAGGAGCGACGCTCTGGGTGGCCGCATCGCTGGACCGTGGAGCAGGCAAGTGTCTGTTTATTAAAAGTCAGCAGCTACGCTTTTTGTAGCTGCTGACTTCTAATAAATAGTAAAAGGCTGGAACTCCCCTTTAATCACCATTTACAACAATAGGGAGTGAAACAGGCCTTGACTTTCAATGAGAAATTATAATTTTCACACCCAATCACCCAGGTAAAACCTGCTACACACAATAAGAATATCAGATGAATGATAGTCTTTTTTTTTTTTTTTTGCATGATAGTCTCCATATGAATGAATGAATGAAGAGGTTACTAAAGTTACAAAAATTCTCGCACAACAGAATACAAATTCAGAAGTGATGTAATGTGTTGCAGTGTATTTGTATTGTATTGAAACTATACTGATTGAACAAAATTCGTACGAGAAAAATTTCCTGTGTGTCCCTTAGCATAATTTTGGAAGAAAGCTGTGTAATAACAATCAGATTATCATACGATTGATTTGAAACCGGTATTCTTTTTGATCGTGTGTACTAGGCTTTAGGGTTCCCAGGTAGCTGAAGACAAAAGTTTGTAGAGGTGCCCGACTTGCACTGAGAATTTTATTTTTAAGCAGATTAAAAGGTTCTTCTCAAAGTGTATGCATAGGTACAAAAAAAAAAAGTCAGGAAGGGCTAAAAATGATTAGCTGGATTCAGCTAGGGGCGCGCATCTTTGCGGCGGCGTAGCGTATTTATTGTATAGTGAGGTGAGGGGCGCTATATCAAAATAGTGGATGCGTGTCACAATGTGCGTTTGAGTAGTACACAGTGTAACTGTGTACCCAAATCTATGTGAAAAACCAAACAGATTATAGTCTAAACTCTATAAGTACAATAGTGCCAAATGCTGTGGAAAATAAATAAAATATATATAAAAAAAAAAAAAAAAACAACATTTAAAAGAGTGTCCAGCAAATAAATAGTTAAGTGCAAAATGGATCCAGTGTTGTATCAAGTCCAGGTGCAAAATGCAAATAATCCAATCCCAAATCGCAGGGAAAAGTGCAAATGCTAAAGTGCTTGTGAATCTTCAAAATAGCCAAAGTGCGAGATAGAAGTGATCCGCCTTCACCTATAGGTCACCAGAATAATAATGGATGGCTCCTTACCACACGGTGTTGACCAGATTACTTAAAATATGGTCGATCAGGCTTGTTTTAAATGAGGATCAGCAGGGTCTCATTGGATTCCAATGTCAGCGATTGCAGCAAATGGTGTACCAAGAAAGGAGAAGAGATACCACCATAGTGTAAAACCATTTAATATACAAAAGTTAAAATTACAATGCCAAATGGCCTCTTACTGTTGCTGGTGCCCGTTCCCGGCACTGAGGCTGTAGGTGGTGGGGATAGTAAGACAAGATAAGAGATGGCCGTGTCCTGGTCCACTAGCGTGCGTTCCACCGCTAGTTGTCCATCAACCAGTGAGACCGGAAGTGCGTGGCTATGCGTGTGCGCTCGGATACCGCCTCGACGTCACGTTTCAGTTAAACCGTCTTCAGGAAGCGTATTTACACTATGCCGCCGTAAGTTAGCTAGGCAAGTACTGTATTCACAAAGTACTTGCCTGCCAAGTTACGGCGGCGTAGCGTAAATGTGGCCGGCGTAAGCGCGCCTAATTCAAATTAGGCTGAGGGGGCGTGTTATATGTTAATATGGGTTGACCTGACGTGATTGACGTTTTTTAGGAACGGCGCATGCGCCGTCCGTGTACATATCCCAGTGTGCATTGCGGCAAAGTACGCCGCAAGGACGTATTGGTTTCAACGTGGACGTAAATTACGACCAGCCCTATTCACGGACGACTTACGCAAACGACGTAACATTTTCAAATTTCGACGCGGGAATGATGGCCATACTTAACATTACTAGTCCAGCTATTTGATGGAATAACTATACGCCTGAAAATGCCTTACGTAAACTGCGTATCTGTACTGCGTCGGCCGGGCATACGTTCGTGAATAGGCGTATCTAGTGATTTACATATTTCTACGCTGAACTCAATGGAAGCACCACCTAGCGGCGCAAGCCATTGTATCTTAGATAGGTTTAAGTGTATCTCAGTTTGAGAATACACTTAAACTTAGGACAGCGCAGATTCCGAGTTAGGTCGGCATATCTACTGATACGCCGGCCTAACTCTTACTGAATCTAGCTATATGTCCACTTATTTTTTGCTGTCCGTTTCCCTTTGGAGAGATTTATCTTTTCTCCCTGTCCTGGTGATGCAATGGAATGTAAGAAACAAATCAACAAAAGGGATGAAATTCCTTTCTTATGGCCCATACACATGATAAGATAAGATAATTATACAAAAAAATAACACTTTCAAACCGATCGTACGATAATATGATCACTAGCTTTTTATAGCCGATCATGACAATTCATGCAAAGTTATCCGATGGGACAAGCACGGAAATGTTTCTCGTATGATATCAGATCGTACGATTTTCATTTAATCAGTACAGTTTTTGTCCGAAAACACAATACTTTACATCACTTTCAAATCTTTTTTTTAGGCGTATGAGAATTTTCATAAACTCTTAATTTTCAATATGAGACTAGCATGCAAAAAATAAATAAAACTGGACGATAATCTTATCGTGTGTACCATACATTAGACAGTTGTCATCAGATCAGCTGTCTCCACTGAACGATTAACCCTCTCCTTTTGTTCTGGCAACAACTGTAACATTTTGTATTACCAGTTACTTTCTGTCTAGGTGATAATGGTTACAATCTCAGATACAGAGAGGGTAAAACCCTCTAACGAGAATTACAAACAGCCATAAGCAATTGACAGGGATTGTTCCTTCCCTACTCCATACAAAAGCCTGAAAAAAAAAACAAAAACGTTTTTGCTTTAAAAAAACACTTCAAACAAACTAGTTAGCACAGAACCCTGTACTAACTAGATAAAGTGCACTTTAATGTGTATAATATATACTATAAAAGCTCTGCTTCAACCTTTTCCCAAGCTTTCTGCCACCCTGGACGCCCGCCTAAAAATCCAAAATTAAATATTTTAACCAATTTATTCTCACTTCATGTTTACTGAAAGCTGAAAATTGATATAATACAAAAACGGAAGTATGGCCCAGTTGGCGGTAACGATTTTTAAAAGTTCCATGACCCATTAATGTCAGGTAAATTCTGCAACAGAGTTTTAATGTTTTTTCTTGAAAAATAGATAATAAACCACTTTCAAATTACCGTATGTACTCGAGTATAAGCCAACCCGAATATAAGCCGAGGCACCTAATTTTACCACCAAAAACTGGGAAAACGTATTGACTCGAGTATAAGCCTAGGGTGTCCATCTGCATGCCTCACTGTGTCCATGCCTCACTGTGCCCACGCCTCACTGTGCCCATGCCTAGACTGACATTTAACATGGGAGTCTATGGAAGGGGTACCGGATTTGAAAAATTGGTGCTCCCCAGCCGTAGGTCCCCCAGACAACAAACTTTGCACACTTGTAGAGGAGACATGGGGCTACATGTGTGCCAAGTTCCGGGTCCAGTACTGGGTCCCCAAAGTCACTGGAGAAATGACCGTTTAACATGGGAGTCTATGGGATGGGTGCCGGCTTTGAAAAATTGGTGCTCCCCAGCCGTAGGTCCCCCAGACAACAAACTTTGCACACTTGTAGATGAGAAAAGGGGCTACATGTGTGCCAAGTCCAGGAGACCTACAGCCGGCCAGTGCCGGGTCTCCAAATTCTGGGAGATCAGGCGCAAAAAGGTGACTCGAGTATAAGCCGAGGGGGGGGGGGGGGGGGCATTTTCAGCACAAAAAAATGTGCTGAAAAACTCGGCTTATACTCGAGTATATACGGTATACAGAAGCTAATCTCTACATTATCCACCAGTAGAGATCCATTCCACCTTTTCTTACATACATTTTTAATTCTACTTAAATTCTTCAGAACTGTAAAACAAAAAAATATGCATGCAGTCATTACAGTATGTGACATGAAATACAGTACTGTATGGAGACTGCAAAGCTGCAATACAGAAGGTGGAAAACCTTACAGGCACTTTTGGGGTAATGGTATATTACTTCATTACACCAAAAGTGCCTGAAAGGTTTTCCACCTCCTGTTTTGCACCTTTGCACAATACATTCCATTAGGGTATAATGGAGCAATACAGAGGATGTCAGAGCTTGCAATCAACTATGTAATAATGGAACGATATAGAAGGTGGAGGAGCTTACAGTCTATCAGGTTATAAAGGACTGACAGAAAGTGGAAGAGCATACAAGCTATTGGGCCCCATTTACAACTCAGTGATCGGACGCACATTTTCAGAAAAGAACATTCAAAACCAGATATCCATTGTATTCTACCAGGACCATTCACATATAAGCGATGTGCTGTCACTTGTCATGCCAAAAGTAGTACATGAGCTTCTTTGCAGAAGTAAAGCATGTCATTAGCCCTATAAATTTTATTAAGGACCTTGCCTGTTTTTCAAACTTGGTGTTTACAAGATTAAAACATTTTTTTTTGCTAGAAAATTACTTAGAACCCCCAAACATTTATATATTATATATATATATATATATATATATATATATATATATATATATATATATATATATATATATATATATATATATATATATTTTTTTTTTCATATGCGGGTGCTACTCACGCTTCTGCACGTGAGCTCGTCGGGACGGGGCGCTTTAAAAAAATATTTTGTTTTCTTATTTATTTTAATTTATACATTTTTACACTGTTGTTAAAAAAAAAAACAGTAACTTTTATTCCTATTACAAGGAATGTAAACATCCCTTGTAATAGAAAAAAGCATGACAGGTCCTCTTAAATATGAGATCTGGGGTCAAAAAGACCTCACATCTCATATTTAGACTAAAATGCAATGAGAAAAAATAATAATTGTCATTTCCAAAAATGACAACAGAAAAATGTCTTGACGTTGCTTCCACCCTGCTATGCTATAGAGACGGGTGGGGGCCATCTTGCCCTCACTCGTATCCACACACAGCAGAGTGAAGGACCCGATCGCCTCCGCCGCTGCTGACGGCTCCGGTAAGCGGTGGAGGGTGTGGGAGAGCGGCGGGAAGGGGGTGGCCCTCGCCTGCCACCGATAACGGTGAACTCGCCGAGGAGACCACCGTTAACATTTACAGGACCGCTCAAAGAAAAGATGGATATCTCGGTTGTGGCAGCAGCTGCTGCCGTTACCTAGATATCCATCTTTAAAGTACCGACGTATGAGCATGAGCAGGTCTTTAAGTGGTTAAAATGCCTAAAAACACTAGCAATACATGTTTTTCAAGCACTTTTCTGCCTTGCAACAAACTCCTGCCCTTTTAATAGCCCCAAACAAAATCATGCATGCCTGAAAATGCATAAAAAAAGCATTAAGATTGCTAAAAACTAACAAACGTAGCCAACCTTCAAGCGTGAACCAAGCTTTAAGCCATAATAGGGTGGCACAGTGGTGTAGTGGGTAGCACTCTCGTCTAGCAGTAAAAAGGGTCGCTGGTTCGAATCCCAACCATGACACTACCTGCCTGGAGTTTGCATGTTCTCCCTGTGCCTGCGTAGGTTTCCTCTAGGTACTCCAGTTTCCTCCCACATGCCAAAGACATGGTGATAGGTTAATTGGCTTCTGTCTAAAATTGGCCCTAGTTTTCTGAATGCGAGTTAGGGATCTTAGATTGTAAGCTCCTTGAGGGTAGGGACTGATGTCAATGTACATATAAAGCGCTGCATAAATTGACAACGCTATATAAGTACCTAAATAATAAAAAGTGGAAATAATTGACAATCTATAAGGGTATAATGTGACAATACATGTGGACAAGCTTATAGGTACAGCCAAGTACAAAAGAGAAAACACATAAAACATAAGTGTTTACAGTCTAAAAGGCTATAAAAGAATAATGAAAAAGGCGGGAAAGCCCATTATTTACGTATTATACTATAAAGAAGAAAAACAAAACGTTAGAGAAATATTTACCCATCTGCAACTTAGCACTACATAAGACAGAGAAGCGTGCAATTTACTAGGATATAAAGAACCATACAGTAGGTGGAGATCCTTATATCCTATTACTGTATGAGAAAACAGCAATACAAGCATTGTAATAGCCTGTTGTCCTATGAACTAGGGAATGAGAAGGTGGGAGAGCCTGAAATCTATCAGGTAAGAAGGGAGAGACATAACAAAAATTAGGCTTTGATCCATTCATATAAAAAACATAAATAAAACATCTGCAGACAACTGTACTGTATAATATTAACACAATATTTAATTAAAAGCAAGCTATTACTACTAGTAAAGCAGTTTACAGACACCTGCCTTTCATCGTGGTGTATGAGGGCTTTGACAGAAGAGGGACGAGCATCAGGTAGATAAAATAGATGACCGAAAATCCATTGAAACGGATACATATTGCTGCAAGACATGAACCAGAAGAGCAGACGTGAACAGGGTTAATCTGTGGCTACTGAAATTATTCCTGGCAATAACAAAGTGTTCCAGGTTTTTGGTTACAGCTGCAATGTATATGCACGGGGGGAAACTGCTGAAAGGCATGGAAAGTTTATACATCTCAATATAGCTACTGATACAATTCATATGGGTATTGTCTGACATATATTTAAAGCGGATGTCCGCTCAAAAAAAAATATTAAAAGCCAGCAGCTACAAATACTGCAGCTGCTGACTTTAAATATTAGGACACTTACCTGTCCTGGAGTCCAGCGGCGTCCGCAGCAGAGGACGAGCGATCGCTCGTCACCCTGCTGCTCCCCCCTCCATCCACGGTGAGGGAACCAGGAAGTGAAGCACTCCGGCTTCACTGCCCGGTTCGCTACGGCGCAAGCGCGAGTCGCGCTGCGCCCGCCGATTGGCTCCCGCTGTGTGCTGGGAGCCGAGTGTTCCCAGCACACAACGGGGGATGGACGGGATGTCAGAAAAAAAACGTATTTTGCTTGTGACGTGTGTGCAAATACCTGTCTTTAGACAGGTATCTGCACCCCCCTCCCCCTGAAAGGTGTCAAATGTGACACCGGAGGGGGGAAGGGTGCCGATCAGCGCGACTTCACTTTAGGGTGGAGATCCGCTTTAAGAATATGACAGTAGTGAAAGAAACATGTAAAAAAAGAGACATTAGTTGAAAAATTGCACTTTGAAAAAAAAAAAAAAACTGTCCAAAATGCATCCAATAACTGCGGGTGCTGACGGGGTCACAGTGCAGATTCAGCAGCTTTGGTGCATATGGTCATCCCACTCTCTGCACATCCTCCCAGCACAAAAAGCAGCAACAGAGACCCAGTTAGTTGTTTTTTTTTGGGGAGTGAAATCACTGTAGCAAGCCCATTTCCAACCCTCAGACAGTCAGCTTAAACAGACAAGTGCTGCACCCCGAGTTTCTCGTGCCCAGCAGGAAAAGGGGAGTGTAATGTAGTGTCCTGCTTTGCTCACAGCGCCCACAACTTAGGAAAGGTGAGTGAAGCAACCCTGACCAATTACACTTCTTCCAAAAACAAAACATTTCCACTGAAGGTGTAAACCATCTATATTCTAAGTACGGTAAGTATGCTATAATTGGTGTTAGGGTACCCAAACATCTTAGACCGGGGATATGCAATTAGCGGACCTCCAGCTGTTGCAGAACTACAATTCCCATGAGGCATAGCAAGACTCTGACAGCCACAAGCATGAAACCAGAGTCAGAGGCATGATGGGACTTGTAGTTTTGCAACAGCTGGAGGTCCGCTAATTGCATATCCCTGTCTTAGACGATCCTCTCTCTCTCTCTCATCTATGAGTTTTATGAAGGCTATTATTAATAGAAACTCTTCAGACAGTAGTGGACGCCAAAGGAGGGAGAGAAAAGTCTTTATGCCAGGGTAGAATTCCTGTGATTACTATTGCTTCCATTATGTGAAGGGTTGTGCCATGGCTGTCTGTGTTGGCACGCTTGTCTAATAGAAGCACGAATGTTTATAATCAAATTTAATGCGCTTACATCTGGCCGCCAGTATATGGATGATTTTGTCAATTCTTTAAAAAATAAAATGTAGATATTACAATAAAGAAAGACATAAAAAAGAAAATATGAGCAAAACCTAGGAGCTTGGGCAATCAATACATTCCCGTAGTGGAAAGGACCTGTGTACAATTTCCACCAGGGATATCATCTGCCTAGAGTTTATATGTTCTCCCTAGGTTTCTATGGGGATGATTTACTAAAACTGGAGAGTGCAAAATCTGGTGTAGCTCCCTATAGACACCAATCAGCTTCCAGGTTTATTTTGTTAAAGCTTAATGGCACAAGCTGGAGTTAGACCCCATACACACAATTAGATTTTCTGCAGATTTTTGTCTTCAGATTTACCAAAACCATATAATATGAGGTCAAACGTTAAAAGTTGAAATTTGTATGCAATCAGGCAGGCCCTTGCACTACATAGTTTTGGTAAATCGTGTGTATGGCTGATTGGCTACCATGTACAGCTGCACCAGATTTTGCACTCTCCAGTTTTAGTAAATCCCCCCCAGTGGCTTTTGTGGTTTTCTTCTAGCGGAAGGTTGTTTGGTTTCAGAGTTAACTCGCCCTAGAGTTTAGGACTGTGGCAGGCACGATGGATAATAAGCTCCACAGTGGTGCGGGTGGTGGAAAATTATCTTTGAAGAGCTGCATAAATACATTGCAACAATCTAAGTTAAAAGATAATAAATTAATGACAGAAGACAGATATTAGAAAAATAGATCAGAGAATAGATATAAGTCAGATTTTGTTACATACCCGCCAGTAGGCAGACTGGGAGAAAGAATCGAAAGACAAGACCACAGAGCAGCTCATTTGCCATTCTTCGGGCGTTGGGTAGTCGGGTCACATTAGGACACACATCTTGAATACCTAAAAGGGTCACATCTCTTAGTCAAGCTTTGTCCCCAGGAGTGACTGAGAAAAAGGTTACAGGATTTCCATTAGGCAGGAATTTAAAGAGACTCACCTTGATATCCTTACTGGTCAGATGAGAGCCAGGAGTGAGAGGTCCTCAGAAGAGTGAGGGGAGGTGCCTGCAAGCTGAGGGAAGGAATCTATTGATCTTTATGCCCTCATATCCCTCTCCTCTCTGGACAATTCATACTGCCGCGCCTAACCTCCCATCTCTGTTACAGACACACAGTGTACTCCTCACACAGGCTGGCTTATCACACAATCAAGATGTAATCATCTTTTTTCCTTTATAAAATTTCACTGAAATATTTTAAAAATTCTAGACCTTTCATATTATTAAGTAAAAGCACTTTAGTCCTATGTGCTCCCTGAAGGGACACCTTTGTAAATTAAAAAAGAGAGAGTCTTTAAAATGATTCTGTGCTTTTCTATTCAGGGATAAACAACAGGTTCTCCTCACCAGTAGAATGTACACTGTATCAGCCATAACATAATGACCACTGACAGGTAAAGTGAATAACTTTGGTTATCTCATTACAATGGCATCTAAAAGTGGGTGCCATATATTAGGCAGCAAGTTAAACCCTTTGCGCCGAAGGGTAAAACAAATCTGAATGCCTAAGCACAATTTTGACTATGTGTTAGTAAAACCATACATATCATCATACTTTGTGTATCCAGGTGAATTATACCTTGTTTTTTTTCCCTGGACAAAAATTGGGTTTTATTTGGTGTTAAATAGTAAAGGATATCTACTGATTGTTTTTCTTTTTTTAAGGTAAACTGGTCCAAAATAGTAAAAAAAAATAAATATTTATATTATATTTAAGGAATTTAAGCTACGCCGCCGTAAGTTAGTGAGGCAAGTACATGATTCACAATGTACTTGCCTGCTAAGTTACGGCGGCGTAGCCTAAAGCGGGCAGGCGTAAGGGCGCCGAATTCAAATGTGTGTAAGGGGGGCGTGTTTTATGTTAATAAGGCTTGACCTTACGTTTTTTTTCTTACTGCGCATGCGCCGGGAACCTACATTTCCCAGTGTGCATTGCGGCTAAGTACGCCGCACGGGCCTATTGATTTTGACGTGGACGTAAACGACGTAAATCGCTATTCGCGGACGACTTACGCAAACGACGTAAAAATTCCGAATCTCGAAGCGGGAACGGCAGCCATAGTTTAACATTGCTATTCCATCTAATAGATGGAATAACTTTAGGCCTGATAATGGCTTACGGAAACGGCGTAAATGTACTGCGGCGGCCGGGCGTACGTTCGTGAATCGGCGTATGTACTGATTTACATATTCTACGCCGACCGCAATGGACCTAGCGGCCATCCGAAATATTGCAATCTAAGATAGGACGGCGCAAGCCGTCTTATCTTAGATATGTTTAAGCGTATCTCTGTTTGAGCATACGCTTACACATAAGTCGGCGTGGGATTCTGAGTTAGGTCGACTTATCTACTGATAAGCCGGCCTAACTCTTTCTGAATCTACCTATTATTGACATGAGTATAAGCCTAGGGTGTCCATGTGCATGCCTCACTGTGTCCATGTGCATGCCTCACTGTGCCCATGCCTAGACTGACGTTTAACATTAGAGTCTATGGAAGGGGTGCCTGGCTTTGAGAAATTGGTGCTCCCCAGCCGTAGGTTGTAGAGGAGAAATAGGGCTACATGTGTGCCAAGTTCCGGGTCCAGGGGACCTATGACCGGCCAGTACCGGGTCCCCAAATTCACCGGAGAAATTACCGTTTAACATGGGAGTCTATGAAAGGGGTGCCCGGCTTTGGAAAAAAAATAAAAATAAAAATCGGTGCTCCCTGGCCATAGGTCCCCCGGACAACAAACTTTGCACACTTGTAGAGGAAGAGTGGGGTACATGTGTGCCAAGTTTGGGGTAAGCAGAGGGGGGCATTTTCAGAACAAAAAAAAAGTGCTGAAAAACTCGGCTTATACTCGAGTATATATATATATATATATATATATAATCAATTTTTTTGCACCCGCAATTTTGCTATTTTATTTATTTTTTGCCAAATAAAAAAAAAAAGCAAATTGCAGCAAAATTACAGAAAAGGCACGCTACATGCTTTTCTGCAGCTTCCCCATTAAAGTTTATTAAACCAAAAAAAAAAAGCACTATTTTGCGTCCCTGACCCTTTCCAAAAACACAGCGGTTGACAAAAGCATAGATGTGAACATGTCCCATAAAAAACCATGGTAAACGAACTGCAGTGCGTTTCTGCAAAAAGTACCAAAAAAACGCATAGGTGTGAACCAAGCCTTACTCTTGCAATTTTTTTACATGAACGTGCCTTTTTGGCTAGGAGCTTGAGGCTCAACGGCACTTGTTGGTGTCGAGATTGTTGAGTTTTCTACTTTGTATGCATTGTATGTCACGCTCACTAGCAGAAACTGACTTGTTTCTTCATTTTATTTTTGTATCTGGAAAACCTAAAATAAATATAATATAAAAAGAAATGTTGGAAAAAAAATAAATAAAAAAAAAAAGGGGGAGTACAAAAGCGTTCCATCTTCATTAACAAGAGGGTACAACAGCAAAATTCTGGTTTACATAGTGGACAGTATTTCCATCACATATCAGAGTACAAGGAAAATTACCCTCAGTTAATCCAATATCACGTTCTGTCACATCTAAACACTGTAGCCTTAAAACCGGTGCAAGGAAAGAGAAATTGGCAAGGAAATCCAGTTCTGATGAATTAAAGATTGTATTGTTCCAGGCATGGTATAATAAGTGGATAACATAAATAGCAAGTCTTCTATAATATGTGGAAAAAGTGTAGCGCTAACAGTGAATCAATTGTGATAAAACAATCTAAATTGTATCGTGCAACACCACATGTGAACTAATGGTATCGGTGATAATTAAAGTCCATAAATCCTTGACTGGATAAATGAATTGAATCCAACTATGTTGAAAGACGTTCAATAACTGGATAAATAAACAAAATCCAACGGTGAGAAGTGAGAAGTCCACCACCACTTATGACAAGGGGCTTACCGGATGGATTGGACCCAGAAAGGCATATACCTACTAGGCCAATCAAGCTTTGTTAAAGATGATACACTGAAGAGGGTACACCATACACGTCTTGCGATTCGGTATTATTGAAAAACAGCCCTCAGGCAGACAATTCAGGAATGGTTCCCAGCAAGCAGCGATATTCAACAGATCACAAGGAGGGCATATCGATTATTCAACCGATGAGTATGTAAAAGAAAAAGTGGGGCGCACATAGCATAATTCCGTAAAAATCAATATTTATTTTAAAAAGAGAGTAACTCACATTTTGCAATGATAAACCGAGCTCATAAAATTAGGGTAGCAGGAACAACAGCAGTCCATCCCGACATGTTTCGTTACAATAAGAACTTCATCTGGGGTGCTGTCATCTTGCTACACTTACCCTTAAATACATCAGAAGACCCTCATGTTCACATCATGGCTCCAATAGGAAGCTGCTAGTAATTACACACCACTTCCTGGTTAGTGAAAAAATGGAGACTGTAACATAAATAGCAAGTCTTCTATAATAGAAGACGAAAAAAAAGGGAAGGGGAGGAGGGAACCAGATACGCTTAAATTAGGCTAAGATACGAGCGGCGTAAATCTCCTACGCCGTCGTATTTTAGGGTGCATATTTACGCTGGCCGCTAGGTGGCGCTTCCGTCGATTTCAGCGTAGAATATGCAAATGAGCTAGATACGCCGATTCAGAAACGTACGTGCGCCTGGCGGATTTTTTTACGTCGTTTGCGTAAGGCTTTTTCCGGCGTAACGTTACTCCTGCTATATGAGGCATAGCCAATGTTAAGTATGGACGTCGTTCCCGCGTCGAATTTAGAAAATTTTACGTCGTTTGCGTAAGTTGTTCGCGAATAGGGCTTTGCGTAAATTACGTTAACGTCGAAAGCATTGACTATTTGCGACGCGATTAGGAGCATGCGCACTGGTAAACGTTCACGGCTGGCGCATGCGGTGTTCGTGAGAAACGTCATTTACGCGGGGTCATGTTTTATTTACATAAAACACGCCCCTACCTCTTAAACAATTTGGCGCGATTACGCCGGCAGATTTACGCTACGCCGCCGCAACTTACGGAGCAAGTGCTTTGTGAATACTGCACTTGTCTCTCTAAATTGTGGCGGCGTAGCGTAAATAACATACGCTACGCCCGCACAAATTTACGTCGCCGTACCTGAATCTAGCCCAAAGTTAATCTACATGGCAAAGTATCAGGGACTCTGGTGCTTTCAGGGTTCTCCAGAGGACATTCAAAGGATATATGCAAGCAAGCCTGTTAACCATGGGACACGTTTAGCTAGATTACAGTAATGACAAGTATAATAAGATCCAGAACAAGTACATAAAGTCTTATGTGTAATGCAGCATTACTCAGTTCTATATTTGGGATAGGCATTCTTTTATAGGACTCCTATAAAAAATACAAACTTTTATAGACACAACCCAGGAGTCTAATGAAGTTAGTAGGGGCATTGCTGATAGCTACAGGAAATGTCACTATGCCATTTTCAGCGGGAAAACCAAGTAGATTCTACTTAGGCCCCTTTCACATTGAGGCGGTTTTCATGCGGTACAGCGCTAAAAATAGCGCTGCTATACAGCAGTAAAAAACCTGCCCTGTAGTGTTCAATGTGAAAGCCCGAAGGCTTTCACATTGAAGCGGTGCGCTAGCAGGAGCTCTCCAAAAGTCCTGCTAGCTGCATCTTTACCGCGGTATAGGAGCGGTGTGTTCACCGCTCCTATACCGCGCCTTCCCATTGAAATCAATGGGAAAGCGCGGTATTAACCCTTTTTCGGCCGCTAGCGGGGGTTAAAACCTCACCGCTAGCACCCGAATATCGCGGTAAATACGACGGTACAGCCGCGCTACAAATAGCGTGGCTATACCGTCACCGCGGCTCCACGCCTCAATGTGAAAGAGGCTTTATTGAAAGCTATTTTGTGATTTGACATTATTACAATTGTCAGGGGTCTGTGCAGTGAAGCCAGACCTCAGATTGCCCCCACCTGCCATTCATCACAGACCGATATCATAGTCTCCATTCAGCATGGACTATCAATCAGCTACTACCACACCCTGATTGTGGCATCATTCTCACAAATGCTAGAAAGGTCCCCTACCCTGTATGAAAAGAAATGAAAAATTTAGAATCAAATAAATGTCAATTAAAAGTAATACATGCATAAATAAATAAATAAAATAGAAGGCCATGTTCTAGGCATTTAAATGCACATTCACATGAATACTTTGTTTGGGGTCAGTTTCTTCAGTTGAATGCATTGGATCATACCATATAGAGAAGAAAAAATGTGTAAAAAAGAAAAGAAATATTGTTACTCATGTAACCCCTGTTTCACACTAGTGTGATTTGTTGTGCGTCTGCGGTGCCTGTCCACATCAATGCAACATGGTATGGTGCAATTTTTGGAAAGGTGCATGTGTTTGTTTTAGGTTTATACAGTGCGTCTTTCTTCCTATAGACCTCAATGGGAGATCACGATAAACACATGTACATGCATTATTTGCTTTTATTTTTTTGCTTAAAAATTCAGGTCTCTTTCTTCTAGAAGCAAGGATATCACAAATCATTTAAAAAACAAAAGCACATATATAGCACAAACATGCATTAAAAACACACACACACAAACCACAAACATGCACTGAAATCTGCGTGGTTATACAGCAGCAATAGTGTCAGCCCTAGGCTAAACATTATTCAGTAGTAGATTTTAAATATTTTGCTTTGATTAGATACCCTTCAAGCATCAAGCAATTATTCAAGTGTCATGCAAAGAAAAAAACATATAAAATGGTCTAACTATAATTTGACCACTAGAGGGAGGAATGTAAAGGCTAGAAGATACAGAAAAGATAAACTTGCTGCAGATGGTCCTCTCTGTTCTGTGTGTATATATTCTATATTGTCAAAAGTTTCGGGACACCTGCCTTTACATGGCATCCCGGTCTTAATCTGTAGGATACAATATTAAGTTGGCCCACCCATTGCAGCTATAACAGCTTCACCTCTTCTGGGAAGGCCGTCCACAAGGTTTAGGAGTGTGTCTATGGGAATGTTTGACCGTTCTTCCAGAAGCGCATTTTTGAGGTCAGTCACTGATGTTGGATGAGAAGGCCTGGCTCATAATCTGTCCCCTATTTTGTAGGCGCTATATGTAGAAGAATACGTATCGGCCTAAACTGAGGACATGTGCCCAGTAAGAAAGTGGATAATAATAATATTATTATCAACAACAACAACAACAAAAACAACAATATGAAAGTGTGATCATCACTTCATCCAGTAATGTACAGTATTCAATAAAAATAATTCAGTCTCTGAAATTCATAAAGACTGGCAGAGTTAGATTTGGCAAAAGTGTCTCGCATACATTCTAAAATTGGCGCAGCTTTTAAAAAAAAAAAAAAATAATTCCTTTCTAGAACTTGCATTTAGTGCATGCTGCGCCACTTTTAGTAAACATGCACGATACTTCACAAACTCTTTCTCTATATGCCAAAATAAAGTCTGTCTAAAAGCAGTGTTCCAGCTGAATAATAAAAAACACTAGCTGCTGACTTTTAATAAGCACATTTACCTGTCCAGGGAGCCTGCGATGTCGTCCCCCCCCCCCCCCGAGGCCGATCCGTCCATCGGATCGGGTGCCGGTGCCGCAATTTGCACTACGGGACACAGACAGTGGAACCTCGCGAGTCACGTGTCGCTTTGTGAATGATGGCTGTCTTCTGGGACACACACAGGTCCCAGAAGACCGCGCTCCCGATTCCCCAGAAGACAACGCGAGGAGGAGAAGAAGAATGAAGACTACCGCGGAATAGGAAGTGGCAGATTAGGACGATCTGCCTAGCAACAGTGATTTCTGGTAAGTAAGAACATTTTTTTTTCAAATGTTTATTATTGTATTTTAGGGAGCTTGACTATTTTTTTTTTTTTAGGGTGGACCTCCACTTTAATTAGCTCCACTTTTGGAAGAAATGAACGTCTGTATTTGATTTTGGAACAGCTGTTGCACCACAATACAGAAGTGGAACAAATTAGAACTACCTGAATTTGGAATTGCACGAGTCGCTGTCAGAACCTGAACTGTTGCAGATGTTTTTTTTTTTTTTTTTTAATTAAGAGCAACAAATTAACAAGAGCAATTAACGCCAGAAAAGTGGCACAGCAGCTTTATCAAACCTCCCCCCCCTCCCCCCAATGTCTTTTACACCGACTATCATTAATACCCAAATCTGTCTATATATTGGCTTCCTGGGTTGTTTTTTCTCTACATAAAGTGCTGACTTTCCATATAAAATGTGATCAATAAATCTTTTATTTGCTTTCTAGAAAAAGACAATTTATGATTGCTCATTTTTAAATGGATGATCAGCATTACACTGTGAACCTTCAAGTGCTGGTTAAATGCAGCATATTCTGCAAAGATTATATAGATTTTCATTCGGCAAAGATGTCAAGGAATTGGCTAGGCAGCTTGGCAGGGGCTCCTAGATCTCGAGACTGGCTGGGCAGAATGAACTACTCTGGCTGACTGGTCTGGGAGTTATCAAAGTCAGAGCTCTGAGATGAAGACCGGCATCCCCTTCCTGTCCAGGCCATTTAGCAGCTTCCAGCACTGTGATACTGAGACAGTTACTCGGTCATGCAACACTGTACCCAAACAAATTTTAGACCATGTAACAGGAGTGACTTTTGGGCACAGATTGAGCCAGGAGATGGGGGACACATGTTGGATTGTTTTGGCGTGGACAGTGATCTACAGTATATTCCTTAATGCCTGCAAAGAATATTCTATGACTCATCTCTCTGTGAAGACTGTTAACATGTTAAATAAGGCTGGCTCTTGAAAGGCCTTTAATTGTGTGATAACACTGTCTAAAGCCTATTGATGCTCAGAGGTGTGAATAGGTGTCAAGCTGTATGCGGAGACAGAACGTCTGCCTAGGGATGTGGATTGAAGAGATCATTGTGTGATGGTGTTTTGTTTGAGTTCTGTTAATGAAGGAATGTGCAGTGATTAGGTCCTGATAATTATAGCCCGGTGCCGAGATATTTTGACGCAGTAACAGAGCTTGTCAGTCTCGTTATTGAGGGAATTCTTATGGAATGGTTCGGGCCTGCTGGATGGTTGGAGGGTCGGAAGCTGTCGTGGGTTGATGGAAGGTCGTAAACGGTGGCGACCGTTACAGACCATTTTTAGATAGACTTAACTTTCTTTTTGTGCCATTAAATAAAACAACCAACCTTTCCAAATCTTTGAGAAACTTTGTTTAAACCAAACGCCTCAAAGCCACGTCACAATATGTTGCAGGTAAATACTCAAGCTGACCAAGGAAAGGCCTGCAAAGCCTGGTCCGAAGATCTACTTGTAAAATTTAGTACCAACTGGGGAAAAAATATATACCGCCACGTACACAAAGGCTCCATTAATGTCTCTATTCAAGAGAACAACTATAAAGTTGTATCCCGTTGGTATTGCACCCCCTCTATTCTACATACCATATATACTCGCGTATAAGCCGACCCAAATATAAGCAGAGGCCCCTAATTTTACCACAAAATACTGGGAAAACTTATTGACTCGAGTATAAGCCTAGGGTGTCCATCTGCATGCCTCACTGTGCCCATGACTAGACTGACGTTTAACATGGGAGTCTATGGAAGTGGTACCCGGCTTTAAAAAAATAAAATAAAATTGGTGCTTCCCAGGAGTAGGTCCCCCAGACAACAATTGTTGCACACTTGTAGAGAAGAATTGGGGCTACATGTTTGCCAAGTTCCGGGGGCCTACGACCAGCCGAAACCGGGTCCCCAAAGTCACAGGAGAAATGACCTTTTAACATTGAAGTCTACGGAAGGGGTGCCCGGGTTTGAAAAAAAAAAAAAAAAAAAATCGGTGCTCCCCGGCCTTAGGTCCCCTGGACAACACACTTTGCACACAGTTTGGGGTCCAGGGGACCTACGGCCGGCTAGTACCGGGTCCCCAAAGTCCGGGAGATTAGGCACAAAAAGGTGACTTGAGTCACCTAATCGTTCTATTCGTTCTTCTCAAGACCTCCTGTTCACTAGCTCTCTCATCACCTCCTCCCATGCTCGTCTACAGGACTTTTCCAGAGCCTCTCCAAGACTATGGAACTCCTTACCCCAAACTATCCGTCTATCTCCTTCTCTATTAGCTTTTAGAGGATCCCTGAAAACCCTCCTCTTCAGAGAAGCCTATCCTACCCACATCTAACAACTGTATTTTAATTTTGTCCATCTGATCACCCCCCACATCTACTACCCTTTGTTCCACTTGACCCTCCCTTCTAGATTGTAAGCTCTAACAAGCAGGGCCCTCTGATCCTTCCTGTATTGAATTGTATTGTAACTGTACTGTCTTCCCTGATGTTGTAAAGCGCTGCGCAAACTGTTGGCGCTATATAAATCCTGTATAATAATAATATTATAAGCCGAGGGGGGCATTTTCAGCACTAGGCTTATACTCGAGTATTTACGGTAACTTCGATGCTTCAATTACAGATCAATGCTGGAGTTGCCACCAAGCAACTAGCCACCTTTTACACATTTGGTGGGATTGTCCACTCATCCAATCCTTCTGGACGAAAGTACATAAACAAATAAAAAAAAGTAACCACAAGCTCCCTTGATTACACACCCGCACAATTCCTACTACACCAACACGTCTCAAAAGACACACCATACTACAAAGCATTAGCCATGATGTTAGTTACAGCAGCTAAACTGGGGGCACCCCATAATTTAGGAATACACAGAGTCCCTTCTTTGGCAGACTGGTACAAACACATAAACAAAATAGATGAAACGGAAGAGCTCATCTCAATCTCACATTCACGTGGGCTAATTAGATTCACTTCCAGTCCTCCACTGACTACCTACAGCGCTGCTTTGCCGGTGGTTTTAACCTTTTTTCGGCCGCTAGTGGGGGGTTAAAAGTGCCCCGCTAGCGGCCGAATACTTCCACAAAAAAACTACCACAAAGCGCCACCCGTGCCCCAGTGTGAAAGCAGCCTTAAATCGGAGTTCTACCCAAAAGTGAAACTCTCGCTTATATGTTTCCACCTCCACCGCCACATTTGGCACCTTTCAGGGGGAAGGGGGGGACGGACGAAGGACCTGTTTTTGACAGATCCACTTCCCCACTTCTGGAGACGGGCCGCAGTCCGATCTCCCGGAAGTTCGGCCCCCTCTCCTCCTTCCTTCGCCGCCTGCCCAATAAGAAAGTGCAGCGCGCTTCGCTCATGTGCAGTAGGAAACAAGGAGTGAAGGCGAAAATCTTCACTGCCTGGTTCCCTTACCAGGAATGGCGGCGGCACCCAGAGTCTCTCAGAAGATTGGCTGGGGTGCCAACATTGCGGGTTCCCTGGACTGGCAAGTGTCCTAATATTAAAGGTCAGCAGCTGCAGTATTTGTAACTGCTGACTTTTCCTTTTTTTTTTACCCAGGCTGGACCTCCTTTTTAACATAAACAAAAAGCTAGAGAGCATCTCCACACAAATTTTTTTTTTTCTGTTGTAGAAAGTACT
Source organism: Rana temporaria (assembly GCF_905171775.1). Lineage (NCBI taxonomy): Eukaryota > Metazoa > Chordata > Amphibia > Anura > Ranidae > Rana > Rana temporaria. The sequence continues at coordinate 23,635,371 of NC_053500.1, read as the reverse complement.
TTCGCTATGAATCTCCTATAGTACATAACTGTTGTCTACAGGGGTCAAGTCCTGGGGAAAAAAGTGTGGGAACTCCCACCCAAGATCCACTCCCCCACCAAAAAATAAATAAAAAATGATACGCTCATATGCATAATTACTAAACCGCATGTTTTTTTTTTTTTTTTTCGATCCACTGTACCTTAGTAATCCTTTATGTTACTGCCCGCTTCCTGTATATGGATTCATCGGGTAGTGTGCGGGTATTCCGGCACTTCTTCGATGCCTTCTTTTAAGCAAGTTCTTCCTAAATCCCGCGATAACTCGCTGCAGACCTCCGTAATGTCTCCTGGAAACAATGACAAAAGCTCCCAGGAGACATTGCAGCATCGAGGAAGTGACGGAATACCCGCACACTACCCAATGAATGAATCCATATACAGGAAGCAGCCAGTAACATAAAGGATTACCAAGGTTCGCCTGCCCCTGACAGTGATTAGAGCCGGGCATCGCCGCTTAGTAAAGGATTGGCTCGGACGGCTCGGCTGCTCTAAGTCCTGCAAAGGGAACTGCGTTCCTGCTGTGAAAAAAGTGCAGGAACTCCGTTCCCACGCGTTCCCGCAGGACTTGAGCCCTGGTTGTCTAAGATCAACACCCCCCTGCGGGGAGAGTTCACTTAAGATGATATAATTCAATATTAACCACTTCAGTCCCGGAAGATTTGACTGCTCAATGAGGGGCCATTTTTTGCAATAAGGCACTGCGTCGCTTTAACTGACAATTGCGATGTTGTTTTTTCCCACAAATAGAGGTTTTTTTTGGTGGTGTTTGATCAGCTCTGCGGTTTTTATTTTTGGTGCTATAAACAAAGGAAGAGCAACAATTAAAAAAAAAAACACAATGGGGGTCATTTACGAAAAGCAAATCCACTTTGCACTACAAGTGCAAACTACTTTTTGCTATAGTAAATATCCCAATAAAAATAATCAATAAGCTTATATAATAAGCAATAAGCGTATATTGATTGGTTTGCGCAAAAGTTATAGCATCTACAAACTATGGGAAAGATTTATGCCATTTATATGGTGTGTTTATATTTTTTTACTAGTAATGGCGGTGATCTGTGATTTTTAGCGGTATTGTGACGTTGCGGCCTACAGGTCGGACACTTTTGATACATGTTTGGGACAATTGACATTTACAGAGCGATCAGTGTTATAAATATGCACTGATTACTATGTAAATGTCACTGGCAGGGAAGGGGTTAACACTAGGGGGCGATCAAGGGGTTAACTGTGTTCCCTATTGTGTGTTATAACTGTGGGGGGGATGGGACTAACTAGGAGAGATGACAGATCATGGTTTCTACTTTGTAGAAACACACGATCTGCCTTCTCTTCTTTAACAGCATGGGGATTTGTGTGTTTATACACATACAAACTCCCATGCTGCTGCTCGTGCGTGGCTGGCAGCGATCGCTCCCGCCGGCCACATGTATCGGGGTCCCCCGCTGTGCAGCGGGCGTGTGCACCCTCTGGTGGCTCTCCTGGGCAAAGCCGTATATGTATGGGATTTCGCGCAGGAGAGCCATTCTGCCGCAGTAAATCTGTGTGAGCCGGTCGGGAACTGGTTAATAATGCATTTCCTCTAAAGAGATTATTATTAGGCATATACTGACTACTCCACTAGGCCAATGACACAGGTAGCTCAACTGAAAAGCCAATCTCAGCTCATCATCAGGATTGTGCAAGACCTGGATGGAAAATTCCAGCAAAGACTGTGTGTGGAATCTCAGGCCCATCGCATTGCTATTCAGACAGTTACTTTCAGATACTCACCTGCAAAGAGGATTGGGAATCTTGTTGCTACAGACAACCAAGACTCCATTATTTCCTCCTTCATCAGTACCCGACAGAAGAAACACACCTTACAAACATAAAATATATAGAACATTCCTACCTGGGTTATTGTTGCTGCTTTTAAAAGCACATAGGAGATACAGTTCCAGGCATTCTTCCGACCATCTGCAAAGAGAATGGAAGACTAGGCTTAACTGCAGCATTCTGCCAACTGGACAGGGAGAGGAGGTACTTTGAAATCTGCCAATGCTTGCCCCGACCTCAGAATGCTTTTAAATAAACTTTAAATAATAAAGCACAGACAGTGAGGATGATTATAGATATAATTCAGCCGCAAATGTGTTGAGGAATACCTCTAAGCGTTAGTTGTAGAATGACACAGGGCACAATTCACTAAGTGATATTTTACCACATCCGAGTATGTGGTAAAATAACACACAGCGTAAAAAAAAAAGAAAACTCTTCTTAAAATTTTGCATGCGTTATATTTCAGAATTTTGCCTCAAATACCGCATGCGGTAATTTATGGCAAGCATCTCGCTTGTGCAAGTCAGCCAACAATTTAATCATGGCTGGTATGGCATGGCTGCTTTGGGTTGAGGGCTCAAGGTACCCTACGAGTTGGGTATACCACTCCATGATTAGTGCCTTGGATAAGCAGAACTTCTTCAGGATATCGGCATCCATGAATTTATTCAGCAATTTCCTTTAAAAGGACCACTCAAGATCTTCTCCTCCTCTTCTGCATTACTTTAAATTCCAGAAGACTGGATTCGAAGGGCTCCATCCTCTGTGCCGTCTGCCAGCCTCCAGAGACAACTCCTGAGTAGAATGTAGCCGACACCTGCTCCAGCTTGTACTTTCCTGACTATTTTTTTTAAACCAATAACTTACTGCAAACCCAGAATCTGAACATTATCATAGTTATCGCAAGCTTGGACCAGTACTTAATTGCTGCATTTATTTCCTTCTGTGAATTGACGTAGTAGTAATGCCTTTTTATGCAGTATTTAACAAGCGTTTTTTTTGTGTTTGCGCTACAAATCCCATGCCGGGCACACGCGATCGCTCGTTACAGAGCGGGGACTGGGTGCTGTGTGTGTAAACACACAGCTCCCGGTCCTGTCAGGGGGGGGAAATGCTAATCCTCTGTTCATACAATGTATGAACAGAAGATCAGTGATTTCCCCTAGTGAGGCCACCCCCCCACAGTAAGAACACACCCAGGGACATACTTAACCCCTTCCCCGCCCCCTAGTGTTAACCCCTTCACTGCCAGTGGCATTTTTATAGTAATCCAATGCTTTTTTATAGCACTGATCGCTATAAAAATGACAATGGTCCCAAAAATGTGTCAAAAGTGTCCGCCATAATGTCGCAGTACCGAAAAAAAAAAAAAACGCTGATCGCTGCCATTACTAGTAAAAAAAAATATTAATAAAAATGCCATAAAAATACCCCCTATTTTGTAAACGCTATAACATTTGCGCAAACCAATCAATAAAAGCTTATTGCGATATTTTTTTTTATGAAAAATATGTAGAAGAATACGTATCAGCCTAAACTGAGGAAAAAAATTGTTTTTTTTTATATATTTTTGGGGGATATTTATAACAGCAAAAAATATTCATTTTTTTCAAAAATGTTGCTCTATTTTTGTTTATAGCTTAAAAACTAAAAACCGCAGAGGTGATCAAATACCACCAAAAGAAAGCTCTATTTGTGGGAACAAAAGGACGCCAATTTTGTTTGGGAGCCACGTCGCACGACCGCGCAATTGTCAGTTAAAAGGACGCAGTGCCGAATCGCAAAAAGTACTCTGGTCTTTGACCAGCAATATGGTCCGGGGGTTAAGTGGTTAAACCTTGACACTAGGTAAAAAGATCAGCCTGGGATCATTTTTAATCCTGCATCTAAATAGTTTAATTTCTTCAAAAATAAAATATTCAGGCGTGCAAAATGTATGACTTTTCATTTCTGGATACGCGTTTGTTAAACACCAAGTTAAAGTAGTTGGCATTTTCTATTTGATTCAGTTCTGGGAACCGCAAAACGCCAGACTGTCAACTGGGCGAACCGAGTAGAAGCCGGAAAAATGTCTTCTATCTGTTGCTGAGACAGCCCACAATGGACTTACTGTTTATCCTGGGTCCGTCTGCATTCTTGGGCACTCTCGCCTTCGGTTATTGAGTAAAACATGCTAGTGGGTATAAGATTTAATATTTTGATATACAGCATCGGAAAAAGCTTTAAGTGAACATTCCTTCCCTGGCTCCAGATGTCTGTATAGCTGTAATAACAGACCCTGGATAAATGTAATCAGCAGAACAAAAAACTGCCGATGATCAGCATTGAGATGTCTGTATATAATTGACAAGCTACTAGATACAGCAAATTTTAAAATGGAAAGGAAACTCAAGTCCTTCTCATCATCGCTGATGACAGGTGGAGTAATGGGAGCATTTTTATTGCACAATGTACAAGTGGAAAAGTGTGCAATGCTCCAAGTGAGCCAACAGGAGGCTTGATATGATGACACTGCATTGTATTAATGTGAGATGCCTCACAGATTGTCAGGAAAACAATCTTATGAATAATCTACGTAGGGTATTGCTGTGTGGACAAAATCATATTTACTTTTGTCTAGGTCAGCTAGACTGTCAAAACTGGGCTTTTGCAAGAATCTGATTGTCCATCCTAAAAAAAACTGTGCAGGCTTTCTTATGATAGATACCGTATTTATCGGCATATACCGGGGCAAAATCCTGGGTGCGCGGTATACGCCGATACCCGCTTTCCCGCACCGAGTTTGAATACTGCGCCGGCATATACCGAGCGCAGTACACTCGTGTATCTTCGGGCAGTCTCGGCGCCTCTCGCGCTGACGTCCTGGACGTACAGGACGTCAGCGCGAGAGTAGCCGAGCCTGCCCGACGATACAGGAGTGTACTGCGCTCGGTTTATGTCGGCGCAGTATTCAAACTCGGCGCGGGAAACGAGCGGGGAGGACGCGAGGACGCCGCAGAAGGACGCCGGACCCGACGAGGTTGCCGATGGACGTCGCGCAAGACACCAAAACTAAGTACAAAAAAACTTTTTTTTCCACAGGAATTCGGGCAACTTTAGGGGTGCGCGCTATACGCGGGAGCGCGCTGTACCCCGATAAATACGGTATATATTTGCCCCATTACAGTTCAACTGTCATGATTCTGATGTATTGCAGTATGTAGGAACAGCAAATAAAGTGGTGCAAAATTACAATAGCATGAAAAATACACTGCTCAAAAAAATTAAAGGAACACTTGTGTAGCGGTACCCCTGAAGGAGCCGCTGGTTTGTTTTTTTGGGCCTACTCTCTGGTCTATCCACCCTTCGAATAAGCTCGAGCCCTCCCCAGAACACCAGATAGATGCAAATATATTGCAAGTCCCCTTCTTGACTGGGACCACAATAACACATGTAAAATATACAGTAATGTTATTACCTTTTCTTGAATGCAGTTCTCAGGAGCAAATACACCTCACACAATTAGTATAGTAAACCAAGAATAACTTTACTTGGCAATAAAGGGGGTAAATAAAATGAACAGCAGATTAAACACACATAAACAAGTATAGTGGACTCTGCAGGCGTCCCTGCAAGAGTCAATAAAAAAAAAATCTAAAATGTTAATATAAATGAGTCTATAAGTAACTAAAGATAGTCTATGCTCGCAAGCTCCCCCTAGTGGGCAGTTCTGTAAAACAACAGGTGCAGGTAACCTTGACCAGGCCTGGTCTAAACAGCTTCAAAATGCTCCTCAGTGATGAAGTCTATGATGAACCGTTGGTGCACTTAATTTATTTGTAATCCAAAAGGGGAAGTTAAACTCAGTCAAAGGGGTATGATGAACACAGGTGCCTGCAGACTGATCCTCCAGTCAGCATAAGTCACGTTTCGCTAGCGTGACTTTCAAATGGTAGGCCTCTGAGCTAAATCAGTAAGCAATATGTGGCTCAGGTATGTGTGGTGCCATTAATCATAAGGCTGAGGCAATATTGAAAGTTGGGCAAGTGCCCTCTCACCCGAGCGGGCACTCCTGCGTTCCTCACGAAAAGACGTGCCAATCAGCCACCGCTCCACAACACACAGTCTCCGGTCTCCGGCTCTCCACTGCTACGGACGTCAGCTGGCGAGTTTCTCCGGTCTCTTGGAAGCACGAGCTGGAGGTACTTGGTCTTGTCCCTCTCTGAATGGCTGGTCTCCAGATGGATCCCTTCTCAGGCTTCAGGCCTAACTGCTTAGCCGTAGTGCCCTCCCCTGTTCCGCAGAGGGAAGAGCGCAGATCCCAAGAGAGCGAATTCAGCTCCTCCCTGCCTTTAAGCAACCTCCCCCATAAGGCTGGGGGGTGAGGGGGGGGGTGGTAAACAATCCTACGTCACCACCGAATATTAATTTGCTATCGTAACACACTTGGGTGGGATCATAGTGCAGTGCTCTGTGCCACGATCCAACCCTATTTTGAAGCATATTAGAGCCTCTAGCTCCCCCCCACACCCACACCCATTGGAATCCATGCATCCGGCATCCCTGCATGTACATTAGGGGGGCAGGACACATGGGTGGGGGTGGGCGGGCAGCTCCCTTGCACCCCTAGTGGAGGGGCCACCACTGACAAGAGGAGGAGCCCAGAGTGCTGACAGGAGACCCAGGAAGAGAAGAAGAATTGGGGCTGCTCTGTGCAAAACAATTGCACATAGCAGGTAGGTATAATATGTTTTTTACTTAAAAAAAAAATATATATCCTTTAGTAACACTAGAAGCTGATTGGTTGCTTTGCAGAGCTACCCCAGATTCTGTGTGCACCAGTTTTAGTAAATCTCGCCCTAAGACCCCTTTCACACTTGAGGCATTTTCTGGCGCTAAAAATAGCACCTGTAAAGCACCTGAAAATGACCTCCCCTGCAGCCCCAGTGTGAGAGCCTGAGTGCTTTCACACTGGCGGTGCGCTTGCAGGATGTTAGAAAAAGTCCTGCAAGCAGAATCTTTGGAGCGGTTTGGGAGTGCTGTGTACACTGCTCCTTCACCGCCCCCTGCCCACTGAAATGAATAGGCACTGCTGCTGAAGCGCCTGCAAAGTGTTCCGTCAGCGGCGCTTTTCCGGTGCATTTAACCCTTTGTCCGCTAGCGGGGGTTAAAAGCGCCCCACTAGCGTCCGAAAAGCATTGTTAAAACGGCAGTAAAGCGCCGCTAAAACTAGCGGGGCTTTACTGCCAACACGGCCAAGCTGTGCGTGTGAAAGATCTCTAAATGTCATTCAGCAACAGTTTACATTCTACTTTAAGAACATGCTGGAATTTTTTTCAGGCATAGTGACCACCTGATGCCTTAGATTTACTATAACATGCTGTAAATCGCAGTGGTTAAACCTGACCGGTTACTATGTGCATTGTCTTCAGTTCTTGGCACCATGATTTTCATGACTCAAACCTACCAGGGAATTTCACTAAATGATTACCTTTTATTCAGGACCCAGCTTTACTGTCACAGCTGATGGGAAAAAGCTTCCTTACTGTAAATAATTCAAATTTAATACTGCAGAACATTCCATTTCACCATACACTCAACAATTTAACCCAGTGTGCTTCGCAGTCAAGAGACTCCAGTTAGCCACAGTCATAAGGAAACTCAGCTCTGGGCCCGGCATGAAAGCTCAAGTCCCAGATCGGAATAGCAGTCAATCAGAACAAATGTGACAGGTATAAAGAGAACACTCACTCATCCTACTGCCTGCTAGGCCAAATAAACATATAAGCAGATATTATTACATGATACAAAACTTCTTAGAAAATTGTATTTGCTGTAAGTAATGTTACTGTCAGCCACATGACTGATACACTATATTACCAAAAGTATTGGGACGCCTGCCTTTACATACACATGAAATGTAACCACTTAAGACCCGGACCATTATACCTTGCCCCCTTTTTGCGATTTCGCACTGTGACGCTTTAACTGACAATTGCGCGGTCGTGTGTCGTGGCTCCCAATCAAAATTGGCATCCTTTTTTTCCCCCCCAAATAGAGCTTTCTTTTGGTGGTATTCGATCACCTCTGCGGTTTTTATTTTTTGCGCTATAAACAAAAATAGAGCGACAATTTTGAAAAAAAAAATATATATTTTTAACTTTTTGCTATAATAAATATCCCCCAAAAAAATATATATATATATATATATATAAAACAATTCCTCAGTTTAGGCCGATACGTATTCTTCTACCTATTTTTGGTATAAAAAAAAAAAAAAAAAATCGCAATAAGCGTTTATTGATTGGTTTGCGCAAAAGTTATAGTGTTTACAAAATAGGGGATAGATTTATGGCATTTTTATTAATATATATTTTTTTTTACTAGTAATGGCGGCGATCAGGGATTTTTCTTAGTGACTGCGACATTATGGCGGACACATCGGACACTCTTGACACATTTTTGGGACCATTTTAATTTTTACAGCGATCAGTTCTATAAGAATGCACTGATTACTGTGAGAATGACAATGGCAGGGAAGGGGATAACCACTAGGGGGCGCTAAGGGGTTACGTGTGCCCTAAGGGAGTGAATATTACTGTAGGGGGGCGTGGCTGTAGATGTGACGTCACTGATCGTCGTTCCCTATAACAGGGAACAGACGATCAGTGTCACTGCCACAGAGAAGAACGGGGAAGGTGTGTTTACACTCACCTCTCCCCGTTCTTCAGCTCCAGTGACCCGATCGCGGGAAACTGGCGGCGATCGGGTCCGCGGGTCGGCTTGTGCGCAACCCACGGCTGGGCTCTTAAAGGCGACGTACAGGTACGTGCCTGTGCCCTGCCGTGTCATTCTGCCGACATATATCGCGTTAGGCGGTCCTTAAGTGGTAAATGGCATCCCAGTCTTAGTCCGTAGGGTTCAATATTGAGTTGGCCCCCCCTTTGCAGCTATAACAGCTTCAACTCTTCTGGGAAGGCTGTCCACAAGGTTTAGGAGTGTGTCTATGGGAATGTTTGACCATTCTTCCAGAAGCGCATTTGTGAGGCACCCCAAACTCGCTCATCCATGTCTGTATGGACCTTGCTTTGTGCACTGGTCCAAATCATTTGGTGGAGAGTGGATCTTAATGTGGGGTTGTTTTTCAGGGGTTGGGCTTGGCCCCTTAGTTCCAATGAAGGGAACTCATAAGGCATCAGCATACCAAGACATTTTGGACAATTTCATGCTCCCAACTTTGTGGGAACAGTTTGGGGACGGCCCCTTCCTGTTCCAACGTGATTGCGCACCAGTGCACAAAGCAAGGCCCATAAAGACATGGATGAGCGAGTTTGGGGTGGAGAAACTTGACTGCACAGAGTCCTGACTTCAACCCGAAACAACACCTTTAGGATGAAATAGAGGAGACTGTGAGCCAGGCCTTCTCGTCCACACCAGTCCACTTAGACGCAAGTTTCACAACTCGCATTCAACGCTCTATAAGTATTTATTCCAATCCAATCCAATCCAGTGCCTGACCTCACAAATTCGCTTCTGGAAGAATGGTCATTCATTCCCATAGACACTCCTAAACCTTGTGGACGGCCTTCCCAGAAGAGCTGAAGCCGTTAGCGTAAAGCCTCATACACACGATCGCACTTCCATCGGACAAATCCATGGATTTTTGTCCGAAGGGCGTTGGCCGTGAACTCGGCTGTGAATGTGTACACCACTCCTAAAACGCCCCTGCCCTTTGAAAGTTTGCGGTTCTCCGGATCATTAACACTATGGCACAGGTAAGCGCTAAAGTGCAATTAAGCAGGCACAGCGTGCGGGACTGATAGAATCATAAGACTCACATAAGGCTCCATTTACTATGCTTTGAAAATTGCTATTTGCCACAACTGTTATTTTCAGCACTGACAGCCAATAGTATTTCAATATACACTATATTACCAAAAGTATTGGGACACCTGCCTTTACACTGACTTTAAAGCCTCATACACACGATCGGAGAAATCTGTGGAATTTTGTCCGAAGGGCGTTGGCTGTGAACTTGTTCTGCATACAGACGGCATAACTTTTTTAGCCAACATAAGCAAAACTACATTGTTTTTCAGCTCTTTAGCGCCACCCTTTAAGAAACTTCTGCTAATGTTGTCTGATGGTTAGCATTGGTTCGGAGCATTCGTGTTTGTACTTGTGTACACACAATCGGATAATCCGACGGAACACATTTGTTGTCAGACAATTTGAGAGCATGCACAGCCAACATTTGTTGTCGGAAATTCCAAACAACAATTGTACGATGGAGCATACAGAGGGTTCGGATTATCTGACAAAACGCACCAAAAAAGGCGATGCGGAGATATGTGAACCGGCTCCATCGAGAGCCAGTCACATCCTCCTGCTATGTGAATTGAAAGCGAGGAAACACACATTTAATTCGCATTGGTGTGAACCCGTCTTAACTACTTGCCTACGGCGGCAGGTCGGCTCTCCTGGGCGAGAGCACGTCATACTACGTTGGCTCTTAGAGCGGCCACTAGGGGCGCGTGCGCGCCCCCGACTCCCGTGCATGTGCCCGGCGGGCGCGATCGCCGCCGGGCACCCGCGATTGCTCGTTACAGAGCGGGGACCGGGAGCTGTGTGTGAAGATCAGCAGGGGAAATGCTGATCTTCTGTTCATACAATGTATGAACAGAGGATCAGTGTTTCACCTAGTGAGGCCACCCCCCACAGTTAGAACACACCCAGGGAACATACTTAACCCCTTCCCCGCCCCCTAGTGTTAACCCCTTCACTGCCAGTGGCACTTTTATAGTAATCCAATGCATTTTTATAGCACTGGTGTGAACCCGCTATAAAAATGCCACTGGTCCCAAAAATGTGTCAAAAGTGTCCGAAGTGTCCGTCATAATGTCGCAATACCGAAAAAAAATCGCTGATCACCGTCATTACTAGTAAAAAAAATATATTAATAAAAATGACATAAAAATACCCACTATTTTGTAAACGCTATAACTTTTGAGCAAACCAATCAATAAACGCTTATTGCGATTTTTTTTTTACGAAAAATACGTAGAAGAATATGTATCGGCCTAAACGGAGGAAATTTTTTTTTTTTATATATTTTTGGGGGATATTTATTACAGCAAAAAGTAAAAAATATCAATTTTTTTCAAAATTGTCGCTCTATTTTTGTTTATAGCGCAAAAAAATAAAAACCGCAGAGGTGATCAAATACCACCAAAAGAAAGCTCTATTTGTGGGAAAAAAAGGACGCCAATTTTGTTTGGGAGCCACGTCGCACGACCGTGCAATTGTCAGTTAAAGCGACGCAGTCCCGAATCGCAAAAAGTGCTCTGGTCTTTGACCAGCAATATGGTCCGGGGGGTAAGTGGTTAAAAAAAAAAAAAAAAAAGGGAAGTAGAGCATGCTGCATTTTTTCCACACTGCAAATGCAGGATACGTGCCCCTTTATGCCAAGAATGCCAAGCCCAATAACGCATACAAAAATGCACTAAAAAAAAAAACGCAGCACAAAGTGCAATTTCAAATGCATTCAAACATGCAGTTTCTGGTGTGAATGGACCTTTTCATGTAAAATGAAAGGAGTGTATGGGATCCTGCAGGGCAGAGTGAGATCATAGAACGGTCACAGCGGACTATTATACCCACCTGCACATAATCATCCAACAATCACTGGAGGAGATCACAGGTGAGACACTGACAATGAACAGGGAATCCATGGCTGTTTATATTTGTGGTTTCTCTTGCTACAAAATATCTATCAAAAAACTCCAGACACACACAGCTGACTATCACTATGAGAAGAGAAGAAGGATCAAATCCAGGAATTTATAGCTTGTTTTCATATAAAAGGATACAAATGTAGCAAAAAGATCAGCACAAGAGCACAGAGCAGAGCTAGTCTCTATAGGAAATCATTCACTGTCATGTTGGAATTGTAAAGTACATAAAACAACATGACAAGTCACATCTAATTACATGACATGACTATATAAGGAATACAGCTCTCCAGTATATAGTAATAATAATAATTGTGTCTTTCATTGGTCAGTTCTATATGAGTCTTTCCTGGAACTGACACCAATCAGGGACACATGACATGTATCAGGAGAATCGGGACACCCCTGTCACTTACCAGACATCCTGACTTTCTGAGGAGGATCAGTGCAGCTGACCCCCTGACATTCCACACAAATGTCAGCTTCCCATTGGGCTGTGCAGGCGGCCATGTTGTGGGCGGGCCCTGTGATGAGTGTGTCAGCTCCCAGGGACAGGTGGCAGCACTGAGTCAGGAGGCAGCTGTGTTCTCTCTTCTGTCCCTGGAGAATGGGAAGAGAGGAAATAAAATGAATGCGTCAATGAAAATCTATTTGAAAGAATAATGAATGTGAACACATCCCGGACCCAACACACACACAATGGGGGTTTGTTTGCGAAAGGCAAATCCACAAGTGCAAACTACCAGTGAAAAGTGCACGTGGAAGTGCAGTCGCTGTAAGTCTGAAATGAGGGGAAGCTCTGCTGATTTTATCATCCAATCATGTGCAAGCTAAAATTATGTTTTTTATTTTCCTTGCATGTCCCCCCCCCCCCCCCCCCCCGGACCTACAGCGACTGCACTTATAGTTTGCACTTATAGTTTGCACTTGTAGTACAAAGTGGATTTGCCTTTCGTAAATAACCCCCCATGTCTTCACTGCAACTATAGGTGTGCTCTACAAGCTGCACAGAGCCCCCTCCTCCCCCCAGCACTGACAGATATTATGGGGTGCAGAGCCCCCTCCTCCCCCCAGCACCGACAGATATTATGGGGTGCAGAGCCCCCTCCTCCCCCCAGCACTGACAGATATTATGGGGTGCAGAGCCCCCTCCTCCTCCCCCCAGCACTGACAGATATTATGGGGTGCAGAGCCCCCTCCTCCCCCCAGCACTGACAGATATTATGGGGTGCAGAGCCCCCTCCTCCCCCCAGCACTGACAGATATTATGGGGTGCAGAGACCCCTCCTCCCCCCAGCACTGACAGATATTATGGGGTGCAGAGCCCCCTCCTCCCCCCAGCACTGACAGATATGGGGTGCAGAGCCCCCTCCTCCCCCCAGCACCGACAGATATTATGGGGTGCAGAGTCCCCTCCTCCCCCCAGCACTGAGATATTATGGGGTGCAGAGCCCCCCTCCCCTGACCGATATTATGGGGTGCAGAGACCCCTCCTCCTCCCCCCAGCACTGACAGAAATTATGGGGTGCAGAGTCCCCTCCTCCCCCCAGCACCGACAGATATTATGGGGTGCAGAGCCCCCTCCTCCCCCCAGCACTGACAGATATTATGGGGTGCAGAGCCCCCTCCTCCCCTGACCGATATTATGGGGTGCAGAGCCCCCTCCTCCCCCCAGCACTGACAGATATTATGGGGTGCAGAGCCCCCTCCTCCCCCCAGCACCGACAGATATTATGGGGTGCAGAGCCCCCTCCTCCCCTGACCGATATTATGGGGTGCAGAGCCCCCTCCTCCCCCCAGCACTGACAGATATTATGGGGTGCAGAGCCCCCTCCTCCCCCCAGCACCGACAGATATTATGGGGTGCAGAGCCCCCTCCTCCCCCCAGCACTGACAGATATTATGGGGTGCAGAGCCCCCTCCCCTGACAGATATTATGGGGTGCAGAGCCCCCTCCTCCCCCAGCACTGACAGATATTATGGGGTGCAGAGCCCCCTTCCCTGGCAGATATTATGGGGTGCAGAGCCCCCCCCCCAGCACTGACAGATATTATGGGGTGCAGAGCCCCCTCCCCTGACCGATATTATGGGGTGCAGAGCCCCCTCCTCCCCTGACAGATATTATGGGGCGCAGAGCCCCCTCCTCCCCTGACAGATATTATGGGGTGCAGAGCCCCCTCCCCTGACCGATATTATGGGGTGCAGAGCCCCCTCCTCCCCTGACAGATATTATGGGGTGCAGAGCCCCCTCCCCTGACCGATATTATGGGGTGCAGAGCCCCCTCCTCCCTTGACAAATATTTTGGGGTGCAGAGCCCCCCTCCCCTGACCGATGTTATGGGGTGCAGAGCCCCCTCCTCCCTTGACAAATATTATGGGGTGCAGAGCCCCCTCCCCTGACCGATATTATGGGGTGCAGAACCCCCTCCTCCCTTGACAAATATTTTGGGGTGCAGAGCCCCCTCCCCTGACCGATATTATGGGGTGCAGAGCCCCCTCCTCCCTTGACAAATATTATGGGGTGCAGAGCCCCCTCCCCTGACCGATATTATGGGGTGCAGAACCCCCTCCTCCCTTGACAAATATTTTGGGGTGCAGAGCCCCCCTCCCCTGACAGATATTATGAAGGACCCCGAGGACCGAGATATGTAATAATATAAGGTTGGAGTCCCTCACAAAAAAATCTTATGGGAGTCTGAGAACGAACCCCCGTGGTCCCCTCAGCACCGACAGAAATAATGCGAAGCTCGTTATACCCTCTCCAGTCTTCTTCTCCTCTCCATTCCTCCATGTTCTCCGACTCCTCCTCTCTGGGGCTCCTCACTCCTCCCCCGCGCTCCGCCCTCTCACACAGTACCGCCCACAATGCACTGCGCTGAGGATTGGGCGGGAACGTGACCAGCAGAGTGCAGCGCGGAAAGAGCTGTGAGGAGAAGGTGAGCTGAGGGGAGGAGCCAGTTACCTCAGATACTGACTGTATACTGACACCATATATACTGACACCATATATACTGACTGTATACTGACACCATATATACTGACTGTATACTGACCCCATATATACTGACACCATATATACTGACTGTATACTGACACCATATATACTGACACCATATATACTGACTGTATACTGACACCATATATACTGACTGTATACTGACACCATATATACTGACACCATATATACTGACTGTATACTGACACCATATATACTGACACCATATATACTGACTGTATACTGACACCATATATACTGACACCATATATACTGACTGTATACTGACACCATATATACTGACACCACCATATATACTGACTGTATACTGACACCATATATACTGACTGTATACTGACACCATATATACTGACACCATATATACTGACTGTATACTGACACCATATATACTGACTGTATACTGACACAATATATACTGACACCATATATACTGACTGTATACTGACACCATATATACTGACTGTATACTGACACCATATATACTGACTGTATACTGACACCATATATACTGACTGTATACTGACACCATATATACTGACTGTATACTGACACCATATATACTGACTGTATACTGACACCATATATACTGACCCCATATATACTGACTGTATACTGACACCATATATACTGACACCATATACAGTACACACACGGCGGCATATACACGGGATACACACGGCGGCATACACGGGATACACGGCGGCTTTTAGCTGCTTTAAAATCAGCGATGATCGGTGCTTGGAACTTCCCCACGCACTGATCACCGCCGACAGTACAAGTATCGGGTGAAGCATCGGGAGCATTTGCCCGAGTACAAGTACTCGGGCAAATGCTTGGTATCGGTCCCGATACCGATACTAGTATCGGTATCGGGATAACCCTACGTACAACACTACGACGAGCCGAGAAAAATGAAGTTCAATGCTTCCGAGCATGCGTCGACTTGATTCTGAGCATGTGTGTTTTTTTCTCCGTCGGAGAAACGGAATTGTTTTTAATGGAAAAAAAGAGAACATGTTCCCTTTCTAAGTCCGTCGGAATTTCCGATGGAAAAACTCAGATGGGGCACACACACGGTCGGAATGTCCGATTAAAAAATTCCGTCTGACTTTTTCCATCGGAAATTCCGATCGTGTGTACAAGGCATCAGAGTGTTGCAATGCTTCATGGGATTTGTAGTTCCACAACAGTTGGCGTTTTGAGGTTGACTAACCCCTGAACTAGTACACAGAATTCACACACAAGCAATAGATACTAATCCTCTGTGATTTTATGATGTTTTTTATGCAAGAAAATGTGTTATTGGTGTTATTGCAAATATTTGTTTCTGTATGAGTGAGACGACCGCATTCCCTTTTCTCTATTACCATAATCATTACTATTAGGACTTAGGGCAGTTTTAGGTATTTTCTTCAATTTATATTGATAGTTTTTTCCTCCTGAAGCCACATTCAGGTTTCTGGACTGATCCTTTGTTGCAGTTAATGTACAAGAATGAGAGACTGACAGAAGACATCAATAACGAGGCTCTTGAGACCTGTTGTAGATGAATGTATTTCCATAATGCTTCTCATGTCATATGCTGAATTGTTGGTCTCAATGCTTTTTGTCTGATAGTTACATTGTAGCTGGATGTTTGCAGCACCTGGGGACCTTCTAAGAGGTCGGTAAATGAACATTAAAGATTAGTGATCGAAAGATAGGTGGATTGATTCCCAGAGGCCTCTTCTCATCAGCTCCTGATAGATGGGAAGCAGAACACTTAGAGGAGCATCATGGGTCTTTACACAAAAGTGCTTGTCACAAGCCTGTTCTCCATCATTTCATTCTGTCTCTCTTACCTTGGCCATTCTCAATCTTTACAGCAATTATCTAACTTTTTATTAAACAAGAATATGTTACCCCCAACATTTCATATATTCCAAATTCCTGATATGTGTCTGTTGTAGCATGCACTTGTGTAAGGGCTCTTTCACACGGAGCGGACCGTTTCCGGGTCCGCTTCGTGTGTCTCCGTCGGCTCAGCGGGGATCCCCGCTCAGCTGTCGGCGGATAGGGCGGTCCCCGCACACAGTGCAGGGACCGCCCTGTCTCTGCTCCGCTGTCCCCTATGGGGAACCTGATGCAGACGGACCGTCTGTCCGTCTGCATCAGTTCCGCTCCGCCGAACGGAAGAAAAATAGGGTTTCTTCCGTTCGGAAAAGCGGATCCCGACTGACGCGGACGCTAGCGGATGCTCCATCCGCTAACGGACGCGTCCCCATAGGGATTCATTACAAGTCCGTTAACGGACTTGTAATGAACGGACAGACGGAGCGGACGTCTGAAAGGGGCCTTAAAACGTATCCTGTTCTCTCTGTATTGTCTTACTTTGTGTGAAATACCAGGTGTTCCTGCCAATCCCTATGCTTTCCTGTTTTAAACTGACCACACCAGGCATAGAAACACATCCTTCCCAGTGTGGGCAATTTTCTGGCTATGCTAGGAGCACAGCCTGCCTGTTCATTAATGGTCAGACTTGCGCTGACATGCCTCTCTGCACCACTCTTCTCTGGAAAAAACAGTGGCCCAGATTCAGCATAGCTTGCGCTTTATTTGCGCGGGCACAGGGCAACGATTTTGCCCTGCGCCCACGCAAATATTTTGCGCTGCCCTCGATTCACGGAGCAGTAGCTCCGTGAACTGCGAGGGCGCGCCGGCAAATTTGCCCGGCGTAAGCGCGCGCAAGTTAAATGATCCCTCATTTAAATTAGGCAAGCTCCCGCGCCGAGCGTACAGCGCATGCTCCGTCGGGAACCTTTTTCCGACGTGCATTGCGGCAAATGACGTCGCAAGGACGTCATTTGCTTCAAAGTGAACGTGAATGGTGTCCAGCGCCATTCACGAATCACTTACGCAAACGCTGTGAAATTCAAATTTCACGGCGCGGGAGCGGCGGCTATACTTTAGCATTGGCTGCCCCTACTATTAGAAGGGGCAGCCTTGCGCTAAAGTAGCCGTACGGAAACCGCTGAATGCACGCTGATACACAATGGGAGCGCCCCCTAGCGGCCCCCGCAAGAATGCAGCCTAAAATCTGCGAGGCATAAGAGCCTTATGCCGCGCAGATTTTAGGCTGCAGCCGGTGTAACGAGGTTCCTGAATCAGGAGCACTCGTTACACCGGAGCAAGTCAGCAATTGCGCCGTGTAACCTATGGTTACACGGGCGCAATTGCTTTCTGAATCTGGGCCAGTGTAATGCTGTTTCTCCATCCACAGCTCTCTAAGGCCCCATCCACACTTCGCATAACGTTTTTTTCGCCCAAAAGAAGCCCATGCTCCTTTTTGGGCAACATACTTCACGTGTCATGTTTGGGGTGGCATTTAGGATGAATTGCACCCAAGTGCACTTTGCATGCTTTGCAGTGATTGCCACAAGATCTGGAATCCTGAAGATTCCACCCATGATCCCAAATCTCCAAATGTGAATGGAGCTTAAGCCCCTCATGCATATGAGAACAGAGGTTATGTGATCACTTATGAGGCTGGATTCACACCTGTGCGTTGCGTTTTTGAGCTCTGGTTTCTTTACCAAGTTCTCAAACAGTTGTTTAGCGGTTCCTTTGCGTTTTAGCTGCAGATTTGAGAACCTGAGAGAGGGGAGGGAAGTATTGCCACTGTTATCATCAGGGTGAACTCCACACCAAATTTTAAAAACAAAACCGGCATGGGTTCCCCCCCATGAGCATACCAGGCCCTTAGGTCTGGTATGGATTTTAACAGGAACCCCTATGCCAAAAAAACGCCCCCCCCCCGACCGTACCAGGCCACATGCCATCGTATGACATCACAGTCCCGGGGAATGATGGGACTGTGACCTCATACGGGGGCGTGGTTACCGGGTGGCATCACACGGTGACCACGCCCCATGCTTATATAAATCATTGCGCACCGTGCAACCAGCATTACATCGAGACAGAGCGTCCAGTCAACATCTCAAGAAGAGAAGAGGGAAGTAGGCGAGGAAGACCGGGCCCCCGCTAGTAAAAGAGCTGGAAGAAGATAGCGGTGGTGCCCGGCAGAAGGAAGAAAGCACCGGAGAGCGGGAGGAGAACCGGAGAGTGCGGAGAAGGCACCGGAGAGCGGGAGAAGAGGCCGGAGAGTCGCAAGAGACTCCTGAAGTCAAAAGAAGACCCCCGGAGCTGCCTAATATATTACTTTAAAAACCTGTGTAGTGTTTTTTTATTGACATTTTTCTTCCACCAGGTGAATGGGTAGGGGTACAATGTACTCATTCACATAGGGTGGGGGGCCGGGATCTGGGGGCCCCCTTATTAAAGGGGGCTCCCGGATTCCGATTAGCCCCCCGCCTGCAGACCCCGACAACCAATGGCCAGGGTTATCGGGAAGAGGCCCTGTCCTCATCAAAGCACCCACCCCCCCATGTTGAGGGCATGCGGCCTGGTACGGTTCAGGAGGGGGGGCGCTCGCTCGTCCCTACCCCCTTTCCTGACTGGCCGGGCTGCGTGCTCGGATAAGGGTCTGGTATGGATTTTGGGGGGGACCCCCACACTGTTTTTTTGGCGTATGGGGTTCCCGTTAAAATCCATACTAGACCTAAGGTCCTGGAATGCTTATGGAGGGGAACCCATGCCGGTTTTTTAATTAAATTTTGGCGTGGAGTTCCCCCTCCTGATCCTTGTTCAGAATGGAACACATGTGCGAATCAGATGCGTTCCTGTAGAAGATAATGGGCCTGAATTCGCACCTGTGCCGCACCCAATTCCTAGAAAACGCACCCGTTTTTTGGGCAATGAGCAGTGTGAATGCATCGCACATACATATGTGAACCAGCCTCATTAAAATCAATGTATTTTATAATGCTATGCGAATTGGATGCGGTTTAAGCCGCAACCAATTTGCATAGGTGTGAACCCGGCCTAAAAATTGAAAAATAAGGTATTTATAATATATATAAAATATATACACACACACACAAATGTTTTGCCTTTTGTTTCTATTTGAAACTGGGTTGTTTTACAAGGTTAGGGTTCACATATACTTTTATACATTTTTAATATAAAAAGTCCTAAAGGGCCCACACACGATCGGAATTTCCAATGAAAAAAGTCCATCTGACGTTTTTCATCGGAAATTCCGATCGTGTGTACGCGGCATTACAGTTACCTTGTTGCCAGTAATTTGGTGTTGTGGGAACACCCTTTTATGAACTTGATAATGTGCAGGTCAGGTGTTCTAAACATTTTTGAGACACAGAAAGAAAAGCTGGGTGTGACCACACTAATGTGGCAAGAGGTTGTAGTTTCTCCTAGATACTGTATACTGGATGTTTGTGTATATTATTATTACAGGTAACTATACTGCGCCCAAACGGGGTGTGCGCACAGGGGTTGCATTTGCGACCCGACCCCATGCTCCAGATGGCCCATGTGACCCCCCGTACACCTGGATTGGAAGGATGGTGGGGGCGGCATATAGCGAAACTGATCCCCTCCATTTTCCTCCTGCAGCCCCTCCTATACGCATCCTGCTATGATCAGGCTCCTGTGCTCTCTCTGGGCCCCCGCAGGCCACAGAGCTGCCAGGTTTCCCACTGTCTTCTCCCATTGGCTGCTGCAGGGGATGTTTTTAGGATGGAGAGCAGGGAAGGGGCCAATAAATGTGTAATTTATTGGCCCCTTCCTTGTCTTAATGAATAGTCAGTGATCTGTACCGAATACTCACGCTGTTCATTCATAACTAATGCCGCATACACACCATCACTTTATGTGATGAAAAAAAACGACACTTTCTGTGAAGTAAAAAATGACGTTTTTGAAACTTCAATTTTCAAAGACGAAGTTGCCTACACACCATCGTTTTTTCACAATGTTCTTGCAAAGTGAGGTTACGTTCCACCACGTTTTACCATTGAAGCTTGCTTCATAAGTAGCTTCTGGGCATGCGTGGATGAAAAAACGTCTTAAAAAACGACGTTTTTTGCTACACACGGTCAATTTCTGTGAAGTAAAAAGTGCACTTTTGAAAAACGACACATAAAATTGAAGCATGCTTGAATTTTTTTTGGTCGTTTTTTACAAGACATAAAATGACGTTTTCCCCCACACACGGTCAATAAAGTGACGTTTTTGAAAACGTCATTTTTTTCCATCACATAAAGTGATGGTGTGTACGCGGCATTAGGCTTAGGAAACTATGCTTCAGTTTGTGAATGAATGTCCCCAATCACCTTTCTCTCTCTCAAAGGTGGAACATAAGAGGTCTGTTTAGACCCCTGATATTCCACCAAAGCCTCCCCAACGGGGCTCCTATTTTGTATTTATTTTTTAAACATTAATTAAAAATAGTGGGCTGGATTCAAGAAGCAATTGCGCCTGTGTAATCATAGTTACACAGGCGCAATTGCTTACTTGCCCCGGCGTATCAAATGCTCCTGATTCAGGAACCTTGTTACGCCGACTGCAGCCTAAGATATGCGCGGCATAAGGCTCTTATGCCCTCATATCTTAGGCTGCATTCTTGCAATGGCCGCTAGGTGGCGTTCCCGTTGTGCTCAGCGTATAGTATGCAAATTGCATACTAACGCCGATTCACAACGTTGTGCGAGCCCTGCGTACGCAGTTTATTTTTGCGGGGTTGCAGGGCAAAAACGTTGCCCTGCGCCTCCGTAAAAAATTCGCAATTGTACTTGAATCTAGCCCAGTGTAAATGAGAAAAAAAAAAAAACTAACACCAGTGGTGGACCTACCTGGGTCGCAAAGGTCGCACTTGTGACCAGGCCCTGGTGTTCTGCAACCATGGGTGGTCCCGGCCAGGGGGCCCTTTATGGTGTAGTCTGGTGCATGCAATTTATGCAGCAGTTTACATTTTGTAAATTTATATTAGTTCTTGCCCTCAAGGAGCTTACAATCTATGTCCATTACCTTGCTTGCATACATACACATACTAGGGACCAAGCATGTGTTTGGGGTGTGGAAGGAAACCCACACAAGCACAGGAGGAACATGTAAACTCCATGCAGATAACATCCTGGCGAGGATGTGAACTGGAGATCCTAATGCTGCAAGACGAAAGTGTTGACCATTAAGCCACACTCCTTCCCATATATCTGTTTAGTTGTATCCAACCATCGGCATTTCTATGGGCCAGCTCTCTGGGCATCATGTATTATGTACTTGAAAGCCTTTTCAATCAAGCTTGGTGACTGTCTCATGATGTAGGCTGACAGGTCTTTCCTCAACCCACCCCAGTTGCTTGGCTTGGGACTGGCATGCAGAATGTGATAACACATGTGCATAGCCAATGTGTACACCCATACCAGGGCCAATTATCTCCGGAGTGGTAGAAAACCCAAGAACGTGGAGGAAATCCATACAATGTCTGTTTGCAGATAGAAACTGGGTCTAGTTTTAACCCAAGGACCCCAGTGCTGCAAAGTAGGCTGGCTGTCTTCTGTTGAAGGGGCATGACCGATAAAAGGTACGCTGACGGGCTAATGGCTGAGAGCGCTGATCGGAGTGTTTTGACGGGGGGGGGGGGGGCGTCCCTCTGTTAGAACACAATAGCTCAGACAGGCAATCAATGTACTAACATTGCGTAGCTAGTGCAGCGGCTCCTCCTGAGCTCTTCAGGTTTTTTTTTTCGCTTAGAAAAAAAGGAAAACAAATAGTGTGTATCAGGCTTTAGTAATTTGAAACATTGTGGTTGTCAGAAGAACAATTGTCTCCAACTGTCTTTGCTACTTCTTAGCAAACAATCAGGTTTCTCCTTCCGGACTTTCATGTCGCACAAAGAGAATTTATGCCAGATTAAAACTGTCTGAGAAAAACCTTCATAATGTCAACCCTCTGGGGCAGATCCACAGAGAGATCTGATACGCCGGCGTACTTTCAAATTTCCCGCGTCGTATCTTTGGTTTTAATCCTCAAACCAAGATACGACGGCATCTGGGTTTGATCCGACAGGCGTGCGGCTTCGTACACCTTCGGATCGTAGATGCAATACTTCGGCGTCCGCTGGGTGGAGTTCTCGTCGTTTTCTGCGTCGAGTATGCAAATTAGCTATTTCCGACGATCCACGAACGTACGCGCGGCCGTCGCATTCTCTTACGTCGTCTCTAGTCGGCTTTTTCCGGCGTATAGTTAAAGCTGCTATTTTGCGGCGTATAGTTAGACTTGCCATGTTAAAGAGGAGTTCCACCCAAATTTGGAACTTCCTCTTAACCCACTCCTCACCCCCTTACATGCCACATTTGGCATGTAATTTTTTTGGGGGGGGAGTGGGGGCTTCAGCAAGAGTGGGACTTCCTGTCCCACTTCCTCCTTCCTGTAGGCGACTAAGCTTAATCGCCTCCAGGAAGGGGCTGCTGTAGGCGATCGCCTAGGACACGTCACAGGTCCTAGGCGATCTCCTGGCCAATTACACGGCGCGGCGCCGCGCCGCTCGCGCATGCGCAGTGCCACTCGCGCATGCGCAGTGGGTGCCCGGCCGTGAAGCCGAAAGCTGTCACGGCCGGGTGCCCACACTGAGAATGAAGACGCCTGCCGGGGATGGGGGGAGAGGAGCGGAGCCCCGGCCGCCGCGTCGCTGGAGCGCTGGAGCAGGTAAGTGTCTGTTTATTAAAAGCCAGCAGCTACACTTTTTGTTGCTGCTGACTTTTAATAAACATACAAATGGCTGGAACTCCCCTTTAAGTATGGCCGTCGTTCCCGCGTCAAAATTAGATTTTTTTTTTTTGCGTAAGTCGTTCGTGAATCGGGATGGACGTAATTTACGTCCAGGTCAAAACCAATGACGTCCTTGCGACGTCATTTAGCGCAATGCACGGCGGGAAATTTAGGGACGGCGCATGTGCAGTTCGTTCGGCGCGGGGACGCGCTTCATTTAAATGAAACACGCCCCCCTACTCGCCAATTTGAATTAGGCACCCTTACGCCGCGAGAGATAGACTACGCCGCCGTAACTTACGGCGCAAATTCTTTGTGGATTCGAAGTTTAAAAATGTAAGTTACAGCGGCGTAGCGTATCTCCCATACGCTGCGCCGGTGCAGATCTCTGTGGATCTGCCCCTCAATGTTTAAGGTGTCACTGGGGCTTTGTTCTCAGTACTTGATCTTTACCGTAGTTACCACCTTGCAGTTCACTCCTGTGAAAATGCTTGGATGTCTCAACTAGATCCATGAAGTGTCAAAAGGAAAGAATTGTGCTCCCTCTAGTGCAGATGAGCTGTATTGTACGACAAGACACTAAAAAATGTTATCACGTTTTTTGGTATAATTTTTATTTATTTTTAGAAGTTTAATGACATGATATATGTAGCAACATTTGCTTCTTATTGCAGGGCCTTTCTGAAACTGTATTTAGTGCTGTATGTTAGCTTGATCACAAAATGTGAAGATTGTCTACGTCATAGGGAACATCTAGAATTGTAAATTGTGCCTAAGCAGTGCCCCGAAAATGTTCCTTTTGTCTGTTATTTCTATTGAAAGTAGCAAAGCACCTCCTGGCATGTCACACATGTGCCTGCAACCTCATATCTCTATATCTGCAGTGTGAGATCTCAGGCACTGCTTCCTCTGACTGCTAGTCTCAGGAGATTTGGAGAGAGGTATGGTGATGTCACTACAGTGCTCTTCACTGTTCTTGTAAATTTATCAAATACAATTTTAGGGGCCGGTTCACACTAGAATGTGGTGCACACTGGTTTCAAAATGCACTGCCTGTGCGATCTGATGTGGCTGTCAATATATTTGAAGTGACACCCCACAGTTAGAACACTATATAGGGTACACATTTAACCCCTTCCTCACCCCTAGTGTTAACCCCTTCCCTGCCAGTCACATTTATACAGTAATTAGTGCATATTTATAGCACTGATTGCAGTATAAATGTGAATGGTGCCAAAAATGTGTCCGATGTGTCCGCCATAATGTCGCAGTCGCAATAAAAATCGCAGATCGCCGCCATTACTAGTAAAAAAAAAATAAAAATAATAATAATTCTGTCCCTTATTTTGTAGGCGCTATAACTTTTGCGCAAACCAGTCGCTTATTGCCTTTTTGTTTTTTTTACTAAAAATATGTAGAATACGTATCGGCCTAGACTGAGGAAAATTTTTATTTTATTTTTTTAATTGAGCTATATAATATAGCAACAAGTAAAAAATATATATATTTTTTTTCAAAATTGTCGCTCTATTTTTGTTTATAGCGCAAAAAATAAAAACCGCAGAGGTGATCAAATACCACCAAAAGAAAGCTCCATTTGTGGGAAAAAAAGGACGTCAATTTTGTTTGGGAGCCACGTCGCACGACCGCGCAATTGTCAGTTAAAGCGACGCAGTGCCGAATCGCAAAAAGTCCTCTGGGCAGGAAGGGGGTTTAAGTGCCCAGTAAGGAAGTGGTTAAGTATATCTTTTTATTATTATTATTATTATTATTATTATTGCAGAGTTTAGCAGAGGCGATTCAGTTCGCAGGCGTTGCGCTATATAAGTCTCTCACTCACTCACTCACTCACTCAATATAAAAAGAAATAGTTTGGCTTTAAATACCAAAAAATAAATAAAAAATCTTCAGTTTACAAAGCAAGTACCGTACTTCCACTCGTTTTCTTATGTTGCCATCTAGTGGAGAAATAATAGAATCAATTCTATTGTGTTCCTTATAATATTGTAGACCTTTGATTTTGGTAAGTACAATAGCATAGCGGTTATACTATGAACACCTTTTATTAACAACATAATCAATCTCAGCTCCAGCAACAACCTTTTTTTAATTTAGAATATATTAAGGAAGGTTTAGAGACTCTTTTAATTTTTTTTTGGTGTCTTTGTCTCCATAAGGTGATTTGCCCTCACTTCTTAAATGCTATACATTCAAATACATTGTTGCACAAATCAAAAAGATTCAAAACAGTTGTGCTTTGAACTAACTATACAAGAATACCTACTGGGGAGAATTGATCAAATCTGTCGCACAACAAGGCCCATCCAAAGGATGCAGATTGGAAATAGCTTTTTACCTTGGCCTTTCACTAACAATAATAAATACTAAACAATAAAAGCTTTGGGCTAGATTCAGCAAGCCCGCCGTAAGTTTGTGCGGGCGTAGCGTATCCTATTTACGCTACGCCTCCGCAACTTAGAGGGGCAAGTGCAGTATTCACAAAGCACTTGCTCCGTAAGTTGCGGCGGCGCAGCGTAAATCTGCCGGCGTAAGCGCGCCAAATTCAAATTCTAAAGAGGTGGGCGTGTTTTATGTAAATAAAACATGACCCTATGTAAATGACGTCTTTAACGAACGGCGCATGCGCCGTTCGTGAAAGAATCCCAATGCGCATGCTCGAAATTCCGCCGCAAATCGTCAATGCTTTCGACGTGGACGTAATTTACGCGAAGCCCTATTCGCGAACGACTTACGCAAACGGCGTAAACGACGCAAAATTCGACACTGGCCCGACGT